>NC_073726.1:87546167-88158511 GCF_023634155.1 Falco peregrinus | reverse complement strand
CGGCTGCTAACACATGTAAGCATTGGAGTGAGAAGTCTGTGCTGGGCACTCCACATCCATCCTCACCGAGGCCAGATCTGTTAGGAGTGGGAAAGGGGGGCTCAGTTGATGGTGCAGGGTAGGGAGGCTGCTCAAGAACACCTTATGTTCTCTTCCTGCCTCATTGTGTGGATCTGAAGTACTTAAACATGCAGTTAGCTTTGTAACTTTATCTTGCCAGTAGGATCAGGGCTCAGGTTAAAGATTTCACCTCCTCCTCATTTCCTTCCTGCAAGTTGCATGGCCACTGCACAGCACATGTGCTGAGCTGCCAGAAATTTTCTCTGTTGAGAATCTTACTATGAAGACAGCGTGAAATGGAGGTGTCAGAAAGCTTCGTGCTGCTAATTAAGCTGGTGTGCACGGACACATAACTGTTGTCAGTGTTTAATTCTCTACTGTGTGTTAAAGCTCTGTTGATGTAGCGCTCTCCTCCTGCCCTGCAGCCCTCCAGCTCTCCTTGCCCAGCACTTCCCTCACCACCTGTGCCTTTCCCCCCCCATTCCCCGGCTGCATTTCATCCTCCTGTGTACATGAGCTTCCCCTGAAAAGCCCCTAGCACATCATCTGTGGTCTCTGCACTCCTCTTGCTTAGCAGAGTCTCCAGATGTCCCACGGTGATGTTTCCCAACCTGTCCCTGCAAGGATGACAAAGCTGTCTCCTGGATGGATCCTTTGCCGCTGGTAATCCCAAGGTGCATCCGTGGAGAAACTGAATTGTTATGTTTTGGGAGAGTGCCAGAGAGCTGGGCCTTGAGAGGGAAGCGCCTGGGCTGGACTCTCTGCCGAAGGCAGTTCCTCAGGCAGAGCTTTCACAAGCGTCTGTGGAAGGTGGGTGTAAACAGCCAAAGTACCATTTGCAAGAAAGAGGGAGACAGCAGTGTTTCTGTCATCAGTAATATGTGGCACAAGACCTAGAGGAGGTGGCGCTCCTTGCAGAACGCTTGGGTTAGCAGTCCTCCCCCAGCCCCTCTCTGTGCGGGCAGGCTCAGTGGAAAGGATGATGCCGAGGCCTCCGTTCCGTGCCATGCTTCTTCAGCCCCGTGTCTGCTCTGCTTGCCTCTCTGTGGTGGAAGGTATATGGGTGCAGGCATGACCCTGCGCTGCAGCAATGGGCTGGCACCCGCTGTGTTGCAGAGGACAGCGCTGCCTCAACCTCTTGGTTGTAATCCGTAGGTCTAGGTAGTCAACCCTCCACCAGGTATGGATTTACTGGGCTCAGAAGGGCTGGAGGGGATTTCATACCACATAACCAGCCCGTGCTGTGTGTGCTTCCTCATCACGTGGTGCAGTACGGTCCTTCCATTGAGGTCGGGGCTTGGGGTACCTCTTGACGCACAGGTGCAAATAGCCAGTGTTGCCTGTAGTCCTTGTCCCTATAGATTATCTACACAAACAGCAGAGGAATGCTTGAGAGGTCGAGGCAGGCAGGATGTAGTGCCAGCAGAATGCAATAAGGGGGGGTGTTCCCATACAAGAAGTTCTGCACAGTTTAAAACCAGCCCCCCCCCCCCCCCCCCTTCCAACATGTGATCAAGCATACTGCCTGCACACACGCACACACACTTCTACACAGAGGCTGTTTTGCAGAAAACACCATGGGGAAAGCGGCTGTTGCTAAATGTTTTATAACGTGCCAGGGAACCTTTATCAAACATTTAATCCCAAACCTGGCTTTGAAGCAGGGAGGCATACAATTCCGTAATTAATTTTTTTTTTTTACCTTCTTTTGCTAATCGCTGATAAAAAGCTTAATTCTATTAACAACTCGACTTGACAAATTGCACCGTTCAACGGAAGCGTTTAGAAATTAATTACGCATTTTATTGCATTAGATCGGATAAACAGGGGAGCGCCGGCTGAGCAAGAGAGGAGCATCCAGCACAGGGGCCCTCTGTTGGGATGGTGGCCGTTTTTTTCACCGGCTCCGAGCGTGCAGTTTACATGGCTAGAGAATCGCTGACGGGACTGTTTTCCCGTTTGTTTGTTCTGGTCTCTTTGCTGATTGCAAAAGTTTCACGTAGGAGAGTTTATTTTTGTAAAGGTGAATTGCAAAGCTTTGGTGAAAATTCAGCTAAGCACAAATTTCTGTGCTGAACAGCCTCCGGGGGGATAGCTGGACTCTGTGTCTGAGGATAATGAGAACATGGGATAGCTGAATGTGCTGTGAGGTGCAGAACCAGTGAAGTGTTGGGGGGCACAAATGGGTGGACTGGGACAAGGGGAAGTCCAGTACATAGTATGTACACCTGACAAGAGAACCTCTGTTTTATTTATATATATATGTGCATAGATGTAATGTGCATATATATAAGCGTGAATAGATACATCCATATACATGCACATACATGTAGATACAAATATGTTATCAAATCCCCTGGTGTGAAATTCAGAAACCATTCATGATTTGGTGAAGATGCTCTATAAAAATAGGGGAGATAAGAAACCAAAATGACACGTGAGTTGTATCTACCATCCTACTGTACCATACCTGTCCACAGTGAGATTCAAACATATTATGGTTCAGAATTGTGTTAGTGAGCGTATGGGAATGCGATGCAGTTTTCATTCTGGCTCCTAGTTTGAACCTTGCTGACATTTGGAAGGAGGTCTGGGTTCATTCCTGTTAACCTGGAATGCGTGGATGGCATTTCTCTTTACTTCCAGCCTTGCTGCCTGTGTGCTGGGTTGTTTTTTCCTCAGCTTTGTTTTTATTTCTTAGAGGCACATCAATAACCTTTCTCCTTGGCTGTAATCCATATAGTTGTGACCCTGATGAGTTTTTGTCTGAATCTGGAAAAGGCAAGGTGAAGAAAATGAACTTCATTTCTCGCTGCCACCTCATTTTCTGTTCGTGGGCTGGGTAAACGTGGGTGCTTATAACCAGCCCTGTCAGCTGGGAAGCCTTTTCTTCGGGTCAGGTTATGCATGGACCAGGTTGCTTCCATGCTCTGGGGCAGCTCCTGCTTCCTCCCTGCAGGCTCCATCCACAGGGAAAGGACACACACCATGGGCAGCAAAGCCCACACGCAAGACATAGAGATGCGTCAGGCCAGGTTGAGCTCTCCCTTTATTTCCCCAATGAGTCCGTGCACAGCCTTAGGAGAGAGAGGCAGCAGGGATGGCTGTGGCCAGGCTGTCCAGGAGAAGATCTGCTGCCGTGAGGGAGGCAGGGAGGCCTGCCCGCACCCCTGCAGCTACTTGTTGTAGAAAGCAGCCTGCTCCAGCCCGGCTCTTGGCCCTTTTTATTCCCCAGCAGCTCCAGCCACACTGGGCTCTGCAGTCACATCATCTCTGTCCTCCCTCCATCCCTCCTCAGGCCCTGGCACACACAGCCAGCAGCTGGTGGCCAGAGCTCTGGGGCACTGGTCACAAGATGCTCTTCTGGCATCTGTTTCCACAGTGCTGTGCAAAGCCAGTAGCTGGGTTCGGTAAGCGCTGCGCCCCTTGGTGCGGGAGGCAGCGATGCGGAGGTGTGGGAAGGTAGCCAAGGCGCTGGGCGATGGAGGAACATGGGAGCAGGGCAGTCGCTCGTGCCTCCTTGGTGTGCAGCTCTCTTTAGGTAATGAATTTACTTCAGAGGCATCGATTCTAATTCTTCAGTTAAGGCTAAGTTTATACTTCCATTTCCAGGCTTATTTTTTGCTTTCTAACCTTCATTAGGAGAAACTAATTTGTTTGCATAGTGAGATGTTCAAAACGAGGTAAGAGATGTCAAGGAGAGGAGGGATTGCCCCCCCCCCCGCCCCGAAATTGCAGAATTTAAAATATTCATGACTTGGAAAATTGTACATTGAGTTCATCATCTCACTGCATCTTGAGTCTTCTTGATTCAGGCGCTCTCAGCCGCTTTGGTTTGCCAGAGCTCATGGTGTCAACACTCCTACACAGGGTATTTTTCACAGGCAGCAGCTGAGAACCAGAGAGGGGGAACCCAAGAAGGGGCACGGCCGGTCCTGGATAGCTTTTATTAGGGAGGGGAGTCAAGGGGCTGTGGCGATGAAAGGCAGCATAATCTAGTTGCGGGAGCAGGAGAGGCAGGAACAGATATACAGATGGTGCATGGCAACTAAGAAAAGAAACATGGTGAAGGAGTGAAAGAAAAATAAATAAAAGTTAATAGAGCTAAGCAAAAATACTGAGAGGAAAAATATAGTGCTGCTGAAAGAGGGAACAGAATGAACTCGGAGACAGGCAACAGGGACGCTGCAGAGAAAAAAAATATTAACAATAAAAGATAGATCACAGCATGTTAGATGGCAAGAAATAAACAGCAAGTTTAGACAATTTCAAGGAAAACTATTGAGTCAAAATGTGTAGAGGGAAAAGGGAGGGAGGGGAAAGAAAGCAAGGTGGGGAAAAAGAAATTCAAAGGTGCCTTTGAAAAGAATAATTAAGTGACTAAGGCATCAGTGCCAAATTACTGTGGTACTCCAGGAGCTGAGACATGCAGCAATGAAACCTGTAGGGATTGCTGGGGAGGGGGGCTGAGCTGAGAGGGCTCACCTGAGAGGGTGTGCAGCCCTGCGCTGCTGGCCCCTGTCCCTGCACAGACCCGGGGACACTCTCAGTGAGGAAGAGCGGTTTAGGGAAGAGATACCTGGAAAAACTGGGGAGAGGAGAAA
The DNA here is from genome assembly GCF_023634155.1 of Falco peregrinus. NCBI lineage: Eukaryota > Metazoa > Chordata > Aves > Falconiformes > Falconidae > Falco > Falco peregrinus. The sequence goes on along the minus strand of NC_073726.1, from coordinate 88,153,847 downwards.
TGCATCTGCCTCAAGGAGCCTCCCGGCTGTGGGGGGTGTGCTGCTCTCAGGGCTGGATGTGCCTGTCCTGGGATGCTTGCTCCTGGCTTGCAAAGCCGAGTCCTGTGTTTGGGGCACCAGGATGGTGTTGCACAAGGTAGGAGCTAAGGGGGAATATGCCATCGGTGTCCAGTGAGGCAGGAGGAATTTATTAGTATTTAAAACTAAATCAATGCACGGCCTGAAAAAAATGATCCTTTGCCCTGAAATATTAATGTCAATTTGGCATATGATAATTTTAATTTAATTTAGTTGTATAGGATTCCTTCTCGGCCTTATGCATGAATGGGCAAGTAATTTTGCAACATGACTTCATCCGGCCTTTGTGCTTGTAAAGCCATCGAAACACATTCAGCCGCAGGCCAGGATTTCCCCATCTCCTCTCTCCTCTGGTCCCCCGCTTTCCTTCCCTGCTTTCCAGCACTAAGCTTGGTGCAGCATGGCACTGTCTGACAGTGAGGGGGGAAACAGCATCCAAAAAATGTTCACCCTTGCAGAGTGAGCCCTGGCAAAACCGCCGCTGTGTTCCTTGCTCAGGTTCCAGGAGCTATTAATAGAGGTCTGCTAAGGTTTATTAATTATACTATTATACCAGGCCTTCTTCAATATGAATAGCGTGCACATTTTGTTCCCATTTCCCCACGTCTTTCTGTCATCTGAAAAGGTGTGTGTCAGTGCAAAAACTTTTTAAAAGAGAAGGAAGCACAGGCGGGCAGGCACCTTCCCGTACGTGCATCCCAGCCCCAGCGTACCCAGGAGAGCTCAGCCCGCGTTGATGCTGCAGTTGTGTCCAGGCAAACCAGGAAAACCTGGTGTCCTCAGGGTGCTGGGCAAATCGGACTTAATTTTGAATTTTGATCTGTGCCAATTGACAGCTCCCTGAAAAACCCACCAGGGGAAACACATCAGCAAGGGTTGATTATTTACAGGCCTGACGTCTAGAAGTGCCGCTGAGCATCTCAGCTTCCGTTAATAGAAGTCAACATGACCTGACAGGACTTTGATCTCCTGAAAATAACACCAGGTTTCTGCTGGCCGGCGGTGGGCGTAGAGCTTTGTGGGCAGTTTACAAGGGACTCTTCAGGTCCCCTCGCTGCAGAGCTTAGCCTTTAAGAGCATGATCCCGTAAATCTGTGCTTAGGCAACTAGCCCATTGAGTTTAATGGGATTACTTGCGTGAGTGAGGCTTTGTGAGACACAGCCGTAAGGGGTGGTGGAAATGTATGGAGCTGCAACGTTCCTGTACAGCGCGAGGGAGACGCATACAGCCCTGGGAATATATTCATTGCGCTCGCAGGGACGTGGTGTCTGTCGCTTGGGAGGGGGCACAGCCATTTGATTTGCAGCACACTGAAGTGTGTTGAAGGCTAGAGGGAGCTAAGGGTGACATGGGACAGGGCTCTTCGGGCAGGGAGGAGGCCAGGAAGGTGATCAGACTAGTGGAGCCAAGGAAACATGCATAAGAGGTGGGCAAGGTGACGTGGGGAAGGGTGGCAGAGAGGTGCAGCTGTGAGCAGTGCAGAGACCATGACTGACGGTCCCCGAGGCGGCTGGGGCGCTGCCCAAGCGGGGTGGGGGGAAATTTACAAATATTTTGTTCGAGTCAAAAGCAAATCTTGACTTGATGATGTTTGCAGCCCTTCTGCCATCCCTCTTTGCAAGCATGGCACCTTGGGTAGAACAAATACTGGCAAAGAGGGAATTGCTACTATGACTATTTCCATTAAAGGCAAATTAGAAGTGGTCTGTTGAACAGGGAAATTTGCATTTTGTGCTGCCAGCTATTGGCCGAGTCACAGATTTTGGGGTTTTTTTGGCCCTTAATTAGCTGAGTCAAGTTGGCTAAATCACACATCAGTTTACCTACCAGAATCCTTGAGTGGCCGACCCACCGTAGGTGCCATCTCGGTCTGACTGGGTTGCTTCCCTGGCCCCTCAGTGCATCACCCAGGCCATGAGCTGTACTGGGAAGCGCTGGTGGGACTGGTCTGCTTCCTGTAGCCCCTCGCGTAATCTCAGCCTTGATCCATACACACGCTTGCACATTTTCCGATGTTTCTGTCATGTACCAGATTTGTGTTGTGCTGATTTTGTTAGCGATGTGGATGTTACAGTCCGGTGGTATGTAGGAGGGAATGGTGGATTTTACAGCTGCTGTAATATTCACAATATGTGTAATGTGTCAGGAGAAGATTATTTTCTGCCAGAAAATACATCAATAATCCCGAATAATAAATGAGCATGGGAGTTGGATATTTCCTTTGCTATCGCAAAAATGCTACCTTTCATCAGACGCTTTTATTTTCTCACTCACTTTGTAACTCGTAAGTGGGTTTGGTCAGCAATACAACTTCCTCCTGATTTTAATGAGGAAAAAAAACCTGGACTGAGGCTTGCCCTGCAAGCTATTGCCTCTTAAGGAAGCATGTGACATGAGCTTCAAGTGCTGTTTAGCTCCAGGTTTTGCAGAGTCCTGTGATGTCTGTCCAGGAAGGCCAGTAATGGTCTCCAGATGGCATTTTCCAGAGGATGGCATCCGCTCACCGTCACTGTGATTTCTGCCTCTGTGGGGATGCTGAGGGATGAAGGATGACTTGGCATCTCCCCTTCCCTGGCAGCAAGCTGCATTAAAGACATCCTCCCTCTCTTGCGCTGCGCACCGAGGGGCTGCCCCTGCACTGTCCCCAGTGGGTTTTTCATGCCCGAGAATGTTCTCCCACCCGCCAGCTTCCCCTCCCCTCCATGCTGCCCAGCTCTCTGCTGGCCGGGGCCCTGACGTCACCTCACCAGCTGGTCAGTGTTTTGAAGTCGGCAGCATCATTTGTGTTGGAAACACTCCCAGGCCCCGCTGCCGCTGGGGATGGTGAGGAAACCGTAAGAGCCCCACCATAAGCTGGACATTGGTACACCAAGGAGCTGCCAAGCCTTGCTCTCCCTTTTCCTCTCTTCAGATGGGGTGGTTGGCAGCCTCCTGGGCTTGCTGGCCAAGGTGGCCACAGCGTCCTTGAAGCAGGAGGCTTGGGGTTGATGCTCCCTGGCTGAGGATGTGGACCCCGAAGGGATCTCACAGGAAGCCAGATGCCGTGTTCGCCTCTGCACTTGCCTCCCTGCCTGTGTGCGTGCAAGCTCCCAGGGCTGGCACCGTGTGCTCAGGCAGGGGAGGAGGGGAGGAGTGGGAGGTGTTGGCTGCTTTTCCAGAAGCGTCTGGTATGCGCCACCTCTGCAACGTGGTGCCCAGCTCCTGGTAGACTTACTTACGGGGGCCAGCTCCAAGCCATCTAACGTTGGATGACCGGCGTGAGGGCTGGGGAAAGCAGTCGGTAATAGTCAACCAGAGAGCACTTCTTCCTCTCTGGGACAGCTAGTGCTTTTTCCTTCACATGCATACAAACCAAAGAGAAGGGATCCACGCAGGTGAGCAATACGCAGTGGTTGGGATGGACGTGTTTGTCACCTGTGGTGTGCAGGCACCCTCGGGTGGCAGGCAGGCACCCTAGGCTGTCTGTGCTGGCCTGCCCGAATCTGCACATCTGTCTTCCCTGGAGAGTAAATAATTTTGGCAGGGTTGGTGTGCAGGGGGACGCGCCTGCTCGGGCACACGCGTGGGGCTGTGGGGGGGCTGTGCCGCACCATCCTCTGCGCGTGTTTGCCAGCGTGTGAAGTATGTACACATTCCCTGCGTCTAACTATGGGGACTGTTAATCCTGTTTATAGCCAGCAGCAAGATGGGCAGGGAGCTGCTTAACAAGAGCTGACACATGAAGAAATAAGGCTTTTGTCTCTGTTGTACGTTAAACAATTCATGAGGTTTGGGGTTGAATAAGACATTTAATGAACATGGGCCTGTTCACGCTGCCTGTAGCTGGTCATTTCTCACCAAGGGCTGGGTGCTTTTAAAGGCAGAATTAAGGAGCTGTGAGCTTTGAGTTATAAAATTTTAACAAATAAAAGGCATTTCCTACTTATCTTAAAATGGAGAGATAGAGGGGAGTGCTAATAGCTGTGTTTCCAAGTATCTGAACAATGGCAGGTTTGTAGACATGGTGAAAGCCCAACTGAAGTGATGTGAGAATCCTCCGTGAATAGCTTGCTTTATTTATCACTGGAAGGATTTGTTCAGTGGTACAGTGGTGGGGCCAGAACCCCTGCTTGTTTTGCAGTAGACACCTTGTTAATTCTCTGCTTAGATCTCACACAAGTATGCAGGGTGGAGTAATGAGAAGGGAATGATTAGGGAACAGAGCAGACCTTGTAAGGTTGCTAATTGGGAGTTGGAGGAAGGGGAGGCTGCTGAGAAGACCGGGAGACCTCTGCCTGTGGTTACAGGGATGCATGGTTACCTGCACTGATGTCATCTTTGTTTTATATTATGCAAGATCACTTCCCTTCACTCTTAAAGAAGAAAGAAAAGAAGAGATAGACATGTTTACACACTTTAAATGTTCAGAAATAAAATTTTACAGGGCCACCATTATGGTGCTGTACTCCCACTTGATTCACTGCACCTGTTTCTTATGGTGCCAACAAGAAGCATCAAGGTTAGCCTCCACAGCTCTTTCTCTCTGTGGACTGTGGGGACCCAGGGTCAGTAGCTGGAGCAGGAGGAGGCTGGATCCACTCGTGACACTCTTGGGCTTGGACATTAAGCACCAGCACTGACACAGATCCTTGGACCTTTCAGCCTCCTGATGTCTCTCTCCTTGGCTCTTGGTGGGTGACTTTTGGTTGAGCTCCTGGTGGGAGTCCTGTCCTCCCTCAGCCCACCTCTCCTCCTGGAGCCCAGGTGGGACGCTTGCTGGTGCCTCAGCAGAGAGGCCAAAGGCCAGATGGACCTTCAGGCACTGGGTGCTCCCTGAGCCCTGCATATGGTCTGTCCAGATTGGAGCCCAGAGCTGAGGCAGTTGCAGGGAGGGGGGTGCGCTGCCATCGCCAACAAAGTACTGCAGCTTAATGGCAACAAAGTACCGCAGCTTAATTTGCTTTCGGGGGACGTTTCTTTGCTGCTGGCTTAGAGCACAGCTGCTGATTCCCCATACTGTAGGAAGCAGTGAGGTTGCCTTTCCCTCCCTGGCACATGCAGACCCCCTGTTCCAGTGCTGGGGCACAAGCTGGCAGCCCAAAGCAGATGGTGCTGCTTTACATGCTCAGCCTGCACCATTGCCCGAGGCAGGCAGCAGGCGCATGCACTCCCATCAGATAACACAGGAGTCGGTATCTCAACATGATGCTTTTGTCCATCCATTCAAAGTGGAGAGCAGCTCAGCCTTGGGACACCAGTCCAACTGGTCTCGGTAGCACGGTTCTGTTGGAAAGGCACAACTTGCACTGCTTTGAAAATCCTGCTTATAATCCCAGTCCAGCTTTCACTACAGCAGCGAGGACTTTTGTTTTGGCCTGCCTATAATACCGAGGCATTTTGGTCCAGAACAAAGAATCTTGTTTTAGCAACATTCTCTATTAGTGCATATTAATGTGCTCAGTTGGTGTAATTTATTTTAGCATGTAATTTACTTTAACATGTATTTTAACACTTTCTACCTCTACACTGAATTAATAGCAATCTCATCAATGGGAGGCAGCTATTTAGGATGCTTAACCTTATATGCTCTGGCATTTAGTTCACTCTTTTGTGTGTAGCCTTTCAGCACAAGGGTCTTTTTTTTCTTCTTGTACAGCAGTATGATCCAAACCTACAGCTATATAAATAGCCGTTGCCACTAATGCATCTTAATACGGCACAGAAAATTGATAAGAGTTTAAAAATGTTGTGAAGGAGAAAAAAATGCAGTGCTTTATGGGATCATTAATGGCCACAGAGATCATAGTACTGTTTTTACATTGCAGTTATCTTCCTCATTTCCCCAGTTCCTCGTGTCCTTACATCACATGCCTCTTACATCGGAAGGGGGATCAGCAGTGTTGTGACCTCAGTAGAGGAACACAGTCCAGTGGAACAAGGTGCCATTTTTTTTTGGATGTCTCCTGACTCAGGTTGTTACTGTAGGTCTGCATGGACTTGCCTTTGAGATCTGACCAGGTCATGCCCCAGGGTGTTGGGTTTTGGTAGCTAGCCCTGGACACCACGCTTGTGGCTTTAAATTAATCAGCTTTGTAGTTGCTTCCTTTCACCAAAGAAATGCCTGCCCTCAAACACAGGGGCGAGAAAGTAGAGCAAGGGATTACAAGGGAAGATGATATGCCGTACACAAATGTACATCAACAGCTTTAGGCTTTGACACCAAATTATTATGCTAATGCCATGCACATTGGTACAGTGTTTGTTTGGAAAGGCAGTGTCTTTTAGGAGTTGGTCAAAAATGTATTTGATTGTTTTCTCATAGGGCTTATTGTGTAAAACTGGAATCATAAGCCCAGCCTGATACTTCACTGCCACGAGATTTGTAGCCCATAACCTTGATTCCCGGAGAGGTAGGAGCTCCTTGAAGCACAACCGTGTTGGTCAGTTAGATGCCCTTAGATCCCATCAGTTAAGAGCCTGCGTCCGAGAAACTGGAGAGGGTGAGCAGAGCTGAGACCCTGGTACTGAAGCTGCCCCACCACCAAGTGGCATTTGCTCAGTCAGAAAGAGACTTGCCACATGTTGGTCCTTGGGCAAAAGCTGAACCCGATGGCACCAAGGAGGCTTTGCATGGCTCAAAGCCCTTCCCATACGGGACAGGGACAGCTACAGAGGCTCCAGTCTGTATTCTGGTGTCAAGGCTGGAAAGGAGAAGACATGACTGAGCTGCTTTTCTGCTTCACTGCAGAAATCTTGGAAAACCATTTAGCATTAAAGCAGCCTTCAGACAGGGGAATCACAGCATCTTGCACTGCACGTGAGAGAGGCAGGCAGCCTATCGCTCTATCCATCCTTTGGTGTATATTTTCCCTGTCTCTCTCCTTTCACCCCACCATATGTAGCATGTTGGATGTGCCGCCTTCCCCCTCCTGTTTTCTGCCCCAAGGTTGTTGTGAGCTTGAGCATGATGTCTGGTAGCGCTCTTTATTGCACATGGTACAGAGAAATACGAGGATGGCAGCCCTACAGGAGCAGATGGCATCACATGCCTGGATCTGTTTCCTCAGACAAAGTAGGATACTGCAAACTGGTGTTCACTTGGTAACATCTACTTGAAATATTGGTGGGTGCTGTACCATTTGGAGAAGTAGGCAGGCTGTTACAAAGGCTCACGTGGGCAGGGTGTAGTGAGGGCATATAGGTGGTGGGACCCCTGCACATTTCTGGTAGAGTGTCACTTTTTAGAGGAGAGGACAAGATGCCAAAAGAAAGAAGTCTTAAGGAGAGAGGGATTTCTCTCCACCCCACTGCATGAAGATGGATGCCCATCTCCAGCAAGGGTGGCCAAGGAATAAAGGGACTCAGTATTTGGGAGGAGTCACACGTGGCCTCGGCTCAGACGCCTCAGGCATGGACTGCAAAGGCTCAGTGAGGATGTTGAGGAGTGGAAACACACAGAAGATACTCTCTCCAGGTGATCAGCGTGCATGTTCAGCAGAGACTACAACATGGCAGGGTTTGTAGCACCAGCAGAAGGCCCCTGCACCGCCTGCCTGCAGGGGTGGTCCTCAGAGGAGCAGGTAGGATGAAAGGTAGGGACGTAAAGAGACAAGCAAAAAGCAAGGATGCCTCTGTGCAAAGAGGAGTCACGGAGGGGAGGGAAGAGGGAAAGACTGATGAACCATGTAGGGGAGAGAAAGGATTAATTAGTCCAAGGAGGAAAGGGAAGATGCGCAGCTCAGGGATGTCAGAGGCAGAAGCCGTTCCAGGGTGGCAGCCCCGGGAGCCCTCCGCCCCATCCCTGCAGCACCCCCTGTGACAACGTTGTCCCCTTCTGTCAGACAGGAGCCTCCATCATTTCAGCTTGCTGGCCCACCTGCTCCATGTTAACGCGTTTCTGATAATTACCATTTTTCAGAACTATTTTGACTGTTAAAAAATGCTTTTTATAAAAAATAAGCTGATTAAAAGAGACTACTCATTAGCATAAGCTCCTTGCCGTTCAGCCCTCTTCCTAATTAAAAGCACTCATCTGTGGAGACCTCGATTCTCCCCTGTCCTCTGGGCTAGCTCTTTGGACATCTTTCTCTGGCAATTTGCTTTATTTTGCCTCATCTTCCTTTTTCTAGTTTCCTCTCCAGCAGCTTCCTGGCAAGGGTAGCAGAGGATTCAGGCAAGGGGAGGTTTAGGTATTTAGTACAAGATGAAAACCAGGGTGAATTTGTTGTTCCTTAAAGCATCATCTTCTGTTCATTGCTGCTGGCTTGGGAGCAGAGTGGCGGCGTGTCGGCTCCGGGGTTCATGGGAGATGCACCTCTTGGGGCAGTGATCTCCTCTCGTCTAAACAGCATCAGGCCAGTGGCGTGTTTGGATGGCAGATCTATAATGCAAATCCAGGGGTGCTGGTGGCTGTGCAGCAGCTGGTGCTTTTCCACTCATTCAGCAGTAAAGCCAAGATCCCAGCAAAGGATTGGCTGCCACTGTGTTGTGGGGACGGCAAAGCTGCAGAGGTCCCAGCCACATAGAGAAGTGATGGCTCTCGACATGTCTAGCCCGAGCACTTTGGAGAATTCCAGTGCAAAGAGCTATTTGCCGTCTCCCTTAGTGTCCCCCAATGGTCTTAATTAAATAAAGCAGCCTCCTTCATTCCTTCCCTCAGTGCCGCCTGTTTCTAAGCAGCTGCAGCATTTAGCCCTGAAGTGGCAGCGTTTATGAGCCCGCTGAGGACTCTCACCCAGGGGGGCTCTGGAAACTAGCAGCAGAACTGGAGGGCCCTGCAAATCGTACTCAGCACCTTCCCAGCACTGGGGGCTGAAACCCTGAAGGAGGAATGGTGTTTGAGCTGTCCTGTATCAGCCTTGCCCTGCAGCCGGTTTGCTGAGGAGTTCATGTCTGTGGGGTGGGTGAGTTGCTCACGGGGGCTCTGCAAGTGTGGAGGCAGAGGGGGACTTGCCTGCCTGCATGGACCCAGCTCACCACCCAGTGCAGAAGCAGGAGATATCTCCAGACAGTGTGGTTTAGAAGTCTATTCACTGCTAATGTCTTCCCATGCTGTGAAATGATGGCAGACCTTGAACTACTCCAGCAACTGTTTGCTTTCCTAAGGAAAATGTCTATGGTTCACCTGTGAAATATGGCAGATGACTGCAGTCAGCAAAAATCTGGTTTCTTCATTTAAGGAGCTCCATCCTTGGCTGCAGTCACGCATCACTTGGTGCCACTAATGAGGAGGGGGTTAAAGACTCTGCTCGCGGGGATGGCTTGGACATAAGTTTTTGCCTAAGCAAACTCCGGGCTGGCTGGCAGGACCTGTAACCCATTGTGGCAACACCAGGAGACAGAAGACTTTTCCTTGTCCCCGTTTCCATCTCATTCCCTCTATGCCAAGGGTGCAAAAAGGATGGAGTAATTCCAATTCAAATTCACATGGGAGGAGTCTGCAGGTAACTGGGTCATTTGGCTTTATGGCACCTTTTTGCTCCTGAAACAAAGTGTAAGGATTGGAGCTGGGACCAGGTTTGGCTCAATATCCCTGCTCCCCATGCTTTTTCAGTGTCTTACGCTTAGCCCTGCAGGAGCTGACACAGCTATGGAGAAGTGAGATTGGCGTCTAATTTGCGTCATGCCTCAGCAGCTATGGTCTGACTGCAGGCTCTTCTTCCTGGGGTTCCTCTAAGAGGCAGAAAAGAACAGCTGATTTTGGGATCCGGAAGGGATTTGAGATAGCTGGCAGGTTAGATACACTGGGGCTAATGGTCATCTCTTTCGCATCAACTCTGCACTGGTGGAAGACCCTTGATTGTAATGGAGTGATGCCTGATTTACCACGACAGTCAGAAAAGTATCACTCTTAGTTTATTTATTTCCTTTAGCGCTGTGAAATGAAACCCATCTGATCTGAGGGGGAGAATGCCACAATCACGTGAGAGACTGACCCCGGTGAAAAGACCTGCCCTTTTACGTGGTCTCTGTATACTCCAAAACCCACCCTTTGGTCCACCATCCTCCTTTCCTGCTTTCTGGCATGGTGCCTGTACAATCCCCTGCTGTGCCATGCGTGCCCATCTCCTCCGAGCCTGTGTACGTGTGCTGAGGCCATCAGTAGTTTTGGTTGTACATACCAGGGGGTGGCATTGGCTCTTGTTTATACCACGGTGCCTCAGAAGTAACTTGGCAGAAGTTTGTGGACCTGCAGCAGTCAGGCCCCAGGTAAGTGTTCAGCCAAACCGTGGCTGCAAAGTCACATTTAAAAGGTCAGGAACAATGTTCTTAGCTCTCAACTTTCCACCTCCCTGCCCCGTGGATCTGCTCTGCTTGACTGTCTTTCCAAAGCCAGCAGTCAAGCTAAGGTCTCACCTGAAATTCTGAAGTAACCTGAAGTGAACAGCCTGCAAAGGTCAAGGCAATGCCTCCATTCTGGTGAAGGGCCAACGTCACTCGTGGTTTCACTCAGTTGATTCAGTGATGTTACACCAGGATGAATTCAGCTTAAGGTTGCGGTTCCACCTTCCTAATCAATCATCCAGCCCCACCTTTGTGAAGAGTGTGCATGCTACCACCCAGCTTTCATAGGCAGGGAAACTGAGGCAGGGAGTCCAGAATGGGAGCAGAGTTTGTATTGGGCTGTCCAGGATACCAGGGACTCACTGCGGTATATTGGTTTTCACCAGCAGAGCTCCCTGTGCCCTGCAAAAGAAGAGCGAGTGTCGTTATCCCCATTTTACAGGTACAACAGCTGAGCCAAGTTGAACTTGGTTGGGAAGGAATTGCCAGGGCAGCACAGCGTGTGCTCCCCAGCTGCCCTGGTGCCACCAGGAGCCAGACCCAGCCGGTGTTAGGCTAAGGCTGTAGTACTTTCTCACTCTGAAATATTTTAGGCGGGACAGGTCAGCTGTCCATCCCTTTGCACCATGCAGTGGCCACACCACACTTGGGGAAAAGTAAGAGAACGTGAAATAGAAGGGAGGGAAGGCTTTCATGGAGGGGAGGTGGTCTCGCCCTTCCTCGGTCCCAGCAGCTCTCCGTGCGTGGCAGCTCTAGCATCCTTCTCAAAAGTGGGCACAATGCGCATGTGTTCATCCGTCTCCCCCATGTGTGGGACAAGTGTGGCTCTGGTGTTTTAAGGGAGTGCATTTGTGTCATGAACAGGTGTGCAGAGTGCTCTGTGCCCATCAGCCATGGCAGAATCAGTAGTATCGTCATGGTGGGTCTTGCTGGTACAACCCCGGAATTAAGAGGTGAAGGTTTTGTGGGAGCAAAGTCCTTTCCCCTGCCACAGAGGCTAGCTGGGTCCTGCTGCTCAAAATCCAGCTGAATTTCAACCTGGAGGCAGCAGAGGCTTTTCTGGTCAGGGCTTTGCTGTTGAGTTTCATCACAGGGTCTGTCCGACATTGCTTTGCCGTGAAACCATGTTGCTTTGACCTGACAGAGATTGGGTGGGAGGGCCGGTCCTAAGGACTTAGTGGGTTTGCAAAAGGCTGAAACGAGACATCGCAGTGATGAGGTGCTCTGCAGGGGAAGCAGGAGAACGGAGAGGTGGGGAAGGCTGAGGAGGTTTTTACAGGTCAGGAGTTTTAAATTCGGGCCACAGGGTTTTAGTTCTTTCAGGTCTTAGGAGAACTTTCTGGGTACTGCTGCTCTTTCTCATAGCAACAGCATTTCCTCTTGACCAAGGGCACCTAAATACTATAAAATTAACTCTAGAATAGACAAGTATTTATAGATAGATAGCTCATCTAGAGAAGGAGATTTATTGTTTGCTACTAGAGTCAGCAGGCCCCACGGGCGTCTGTGTGTTACTCTGAGGGAGCTGTGATGGATGGAAAAGTAGGTTGTTCTCTGCAGCAAGGCAGTCTGTACGCAGGCAGCCACTGAAGTTCCCAAACTGAAATGGCTGAAAAGCAACTAGTGCTGCAGGGCAGGTGGGTGGGTACCTAGATGCTCTTAATCCCATGGTCCATCTCCTCTTCCCTCATCTGCCGAATTCCCAGGTACTAGGAGTAAGGAAATGAGATGTGCCTAACACTGGTATAATTCAAAGATGGATTTTGATCTACATCTGGACCATTTTGGTCCATCCAAAGAAATCTCTCTTGTCCAAGACTTCCTGCAATGCTTCTGTGTCTGCTGCCTTGTGCTGGGCTTTCAGTTGCTTTTCCCTTGCATTCGGCAGGGCTGCATGCTTCCTCGGCTGCCTTCCTCCAGCTCTCATGCAGGCGTCCTTCTCATCCTTTCTGCTAACATTTAGCTCTCCCTCAAGCCTGTAGGCAGAGATGGGACTCTTTTGAGGGACAGAAAGAGTTAAGCAGTGAACAGAGAAACCAGCTGGCTAAAAGGAGGGAGAGGGGCTCTGTTCCTCTACCCAAAGCTGCTGCAGTTGCTCGGACTGGCTCCCAGCATCAACTTTGTGAGGAGCCTGCCCTCTCCTTCAGGGATTTGGGTATTTCCCTTACTTTAGCTAGGGAAAAAAACCCAGACGCAAACCAAAACAAAAAGCCTGACATCAGATCTAATTAATAATAATAGAAAAGCCAATTTCACAGCCCATTACCTCTCGTAGCCAGGTGGGGGGTAGGAAGGTGAGGAGGAGGAGGGACTTGAACAAACATGGGCGGGTGTGTTTGTGGACCTCATGAGAGAGCTGGGGCAATGGTGACTCACATTTTCCTTGCCAGACGTATAGCTTTAGGCTCCATTAACCTGGAACCCAACAGAAGGTACCATAGCCAAGGGGAGAATCTTTAAAAATGCCGACAGCATCATTTGGCTTCATTAGCAGGGTTCCTGCGTGCCTCCTCCTCTCTTCGCTACTGCCACGACCCCCTCCCCTCCGTGCCCCCTCCTTTCCCTCTCTTTCTGTTTCGTTTAACTGAAGGCAATTCATCTCGTTTTAATTAATTTTTACTTGCAGCGTTATCACCCCAAGTATAAAGGCAAAAAGTTGTTTTTTTTAATTACAAAGCTAACGGCATTAATTACCAGTACAGTAAATGCATCAACGCATGGGAGCCAAGTGGCGTTCAGAGGCACTGAGGCAGCGAGCGGCCGTGACAGCTGCAAAGGGTTTTGGGGTTTTTTCCTTTCTTTTTTTTTCTTTCTTTCCTTTCTGTCTAACAGCCTCACAAAAGAGCCTCACTTTGCGTGGAAACAGCCTGAGATTTTCTAAGCCACAAGTCAGCTCCAGCCACGCACTGGGATATGGCATCTGGAAGGGATGCAACAGAGCATCCTTAAAGGATAGGTCTGGAAGGGGCAGGAAAAGACCATTTAGTCCATCCCTTGCCCCAAGGCAGGTGCCAGTAGACCTGTTTCAATCTTGACAGATGTTTGGTAATCCGCTTCGAAAAACTTAACAAACATTTTTGCTGGTGAATGCCCCATTCCCCGCGCCCCCCGCCCCCCCCGCCCCCGGCAATATGCACAGAGAGTCTAAATCCAACTGGTTGGCTATTTCAGCCTACTTTCACCCTTGTTTCCTAAATGGATCCTTGTGGCATGGAACGTTTGCAGAGGTTTGATGAGCTGAGCAAGTAGCGGTGACCATAGTGAGCTACCCTCTGTCCAGCCAGGGCACATGAACCCACCTTGGGGAGGTGAAGGTGACCCTTTGCTTCAGCTCTGAATGGCCTGGATCCTGAGGACAGACCAAAAACCATAAACCCAAGAAATTTGTGTTAAAAGAAGGCTGGGTGATTCTACAGGGGTTGCATTTTCTTCTCAGGTTCATGGTGGCACAGAAGAGACGCATCAGGGCTGTGACTTTTGCTTGGGCTAAAGTCTCCTTGTGAGGATAAGGTATGAGCTGCAGGATCCTTGCAGGATGTGCAGATAGGTGGTCCTGCACCCCGTGGGTGAGGCTGTGCTGATTGATTAAATGCTTGCAAGGGGAAGGGCTTGCCTTACCTTACTTCTTTTGTCTGAGAGCTTTTGTGTTGGGAACGGGCCTCTAGCTAATAAACAGTGGTTCAGCCCATTGCTGAGATAAAGCACAGGGGATGGAGCTTGACAGATGATGTGATGTAAAAACCTGTTGCATCTGACATGAAATTAAGAATTGAAGGTGGAAATCAAGATCGGATTCAGTGTTTCTGTACTGAAAACTTGGCAACTGAGACCCTCTAGCTAAAGAAAGGAACTCAAATGTCAAGTCTGGGAGGAGAATGTAGAAGTCCCTGCTAAGTAGGAACCACATCATTGCAGGGATATTTTTTTTCATTTTAAAGGTTATTAACTTCTCTAAAAAGAGTTAAAAAATGTTCCTGAGGTTTTTGTACATGCCCTACCCTGTGAAGGTTGCTGACAGAGGAGGGCAGTCAAGAGGAGCGGTTGCTGTGCCTCTGTTGAATGTGTGCAGACACGAGGATTCTGGCTCAGAAAAAAGGTGCAGAGGAACCAACCAGGCTTAGAGAGTGAGTTGTGAATGGCAGAAGAGCTGTTCGCTCTCCATCTTAGGAGGCATCTGGCCTGATACCTTTTATTTTCTTCTGAGTGGTCCAAGAGGAAGGTGCAGAATCCGTTGAGAGGAGGGAAGGGGAAAGCTTGGATGTGCCGGTGTTGCACTGGGACTTGCAACGTGAAGGGGGCTTTGCCTCCACCGGGCAATGGGGAACCTTTGGAGGAAGAGAAGGATGGTGCAGGAAAGGCACCCCTGCAGTTGGACAGGGCCAGGGCAGGTGATGCAGTGTGTGTGGGGGATTGCTTCTGTTACTCTGTTATTTCCATTATGCTGGGATAAACCAGCCAGTGCTGCGGAACACGGGGGGCTCAGCCTCAAACTGAAGTTCTCAGATGGGCTTTCTGAGCCACGTTTTGCTCTGGCCTGTTTCTGGCTAAAACCTTTGTCTGTTCCTACCATGGCAAGTTGGAAAAGAAGTCTTGTTCTACCCCCGTCTGAAAGGATGGGAAGAGACATCTTCGTATGGCCTTGCCTTTTCAGTAGTCTACACTCAGAGCCTGGCTGTGAAAGGGCAGTTATAAGGAGTGGAAATGACGCTAATAAAGTGATCTATCATTTTCTTACCCCAATCAGAAATTCTGTGGCATAGAACATCAAAAAAGGACTTTAGGAAAAAACAAAAAAAAAAAAAAAAAAAAAGGAACTTAGTCAGAAACAACCCGAAGGGGAAAAGTTATGAAATTAAAACCGAAAGAAGCAGCAGGGAAAGTGCTTTAAAAAAATCCCTTATTAGAGTCACAGGAGGTATCACCATACCCCCAAATGAGAATCAAAATAAAAACCTGGAAGCAAAAAGGTAAGAGAGACTGGTGCACTTAAATGCCAAGTTATGTGGCTTTATTCAAGTCAGAGAAAGAATCCTTTAAAAAGTGGATATTCCGTCCAAGTGATGCTAATAGGATGGAACATAAAATGCAGCACTGAGATGTAAAATAGAGATTAAGAAAAATTTGAAGAACAAACAGCCAAAGATAACACAACCAATAATAATAAATTCTTAACATACCAAGAGTAGGCAGCCCCAGGCAGAGTCAGTTAAGGAGGTAATCGGGAGGGGATAGAGACTGCAGAAAAGACATGGTCATTAGAGAAGAGAACCCTGAATGCCCCAGCATGTCTTTTGCAGAGAAAGGATGACGATGCTGTTCTCAAGTAACAAACTGTGTGTGAAATGGGGGCGTAACAGATCTCTAAGTTATTGCGAAGGGATTCCATGTTGGCAGGTCCCAAATTGGACTTGCAGACCTCCACAGAGGAATCTGTATTCCCTCAGCGTCACTGCAGTGCCACCGTAGATTCTGGGGGAGGAAGCAACCTGAAAATAGCAGGTATGAGATGAGAACCTGTAGAACCAGCAGGAAGGCTGCTACAAGAAGACACCTCTTACTAGTAGGTGTCACAGGAGGTCATACCATATTCCCAGCCTACAATTAAATTCAAAACCAGGAAACAAAAAGGAAATAGGAACAAGTGCAGTTAAATGCCAGATGCATGGGTTTGGTCACATTACCAGGGAAAATCAAAAAAAAAAAAAGAAAGAAAGAAAGAAAGAAAAAAGGAAAGGAAGAAAAGATCATGCCAGGGGCCATTTTTTCTTTTTCTTTTTCTTTTTTTTGTTAATGATCAAGTCTTCATTTGTACTGTCTTAATTACTTCTGGTATTCCACTTTAATTCTGTCTCTTAGTTCTGCCCACTCTGAAACATCCATTTATTGTCACTTGCATTAGACTTTGGGTGGATTTGTATTTTTCTTTTGTTGTTTTCAAAACGTGGGACATCGTTGTGTCATCCTGTAGTCCAGGAGCCTAGCATGGCTTCTGGCCAGCAACCCGAAGCACACACCACTGGGTGTGCAGCTTCCAGATCCAATGGAGGAGGAGAAACTGGTCAGGAATATGTGTTAGAGATTAGAGTCAAAGGGTCGGTTCATATCACATCAATATACTACTCCCAGCATTTCAAAATGGATCTTTCTTCTCTACCTGTTCCTTCCTCTCCTAAAAGTATTTTCAGGAGCACCCTTGGATTTCTGCCATGCCTGACCTTACTTTCAGTTTAGTTGCTAGATTGTCCCTCCCCTCTCTCTGCTTCACTGTCCTCCCTTCCACCTCCAGCCAGTGCCTATGATCTGCATCCCAGTCACCTTCCGAGTTCTGTTCCATGTCCTTCTCCCTTTTGCAATTATTTATTTATTTATCTTCCCCAGGGATGGAAATGGGGGAAAAAATAAAAATAAATATGCAAATGAAAGGGAAAAAAACGGAGAGAAATTTAATTAAAATGTGTGTGTTTCTTTCCCTTCGAGTGCTTTAGGGTGGAATAGCAAATTGTTAAAAAAGAGAGCACTCAGAATAAGGTTAAAGAGCTGAAAACTGATTACATGCAATTGAAAATGAAAGCAGGGAGGGGGGGTGGGTGGAGATGCAGCATACTGAGATAGGTAAAAGGCTCAGGGAGACTCTTGCTGGAGATGGGGCATTTTTCACTGTGAGTTACAGCCAAGCAGGCATTGCTTGCGAGGTCTGTAACGGCTTTGCATCAGGAGAGAGGCAGGGAGGAAAGCATTTCACTTTGAAGAGCAATCTGGAGAGGGCACCTTGCAGATGAGAGCTGGGAAAAAAAAACCAACAACCAAACAACCAAAAAAACCCCAACCAAACCACCCCCCAAAAAACCCCAACTAAAACCAAAAAGAAACCAAAACAGGCCAGGAAGGATAGAGTAGTGGGGGAGAGCCATCCACTTCATCCCGGCCTGGTTTGTGTCAGTAGATCTGCCATACCCCAGGAGAGGATGGTACTTGAGGGTGGGGAGGAGAGAGAGGAATAAGTAACTTAGGCTCATGCTTTATGCAGGATCTGCAATCATCAGTTCTGAGCTTGATCAAAGCCATAGGTATACATGTCTGTGTGAGTGAGGAGGAGAGGCTGATGGGCTGTGAAGTCGTGCTTCAGCTTATTAAAGATGCCAGGGTGGCAGAAGCAAATTTTGGGGAGGGGGTTGATGTTCCTCAGCCTTAGAGGCACGCCTGGACTGCAGTGATCTGGCTGGGGCCCACTTCTGTTTGACCCCTGGATGTTCACAGGGTGTTCTAGCAGCTTCCTAAAATAACAGAGCTCCCTTAGACTAAGCATAGGTCCTTCAGGTGTAAAACCCATCTTACCCACAGACATGCTACAACAGCATCAGGACCAGCAATAGTTCTGTACACAAGGGGCGAGAACATGTCTGTTATGGGGACTCATTTCAGAGCAGTGTTTTTCCAGTGCATCTTCTCCATTCTGCTCTCATTCCAACATGGGAATAATTTCTTGGCAGCGTGTTTTTCTAATTAAACACAGCCTTTGAAAGACCACATCCCCACTTGTGCCCTCCCTTGGTTCCAGGCTGCCAAAGCCTCTTCATTACTCGGAGCCCCTGGGATACCACATGAATTTCATTTTTAAACCGGTGACGTTATACGAGCTGCAGGCCTGGCCCACTGCAGTCGCTGGAAGGCATGTTCCTAGCAGCGCTTTCTCAGGGCCATTGCTGCCTGCTGCAGGGACCAGGGAGCCGTCTGTCCGAGCTGAAGCAAAACCCGAGCCCTCCTTTTCTTGCTTTGCCTGCTAGCACGTGCCTCGCACTGTCCACGGGAAGCACCGTGGTGGTTGCACTTCTGGTCCTTGGCTGGAAGAGGGGTGGAGGGTGGTGGAGGCAGCTGTTGAGCTTTTCAGCTTATGGGCAATTTGAACGGCAACTGGAAAAGCTTCCATCCTAACTAGCCATTCCACCCAAGTTCCCTATCCTGGCTCATCTGCACACCGATTCCTCAAGGATCTCTCCTGCAAGGGGCTTAGCGGCAAAGACAGATGGCTCCTTCCTACTCTGCCATGGCAGGGATTGATGCTGGAGCTTTTATAACCCACTGAGGGTAGCTCTCCCCTTCTGCCCATGGATATTAAAGGTCCAATTTTCCCTTCTATTTCCCATGCCTTTTAGAGTAAAAGAGAGAAAAGAAGTCTCCTTGCTGTGATGCAGAGTGATTGCTGCCATTTGACATTCACATTTATCTGCTTGGTCTTTTCATTATCTCCCTCCCATTTGTTTCTGCTCATTCTCAAGTGTCTGCTGATCCTCTCCCTTCCTCCGAGACTGGCTGTTGTTAAAACTCCTCTGCTTACCTGCTCTGTATATCTTGACTTATCTGCTTGGTTCACATCTCCGTGCATTGATTTTTCATACCCAGCTGCTAAATGAGCACTGTTTGCACCTTTTCCACAAGCGTCTTCTGCTTTGCTATTGCAAATTCCTCTGTACTCCAACTAAACCAGTGTAGCTTCTCATTACAAACAGCAAAGCCAGCAGGCTTCCGATTTTTCTTACTTCTGCCTGTGTACTGGTTGTTTTATTTCAGTTGAGAGGTCGCACCACCGCTGAGTCTTGCTAGAGATGTTTCCCTAACTTTGAGCCCAATTTATCAGACAGGATACATGGCTCGTTTTTCCCAGGTGCCCCAGACCAGGAATAGCCTCTGGCTGTTACATAGCTTTTCAACCAACTGTGTCAAGCAGCAGCAAAATCCTGCCTCCAGGAACATGTTCCCTTTCTTAGTTTCATTCTGTATTGTTACAATCTCAGTTAGTGTCTCAATTATGTATAGACAGGCACAGGCTGCAAATTCAGATCAGAAATTCATGGATGTTGGTATCCCAAGGGCTTGTCTGCCTCTCTACTTCTGTACCACGACAACTATATAAATATATAAGGGATAAGCGCCAAATACCTCTGTAGGAGAAATACCTTTGTAGGAGTATCACTGTGCCCACATTTGAGGGTTGTCCCCTCCCAGTCAAAGCTGCTTGAGTAGTGCCAAATCCAGAAGCAGGCTGCCTCCAAAGTCAGCCTGTAAACCTAAGTGCTATGAAATTCAGCCCCCGGTACAGGCACACCCACCCACCGCTGAACTCCAGCTTCTGGGTTTTTTTCCATTTGTATCCACAGAGGTATCAATCCTACATTTCCTTTCCCTGAAATCAGTGCCGTCGCTGTTAACTTCGACATAAATCTTCAGCTTTAACTGGGCCTGCTGTTTGGGGGAAGAGAGGGAATAATAAAACCGCAAGACGCGAAACACAGCTCGTGGTCTGCACAGAACTTCGGGAAGATTGTGCTGTGTTTTGGAACAAGGTGTGAAGGCGTTGTAAGTAAAATAAGAAGCGGCCAGAATCGATGCTGAAAATTTGGACCTCCCTGCTGGCCTGCTGCGTGTTTGCCACAGTTGGGTTTGGAAGTCTTTGGGGCTTTTGGCTTTTTGAAGTAGGAAAATGGTTTCATTGCCTTCTGCAAGTGAAGTACTTTTTTTTTTTTTTTTTTTTTCAGAAGTGGGGGTGAATTTGGCTCACAGGAGGTGTCCTGTGCTTGTAACTGTGGGAACCTTATGGTGCTGGGGGTCTTCTGAAATAGGTTGCTCTGCCATGAGAATCCCTATATCTGCTCCCAGTCAAGACAGAAGCAGTGGGAGAACAGACTTTCCAAGAGTAGCTAGGAAGTCCGGCATCTGATATTCACACATGGATTCAGAAAGGCACTGACATGTGAAGTAAAAAATGAATCAAATCTTTAAAATATCAGGACAGGTCTGTAGAATATGAGACCAAAGAGGAATTGTTTTGTCCAGGCTTAGATTTTTGCCCGGTTCTGCCCTCGATGATTGCAGTGCAAGGCAAAGGGCAAGTCTCCGTGCCCAGGGCATGCAGCATGTCGTTTTCTTGGCTTTTGAGGGACAGCTCGTCCAACCAGGATCCTCTGAAAGGTTCTGCACCAGACAGTCCCTGGACAAAAAAATCTCCTGTGTGGAGAAGTACGGTTGGAAACCCCACCAGAGGGCAGCGAAACCCCTGTGTGTGCAGGTGCCTGGGGGCCGCAGGGGTGGGAAAGGCTCCCCAGGAGGGAGTGGGAGTGGGGAGGTGGGAGTGGGAGTGGGTGAGCCTGCAGGGCTGCTCAACCCAGCACTGGTCTTCAGCTTTGCTGGCAGCATGCATATGTCGCTCTTAATCTTCCTTTTGCATCCCTGTTTTTGCAGTTGTCAGAGCGCCGTATTATGCAAATTGGAATTAAGCAATTAAGGCGATAATGTTTCCCTTGAAGAGTTTGACAAGGCAGAAGGAACACAGACTACTTTTCAGACAAGCTTTAGGTTGCATATTTACCTAAAAACAAAAGCAAGAAGGAGATGGACAGCTGCACACGCTCTTCTCAGCATTGGGACCAAGCCACCCTTCCTTCCCCACATGTCCCTCCTTCTTACTTGTCCCGTAACACCGTTGAGGTCGTGGGGCAGAGGGGCTGCTTGCTTGCCCCCCTCAGCTCAAGGGACTCAGAGGAAGGGGCTGCCACAGCCCTGTGATGAATTTGTATCTTAAACAGAAAGGCACTTAAACAGAAAGATGTAGCTCAGCACCATGCTGTGCCTGGGAGAAAGGGCTTTTGCCACTGACCCAGCAACTGCACTTCCACAGCTTTGCAGCGCTGGTGCGTGGGGATGAGGAGGGGCAATGCTGCTGTCGGTGCCCAGGGAGACAAAAGTTTGGAGCTGCTCTCTGTCGAGAGTTTTTTGACTTTGTGACTTTGCCAGCATCTTGTGTAAGTTTTTCCCACTGTCTCCACAGTTGAAAGTCCTCTTGTTCTAAAAAAGGGCTTTCCAATCTTGCTTCATTTAGACTGGCAGTGGGTCTGTGGAAGAGGGTTATGCTGTGGAACTGTTTTGCCTTGGCAGTGATTTTTGCACAATCAAAGTCAAAGATGGGCTGAACTGAGGCTGTGGATCTCGATTGTCTTGGCACCCAAGGCACTGGGGAGCTGGGCTGACCTCTAGAGATTCACGCTGGTGGTGCTTCTGTACTTTCCTTCTGTTTAGCAGGTGTCATAGTGCCTTCAAAGCTGTTGGCAAGATGTAAAATTTGGGTTTGAACCAGTAATTATGCTCAGGATTGGACCCTGGGGTACAAATGTAGGATTCTGCAACACTGCATCATTTGAAATAAGCTTTACCCTGTGTTTTTTCACAGGTTTTGCTTTCTTTCCTGGGGAAGTGGTTGGTTCACCCCTGCTTTGATCTTTCTGAGCTTTTGACACAAGCTCAGCATTTTCTCCGTTTGCTACAGGCCCTGGGAGGGAAAGGAGTGGAGGATGGGGGGTCACTGAGCTGTTCCCAGCTGAGATGCAGAGGGCCTGATTCACCGCTGCTCTGTTACACCCAGGAAGTCACACTGGTGTAAAACGATGAATCAGAGGTGGTGACACAGGCTCCAGCGCTCTAAATAGTCAGCAGAAGTGGCAAGCCAAGTCCCGAGTGGCACTAATGACTGAAAGGGAGTTAAAAAAGTGTGTGGCTTAGTGGGGTGTATTCCCCAGTGCACACGGGCACACGGGCAGGCAGTACCGGAGGGAGGTAACTGGGCGAGCTGGCTGTGTAGCAGAGCGGTCTCGTACAGTGATGGATGGCAGTGCATGGGAGGATTTGGTTCAGCTTAAACCCTTTCCCAGGTTGTATGAGCTAAAACGAAGGCAGGCTCGCTCCGAGCAGATTGCTGGCAGGGGAGAGGGCGTTGTGGGGATGGATAACCCCCTTACCTTAAGCATGCTTCACCACCCGTTTTCAGAAAAAATGATTAGGCAGGCCCTTGTTCCAAGTTGGCAGGGCTGATCTTAAGCGAAGTTGCTAGGCAGGGCTGTAACGAGAGAATTCTGCCGGCCTGAGACCGCTCCTCGCTTATGTAAAGTCGCATTCATGTGGAAGCAAAGCTGTCCCTGCCAGCACCCCTGTCCAAAGCTGCTCTTTACGTCTCCATCTCGCCTGGTCACTTCCCAGCGAGGTCAGCTGAGCTTATTCTCAGTGGCAGTTGTTTGGCCTGAATTAGTGCTCAAGGAAGCATTGGCTCAATCGATCCAGATAACTCTATCTAGCCTTTGTTTAAATAAGGCCAAAAGTTCCCGCCAGCTCTACATCATTTATCTGCTGTGGGGTTCAGCAGCCAAGCTGTGTTTGTGGAAGCAGGAAAAACAAACAAAATGGAAGAAAAAAAACCCTCCAGAACAACTAAAGGTAAATGCCCATTTCTGCTTTCATTTAGGACAGCTAGAGGAAATATTTCACGGCCGCTGTCTAGCCTTGGTCCCCTTCATCCCTTCCCTTTGCTTGCCTTTAACTGCTCCCTGCGGCCACACTTAGTGGCTATTCCACATTGATTTGCCGTTTAACCAGCTTACTAAGCCCTGGTTTTGACTGCGACTGCTCTTTTCATCCTGCTAAGCTGAGGGCTGCACCACATTCCCCTCCCTCCCTCCCTCCTCGGAGAAGCTCTGGACGCTTTGCGGGATGTTTTAATGAGCTTGCATTTTTGTGAAAGGCCAGATCTGATCGTGACTTGAATGGCAGCTGCCAAACAGGCAGAGCTTTTACTTTCAAACTCAGCAAGAAAATGGCTTTGCCTCCCATCAGGGCAGCTTGTGTACTTCAGAGGCTCAGTCATTATAAGCAATTTCTATTAAGAGCTGAGTACCTTTCGTGTTCCTTGGGAGCAAAGGATGCTCTCGGGGTCTGCTCAGCACCATTGAGAATTGTGCCTTCTGTGTATTTTGAACTAGCATCAGCAGAGATTAGACAAGCGTGCAGGGAAGAAGTGACTCCAGTGGCAGTCCCTGAAGGCTTTTTTGTTCTTGTTCTTTCTGCTGGTTTGCTAGTATTCCCCCTCCCTTATTAATATATTTATCTCACAGAAGTTGCATTTTGTACTCTCCTGCAAAGCATTTTCCATTTTCTCTATGCCTGGCAGACCTTCTCTGAGTGCTGGGCTTCCCACCATGGACTTTAAGCATTCAAAGGGTAAACACCATGAAGGACAGGAGTTTGTTACAGGAGGTGCCAGGCTGTGTAATTGGAAGACATGAAGTGTCATTACAGAAAGAAGATATGCTGAAGTGCCCTGGTGATGAGATTGGCCTAAGCCCTGGTGGCGGAGCAGGTCTCCAAGAGGAGGGAGAGAGTTCTCTTTTCACAACTGAAGACAAGTCAGTGGATGTGATGTGACAGGGGAACCTAGTGAAAGGTGGGACTTTTTCTGTCTCAGAGTACAGGGAAACTCAGTCCAGTCCTTCTGTAACTTCCACGGTGCCTAGGCACTCACAAAGGTGAATTTGGGTGTAGTACGCGCTCCTGGTGTACACCAGAACTTAGTCCAGCAAACAGCTTTGGGAGACAGCAGTATCAAGGAATGCTCCCAAGTATCACTGTTGTCCTGTCAAGGTCAAAGGAGAAGCCCAATGAACCCTCTGACTTCCAAACAGCAGAGGATGATTAGGATGTTGTGCTGCAGCCCAGAAGGAGAGATTTCTTCTCCTTCACCCCATGCCCCAAGTCCCACAGCTGAACCTGCAGCTTGTGGCTGCCGCAGCTTGCAAAGTGACAGGAAATCAGGGAGCTGAGGGGATCAGGGCAGCAAAGCCTGCAAAGTTCATCCTCTGCCTTTTTAGTGTGTTGTTGGTAGTGCTTTCAGAGAACTCACAGGGGCTGGAGATCTGCAGTAAGGATAACGTGCATGTGCAGAGGTATTTCCTGCACAAGATGTTTTACAACGTCCTGTGTATTGGAAAGGGTTGGAGTGGCAGGGAAGTCAGTTAAGGTACAAGAGACATCTTCAGTACCGAAGATGGTACTGAAAACACGAGAGAAGCGCTGTAAGATGAGAAGGGCACTTTGTGCTACCTTCATATCACACATCAGCATAAAGCAAGTTGAGAACAAACCTTGACCTACAACTTTAGGAAATTGTCGTTTGTCACAATTGCCCGAAACTGTTGAGCACTTGACCCCCACTGCAGGCAGGAGGAGACTGTGCTAACACTGCTCTGTCTGGAGCGTGCCCACCAGAATCCCTGGGACAGGCAATGTGGTCTAGCTAGCTACAACTAAATGCATCTAAAGCTCATTGAGCTTGAAAGTGGCTGGCAGGTGGGGGAACACTCGAGGAAAGTATCATGCGTGGTTCCCTTTCTAGGCTTCCCTTGGCATCAGCTTGTGGTCGATGTGGGAGGCAAGACACAAGGCTACACAGGCGGTTTGTTTAACCTGTACAACAGCTTTTCTGTTCTGTGCTATGTCAGGCTTTGTCTCCATGGCCCCCTGGGAAGCAAATGGATCTTTGATCCTCATTCACATTAACGTGGATGTCATCAATGCCTTTTTTTTTTTTCCCTCCCCCCCCAAGGATAAAGCAATTTCCAATCACATTGGAAACGATTGAAGCCTGATATTTACAACCTGACTTTTGTCTCTCATGACGTGGGCCACACCAGTGTCCTATTCCATGCACAATCATTTATCCACATAAGGCGGTAAAATACAGAAAGCATCACTTTCACACGCTTTTTTCACTTGGCCACAGTAACTGATGATACTGAGAAACTTAAGTTTTTGGTTCCTCACCTTTGATGTTTGCACCTAGTCTCTGACTACAGCTTCATCTAATCAGGCGATAGAGGAAATCTCTCCAGCCCATTTCTCACCTTGTACAAAGTATTTACATCACCCTCTGATCCATTTTATCACTACACCTGAAAACTTTTAGGCCCTTGTTCTTACCGTGTCACTGGAATAGGGCGGGTCGTGCTGCTACTCCTGTTTTGCAAGGAAGCAGCCAGAGCACAGGAGCCTCCGTAACCTGGTCCAAGCTCTTATACAAAGTCAGTAGCAGAGCTGAGCCCTCCCTATGTTCGTGTTTCTCTCCTGATCAAAATCCAGGGCCCCTACAGCCAGCAGCCGCTGAAGTATGCCTGCTTTCCACAGTTCCTCTAGCACAAAACATTTGAACCCATGCGTCAGGAAAGTAGAGTGGCCCCATTTATTTCCATTAAAATGGAAGCACACACTGTTTATCTCCCTCTGGGAACAAGCCGAGAAGAGTTTTAGTGTCAGGGAAAATAGTAATAGTGGTAGTAATAATAATAATAACAACAACAATAATAATAAGAAACCCCCCTACATGTCAACTCCACATTTTCTGGGGCCTGGTTAAGTTCTCTGGAGCGTAGCACTCCATCATTTTTCTCAGCAGGGTATAATTACTCATAACTTGAAGGTTTTATCTCTGGGCTTCCTGTACTAAAAAGGAGAGGGGAGGTAAATCTTGCATTCCACAGGAGTATAGATGTTTAATTAAGTATCACATTTAATTGTTCCAGACTCCTGCTTGACAGTCACTGAATTTTGAAAATTTTGTCTCCCCTCCTGTTTTTTTAAATCAGAATTGAAAAGATTCCCACATGTAAATGGTATCCATTCTGTGTCTCCCTCTGTGCCTTGGAGTGACCTGTGATCCAGGACTGGTACCCAGGTCCTGTTGGCATGCATTTGCATGCCTCTGGTATACTCTGCATTTCCAATCCAATCTCAGGGATGGAACGGATGGGGGACAACACGGCAGACACAACACAGCACACGTCCCTCCTGTCATCTTAAGTCCATCCTGATTTGTGCTTCCTCTGTGGCATCTGTAGTTGGGTCTCTTCTCTTTCTTTTCTCCTGTTCCTTTAGGGCTGGGGAAAAAAGGGCAAACTGCATCTTGGAATAAGAAATGTTCTGGGCCTTTCTTATACCTCCTTTTATCCAAAGATCTCAAATCTCTTGCACCTTCAAAGAACTGGTAATACAAGTCTTGCTTTCCCCCTGTGAGGCTGACCAGTTTTGTTATTGCTGTAGTGAAATTAGCAGTCTCTTTGAAGTCTACTTAGTCTGCTTTAGGACTGGGAGACCTTGCATACAGACCCTGAGCAACACAACCCAGGAACTAGAAAACCAGAGAGACTGGCCAAAGTCCGGTAGCCTCAAGACAGAATCTGCCAGTCCATTGATTGCGCCCCAGTTGTTCCCATCTGTGCTGCTAGCGAGTTGCAATTCCCTGTGCTATCGGAGAGACACAGCTGTGGTTAAAAGTGGTTCACCCAGAGGTCTGACGTTGACAGAAGGACCTGCCTTGTGTGTGCTAACCGTATTGTCTTCACCAGTCCCCATCACAAGAGCTCCTCTGGAGAGGGAGGAGCTGGAGTTGCCCATGGATCTCGTTGCAACATGACCACCTCAGCCACGTGTCGTGTGCTCCCTGCCTCCCCGTACAAGGGCTCTGTGGCCTTGAGACCTCACAGGAATATTACTGGGGACAGAGGTCAGCTAAGCCCCTGGCTGGCGGAGGGGGACATTTGGATTCTGCCTTGTGATCTTGAAAGGTTGATCTCTGGAAGGGGGAGGGAAGGTAACTCCCAACTCTGCTTGCCAACGAGCGGTGAGACATCACGGCTTGGTCTCTGCTATGGTCTGAACTCCTCGTTTGGACACCACCAGCACCAGAGCACGCTGGTGAGTTAGGCTGTGTGACCTCTGCAGCTGCAGTGAGGCATGAAGGCTGCTGGTGGAAATCAGGTCTATGTAAAACTTTCCTGTTGGACCAAGCCCTAGAGGCTTCAAAGGAGGCAGGCCTGACATTTACATGCACTAGGTAGAAAGATCACAGCTAATAAGCTGTGTGTGTGTGTGAGACAATGAGAACTGAGTCACTCCCGCTGAATCTCATCACAAGCAGTACCCAACAGCAGTTCCTCCACTGGAGTTGTTTCCTGGGGCTGTCAAAACTGACAGAAAGAGAAGAACGTGGTGATTTGGTTTCCTTGTCTTTCTGCTCCTCTCGAGGATGAAAGGCAGTTCTGGGTTGCTTTCCCTCTACCTCCCTCTCTCCTGCAACTTCTACATGACAGCACAGCAACTTTTCTGTGCTGCATCTATCCTACCTGGGCGCCAAAATCCTCTGGAGGCTAGGCTCCTGTTGCCTGTGGTTGAGTTTCCATGCCTTGTGTGTAGCTCTGGGACACCAAGATGAACCGACTGACTGGAATAAGGTGCATTTTAGTTTCGTTGGAGGGTCACAGTGGCAGGTGCCACCATGGCTTGCTGAAGCACAGGCTCCACTGTCCGCAGCAGGGCAGAGGGAGACTTTGTAGTGCCACGGCCACAGCAGCCCTCCAGTTCAAATGTGAGGTGGGACCTATGGGAGGGGACCACAACAGGAGAGGCATGATAGGAAAGCAAGGGGAGGTGAAAGAGAGACAACAGTTTAAAAAAAAAAAAAAAAAAAAAAAAAGGAAGGATAGTGACATGAAGACTTTACTCCTCATTTATAAAAGGCTTCATCTATCAGCTAGATTGCCTTAATGTGTCTCCTAACAAGGTTCCCCCAACACACAGCCCCCCTTTCCCTTGGTTTCCTCCTTTGATACTGTCACATGTTCTTCATTTTCCAGCACGTTGCATTCATTCTTTGCCTTTAAACTCCAAGGATTAAAGCAACTGGGTAAAATAAATAAATAAATGAAATTAAAAGAGCTGACATTTCATGCTGTTGTTGGCAGCCTTTGATTTTCTTCCAGAACAAGATCATTACTTTTCTCTCCAGCTTTGAGAAAAAGAGATGGACAGACTCCTCGTCTTATAAATTCATTTTTATCACTTGTGGGCTGTGGTAGGTGTGGGGTGAAGTTGAAGAAAGAGAGACTTGTGTCTGCAGTGTAGGGCACTGTGAATGACTGTAAGCTTAGAGCAAGGTAGTACCAAAGCTGGTCCTGCGCAAGAAATGTCTTTCAGCTGAGTTGTTCATAGAAGCCCCAGGACAACAGCTTCATGGTCTGGGCTGAAGCTTAGAGGGTGCTACCAGGTAGTAACAGTGAGGACTGGGATCATCCTGATCATGAGCAACCTCAGCTGTGAAGCTTTGAGTCCAAGACAAGAATTTCACAAGCCTTCAGGAGGAGGCAGGATGGTCCCTAGGATTCTTGGCTCAACCCACTGTTACAGGCATGGAGCACGAAGAGCTGATTTACAAAATTTGGCACTGGATCTGTGTCTGTGCAAGTTTAGAAGTCTCCAGGCCCAGGAGTTTTGCTGACAAAAGGTTACATTCATCCGGGAGCTCTTCCTAGGTTTGAAGTTAAACTCAAGTTTGCCGAGTCTTCGCCTGTTCAGAGCAGACTGAGCTGCAGCTCCACATGCACAACTGCAGTTGGGATCAGTGAACCTGCCATGGGCTCTTTGGGAACCCACTAGGGGCACGTTTCCCACTATGAAATTGGAGGATATGTGGCTGTTCAGATCCAGTCTTGTTTGGGCTCTGAGCGTATCATAAATCTCTGGCACAGGGTGATGCTTTGCTGTGCAAACGAAGTCCAAGGAGAGCCTGGAGCAAAGAAAACGTGTTTGCACTCTCAGTTCCAGCCTGACTGAATCACAGAGTGGCTATAAATAAGGAGAAGGAAACTGCTGCAAGGAAGCTGATTACGTGAAATTGTCCATTCCCTTCATTTCCTTTCTCCAGGATGGTTCAGTGCATCATCTGTATGTTTCTGACAGGACAATCTTGGTACATCCTAATGCAGAGCCTCTTATGGCTGTGGTCATATCATTGTTTTCTCAACTGCCCCACAGTTGCTATGCAATATTGCTGAGAGGGTTTCTGGAGCTATCTCCTAATATAAACCCCTGTATTAGAGTATTAGAAGTTCTGGGCAGGAGGCAGCACCAGCTGAAGCAAAAGGGATGTCAAGATCTGCTTCAAGCTAACTGGTGCAAATGAGACATATGGGACGCTGACGTAACTGTGGTGCTCGATGCAAAAGGCTCTGTGCACGTCCTACAGATGCTAAGCATGTCACACAATGCATTAGTCAACTCTGTCTTGTGTGCTCTTGGTCCTCCCCTTCTGAGGGCAATGAAATTCCTCTTGTCAGGACCAATTATCTCAGTGAGTGTGTTGATGTGGAAGCGGCTCCAAGCCCATGGTGTCTTAGAA
This sequence comes from Falco peregrinus, assembly GCF_023634155.1. Lineage (NCBI taxonomy): Eukaryota > Metazoa > Chordata > Aves > Falconiformes > Falconidae > Falco > Falco peregrinus. The sequence goes on along the minus strand of NC_073726.1, from coordinate 88,124,463 downwards.
AAGGAACTCGAAGACAAGGCAGGTATTCAAGGTCACCTCCTGAAGGGCCAGAATTGAATGAACACGGTGCAGCAGTCTGTGGCTCTCCACCAAGTGTGTTGCCTTTTCCAGCCAATGGGACAAACAAGACCTACGTGTCTGTTTGGCATGCTGGAAGTTAACGGCAAATGTCGTGTTCCCGGCCACCCTGGCTGCACAGCTGTACCAAAACATGAATCTGGTTTCCCAGCAATTGTCCAAATGGAGCATCCCCGTGGTGAGCTCAGTCGTGGCTGGAGAAACAAATGTGGGACACGTCTCTTGGCTTCAGCTGCCTCCGAACTCACATGTACTGTGCAGCTGTTGCCTTAACCAGGTACAGAGACTTAATTAGGTTAGAGTGACCTCCAGAAGTATAGCATTTAAGAGCAAAGTTGCAGCGCAAAGCATTCTGGGTACTGTAGAGGAATGAAGCTGGGTTAATTAGCATTGATAATATACAGCTGTGGGCTGGCTTCAGGGGCGGTGGGTTGGCCGATGTAGATAAGGTGCTGGTGTGGCTGGTTCTGTGAAGAGATTGGGCAGCCAATGAAGAGAGAGGAGGAAGAAGCAGAAAGTAGTGAGAGAGAACGTGCACCCTGGATGAGGAGAGACAAGGAGAGGGCAGCAGAGGGACTGGCATGAAGAGTATGCTGGTATGCGATGGTAAAAGACCTTGTTGCAGCTGGCTAGTTTAGAGAATAACAATTTAGTCCTGATGTTCTGCATTGCTGTCAGAATTTGCACATTTTGGAGCTCTGTCACTCTTCCCCATCCTCTTTCCTCTTCCTCCCCCCATAAAATAAACAATCAACTTTCTTCGTGTGCTGGAAATATTCAAGGGGAAGGATGTTTTCAAAACTTATGCCCATGAGTGAACAGGTTAGCTTCTGCTTCACTGCAGCATTTTATGGGGAAAAGATCAGAAAAAAAATTCCTTCTGGATTGTCATAGTTTCCCTGTCACACCACCACAAACACTTGCCATTCCTCACTCCTGTGCAACTCACACCATGGAGACCCTAAGTTCCACACATTACCCTCACCTGCTTTCACTTCTGCTGGTGGTGATGGGAACAGCCCTACCTGAATTTCGTGACCTTCTGGACCTGCCCATGTGCATCTTCCCAACCCTACCCCTGAGCACAGCCAGCTGCACCCACTCAGCGTGCTTATATTGCTGCCATTCCCCCACCCGCATTTACTTGCTAGTGCTCTGCTGAAGTCACACACACTGTCTTCTCCCCTTCCCCAGTGTTTATTTCTGTGCACACAAGATGGCCATCCCTGGGGACTTTGTTCTGCATTTGCCTCTGCAGTGATCACAAGCAAATAGAGGAGGAGATGGCGAATACTAACCTGCAGCTATTAAAGTGAGCTGTTCCTACAAGGCGCTGCATGGCAGCAGCTGCAGAGAGAGGTAGTTCTGGTGTCCTCCCTGTCACCTTTCTGAGAAGCCCGCCCCCCCCAAGTTGTCACACAGAGGTGTGAGCCATTCACAGAGGTCATGCTGCAGGGAAAAGGAGGGGGCTTCTGCTTGGGCAGAGCTTTTTTAACACCTGAGAACGTACTGGTCCACTCTAGTATTGGAGATGCTGGGCAAGAGCCTCAGAGTTTAATTAAACCCAGGTAGCTCCCATCCCAGCTCGTCCAGGCGGTGGGATGATGAGCTAGCTGGCTGGGACACAGGCTTAAACAAGGAGAAAGGCTCCAAGAGAGGAACAGCAGTTGTTCTTGTGTTTGACACCAAAATTGCCCTGAACCTACAGTAAGTGGAACGAATCTGACTTGCTCGCTGCCCCAGGATTATCACCCTCAATGGTGTTTTCTTCTCCTTCTGGGCCTAAGTGCAGCCCCCCTCGCCCGTCCCCACCCCGTCCCACACTGCTCTTCTGTTCCCTAAAGCGCCCCATCAGAGCTCTGGGTTCAGTCATGAGCTGTGCAAGTGTGGAGATGTGCTGCTGACTCGTTTGCTGACTAGAGCAGGTGAAGCTTAATAACCTCCAAGGCCAGAGAAGCAGCAGTGCAACACCAGGAAAGCAACAGAGGAATAAAGAGGAAGACAGATGTGATGGCAGAGTGCTATAAATCAGCAACTCAAGGAGGAACCACAGGCAGACAGAAGAGTAAGGTTCTTCTCTTGACTTCTTCTAGCTGTGGAAACACAACAAACTCGTCTTCTTGCAGCTTCTGCGCTGAGGTTTGTGGTCTTTCTCATTTCCCCTGCTGTTGGAGGTTGGCTCCTGAGCACGCATCATTCATTTCTGAAGCCTCGGGCTGGACAGGAGATGAAGCATCAGTCCAAGGCAGCAGTGGCACATATAACTCCAAGTGGCTTGCTCAGCAGTCCCCGTATCACATTTAAATGTGTTTCATCCTGACCAGAAATAGACCAGCAATGCCAAAGACAGAGTTCATTTCATTACCCATGAAGACAACAGCCAGCCAGCATCCTCCCTGTGCTGCTTTCCCTGCACTGCTCTGCTTTAACATGAGAAGAGGGTCCAGACTCTACAGCCTGTCTGATTACTGGCTTCCCCAGTGAAACTGCCGGTCTAGCAGGCTTCTGGGTCTGCAGGACGGACACTTCTCCATTTAGACACTGGCTGATACCCTCAGGGTGTTTCCTGTGAGTTGGTAGGCAGGTCTCACAGGGACACTGGAGTCTCAGTCATCCATGGCTGAGACCACTGTAATTCTTCTCTGTCAGGGTTCCTTTGGAGAATCAGTACTTGTATATATGGTGCCATAGGGGTGGTTCAGCCTCTTAGTAGCAGGGCAATTGCGTAGCTCAGACTGTATGAAGAACACTGAGATTCCAAAGCAGTTTTTGAAGTTAGAAAGCAGGTGATGTGTCCCAAAACTTGTTTTGTGCCTTGCAGCACAGAACGAACATCCTTGAGTAGACATTCTCAAGAGAGGTGATTATACTGCCAGCCTGAGACCTGGGACATCTGAATTAATTTTCATGCTCTTAAAAGCTTCCTGTGTGCGCTGGGGCCTTGCTCAGATGCCCACCTGCCCAGGCATCTGAGACAGGCTTAGCCAGGGGAGGATTTATACCAGACACTGGCTTCCTACTCAGCTTTAGATAACAAGTGACCTCGGTCCCTTCAGCTGGGAAGAAAGCAAATGCCTAAGCCAGGTGCGTGCAGGCAGTAGGGCAGTCAGCACCGTCTCTTTGCTTCAGCACCCTGGTGTAGCCTCTTCGTGCATGATCCACGAGCATTAATTAATTATCCCCTGTTCTGTAGTTTGCCAGTTTTACTTTCTACAAGTCAGGTGCAAAGTGGTACGAACTCTACTTGATGTTTGATGGATGCAGTAATGTCTTGTTTGGGGTGGGGATTATGGCATGAGGTGTGATCTTCCAGTACGTGCTCCAAAAGTGAGAACTTGCAAGCAGGGCCTGGGGTAAGAGTCTTCTCTCAGCAGGATGATAACATCCCTTGGCCCGTGCCCGCAGGCTCACTGGCAGCTCCATTTTAGAATACGCCGCTTTGCCTCTTTCTCTTCAAAGACTGGACGTTTGTTGTGTCGGCTCCAGTGGGAGTGATGCTACTTGGTGAGGCTGGATCACCAGAGTCAGGGTGACGCACGGATGGATTCAGGACAGTCACTGTGTCCTTACAAGCCACCACTGACCCTCTAGCCCAGTGTTAAAGAAGCCTGAAATATTAGTTACCAATCTAATTTGTCAGGGCCAGGTTCTGCTGTTGTTACAGCGTGCAGCACCTGATACCAGGGGAGGTTCTCACTCAGAGGTGATGATGGTGAGAAGAAGAAGGATATGAGAAAAGCAGAGGACTGTCAGAGCATTGTCACTGTGTGAGAAGCAATTTGTTTGTAAGCAGCTTCAGATTTTCTTCCACTGTTTCAGGGCTTGATAAGTGCTCACTAAAAAGAGTAATTTTTAGGCCTCCAGCTGTTCTTTACAAAATGTTTGCTTCAGTGAATCATTACTTGCTCAGTATTTGCACTCTTTTATTGGTTAACTGAATATCATACTAATTGCTGTCTTTCTCAACTGGGTAACTAAAATATTGATCAGATATTTTTTCAAATTAAGTTGTTGGGATGTTTTTTTCCCTCTGAAACACTGGTATGTCAAAATGGAAACATTTTACAGCAACATGCGTTTGTGTATGCAGTGATCTTCAGCTTTTCAGCCTCAATATTTAAATTTCTGGTCAAAAGGCGAGAGAGACATGGCCAAAATAGCCAGTGACTTAATGGGTGGGAGTCTTGTTTGAGGCGTAGAAAACTCTGGCCAAACCCTTGTATGGAAGTCAGGCTAAGACTTGTGCCTGTATCTTGCCTGTACCAATCAACTTAATGATAAGGCTGGTATCTGCTCAGGAGTGGCTCTTTCATGCAAAAAAGAGGACGTTTAGAAGACTGTAATAAAACATGGGAACAAATTCCAGAAATTCAAAATTTAGCATGCACTGGAATTAATTTATTTTAAATTTTTTTGGCCAGTCCTATGAATAACAAATAGCTTGCTGTCTGGTATGAAGCAGCCTTCATGTTACAAAGCATAAAACCTTGGCAGTTCACAAATTTTCACTGACACCCAGAATGTTGTCAAATCCTCACAGGTAACAAGTGTTGTGGGAGCATGAATCACAGCTATTCAATGTGAGCTCGTTTATTTTTGTAACTGCTAACAATTTTCTTCTAGTGTTCTGTTCATCTAATGCTAGCAGATACAATGTTATCCCCCAAAGTAGAAGCCCTTGCCAATTGCAGTTGTGCCCAGATCTCAGAAAGCTTCCCAAAAGGATGATGATGATGTCATTAATGTTTGTCTTTTGCTTATATTCTCTTTGTGTCTTCTCTTTGATGCTTTTGGTTCTCAACCTGAACCACCGTTGGTAATTATGTTGGTAATTATGTGCTGATTGGCTGATGGTCACGTTCTGCAGTCTGTGTATCCATCGTACACAGGTGGATATGTTTGGAAGTAATTTTGAATACTTCCTAACAGCAAAAAAAAAGCCACCCAAATACCAACCTTAAAATGAATAATAATAATAATTATTTTTTTTTAATGGCTAATTCCACAGAATCTGTTGTTGTCAAGTGTAGTTACAAACTGCAACCTCAGATACTAAGAGATAATCTTTTGGGTCTTAATAAAAAAAAAAAAATATTCTTCAGACAGCTGTCCAACTCTGGGAAATAAATGGGAACAATTTGATTTTAGTCATGACAATGCACAATCTGGCATTTTTTGAATCTGAGAAACTTGGACTCTGGAAATTAAACTGTCAGTGCTGGAAAGTATGGGACTGTGAGGACCAAGAAGTGTTTAATCAGTGTGTTAGGCTCATTCTTGAAAGGGGCAGTAAACAGATTGTCCTGGAAGGACAAAACTCTACAAAACGTAATTGCAGTGTAAGGACAGGGGAAGGTGGGTGCGTGAGGGACAAGAACTGGACAGACAGATGGAGGGCAGTGAAGAAGAAAAAAAAGAAGTTTGCTTTTTCTACCTAGTAATACATGCAGGAGAGAAAAGTCTTGCTTCCTCTAAATCCTTTCCACACAATTGTCGTTAAACTGAACCCATAACTTCAGGAACAGAGCAGAAGCTGCTGGCTCAGGCAACGTTCACAACAAGGTGCCAGGGCTCCAAACGTGGAGTTGCATAGTTCCTTGTGTGGACAAGGGGTTGGAAGCACCAGCGCGGGGTGCAAGGGCAGCAGTGGCATCACACTATTAAATTTCCTTACACAGACAACCGTTAGCGCTCTGTCCTTATTTCAGTACTGATGCGTGCCCTGACTCCACATTGTTACTGAGGGCAGAATGTGGGGCCTTTACTTCATTGTTGTTGTCCCTGATCCCAGCAGTACCCCTGCACAAGCTGCAACTGTATCGTTCCTCCAAGCTTTACTGTAGCATCATCTTGGACAGGAATGGTTGCTCTGTTCTCGGAGACAGTGATTGCATCTGCTGTCTACTATGATTCACAACATTTCCAATGAGCTGAAACCAAGCAGTTTCTCTGTAGAGATGTTTTGCTGTTACAAACCCTATGTGCCTGTAAGTTTTTTCCATTTCTATTCTCTCTGACCCTAACCCTAATGCTTCCCTTCAGTCTTGCCTCAAACAGCATAGTAGAGCACAGATTAAGACACCTGTGACTAGAACATCACGTTGTTATGGGGTCTGGATAGGGATGTGGTTTTCTGTCATTCTGCCCTGTTTTATATGATGTCTTTAAGGTTTGGTGAATTTGAAGATATCAGGATGAATTGAAGGGGGGGAGGGGGGCAGCGCTCTTTGCCCATGGCCGGTTTACATGCAAGTAAAACCAAGTGATGCCCATGTTTTTTGCATGCTCAATTATGTGCTGCCTCCCCACAGTTTGTTAGCTGTCAACTGTGATCTAGGGGGAGTGTCACAAACTGGTCACTCCCAAACGGTGCAAACTGCAAATTTGTGTATGAATGTAGCTCCCTGCATGCGTGTCTGATCAGCATCCGTAATTGATGTCAGGGAGATTGTTTATGGTGCTGGGATGAGGAGCCCCAGTTTGAGGTCTGAATGCATGACTCTGCTGTGACTTTGCTTTCAGCTCTCCTATTGTTTGCTTTATTTGTAAAGCCCTTTTCCCTCATCCTCTCCATCCCTGTCTCTCTGTTTGTAGAGAAAATAGGCAGAACTGACATGTAAAGGTGCCCTCAGAGCCAATTTGCAGCAACTGGTAAAGATCATGCTGTATCCATCTAAAAATGCCTACCCATAGGGAGCTGCCTCTGAAGCTGAATGTAGGAGAGTGTTTTAAAGAGGTAGCTAAAGCAGGAAAAGAAGCTGTTTTAAAGTAGAGAGGGGCAGATCAGTTCAGAAACAGCAAGGCTGTCCTCAGCCCCTCACCTAAGCCTTCTCTGAGACCTGCGAGTCTGATTATTTTTTTTTTAATTTCCATACAATTTTGCACTCCTTGGTTTTAACTCAAAGAGCAGAAGCACTAAAGTCCTGCTAGACACCCTGTATTAGCAACTCCTTTGTAACCACAGAGAGAGGCACGAACTGAAAGCTCTAGCCTGTGCCTTTACAGATGCAAATCCCTTGGCATTTGGATCTCCTATTTGCAGGTCAGTGGGCTGGCACTTTGGGTTTTGTTTTTTTTTTGTTTTGGTTTGGTTGTAAAGCTAAGAGCTTTGTAAAGCTTTGTAAAGCTAAGAGCTATCTGCAAAGTTTGGCACTAGATTTTGGCCAAAAATAAGATTATTCTTTTTGCCTTATCTACTTAGCCAAACTAATTTGGAGTTTTGTTGGTTACGCCAGCTGGAAAAAGAAACTGGCAGTGAAGTCAGGTTTCTTTGACAAGGTCTGTTTGTTCACAAGAACGTATCAAGTCTTGCTTTCTGGTGTACAGCAAGAGTCAGAGCTGGTTTCTTCATCCACTGCTCCAGCTGGGTTGCAGTCAGCACCCCGCTGCAAGAAACCCTCTCCCTGGGGTCCCATCTGCTGGGTCATCTCCATTGCTCCTCGGTCTCCCCTCTCTGTTAGCTTCAGCATGCTGTCACGTTTTCTACACTCACTGTTTGATTCCCATTTGCATATTTAGCAAGGTTTCCTTAGCAATTCCAGGCTCATGCTCACTCTAACTACTGTGATGACAGTCTCAAGTAGCTTTTGCAGGAGCAATTAAGCCTATGAGTTTCAGAAGGTTTAACTTGTGTATCTCCAGCCTTTGGGGCAGTTCAAGTTCATATTGTAGATCGCCCCTGATAAACATCAAGCAGGCAAGGCATCTGCAATCTCGTGGCTTTATGGTGCGAGGCTCTATCAGTTGTTTAGCAAGCAGTGCGCACCTTCAAGTCATCTGTAAGGTTTTTGTTGCTAAGAAAAATGTTCTGATTCTCTCTTCCTTCTGCAGGCTTATTGTCTCCCTCTCTCCCTTGCCCCTTATGTATAAATGTTGTAAAGCTATCTTTAGCTGAGCTACTGGTTAATCCAGCATTAATCGACCTCCCTAATTGTACTTTGCTATTTTCTCTCCCTTTATCCTTAAATTGGTCTACTGGGCAGGGGGTCTGGAGGGCAAACACATTCATTATGTTACCAGCAAACAAGATATGAATCGCACTGCAGGGGACAAAATTAAATTTACAGTCTCCCCTTGCAGATGTCATAAACTATTGATTTAAAACAAGAGGGGACACAGCAGCAGAGCCAGCATATTGGCTACATTGCATTGTTCTCCCAGTGTTCTGCCAGGGATGCTTGCAGCCAATCCCTTGTGGCTTGCTAGCAAGGAGTGCTGGTCCCCCTGGGGCCATGCAGAGCAATGGAAAGGCAAGAGGGAAAGGTTGGGTGTAGTTTGATTGGTAGGTCCATGGCTGCGTTGTTTAGGGCTGTCTTCTTGGTTACAGATCTTAAAGACCTCTCTTTCACACCGTTGCATTCTGTGGACAGGGACCATATCCAAAACATACCTTTCATTATCCCACGTGTTGTCCACGCTCAACTTTCCCTGCCCATTTTAGGGGTTTTAGAAGTGGCATCTTCAGATGTTTCAAGTACCACTCCAACTCTGACTACGCTTCCTTTGCCATGTTGGACATGGCATTTTGCTCCTCTCAAGCCTTCTGCTTCCCTCCCCCCCCCCCCCCGCCCCCTCCTCATTATTTGCTTGTGGGAGGGATCGTTCTTTCCATACGTGCAGAGCCTAGCATGATGAGGACCTCTTTAGGGATCCCATGTGGGTATCCATCTCCCAGTGACAATGGAAGGAAGGGATTCTAGACACAGGCCATTGAGCTTGGTGTCAGTGCTAGCCCTGTATGCTGTGCCGAAGAGATGAGCTAATGGCTGCAAGCTCCACCAAGCCGCATAGTGCCTTTGTAGGGCTCAGCTAGAGTGAGGCCTAGCAACTGGCGAGTTGCTAAAGCACAGCATTTGGCTCTGTGCCCTCTTCCCTTTTCATACCATCTCAACGAGGCTGAAACCACTCATGTGGTAGGAAGCCAGGAAGAGACATATAGTCCAGTCGCACAAGAGGAATGTCCTACTCATGGTGGTGGTTGTCAACAGTGGACCCCACGCTGTGCCCCTCCACTGCTGCTGGGAATGGTTTGAATGGCAGGAGCAGGCATGGGGCCAAACGTGAACTTGATGCTTGGTGAAACATCATCTATTACATGTTTAATGATGTTAGAGAAGAATTTAGTCCCTCCTGTGCTGGCAGCCAGTTCTCATTACCCGTTAATTGGACCTAGATGCAGTCGCTGTTGAAATCCATTGTCAGGAGCCAGTTGTTACATTCGTGTAGGTGAGCCGCTTATATCCCCAGCCTGCATGAGAGGGTCAAAGGCTGAAACTACGTAAAACATTTTCCCCTTCCCATTCTTTTCTGGGAACAGCTCTGGTTAAGGTGCACCCTGGCAAGAGGAATATGGATGCTGATGGGGGATAAAACCTGTGCGTTGTCCAGACAGCACAGGGGTTTCAGCTTCTCTGTACCGCAGAAAGCTTGTCACTGCTCTCTGACACCTGCTAGAAAGGTGGAAAGAACTGGGTGGAGAAGTCTTCCCTTGCCTCCCTGGGCCTTCTCTGAGCTGCAGGGAGTATGTCTGTGTCCCCATGGAGAATGAGATGCAAGATTCGGCATACTACCCACTGTGGGACCTAATCCAACAAGTGGTCACAGATAAGCATTGGCTGCTGAGATCTGATGTGAAAAGCTGTGCGGAGAGAGCTGTCTGCAGTAAGGAACTTTTATTAGCTCCAGGATATTGACTACATACGCTCAAGATGTCTTCTCTCATCTTATCTATCGCTTAACTGTGTGCCTACCCACTGACCCCTCTCTTCCAGCTTGTTCCTTTAATCAGCTTGGGGATGTGGGAGAATATTTTGTCAGAGAATATTTCTGACTGCCAAACTCAGTTTATTTGTGTCTCTTTGCAAAACAGACCCCAAGAGGTGAAATGCCGTAATCGCTTGCATTTCTGATTCCCCAGATCACTTGTCTCTAAATAACTATGATGTGCTTTGAGGACTGGGTACGAATTTAATGATGTTATCACAATTAACCTGCCATCTTTTTATTTTACATTTTTTCTTTTTTTTTTCTTTTTTTTTTTTGCAACTACAGAATTAGCTAAATTTTGAGCTGAAGGCTTTGTTGTCAACAACTTTATCTGCTATTTGCCAACTCACTACAGAAACCTTACTAGCCCATAAAATCAGAAGGCACAAAAGATTTTAAAACTTGAAGACATCTTTATTTGCAGACTCTCTCCTGTTCATTTTCATACCAGTCTTGTGCACTCGGTATCATCTTACTAAAATTAGCCACTGCTGCAGCAGCCTCACCTACCTCAGACCTCATGAAGCCCATCAGCTCTTCACATATTGGATCACGTAGTGGAAGGGGAGCGGGGTACTCCTGTGGATGTGGAGTTTCCTTTACTGGTGGTGTTTAAGAGCAGGTTAGGAAAAGCTCATCCCTGGGATCAGTTATGCAGAGTTGGTTCTGTTGTAGAGCTGAGGGGTACATTTGATGGCACCCTACAGTCCTTTCAGTTCCTGTTTTCTTGATCTTGTGGGAGCCTGCCACGTCCATTCGCCCTCCCTCCTTGATACAGTGAATTTCCTAGGGCCATCAAAAACTATCTGATCAAATAAAACCCACTCAGGTGGGCTCCATATGCTTTCTAGAGCTGGCTAAGGACTGTATTAGGTCTTGCACTCCTGTGTCTCCTCCCTTAGAGGATGTGAGCTTCTTTCAATCCTTGGCAAAGCATTCAGGCCACAGTGGTGGGTGCTTTCCAACTCTGGGGTCCTCAGTCCCCATCCCAGTATATCATCTGACATGGAGGCTCTCACCTCTCACCAGAAGACTCCCAACTTAAAGTCATGGAACAGTTTGGGTTGGAGGGGCCGTTACAACATCATCTAGTTCTGACCCTCAGCTTGGTACAGCTTTGTAACAATCTCATTTCCATCACTCCTCCAACACTATTTGATCTTTGTCTTTCAACAGTAGTTTTACGTGCCGTATTGAGAGGTTAAAGTGACTTTCTGCCCACCGTGGGCAACTTAAGACTCTAACATGAGAAAACTAGGCTAGGGTGCCGTTAGTCACTCAGTTTCTACTTTTCTCTTTCATATGACACAGCTTCCCCTCCTTCCTTGCCTGTTCTTCAGCAAGGGATTTTTCTACCTTTCTCCTTCTCTGCGCAAGCCCAAGTATGAAGTGGAGCAGCTGTCCTCTCTCTGCCTGGCCCAGGGGTCTGAGCATCTGGATGGAAGTGCTGACTCTTCTCTTTTGTGCAGCACAGGCAATGTACCCTAATACCCTTCACTTCCAAGCAGAACTGGAGCCAGTCCAGCCCATGAAATCTGCCTAGAATCTCCTTGCCTCCTGTCATCAGAGAAACCCCAGCTACATCAAGTGCTCATTCCGGTCCTTGGCTTGTTGAATTGCTGGAGAAGGTGACTCGGGAGAATTTTGGGTCCCTGCCAGTCATTCACAAGCCAGTAGCAGCAGAGGTAATTGTCACTCACAGCACTTGTGCCAAAATGCAGGCATGGGCCTGGGAGCTTTCAGGAGCCCTTGAAATGTCATGCTGTGTGGTTGTTCAGGGGTTTTGGAGGGTCTTCCCTATCTACCCTTATCAGTGGATGTTCCCTGAAAGTTACTTGTGGGTTGTTTTTTTTTAATAAACACCCGCTCCTGCAGTCTGACATAACTAGAGATGATTGTAAATCACTTCCAAGAGCCAATTTTACCCTTCCTCCTTCTCTAGCATCTCTCACTGAAGAGTGGGTGCCCACGTGCAAGCCCGCCGTGAGCCTGCACTTCTATCAGTGCCCCCATCGTGGCTGTTTGTTCTGCAGAGGGCATTGTGTATAAAGGGATTACTACAACATATGGCCAGCACTCCACACTTCATATGTTATTCATCACATTAGAGAGTCCAGCCACGTGTCCCTCCTGCAGCCAGGGGAAAGTGCTGGCCCTGCTTCTGTCAAGTGGCCCTGTGAATCTGTCTCTCTGCAAGCAGATTCATCGTTGTTTGCAGGAGTTACTGAGATGTGAGGGTAGTGCCAGAAAGTTGGCAAGGGATGAAGCAGTAAGGAAGCGACTTGCGGAAATCAGCTGGAAGAGGGGACGGTACAGAGGAAATTGAGGAGGGAGGAGGAGTTCAGGTTTGTGAATGGAAGAGAAGGGGAATAAAAGGAGAGTGATGACTTGAAGGAAGAAATAACGGACAGCTGTGTTTTGAAGGAGATGTAAAATCAACATTCTTGCCTCTCTCAGCTATTAAACATCTCTCTGAGTTTGTTTTAAATCCCGGATTGTTGTCCCAGGAGTCAGGTCTAAATTCAGAGTGGCTAATTGCAGCCTGACCTACTTGTCAATCCCATTCTGGTGGCTTTAGGGTCTCACTGAACTGAAATGTGTTACATGGCTGCTGTGATCTAACCCAGAAGCGGCAGCTTCTCCATGTTAAGTGAAACAGCTGCCTCTCTGGGCTTGAGCATGGGTACACCTGCCACAGTTTCTATATGCCCATCCCAGTTCCTGCCCAGGAAAATTCCCTGCGTGTTAGCGGGGGATCCCTCCACATTTTGAGAACATGTACCTTCAGAGGTGCACAGGAATCCTCTGGTTGCATAAACATGTGCTGGGGAGTTTCCAGCCCATTCCCAACAGCTTCCTTGGTGACATCGCGTGGCGCAGAAGGCAAGCAGCAGGGTGGAAGGAGCCAGCTGTGCTCGGGCTGTGTGTTGGCCCCTGCACGCTCAGTGCTGGCAGATGCCAGGGCTCTGCTGAGAGGCTTTTGGGTGCTGTTGTGGGGCAAATCTCCCACCAAATGCTTAATGGTTTCAGCTTTCAAACCATAGTTATCCCAGACAGAAGAAAGAACTACAACATCCTCCTTGAAATCACAGAGTAGTTTCAGTGGGAAAGGAGCTTTGGGGGTCTCTCACACAACAACCTGCTCAAAGGAGGGCTAACTTCAACATTATATCAGGTTGCTCAGGACCTTGCTCAGTCAAATTTTGGAAATCTCCCAGGACAGTGATTCTTCAACCTGTCTTGGCACTTGTTCCAATGCTGATCCACCCACATTATGAAAATATTTTTCTTTTATGTGCAACCAAACATTCTGGGAGCCCAAAATTGCTCCAGATACAGCCTCAGAACTGCTGAGTAGAGGGGAATAATAATTTACTTTGGCCTGCTGGCTACACTCTCATCATTGCAGCCAGCTACGCATTTAGCCTTCCTCGCTCCAAGGTCATGCTGGCAGACTGATTTTCAGCTTTTGCACACCAGGAGTCTTTGGTCTTCTTCAGACTTACTCCTCAGCCATGTAGTCCTCATCCTGTAGTGTTGCATGGGGGTCATCTCAACAGGTGGAAAACTTTGCATTTATCCTTGTTGAACTTCACAAGGTTCCTGTCATCCAATTTCTCCAGGTCCTTGAGGGCCTTTGAATGGCAGCCCTGCCCTCTGGTGAGTCACCACTCCCCTGATTTTGGTTTCATTCCTGAAGTTGATGAGGGTGTCTCCTGTCTCGTCATCTAGGTTACTGATCATCAGGTACACCCCTCTTTTTGGTCAACTGTGCAGAAGAAGCAGAGAACTTCACAATGCTTCTGCTACTGTGATTTGCATTGTGGAAAGCCAGAGACCCTCTCCAGTGTCATGGTTTAACCCCAGCTGGTACTTAACTAAGGGCCACGCAGCCGCTCGCTCATTTCCTTCCTACCTCCCACTGGTGGGATGGGGAGGAAAATTGGGAAAAAGGTAAAACTCATGGATTAAGATAAGAACAATTCAATAATTGAAATAAAATAAAATAACAGTAACAACAACAATCGTAATGAAAAGCAGAGAGAAAGAGGGAGGATTTAAACCCAAGAAAAAACCCCCAACCAAGCGATGCACAATGCAATCACTCAGCCCCTGCTGACCGATGCCCAGCCAGTCCCCGAGCAGGGGGCTGTGGACCCCAGCCAGCTCCCCCTGTTTATATCCTAAGCATGATGCCCCGTGGTATGGAATATCCCTCTGGCTAGTTTGGGTCAGCTGTCCTGGCTCTGCTCCCTCCCGGCTTCTTGTGCATCTCCCCACTGGCAGAGCAGGGAACCTGAGAGTCCTTGACTTAGGTACGTGCTACTTGGCAATTGATAAAGCATCAGTGTGTTATCAACATTATTCTTCTACTAAATCCAAACTACAGTGCTGTACCAGCTACTAAGAAGAAAATTAATCTATCCCAGGTGAAACCAGGACAGCAGCCTCTGAGACACGGAAATGACATGAGACTCCTTTGCCTTGAAGAGGATATAAGTTAAATAGACATGGCAGAGAAAGGGTAGGGAAAAATTGAGAACGAGGGATGTTTTGGTCTGCTTGAGTTGACATTTCAGGCAGTTTCTGTGCTGAGAGTAGAAGTGTGTTTGCTGAGTATTAGGACAACATGATAAACGTGCCCTGGGCTGCCCAGCTCACTGTGCTATGATATTATCTAGCCTGCAGATAAGCTGGGGAACTTGCTTCCCCTCCCCTCCCTTGGCTTTTTGGACCCAGAGAGCACCAGCCCCAAATACTTGTGTCAGGGAAATGTCCGGGCTGGAGGTTTGTCAGCCACCGTTAACCCTGCTCTGCGGAGGGGCTATGTGTGTTAGTGCATGGCATGATGCACAGCAGAGAGCTGCCCTGAAGGCAGGGTGCTGTCCCGAGGAGCCCCCCATCTCAACCTGGCCTCCTCTTCAGTGAGCACAGGGTTTCAGCTGTTAGAGAGATTAAGGAAGTAGTAAAATCTGCTAATGGAATAATAGCAATTAATAACAATAATGGGTGCTTTTAACATATTTTGGTGTGATTTATTAGGCAGGGAGTGCTATAGGAAAGCAGAGCACTTTGCAGGCGAGAATAAAAAGGCAAGGTGACTGGGTCCTGAAGTGCACATCTGGGCGTGATTTGGAGAGGCGATTTATCGACACCGTAAATGACGGCTTTTTTGAGCAGCTTGTTTTGGTGCCTATGTGGGAAGATGTAATTCCTGATTTAGAGCTCTGTTCAGCAGTACTTACTCTGCAGGTGGGACTCCTGGGGGTGTCCCTTGTGGTAGAGAAGAGCTGGGGCTGGGCTGCTGCACGCCGGTGCATTGGCGAGGCACAGGGCGTGCATGCATTCTGCTCTGGCTCACCAGGGCCTCCGTGGGCTCTTAGAGCCCCTACCATCGAATGAGTGTGGTGCCCGCACCCTGGGTGGCATCAGGCAAAGCATCCCCCTGCTTCAGTGCCGGTGCCTCTCAAAGGCAGCCGCACAGCTCCGCAGCCCTCCATCTCTCCTACCCCGGCAGCCTCAAGGCACATGGCCCCAGCTCAGATCTGGCTGAAGCTGCCGAGCCACCAGGAAGGGTTAGCTCTGCTCCTAGAAACAAGCTGGTTTTGCAGGGTTTGAATGTGAAAGGCAAGGGAGAAGAGCGTCCTTTGCAGCACTTAGTTGATGTTCTCATTGATCACAGTGATTTTGTGTCAGTGCAGTGGTAAGAGTTGGCCCCCACGCAGGAGCCTTCCCTGGATGAGTGGACATCTCTCAATGGGTTTTATTCACATTATTATTATACAGCCTGTGGCATATTAAGAGCTTGCCAGGATGCAGCACTCCCTTTCTCGAGGCTTCTGCTGTGTCGGGGGGACGTTGGGGAGCAGGTGGGGTGCCGCGGGGTAGCAGCAAGGCACAGAGGTGTGATGCCGAGGACTCAGCAGCATCACCTGGGTGAGGGCAGTGGGGTAGTTTCCTTCTCGTTAGGGGTGCCAACCCCCCACCCCCACCCCGCCCCCCGCCCCAAGGTAGGCACAGATTAGGTGAGCTTCAGACAGGGCAGCAGGAAAACTCTTGAGGAGAAAGATGACAGCAAATGCTAGGCTGAAGAACAAAATAAATTAAAGCAAACAAACCATTAAAACAATCCTTAAAAGCACTGGACTCAGCCTGGAGATCTTCTCCCTGCCTCGGTGGGTGAGGAGGATGTAGGAGCATGGTGTGGAAAGGGGATGGGGAGGATCCCTAGCTGCACAACAGTATTGGCTTTTATTAGGGCTCATCAAGCACCTTTTAATGACAGGCTGAACTACCAGGGGTCAGATGAAGCAGTAGGCAAGGTGTAAACGAGGAGAAAGCTGGGGGGAGCAAGAGGAATGGCGAGGGGCCTGTGGCCATGCAGTGCCAGGGGTAGGATGAGGGGAGCCACAAGTCGGGGACACAATTAAGGAGCTGAGACAAAGCCATTGAGCTGCATCTCTGGCTCGTGCCAAGTTGCTTACAGAGTCCCCATCCCAGGCGCTGAGCACCCCTCTGGGATTTTTAACTCACCAAGGCAGAGGGACCCCTTCTGCTGGCTGGGGCAGGCTCAGGAGGCTCCTCTGCCTGAGCAGGGCTGTCCTTGCCAGGGGATATACTGTGGGGCTCACTGAGCTTTCACTGCCGAGGGGGAAGCCCCCTGGGTACGGACTCTCACTTCAAAGCGCCTACATGCACTGGTCTTAAGGCAAAGTATTCTAAAATCGGGCCATGGGGGATGCATCTGTGTGAGGAGGCAGCTGTACCTGCAAATGGCTGATGCTCCGGCATCTCGGAGTAGCAGCTCTTCCGGCATCGTATGCTCGTCTCTGTGCGGGTTTTTGCTGACGGGTATGATATATGCATACAAAGTATTTTGTTATTGTTATTATTACCCAAAGTTATGGATCAGCTTGAGAAACTCAAATGCAGTAAATCACTGGGACTGGGGTAGCATTAGTCTCAGGGCTCTGAAGTAAATAATGCATGAAATATACTGACAGCAGTGTCTGACGGATCCTTATAAACAGCATCTCTCTAACGAGTGCAGGGCTGCTAATAGCAGGGCCGGATTCAGGGAGGAAGATGCTGAAATCTCTTCATGCTCAGGCGAGATGATGCAGGTGGGCAAACGCCACCCCTTCCTCACTCCTGAGGACCGGTGAGAGATTTTAGAAGTGGGATGACGGTTGAGCGGGTCAAGAACAGGGTGGCAGCTCCGTATCCAGCTGCGGTGTGTGGACTTACGGGCAAGTTGCTCTCCCTTCTCCTTCCCTGCTTGCGAGGTGAAGGTGGTGAAGGGCTGTCTCCAACCTGCTCTGCCTTCACCCTGGTGCAGAGTGCTTTGAGATCTTCAGAGAGGGAGTGCTCCAGGCATGCTAAGTACTATTATTATTTTTTTAATAATCGAAAGACATCCTGGGAATTACAGATCTATGAGCGCTCTTTCAGTTCCAGCCAAACTGATTGTGAAGCTAATTAAAGACAGACTAGTACAACGTTCGGGTAAGTATAACATGACAGGGTCAATCCAGTATGGCTTCTGGAAAAGAAAATTGTGCCTTTTTGAGCTGCAAGTGGTTTTTTGGGTTTTTTTTTTTTTAAGTTTAATAAAATAAGATAAAGGTGATCCCCAGCAGACATAATGTACTTTGATTTTCATAAAGCCTTTGATAAGGCCTTTCACACAAAATTATGAAGGGAAATAAATAGCCATGGGAGAAGGGACAAGGCCTTGTCATGGATTAAAACCCAGTCAAGCGTTAGGAAGCAAGAATAGTTGCTCCTTCGCATGGAGGGAAGTTAATAGTGGGAGTCAGTACGCACACTGTGGAGGTGTTCAGTCTGCCCTGTGTTATGTGGCTGGCATGCTGGTACTTCAGTGACGACTGCTGGTTTGACTGATGAGAGATGCAGCAGGGTTGGCAAAAGCCATAGGAGATGTTGAGATGGGCTCACCCCATCGCATCCTCTGCGGGCTGGCTGCACAGGCTGTGGAGAGGCAGCAGGACCTGCTCCCAGGGCTTGGCCTGGCTGCTCCGGGGTCTTCTCCCTGGAGCTGGGTCCTCCCCCTGCCCCAGCATCCTTCACCTTCATGGGAGCTTTCCCCCTTCTTGCCCACCAAAGGCAGGCAGGGGCTGCCGCCTCCGTGAGTCAGCAGGATTTAAAGGCACTGTGGGGACAGGGCAGCAGGATGACGGATGAGCTATAACGTGGATGAGCGTATGGTAATGCAGACTGCAAGAACGGTCTCCACTTCAGCTGTATGGTGATGAGCACCGAGCTCCCAGGCTCCTTGGAGGGAAGAGGTTGGGAGTCATGGTGAGTAACTCGATAAAAGCTTCTTCAGTGGGTTGCGTCAATTCCACAAGCGTAGAGGATGCTTGGTTGCTTTTAAGGGACAGGAAAACAATAGGGAATATGTTATAAAAAATGACATTATCTTGAACATTGGCTACACCCTCATTTAAGACGGCATGTAGAATTATCAGAGGGCCGTGAAGCATGGTTAGTAATCTTGTGAGATTTACCTACAAGGAGGCAGTCAGCCGGACTGAACGGGGTTTTGCTTTTCACTGGAGCAAGCTTGCAAAAACGTGCAAGCGCCATTTCTCTCCGTAGCTCTCCCATCCCGTGTCTTGCCGCCGTGCCCTCTGCCGTCCCTGAGCCCGCACTGCCTCCGCTCCCTCCTGGCTGGCTCCAGCAGGAGATGGCAAGCACCGGCCATCTGCAGCATCCCCGAAGGGACACGCTAAAGGCTTATAATTGAGTTATTTACACTAATGAAGGGTGCAGTGAAAACTGATCAGTCCCTCCTTTTTCTGTCCTCCTGTAATACTAGAACAAGAGGTCACTTGGAGATGCTAATGGTGGCTTAATTTAGATCACATGAAAGGAGACACTTTTTCACACAGCAGGTAGTCAGTCTGTGAAATCCACGCTGCCTCCAGAGGTCAGAGTGTCAAACACTGCAGAAGGATTTGTCAAGTTTCTGGATAATTTTTTGAACAATAATAACTATTACTGCTGAGGATGCAGTACGCCCCTGGGACCCTAGTCAGGAGGGACCCGCTGTGCACAACACAGTGCAAGCCCAAAGCGGGAGCCACCGCTGGCCACGGTTGCTTTACTTTCAGTAGCCAAAGGAGGGTGGCTTGGGTTTGGTCAGATGCTGGAGGGGTGATGGTGAAAGAGCCACTCCAAGCTCAAGCCCTCCGTATGGCACTTTTCCCGCTGTCTTGCTGTAGTCTCAACATCAGGGTATTGGTTCCCCTCTCTTGGTGTCCTGAGAGCTCTGCTTTCTGGCTGTAGATCAGAGCCATTCACTCTGATTTTAAAAGGGGGAGGGAGGGGGAGGTATGGAATGCCCACAGCTGCCTTTATCCTGGAAGAGTCTTCCCGTGACCTGCAGTGCCCTGGGTGAAGCTTGGGTGAGCTGCATCGGGGTACAGCCAGCCTCCCCTGCACTTCTGACCCTTTTCCTGGGTCTCTTGAAGATGACGTCTCCTTGTCTGGTGGCTTTGCCACTCCTGCAGTCAGTTCTTGGCGCACTCCTGCTCTTCCCATGCATTGCCTGTGGCATCGTAAGCTACTTAGCAAGTCTGACTGGACATGGGTATTGGTGGATTTTCCCTGTGGGCAGCGTAGGCCTATGGATTACAATAGCACTGAAGAGTCATAAACATGTAAAGGTGTTTAAATTTACCAGCAAGAACAAAACATAACAGTATGGGGGAGAACACTTTCAAAGCCATCCCTGTCTCCATACCCATATTTGTATGACCTAAAAAGGCCTTCAGTCCCAGGAGGTTTGGGACTCAAGCTGTTGCTACTTGTTTTTTCCTTCCTGTTGATAAATCCAGCTCAAGTCCTTTTGTCCCTCCATTCAGTTTGACGGCGGTGGCTGTCTAGACTCAGTGTAGAGAGCTTTGCAGGAGATTGAGCCAGGACACCGGTGTTCCTTGCATTGTCTTTTGACTCTTAGCTGCAAAAATGGCTATAAGGAATAGGCTGTTGAGTGTGTTTCCTGGTAGGTAGCTCCAGAATCAACTCATCATGTGCACAGTAAAAGAGGTCATAATCCACTTGAGGGATGGTCTTCAGATGCTCTCACAGGCATCTCTCATTTTAGCATCGTTACAGCAGCTCTCCAACTATCCCACCTGCTCTTTCCCCTTCTCGCTCTTTGTTGCTGCCTTGGTAGCTGGCTGTGTTTAAATAACGTCAATCTGTTTTTTTTCCCCCTCTTCTTGTTTCCTGTGTTCCTCTTAACAAGCAGCTTGCAACAGAACAAACAAGCAAGGCAGGAGCGCTTCAGGCAAAAGGGGTGTTTTGTGTTTGATTTGAATACATACATATTTTTTCTTGGTTAAAACTTGTGATACTCATCAAACACATACAGGAAGGCTGTGAATAAGACCTTTCTCATTCTTCCTCTCTGACACACATACACATACACACCTCCCGTCTCATACGAGTACCTTCTCATTTTCACTCTCACCGTCTCATTCGCTGCGAAGCAGTCTCTCTGGTATCCTCGCACACATGTTTGATAGTCTCATCCTCACTCCTGCTCTGTCATGTACACAGAACCACCTTCTCATCTCAGCAGACTCTGGCTCCTGGGTACCCTTGCAGACAACATACACACACATGCACGGCCACCTACATGCTTGCAAAGGGTTTATTACCAAGAGGGAAATTGCTCTCAAATATATGGGACTGGATATAACTACAGTGGTGATGGGAAGAGAGAGGAGCCAAACAGGGATGTTGAATTGTACAGTTTCTTCACCCTTCAGAGACATGAAGCACTACCCAGGGGGAAGGGAAAACATGGCCCCGGAGTCCTCATCTCCTCTGCCATGCACAGTCAAGCACCCCGAGCATCACTCATTTGCATCCCCTCACATGCAGACTGTCCCTTAAAGTTTCTCCGCCGCCCTTTCTTGTGCATCCTTCCCCCTCCTTTTTGCCTGTCTGTCAGGTCCTGATCACATCACTGTCACGGCCGCTATGATATCAGTGTTTTCTGACAGGTGTATATGCTTCTGTCACTCCCAGCAAAGCTCTTTAGCACCCAGCCTGCCTACAGGTATGAGCCAAGGTAGAACTACTGGAAAGCATCATCAACAGCATCTCGTATTTCTGCATGCAGAAGATTACAGTCCCACCAGAGCTGCCTGCGTGTTTTCAGGATATCCCCCTTTCAAATCAGGCCTTAAACCCAGTATTTTGTCTTTGTGAGGGCTGAGGTTTGCTGCGGTTCAGAAAAGGGAGGAACGCTCTGGGCACTTCTCTCGTGAATACCCAAAGGTCCTCTCCCTGTTCCTGCAAGGCAGGGACTGGATTTGGCCTCCTGGAGTGGGCTACTGCACGGAGGGCACTCATTTCAAAAATTACTTCCATTTTCTGCTGCCCCCAAGCTTCTAGTGGGGGTCGAGATGCCGAGCACTTGGTTCCCAGCTGCATGGCGAGGACAGACGTGTGACCTTTCCTGACAAGGGGGTAATGAAAACACATCAGCTGCCACGATGGGGGCCACGTGAGCAAGCCCTTTGTCCGGGAAATGGCCGCGTACCTCTGTAGGGGCTGTGAGCAGCTCGGAACGTGCACGATGGGGAAGAAATTTCAGGTTTTCCAATTATCAAAGCAGTGGCTGGTAACCTTCCAGCAAAGAGATGCTGCAGCGCAGTGTTCCGTGGCTCCTGCTGGGCTCAGCCGGCGCTTGTGTTTGAACTGGCACCGGGCAAGCTAGGAAACGAAGGGATTATTAATAGGGAACTCAAGGAAGAGGAAAGGTGTTTACACAGTTCCCGCTTTGCATGTCTAATTTGGGAGCTACCCTTCTGCAGTTCCCCAAAGCAGTGCCCAAACCCGATGGCAGAGTTCTCAGAAGCATAACTCATTAAGCTTTAGTATACCGCAAGATAAGGACCTTGCTTGCGTAAGGCCATCAAGCACTGATATTGACTCTCCAGGACGTTTTTAAGGCTATTTATATCACAATAAAGCCATTTTATTAGCGTCATCAATCAAGAGAGACCGTATTTTGGCCTGGAAATGATTCTGCTTGAGTTTCTAGAAAAGAGAGGGGTAAGTAATTATGGGATGCATTATCTTCAATCTCATTTGAAATCTCCTAATTGAAACCACATATGAGTGCAGTTTATTGCTTATAAAATAGATGGCAGGGGTATTGCTAATGTACCTGTGGCAAGTACAGCCTTCCAGTTAACAAAGAGGTAAAGGCTGGATTTTCAGTAGGTAACATGGCAATGGCAGGAGCTGTCCCTGCCCACATCTGGGCGAGCAGCTGGTTCTAGGCACATGCTTTGAACTGCAGCCTATGCCCTGCGCCAGGCTGAGCTCATGGTACTTGACACCTGCAGTTCATCCCAGCTGGCAGCATCTGCCATCAGGTACCAGCTGATGCCTCTGGCAGCATCAGGTGTCTTGACAGGGTGTATCTGCTCCCACAGTGGGGCTGGGGGCTGGGAACTGAGTCTTGGTCAAGCAGCGGGTTAAAGCTTCCTGGCGCAGGGCTTACACGTAGCTGGAGCTGCTGCTTGAGCAGGAGTGGTGTGGTGTTTGCAGCTTTCCTCCAGGATTTTGAGGGCACCTGTGCTGCTTTTCTGCTGGCAGCTCAGCACAAGGGAGCAGACTTGCAGGAGCAGCAGTTACTCAGGTAAGGAGACTGACTGTAGCTTAACATTGCCTGTGGGGGCCTCTGAGACTGAATAATGGCAGGGCTTGAAAGCTGTTACAGATATTTGATAATTAATTGGCTGGGAAATCAGTTTATTTTAACGACTCCAGTTAAATAAAGAAGAGAGATAAAAGGACTGCACATTCCTGTGGTGCTAAACTACTTTCAGGGACAGAGAAAGCCCATTACATGTCTGCTTTTATGCCAACAGGGGCTTTTAGTTCTTGTGAAGGCTCTTCTGAAAGGTGGTTGAAATCTTTATCTTCCCTGAATCCCAGCAGTTTGGGTTTAAGACAGGAAAAGCTGAAGGGTGGTTTATTACCAAGGATCCATCAGGCGGAGGGGGACAGGGGAGTGGAGCTGCTGCTGTAACCTCATGCTTCACCTCTGGCCAGATACTTACTGCAGAGCGGTTCCAGTTGTGGTTTATCACCATTTTATACTGCTCTAGTGGGAGCAATGCATGTAGCTCGGTTAACCTCACTTGTCTTTCCGAGTACCGCCTGATCACACACACACACACAAGGTAGCATCCTAAAGAGAAGACCTGCAAGACTCCAGCATGAACAAATCATTTTGGGTGCTCTCCTTACCTCCCGGTGGCAGCTGCCCAGGACTGACCCTCTTTTCCCAGTCCAAGGAAGGAACAGTGGGTGTAAAGTCAGAGAGAGGTTGGTGTCAGGTCCGTTTGAGTTGGGGTGTCTCTTAATTTTCTAGCTTATTGGAAGTATCGTTGTTGTTCAGTGGGCAGATGTGTTCCCTGAGGAAAAACAATGTGCACCCTGGTCCTGGCCAAAGAGAGTGGGCTTGGCTGGGAGCTCAGAATGAAGGTTTTGGAGGGTCCCATATTATTTTGAGCTTTATATGTGTCTGTAGGATTGTATTTTGTGTGTGACTGTGTGTATTAGAGAACTCAGCAGCAATGCTGATTGAGAATAGAATCTATGCCTTGCTGCAGATTGGGCTTGGGATGTGAACTCTCATCTCAAGGCAGTGTATCTCATCCTGAGGGCTGTACGGCAAGTGTGGCTATATGAACAGTGTTCCCAGTGCAGTCATATTCGTCAGAGTCTGCAAAGAGCCTGCAACACCATCTGTTTTAGTGAGCAGATAAGAGATTAGACTGCAGGAATCACGAGATCTGGGCAACACATGAGAGCAGGCCAGACAATCACAGCACAGCTTCTTTTTTCGTAAGCTAAGAATAACTTTAACATCCTCTTGTTTGAGGTTTAATGTCAAAATTAACTAACATTTCGATCCTGTCTCACAAATCCCAGCTCTCACTGACACCAGTGCTGGTGCTTACCTTACTGAAGATTAAAATTCAGTGCAGACCCCCACCCCAAGTGAAAATTTAAAAGAATGAAAAAACAAAAATAAGCCCTTCAGTCTGGTGGAGGTACAGCAGGGCCTCTCTCCTGCTGCCCTGGAACACTCTAAATTGAGCATCTCCACAGGAGAATTTATGTCTAGATTGTCCCCCCAAGGCTGTGAGGTCCTGTGTAAATGTCATGCCATGCACAGACGCTGGGGATGCACAGACACCCATCAGGTGGGCATGATGTCATCTCCCCTGCGTGGCTGATGAGAGCCTACCTCTAGCCAAGTGTAAACTCGGAGCAGGCTACAAATCCTCTTCTTTTAAACGTTCCCTGGATCTGAAACCTCCTGCCAGCTGGAGCTGCTTTTAACTGAGCAGACTGAAGTGCTCTATTTAATGAATGCATTTAGTCTGGTGCAAGGAAGCAGGGCTGATCCTCATCTGGTGTAAATCCAGGCTTCCCCATTTACTTTAGTGGTGCCTTGTTGACCCTTGATTTATGCCAGCCGAAGCCGCAGTTTGGCATCTCTCCGTACAGTACTGGACTTCTGGAAATTATTTAGAGCAAGTGACCTGCCAGAAGAGCAGAAGTAGGAATCCAGCTTCGGACCAGCCAAGAACCACGTGAGCAGCCTTAGACCCAGCCATGTCAGAAACTACCCCACCAGTTAGACAGCTGTACGGGGGGGAGCTCTGTGGGGAAATGGTTTATCTGTACTGCGGCTACGCTATGCACAGGGGAGAGGTTTCGTTTCACAGCAGGCTCTTGGGAGAAGAGGCAGGGATGTCAGTGGATCCAGATAAGATATCCCAGGGTAAATGTTTCTGGTAGGATTAAGCCACGTTGTCTTCGCTAAGAAATGAAAAGGGTTTACATTCTGTGTTCCAGCCAATTTGCACAGCTTGTTTTGTCGATGCCAGAAGACTGCGGGTCAGAAGGTGCCGAAGCCGGCAGAGCAGCCCCGGTGGTTGTGCCTGTGCTGCTGTCGGTAGCCAGGCTGGAGTTCAGGCTCCAGAGCACAGAGCCAAGTGACCCAAGCCCGTTACCTTCAAACCATGGGGAGGAGGAGCTTGTGCTTCAGCCGGTCCTTTCAGCTCTGGTTGCACATCCCAGGGCAGATCCCAATAAGAGAGAAAGAAAAACGTCATCTCTCGCAGTATCATCTGCTTGGAGGTGGCACCTGCGTTTGCAAAGGCTGTTTTGCAGCCCTCACTGCCTCCCTCTTGGCGCCCTCGTGCCACCAATACACACCAAACAAAGTTTCATATGAGACAGGGCAAGTCTGTCAGGTTTTGTTTCTGGCTATAAAATCATTTCATTGTAGGACTTTGCAAAACCTATTTCTTTCTGCCTCCAGGTTCTCCCCGTATGTGTAAAACAGGCAAAGTAGTGCTTCTCTGCCACAAAGCACAAGTTTCACAGTGCTTAGTCCCTTTGTCAAAAACACTGCTTGATGTTTAGCATGTGCTGAGTTGCCTCGCAAGACCAAGTCCTGCAAGGATCTCAAAGAAAAGGCAGCGCAAGATACTGTTATGTTAAGTAGGATGGCCAGGAGCCCTAGCTGTGGGGGTTATTCCTGCCTCACTTTCCCAAGGACTTGTACTTTCCTTCTGGTCGATTTCGGGCTATGAGGTTTTAAGTCAGCTGGTGTCTTTCATGCCAACAGAAGAAACCCCATCAAATATATCTTGACATTTCTTTTTCTCCAGTCTTCCCCCTCTTCTCTGCTATTTATTTATTTATAAACATGTCCTACTCTGCAAGGCATATTGTGCGTGTGGGGATAAAGGTAAGCTCAGATCAAAGCTCTTGAGAGTTCTCTCTCCCAGCGTCTTCTCTTCTCTACCTTCCCTGCAAGTCTTTTTCAGACGCCTCCTTTCACAAAAGGCCTCGTGGTGGACAAAAATGGGGCATTAGGGAGAGGCAAAACTTAGCAAAGCTGTAAATAAAGGAAAGAAAGTGGAGTTGAGCATTGCCTGGCTGGTACAGCTTTGCTGCAGTTTTCAAGGAGTTCTTGAATACGCAAGATAAATACAGCACGCGAGTCTGAAGTTTGCTGTACTTTGTTCCATAATTGTAAAATACCCCTGGGACAGATTTTCAAAAGTACGTCAGTTTAGGCAGCCGGAGAAGTGGCTACATTGGTAAAGGAGCTCACTGTGCCAAATGTTGTTTGGAAGATTTGGTTCTTGTCTATTAGTTTGTGAGCTGCCAGGACCAAAAGCAGTTTGCCAAACCTGGTCTTAATTTCAGTGGTAAGCACTTTGAAAAATCAAGCTTCACTTCGGACTTCTAAGTGCCTGGCAACTTTATTCACAGTGCATTTGGTAATAAAACCAAATGCCAATGGCTTTTGGAAATAACAACACTTCTATTCTTTGTATCAATAGTTTTCAGTCCATGGGTGACTTCTAACAGATCCAGTTTATGAAAGCAAAACCATACCTGGGCTGGTTAACTCCAGTACAGTATATAGAGGTCCAAGGTCTTGCCAAGAAAGATTTAGCTGTATGTGAAGTGAAAATAGCTAAAAACATAGCTTCATCTGAAAGAAACTTGCAAGAGGAGTTGTCTTCTCCTGACACACTGCTGAACTCTGCCAGGTAGGTGGTAAAAGTAATAAGACCAGGTCACTGTAATTTGTTCTTCCTGCAGCCACTGTGGAGCTGTTCCCCGCACGGCTTAAACATCCTCTGGTCCTCAGCCTGACTTGGTTTTAAATGTCTGGAACAACAGGGGCTTCCTTGCTTTCCTTGGGAGACTCTTCACAAGGCTAGCACTTGTAGATGGCAAAAAGTTTTTCCTTAAGTTTAAACAGACTTACTTCTCTTCTTTTTCTGACCCATTACTTTTTCCTAGACCCCTATGCAACCTGCTAAATAATTCCTCTCTTCCCTCGGTGCTTTCAGCTTTCAAAGAGGTATAGCTTGTCAACATGTCCCTTTTAAGTCCTCTCTTAGTCAAGTTATACATATTTAATGTTTTTAAGCTTCCCTTAGGTGCTGATCCCTTTCCAGCCCTTGAATGGATTTTGTTGTTGCTTGCCTCTGAATTCCCTCCAATTTTCCCATATCGTTCTGGTAACAAGGTGCCTTGGATTGACTGTGCCAGTCCAGGTGCGTTCGGTATTTGGTGGCAGTTGTTTTTAGTGGAATTAAAAAGAGAAGCAGCAGAATCTCTCAAAGGGAATCTGCTTCGTGGTCTCCTCTCTGAGAGCATTATTTCACAATGGTATTTCAGGTCTGGCTTTAGATATGGAAATGAGAGCATGTGTCTTGCTCAGAAGCTGTTCTCTGCTTTCAAGCGGGAGAGAGATGGAAAAGGGGAAGAGGGGTTAAGCTCCTCAAAGGCTTTGTCTACATTAGGCTTTTTTCTTCATATTTCCCACTGTTGCTTGCATGGGTACAGCTCAATCCACAGTGGCACTGGTGACAGCTCTGGCACAGGTAGGGAAGCTAACGCGTTTCACTACACATCGTCTCCACAATCTCTACAAGCCCTGACTCCACCGGCGGCGCTGCAGCAGCCGGAGCTGGAGAAGGAAAAGGTCATCTGTAAATAATAACTGGAGTGTTTGCACGTCAAGGCGGTGTCCTTCGCTGAAATGCAGCAGCTGGGAGTGAGCAGGCAGGATGGGCCCATTTCCTCATTCATCCCGAAATGCCACCCTTCACAGGCAGCTCCTGGCAGCCCGAGGGCAGCCTTGGGAAGCGGGGATGATAACTGATACTTTTACGACCTCAGAAGAGAAGGGAAAGTTAAGTCTTATTTTCCCTAATTTTGCTCCCGTTCCTGCTCTGATCTGCCTCTCCAAAGAGTTTCAAGACTGATTTCTCCTTGGTGCGGGTCCTTCTGTCCCACCCCCCGGGACAAGGGCTAATGATTCAGACGTGATACCCTCTTTTCCCTTTTGGAGAAGGAGCAGTATGAGATGAAATTAGGATCTACAAAATAGAAAGCACATTCCTGTGCCTCAGGTAGTGTGCTCCTCAGGTATGGGAAGGAAAAGTCTCATGTAGTGCAAAACACAGGAGACACCTGCCAGTTCCACCTAACGTTTAAATCTGGGACTCTTTCACAGCCTTGTACCAATTAATGGTTAACTGACAAAATTCTCAGTCAGAAAGTATCACCAAGATGAGGATGTTAATGAGTTCAAAAAAAGAAAAAGGGGGCAGGGGGTTGAGAAATGCCTGGGGATAAAAAAGGCAGAGTACAAACCTGCAAGGTGGAACACAAGCTGTCATTCAGAGTGGAGGCCAACTTACATTTGCTTGGGGCTAGATTAATAGGCTTTTATGGCTGGGAAGGATCATGAAATTATGTAGATGGTGATTTACATTGTCCTTTCAGGAGGTGTTCCACCTTTCTTTGAAACGTCTGGCAGTAATCACGGGAAGTGGTCACTGGGCCATGGGGCCCAGTGCTCAGACTTTGTGATACCCGTTTGCTGTTGCTGCCGTTCCCCTTTCCTTCCCTGAATGTCCATGCGTGGACACCTGGGCACTTAGATCCTCCTGCCTCCATAGGGAGGTGCTGCCACTGCAGACCTGTTTGTCACTGCCAATACCTCGGTCGCTACCCCAGCAGGACTGGAGGCTGGTGGCCAGCACCAGTGCCTGACGAGCCTCTGGCCCTAATCTGATTGTCTGTTTGGCTGTGTTTTCCCACACCAGAAACCTTCCCAGAGGTGGTACATGGCCTCAGGCCACCTGGCAGTCGGCTCTCCCTGACCCATCGCAGGCTGCTGCCAGTCCTGTGGGCATGCCCTTCGTTCGCCACAGCCCCGAGAGCACATGCTCACATTGCCACGTTGCTGCATGGGATGGCACGTACAGCGCTTGGCTTTTCAGAACTGGGCCATGACACCACGGCATCAATCACATGGACTGTTTTGCAGGCTTGCATGTGCCTCTGCATGTGCAGCTGTGAGAGGGAGGGTCGGGAAACCTCCCTCTCACCTCTCCACCATATGAAATGCATGAGGAGATGCCCTAAAGCTTGCAAAAAAGAATATAATTATTTAGATCTTAAGTTTTGTAGTCCCTTTCCCTGAGCAAACCAGTGGAATCCACAAGTTGCAAAGTGCTATGTGCAGTGCCGTGTCTTTTTCAGCTGTGAGCAGTTCATTTTCAAATCTTCCCCCTTGCTCTGTGACAGCTTCGGGTGATAACTCCTGCATTTTTAGTCGGTGTCTGGGGAGGGAGGAAGGGACCCAAGACCATACAAAATGCTTTGAAGCTCCCTCTAGCATCACTCTCGGTTCCCTCTTGTGTTCACAACTGTCCCTCTGCTACACCCGCTCTCTCCTGACCTGCCCTCACTCTTTCTCCGTTTTCCCCTCGTTCAGAGCTGCTCTTTGCATTACTAATCTGTGGCATTATCTCATTCTCCAGTAGCTGTGCTGGCTGCCTTGATGTTTCTCGCCAGCTTTTGCCTCTCCCCCTCTTTTTCTCTCTCCCCCCCTCCGCTTGCCACCCCATGATGTAGCATTGCCTTTCTCCATCTGCCCGATTGTCTCTCAGCTTTTTATCTGGGTGCTGGAGCTCCAGGTGCTGTCATTCTCCACGACAGCACAGAACGTTTCAGATTGCCTCTGCGGCTGGATAATTACCAGATACAGAGTCACGTGGACTCCCCAGCCAAACCCTCCCTCCCCTCCTGTCAGAGGAGGAGATCACATCTCTGAAAAGCACTTTTTAAATTTATTTTTTTTTTATAAGAAAGCCAAAGGAAAAGTTTGGAAGTAGCTTTTCTGGAATTACCTAGTGGTGACTACATGAAAGGTACCTATGAGGGACTGGGGGTTCAGGCGGAAGGAACAGGTGATTTCCAGTACTGAAGTTTGTGAAGGAAAGTAAAGGGGGTGGTAGCCTGTATTGGTGCCTTATTAGTGCTCCTGTTCTCATTCTTGGTATATCACCCAACCAGAAAAAAGACCTAATGGTGCAAAGACTTGTCAGCAGCTGTTTGGCTTCTGGGCCTTTTAGAAATCTGGCATAAAAGCCAATATCCAGTTCACATAAGTGACTAATTACTATTGTGTTTCGGTGAATTTCTGTTCCTAAGTGACCGCAGGTGCTTTTTAAATGTCAGCCCATGTCTTAGTAATGGCAAAAGCACGGAGTCCTTAGTGGAAGTGCAGGCAACCAAAAGGCAAATCATCTGGCAGCGTTTCCCATTGCCATTCTGCATCACCTCTGCTATTCCCTGGTTTCCCCTTTTGATGGTACAGGAGCCCCGTGACGCTACGGGAAGCTGCAGACAGCAGAGCAAGGTATATGCACCTGGTTGAACATTTCACTAAGGCCATGTGATTAATGGCTGATGGGCATCGCCTAATCATGCTGGATCAAGATCAGAGCCAAGTTTCTGGCTGGACCGAAAAGGACCTCTGATGAGTCCTCAGCTAACCCAGAAGGGTAAGAGGGAGCTCAGGGCCTGTTCCCTCAGCAGTCTCAACCTCCTGACTGATCTCGGTCCAAGACCCTGATGCAAGCTGTCAGAGCATTTGGCATTTCTGCAAGCATCAGCCAGAGAGCAGTTTAGCCCATCTGCGCACACATGGGGAGCAAGTCTCCTCTGGCAGGAGCCCTGTGGCTGGAGACAGTCACTCCAGATACGCGCTTCGGCATGGACGAAGAGCCGTCCAAGGGTTTCCTGACTATGCTCCAGAGAAACGGAGGATTTTCCTAGGTCTGGTGAGATATAGGAAAACCCAGCACTATGGTGGTAGGCCTCAGTCTGAGGCTTTTTCTATGTTTTGAAGTTTTAAATTGTGCTGGGATGTGGCTGGGATGGAGTTAATTTTGTTCATAGCAGCTCGTGTTGATATTGTTAAGAAGGTTCCTCTGCTGGAGTAGATGTGGACTGAAGTTGTTTATGCAGGTATACTGATCCCCAGAAGATGAGAAGAGTAATAAATCATGCCAGTATAAGTTCTCTTATTCTGATACAGTTACCTCTACCCCGGGAGAGTACTGGCATAACGATTACTATAATTTTGGGCTTGATTTCTGTTCTTTTTTTTTTTTCTCTACAACCAGGAACCTGTACTCTTAAATAGTCATTTTAACAGAAAGAAAACCCATGTGAGACCAGCTGTGTGTCTGCTAGTGAGAGCCCATGCAGCTAGCTGTCTTTTTAGGCTTGTGTATTTTTGGTGATGTCCCTTGGGTTTCATTTTCCACGCTTATCACATGGACTAAGAGACGAGGATGCTCGCAGCACATGAGCAGTTCTGCACTGATAGTCATATTCACTGGTTGCAATTCTTCTTGCTTTCATTAAAAAGAGTTGATGGGAGAGAGAGTGAGATAGGAACGTTTCTGTACAAGACACTGGGGACTCCTCATCTAGAAAGCTGGCTACGAATTCTGGTCACGAAAGAGGAATTCAGACCGGAACAGGTGCTGAGAAGGGCTACTGGGATGTTTAGGGCAATGGAGAGTCTATCACACAAGAAGAAACTAGGAGAGTTTGGCTTGTTGAGCCCAGCAAAACGAAGGCTGAGAGGGAATATGATTGCACTCTGTGAACACGCTGGAAGATAAGCACCCGGGAGAGAGAAGAGCTATTTAAGCTAAAGGATGGTGTTGGCGTGAGAGGGAATGGATATAAACCAGCCATGAATAAATCTAGACTTAGAATTAGAAAAAAAGTTTCTAATCAGCAGAGCAGAAAGACTTTGAACGGCCTGCCATATGAGGCAGGGGAGGGTGCCCCCCGCCAAACGCGCTGGGTTTAAGGAGAAATGAAGTACGTCTCTGAAAAAGATGATGAGGCACAGCCGGCCGTGCCAGCGGAGGCGGGGGCTGCCTTACCCCAGAAACCCCGTCCCAGCCTCGTGCTCCCAAAGTGGCAATTTACTAAAGAGGATGAGCAGAAGTGCAGGCATCCTATCAGCCCCGCGCCACCCCAACAGGGGGATGGTCTGAAATCGTCACCTGAGTGCTGAGATACCCAGGGGGCTGCAGACGGGTGTCATGACCAAGGCGCAGCATATGTGGCTGAAAGAAAGTGTGGGCTGAACAGATGTGGCGTTTTCCCCCTCCTGCCAGTTTTCCAGCGCAGGACTGGACTTAAGCAGTAGTTTTCTAAATCCTTACGAGGGCATGTGTTATCACACTGGCAGTGGTGGCTCAGGAGCTATTTATGCCCCGTTTTGGGAATCCATCCTGTTTCAGCACAGTATTCCCTCTCAAACAATGACCTGCTGTGGGTTGTGGCGCGTCAGGAGAGTGGCAGCAGCTGGACCAGGCTGGGGAAAGAGAGGAACAGTGGCAGCAGGGAGAAGAAGGAGAAGTTTGAGCAACACCTCATGCCCATGTATTCAAATTCAGTAAAATGAGGGTTTCGGTGCTTGGCTGAAGGGAGGTTTCAGGCACTTGGTTGATGCAGTCTCCAACTGCCATCCACTTAGGGGGCCCTCGCAGAGATGAAGATGTGTTCAGCCGTAGTTGTCTTCTGTAGCATCTACTGCTGAGGAGAGCCCGATCTGGAGCAGTGGGAGCCACCAGGGAAAGGAGCTGGCGGCTGCAGTGGCAGAGCTGCCTTGCTCT
This sequence comes from Falco peregrinus, assembly GCF_023634155.1. Lineage (NCBI taxonomy): Eukaryota > Metazoa > Chordata > Aves > Falconiformes > Falconidae > Falco > Falco peregrinus. Next base: position 88,092,025 of record NC_073726.1, on the reverse strand, counting down.
TGAACTGGTGGCAGGGACCAGCACTGCGGTGGCAGTGCCCCATCCCTGGAAGGGTTCACGGCCAGGTTGGATGTGGCTTTGAGCAACCTGGTCTAGTGGAAGGCGTCCCTGCCCATGGCGGGGGGCGGGGGGGGGGGGGGGGGAGTTGGAACTAGGTGATCTTTAAGGCCCCTTCCAGCCCAACCCAGTCTATGATTCTATGTTTCCATGACCTGCCTGGACTCTTCCCCTGAGCACCCTGCCTGGGAAGGTCAGGGTTGGCATGCCCATGGTCTGCTCTTAGCTCCTCGCTTGCTGTGTCCCTGCTGCGACAGCAGAGGGGCTGGGCTTTTGTTGCCCCTCTGCTTGACCATCTCTGCTTTCAAGTCCTTGCTTGCCATGCAAGGAAAGGCTGAAGAGCACGAGAAGGCAAGATGAAACAGCACGAGCAGGATTCTCTCTTCAGCTTCCCTCAGAAGGCTGCGAGTGGTATTGTGTTTAACCACCGCATTAGCTTTCCAGGATCATACTTCGCAACACAACAGAGAATTTGTCTTGCACGTTCAGAGCTGGCAGCCAGGAGCTGACGTTGCTTTGTGCTGAACAAGCCGTGTTTGATCCCTCTCTCTTTCCCTTCTTGCCATTTTGCTGCTGGGGGTAGAGGGCAGCAGGGGAAGTTGTTAGCTGGATCTTGCGTGTGTGTGAAGTGAGAAGATTAGAGCAGGCTCATCACAGAGCCGAGGGGAAGGCAGGAGATCTGATCCAGGGTGGGTCTGACATCCTCTGGCAAAAGCAGGTCGTGTCCCTCGGTGAGGGTATTGGGGGGGGGTCTCAGGTGCTTAACTGCGTGTGCATGCGGCCACTGCGTTTTGGCCTGCTGCACGGAACTTGTCTTACAGCAAGCATCATCAAAGGGTTAAGGGAGAAAAGATGATTAAAGAGGAGTGTGGAAATTATGACACAGAGCTGTCACCACAACGTGCTTTGGAGAAAGAGGGCAGAAAACGCAGCCCCAAACCACACTATATTTATTTTTCCCCCAAATGAGGTAAGAGCCGTGGCTTGCTGGCAAAGCAGCACGCCGTATTTCATTAATCCTAGCAGCTCACCTCTTCTCACTGGTGGGGCTCTGGCAGAGAACAGTGGGATTGGGTCTGCTGTAAAAAAAAATTATTTATTTGGAATTACAACAACAATAAAACCACCCCAAACAATTATCCCGGGTTCAAGGCGACCCAATACATCACTGATAATGCTGTAAAATCCCCATCATGTTAATCATTTCAACAGCAGCTTCACCAGGTCCTACAGGGCTTCCTTCCTGCCTGTTCATCACTGTAGGCTATAAATATCATCCACCCCTTGCAAACACCATTGAATTTACCCCCAAAAGACACCACCACCACACCGAAGGCAAAAAAATACTGCCACTCCATCTCCATAGCCCAGCTGCTGTGCTGCTTTCTCTGAGGCAGAATGGGAAGCACTCTGGTGAGCCCCCGGCTCTCATGCATCCTCCTTCTCCTCTTCCTCACCCCTTGCAGCCCCCACCCTGGCAGCAGCGCATCCAGCCTGGGGAGCCTGTGCTAGGGCTTTCCAACCCAATGCTGCCTCTTAGCAGCGAGCCTGCCTGCTCGCTGGAGGGAAGGGAGGGCAGAAAGCTTGGGGCTGAGAGCCGCTGCAGTGACAGGCAGATCAGCTGCGACGAGTGTTACAGCAACGTGCTGGGGAATCGATGCACTGTGCAGCGGTGCCTGGGCGGGAGGAGGAGCAGGAGGCGCTGGGGCTAGCAGTCGAGCACCAAGACCTCAGTAAGGCGGAGCGGGCAGTGAAACATCCAGCCTCGGTGTTCACCAGGAGATATGTGGATGCCTGAGCTGCCCTTTCCTTTTCTTCACTCGCTTTCCCACCTGTCAATAGGAATTACCCCAAATGCTTTCAAGGAGGGGGGGCAGGGGGGGAAATAAGAGATCTCTCCTGCCCAGGTGAAATTTACCTTAGAGCCTATGAAGGCAGGTTTGCACGAGTGCTGCTTTGGCCCAGCAGGTGTGGGAGGAGAGAGGATGAGCAGCAGAACCTGCTCCCAGCTCCTGCCCTCACCCTGCCTGGATGGTGCCAAATGTCCCCTCCCAGGCTAAAATCCAGGGACCAGGAACCATGGTGGGCAGCCCTGCCTCTCGTTCGAGGTGATGGTTCCTGCTGAAGGTCCCAAAGCGTTCTCTGGTGAAAGCATCACCCTCTCCCCTCCCTCCTGCCGCACAGCTCAGCCCCATCATCTCCATGGGGAAACCGAGGCTGCGGGAGGTGCATGACGATGGTTCCTTACTCCATGTCCAGTTTCTAATCATCCTCTCCTGGCTGGTTGTTACACAGTCATTAGCCACTGTGTGGGAACTGGAAACACATCTGTGGCAGCTAAAAATGGTGTTGTCACTAAAAAACCTCGGGTGCCACACTTCGCTATGTTTGTTTACAAGAGGGCAAGGAGGGCTAAAGGGGCATGGCAGCGAGGTTTTTTTGTCTCTCTGTGTCTATAGTTTAAATTGGTGCTAAAATCAATAGTTCCCGAGTCCCTGCAGTGTTCGTGCAAGGCATGACCATTGTCACTAGCTGGTCCTCTCGTTAGCCGCATCAGAGATGTCAAGAAATTAAACCTGAAACTGTAAGGAAAAGCAAAATGGATGGATCACAAATCGTTTGTTAGTGTTCAGTGACGCCAATGGTAGTGCTTTCAATAAGCGTAATGAAAAGTGTTTGACTGTCTCTGTGAACTTGATTATTGATTATTAGTGAATAATAAGAGTCATCTGATATCTTGCTGATGCTGTGCTCCTATTGCATTGCAGTTAAAATGTCAGTTAACGTGCCATTTAATATTCTATTAGTATTGAATTAGCACTTATTACACTGTGAAAATCATCACCATAAATCCTTATTAAAGCATGATCCATACAGCTGGGTGGCATCTCTGGCAGACTAAGAGGGGGGGTGTGAGCAGACGGACATAACTGAGCTGCATCATCCACGTGGATGCATGTTTGGAGCACACCAAGACTCGGAATTTCCACATTTGTACATTGTTTTTCCCTGATGGTTTGATAGGAAGAGGTATGCTGAACAGAGCAGCTCAAATCCATTTCACTTTTCCCATTTTCCTCCTTTCCCTTTCCTTCTTGCTCCTTCTTGCTTTATTTTGCTAGCAGCACCCAACTTATTGCAATGTTGTCTGACTGTAGGTGTTGACCACCATACTAGGGCTGACCTCAGGGGTTGTAGGACAGGTTATGAGACATGTTTTCTTTTGAGCAGAGGGGAGTGAGGGTCTCCGGGTGAGTGCCCCCTCATGAGTACAAGGACAAAGTTTTGCTCTGACCGTGCCGCTGAGCTTTAACTGACCTGAGGGACGTCACAGGGGCATCTTTACTACCTCCAGGCAGAGTGCACTGACTAGCTGTGGGGCAGAGCCACGGGGTGCTGCGCTGTATCACAGCACCACGGTATAGATCCAGAAAGCAGCCCGGTGGGGCTGGTGTGGTGCGCTGGATCTGCTGGTGCCCAGCAGCACTGATAGGTGTGCCAGGGGCTTTTCAGAAGTGACTGAGAAACCTCAGCTCCCACTGACTTCAGCTGTTAATCTGCTTAGCTTCTCACCGCCATCCCCCCTGGGATTTTCACAAATCCAAAATGTGTAGAGAGGGACTTCGAAAACCTTTGGAAAAGACCCGACCCCTCGTTCTCAGTGCCATTGTGACTCTGCACAGAACCAGCAAGAAGGCTGGTGACCCTAAGGCGGCTGGCTCCGGAGACGGTCTGGGTCTCCCTGCAGGGCCACTGCTGCCGCCTCTGGGGCACAGTGCCCTTCCCAGGTCCTTGCTTCCAGCCCCGTCGCTGGTGATGACAGCCCAGGCGGCCGAGTGAAGCGTGGCACCGCCGTGTCCCAGTGGTGCTGGTTTGTACATCTAACTGGCTGCTCATGGATTCCCCTGCCCCTTTCTTTTTTACAAAGAGCAGCTTTGTAAAGAGACCACAGGTGACAGCTGAGAGCTCACCTGGCTGGGAGGGTGGGCTCTGCCCTGAGGGCCAAGCCCTCGCTCCCCTCCCTTGGCTGGATGGCGGCGGTGCTGGCTGGGGCTGTTGGGCCGCTCTCTAAAGCAAATGTTTGTCGGATCAGACAGAGCTGCTTCCAGCTTGGCCAGCAGCGTAGCGTGCCTCCCATCGTTGCCCACACAGCCTGGCTTTCCTCCTGCCCACCAGTAACCCCAGAGCATCTGTGGGCCAGCCAAAAGGGAGGGGGTGAGAGGTGCTGGCCATAATGGTAGGGTCACGTTTCAAGGGATGTCTTGCAGCACAGCATCAATGAAATGCATTCAAATAGAGGAACCTGGAAAATGTCTTACCCGTGCTAAGATGCTATACGAAAGCCTACCATCAAATATTTGTCTTATCTTGAAGCAATAATCTTTATCCTCTCTCTTTTCTCTTTCAAATACAACATATGCTTGAATCGTGGTGGGGAGGGCTGCTGGGTTGTTTGGCTGCTAGGAGGCTGCAGGCAGAGCTCTGAGAAGTGAAAGAGCAACAGCTCTGGAGACTGAGCTTCCCTTTTTATCCACACAGTAAACATGGTGTGAGCTGCTGCAGGGCAAACCCCCTCAGTGTGGCTGAGCCTGGCCCTGGTGGGCTGCCAGGGTGAAGGAGCAGTTATGTCCCCATGTCTTATTCAGCCCTGGACCTCTGGAATGAGACACAGCTGAGAGTGACCAGGACGTGCCTCCTCGTTGGCATCTCCTCACCTCTTCTGTGCAAGCCACTTTCTAGAGGTGGGAAGTGGTACAGGGCAGCTGCCTTGGCCAAAAATGCATTTGTCATCACAGGGCCTTCACCGTGCTCTGTCAGGGAGCAAAATGCTTGTCACACAGTTGCAACAGGGTTAGTCGGTCCTCTGCCTTGCAACAGCTGCCAGTCAGGGCTATGGCAGTTGCTGGTCCTGCTGCTGCTCCTCTGCCTGCCACCCCTACCTGTCATTCCTCCTCTCCTGTCTCACCTGGGATGGTCAGAGGACATGCTCTGTGTGTCACAGGGATGGCAGGGACACCCCCGCAGCCTCTCCTTTTCAGCCTCAAACCTGCACTTGCCTGCGTAAGTGGGCACATGTGCAACGGCAAGGGTGTGTGTCTGTTAAGAGGGTGGTGTTTGAGGAGTGAATGCTCCTGTCCACAAAGCCATTTTTTGTCAGAGGGATGGGGAAGAGAGGTACCCTGTAGCTCCCTCCCCTTGTGCTGCTGGAACTGAGGGATGGAGCAGCTGTGCCCTGAGCTGGCAAAGCTGGAGCCCTGAACCTTTGCCCTGCAGGCTGACAGGAGGATGGGAATGTCACTCTCTTGTATACTTCACTTCTGAAGGTGAGGGGGAAGTATGGGAAGAACTCCTTCCGACCTTTCCCACTGGCAGGGTTAGAAGGGATTTGGTGACCAGGATCTCTTGTGGCCTTCCAAAGTCATTTTTGGTGCAGGTGTAGGCTACAGACAAAAGGAAGAGAGAACAAGAGGCATGGCCATCCCGAATCCCAAGGTTTCCTGAACCAAAGTTTCCTGAAACCTTTCAAAAAATCATAGTGGAATACATGGCCGTGGCGCAACAATGGTGAGGAGATGCTGTGGTTCACTGGCAAGGCAGGAGTTTCTGGGCGAATAGGAAAGGGAAGAGACAACATGGAGTTGATGGAGAGGTTAATCTCCCCCTTGTCTTTCTCCTCCTCTACAGGTGTTACGTAGAAGACAGAAGCTCCAAGGTGGCTTGGTTAAACCGTTCTGGCATCATTTTTGCTGGAGAGGACAAGTGGTCCCTGGACCCTCGAGTAGAACTGGAGAAGAGAAACCCCCTGGAATACAGCCTGCGGATCCAGAAAGTGGATGTCTACGATGAGGGGTCCTATACGTGTTCAGTGCAGACGCAGCATCACCCCAAGACTTCCCAGGTTTACTTGATCGTGCAAGGTAAGCAACGTGCCGGAGAAGAGAGCAAAAAGCAAAAGACACAGTGGGTGGAGGGGTCTGTATTTTTCTTAGAGAAACCCCAGAGTCAGTAGAGTCAGTAGCCTGTGCATCCCTTAGGTTTGCAACAGGAGTCAGCAGGACTGTCCCCTTGCACTGTGGCGTGGCATGGCTTTGCTCTGCGCTCAGTCTGGCCTTTCAAAAGTTGTGACAGAGCAGGGGACACCAGTGATGCCCAGACATATTCTAGTATGATGCAAACCCAGCTCCTGGCTCTGATTGTTCTGGCGTTAAGGGGAAACATTTGTTTATAATGACACTTGTCAGAACATCGTGTTTGTCTCATCTCTTCCCAGAAAGCCCTCTGGTTTCTTCGCCTCCTCCTTCCTCAGATTTCCTTTCTTTTTGCTTGTGTCAACAAGCTACTGTGCTGTGGTTTTTGGCCCTCTGTCGTCAACTCTTTGCAAGGCTGGGGAATTAATTTTCCTGGGTGTTTTTCTGTGCTGGGTCATTCGTTTGCAGGGTGTGCTGTTGCTAGGCATGTGTGAGACCTGGTACTTGAGGTAGCTGCTGCGTACCCTATGTTGCCCTCTCCTTTTTTAGCCAGCCTCCTCCTCTGTGTGTCATAGGGAACTAGAAACTTGGCTATCTGAACCAGCATTGTCTTATCTGTCTGCCTGCATTTGCAGTATAACAGAGTAAATGCGTTAAGGAGTTCACCAATTACAGGTAAGGACATTATGGAATTTAGTTGTTCCATCCTGTCCAGACCAGAAAACCAAACAAGGGAGTTTACTCTGTTTTGTTTTGTTTTGCATTTAATCTTCGTGCTATTCTGTCTATCTGCCTATTTATCTAAAATATTTATAGAGCAGCTTAGATAGATAGGTATGTATGAGTGTGTTCAATACATATTACAGACATGTTCAGCTTCTAAATCATCATTCAGGCAGGAGTTTGTTATTTCTCCTGATTTTTCCTGTAACTCAAAAGGCTCCAGCTTTTATTTCACCCAGCAAGTGTTTGAATTGTTCTGGATATAAATGCATGCCCAGAGGGACTCTTCCTCTTGCTGGTATTGCTTGGCAAGCTGAGGGCTAACTAGCAATCCGAGTGTTCATCTGCACACCGGTGCAGTCCGGGTGTACGGTCAGAGGTGATGCTCTACGTGCGCATGGAGCGAGACAGAAGGCTCCTGGTTTAGCTTCTTGCGCAAAGTCCTCCCCCAGCGGTGTGACAAGTGGCACACAGCAGCACGCAGAGCCACTCTCCCAGCTCGGCTGAGTGTTTGCCGCAGCAGCGGGCTGTGGACTGTGCCCCCCAGCCCTGCAGGTGTACCCTGCCCGCTGTAGCCGTGCATAGCTAACTGGCTGTAGGTGGGTTATTGCTGGTAAAATCTCACAGGATACAGTTTCCATTTACCTGTCAAGAAAAATACAGGTATAAATTAATTTTAGAGCCATGCACATGTATTATTAATTTTACTTGTGCCTATTAGCTACGGGCCTAAGGAAAGGAGCAAATCTGAGCTCTCTCGCTTAGCTTTCACCTAAACGTGTGGGTGTCCAGCTCTGAACTGCTGCCACCTTTCTGAGGATGAGGAAATGTGGGTTTTGGCACACCTAAACTCTGGATGCCTGTAAACAAGGTATCTGTGGATAATCTTTGTTCTAATGCCTGCCACAGATTTAACAAAAGACCTCATGCTTGCTTTTAAGCACCGGGTCCTGTAATACTGTAATTAGTTGAAACTCATAGCTTTGATTTTTCTAAAAGTGAATTTCATCTGGTAAAAAAAAAAAAAAAAATGCCAAGTAAAATACAAATGAAAAATCCTTTACAATTTGGAAGAGTAGACTCATCATTTTAAACCGTGTTTTAAAAATAATCTTAACTAGTAAAACTAATTCATTAGAAAATAGTATATGTTAAAAAATAATCTCTTCCCTCTTTGGGTATCATTTTCTCATATTGATTATTATTATTCTCAGATTTGCAGGTTGTCTGCCTGAAAAATAGTCTGCCGCTAGTACAAATGAAAGGAGTTTGGATATTGAGTCATGCTAAGCTTTTTGGTGTTATTTATTTAATGTAGTTTATTTACTTGGTTTTGTGCTGATAAATTTAAAAGCATGGGCTGTGTAGAGCTCTGGGCATCCCAAATGTAAAAATAAATAAAAAAAAAAAGAAAATACAGCTCTTGAAAAATTAAATAACAGGTCAAGCAATCTGTGCGGTAATCTGGCGGGAGGATTTCTGGAATGGTGGTCAGCGATTCCCTTTGAACAAGCCCAGGGAAACCGAAATAAGGCAGGGTCAGAGACTCCCTGCTAGCTTTGCAGCTGGCACGGCATCACTGGCGACGCCTGGATTTGTCAGTGAAAGACCGTGCAATGGTAGCTGCTCGTGCCCTGGAAGCAACAGGCTGCCTTAGAGACGTGCTCAGGCTTCCCATCCTGCTCCGTTTGTGCTGCCGGGGGTATTCCTGCTCCCCATGCTCAGGCTTCCCATCCTGCTCCGTTTGTGCTGCCGGGGGTATTCCTGCTCCCCACTGCACTCTATACCAAAGACACGTCCTTCATCTCCCCCAGTTCAACTCCCTCATCTGTATAGCCACTGTCAAAACCCAGCTCCTATTGCTTGTAGAAACAAACGGGATAGCTATACCAGAGACTAACAGGTAGGTGGATACTGGAGTGATGCTGGAGCCCTTATAACTCGAGAAGACCACTTCCATGCCCACAGTGCCACTGAAATAGCTGGGCTAACGATTCACTGCGTTTAGATGACTGCAGGCTAATGGAGTTGCATCCTAGGAGCAGGTCCTTCCCTCCTTTGAGAAAATCAGCTTTCCCTGCGGTGAGCTTTGCTGGCCAGAGCTGCAGGAGTATCTCACAGAAAGAGGGACATCACCTCTCCAGCGTGGGTGCCCACGTCCTTTAGTATTTCCAAGGAAAGAGCCAGCTGTGCCTTGTCGGGCAGCACCAGTCTCTGCACAGCCAGCCTTCTCGGTCTGTGCCTTTCCTCTCTGTAAGTGTCTGTGCTCACTGATAGGATTGCTCCCAGCTGGGGCATGTTGCAGAGGTCTAGAAGGGAGGTAAAGAAACAACACTTAAAAAAAATTGCCACTTGATAGACAGCTAAAAGTAGAGAAAGTTCTCTTCATAAGTCTTTCCTCCTCAAACTTCAAGCCAACTCCGCTAGCAGAAGTAGGCATTCCCTGCCAAAAGGTTGGTTAGTATAACGTGGCCACGAGTTGTGCCGTTCTGACCCAGGTGGGCAGCACTGCGTGCAGGGGGGTTGGACGGGAGGTACCTGCCCCTGCCCAGCTCAGTTGCTCCCAGATGCTGGGGCTGCGCTATCTGCACTGGGGTGAACACATGAGGGGGCTGCTCCGAGCCACCACCTCACTCACAGCATCTCCTGCTGCTTCGCTTGGGGTGTGATAGCAAACCTCCCTGTGAACTACCCCAGATGTTTCTGTGGTCATCTCCTCAGAGGAGCAAAGACCTGGAAGGACCCACAGGAGGTGGTCTGGTCCTTCCCCATGCAGTGAAACAAGATCAGCTATACGGTGGTTGCCCCTAACATGTATTTTTTGAAGACAACCTGTGCCTGCATAGCCATTATTTCACTCTCCTTGCACTTGGAAAGCTTTTATTAACATATGATCCTAATTGATTTTGCTGCCAATTATTTCTGGTCCTTCCAGGACACATCATGGTAATTTCTTCTCCTCTTCCTCAAAACTACCTTTTATCTGCTAAAAGCCCATTAATCCCTGTGTCTCCAAACTCTCTGGTCCAGCTTAACAGGCTCACTGCTTCTCACACATCTGCTTTTACAACCCTCATGTCATATGGGTTTCACTACTGTCTGATTTGTCTACATGTTTCTTTAAGTGTGCTGTCCAAAACCAAATCAAAAGTCCCAGTTTAGGACTCAGTCATGCAGATAAAAATACCAGCCGTGTTTTGCATATCATGCTGCACTCACCTAACTCCAGAATGAGGTGAGATTTACCTTTCTTTTATAAGAGCACCTAATTGCTTTTGCTTATTCAGTCTCTCTGCTGCTTTCTAACCCTCTCTTACTGGTCTGCGACACAGTCTGCAGCTCGTTCCCCCCTTCTGTATTGGAGCATTAATACCCCCCACCCACCCACCCCCACCCCTTCCTGGGCATACTGCCTTGTGCTCACTGGTGTTGGATGCCATCTGGTTGGTTTCTCCATGGAGACCACTTCTTCAGTTTACTTATGATCCTGGTCTCCAAAGCACTTGCAACTGCCCCCAGTTCAGTGTCATCAACTAAAGCCTGGTGCCATCTCTCTGTTCCATCATGAAGGTGTTAATTAAAGTATTGAAGTAATCAGGGCACAAAAGTGGACTGTGGTAGCAACCCACTAAAACCTCCATCCCTGGTGGATAGCGATCTGTTGGTTGCAGCTCTTTGAAGCATCCTGATGGTGATTTAACATCCACCATATTCTCTTAGCTTATTCCAGAGACTGTCAGGCCTTATGAAGTCAAGATATATCACATCATCAAGCATACTGCTCCTGCAATATCTGCTATGCCAGATATCCTACAAAAAAAGGGAATGAAGCTGAGGTGACATGATATGTGCTTGCCAAAAGTACATTGCTTTTTTTTTTTTTTTTTCCTCTCTTACTGTATTATTATCCTCTAGGTGCTTATAAATGGGATGTTTAATCGTTCATTCCAGTATGTTCAGTGACTTGTTCCAGGAGAACGAGTCATAACGGGGAAGTGGAGGCTGCCCCATTCCCAGCGTTACTTTGAGTTCTTGTTCTTTTAGGGCAATGTCCTCAAGCCCTTCTCAGGCATTAAATATCAGTGGAGAAAACTCTGTAGTCCTTACTTTTCTCATGTGCAGTAAAGACTTAGGTCTGTCTAAGGCAGGCTGAAGGAATGACTCGCGAACAGGAGCAAGCAGATGGTTGCCGTGTTTGCTGCCCAGAGCCTTTACAGCAAGGCATCATTGTGAATGGAGATGGCTGGGAACCTTTCAGTTGAAACTAAAACACTTCACTAGTTTTGGCTTTGTTTAAAATTTAATCAGGAAGGTTTTACAGGTTGGAGATGTTTTTTTCTGGTCAAAGTTGGGTAGAGAAAAAAGGTGTAGCATTGCCACAGCTTATCTAAAAGCTGGAACATTCAGCAGAGGTATGGAGAAGTCACGCTTGCATTTTTGCTCGGAGCCTGGAACTCCTGCGGGCTCACTAACATCTCTTGCAATTCCCAGTGTTTGGCTGTTGAAAGAATGTGAGCTTGCCCTTGTTTAATGAAAAAAAAATAATAATGAAAAAGGCTTTGGCATTTTGGCAAAAAAAACCGCAACAGATTTGGAGACTTAAGCAGCAAATTTTCACAAAGAGGAATTCTTGTTTACTGCCCAGCCCTAATTACAAACTCAAAGTCAAATGTATAGGAGCTAAAGGGCAAATTCTGGTTTTCTTTCAAAGTGATAGGCATTGGTGTGTGAAAAGAACCACAGGGTGTAGCCTTTCTCCGTTATGCATTGCTTTTGTAGAGCTCCTTGCTTGCAAAGATTCAGACTGACCATTCATTGTTTCAAAGTGGTATAAAGATGTATTCATTGTGGCCAGGATCTAACCATAGAAAATTTATTACTAACTGTGCGTGGTAGATTAGCTGTGCCCCCTCCCAGTCCAGTCCTCTGTAATTAAAGGACTTTGTGAGGGTGACTGGTAAAGCACTGGTGGAGAGAAATGCTTTACCCACAAAGGCAGCTTGTTTTCCCCTGTGTAAGCACTGCTCCGCCAGCGAGTCCCTCGGTCGGAGCTGGGTCTAGAGCTGAGGAGAGAGGGTGCTGCCCATCATCTGCTCAGCCCTTGTCCTCATTGATGAGGACAGCGGTAGGGAAAGATGACAGGGAGAGATTATTCTTTAGACTTTGGGACTGTGAGAAGGATTTCCAAGCAGAACTGGAGCAAGGCACATGAGCATGTGCATATAGGAGGCACGTAGGAACCTGAAGCCAGGTCTCAGGTGGAGGTAACTTCTGCTGGTCACCAGCCCGGGACATGAGCCCATGAGCCAGAGCGGGGTTCATCCAACCCAAGGTAGATGTTATCACTGGAGTGGGTCACCATGGACTCTGCCATTCATGAGGAGAAGCACTTTTCTGAGGCACAGTCTGGCTCATCCTAAAGTAGCTGTCCAAAATTCATGAGACGAATTGACCAGTGGGAATAACGGTGTCCCTCCACTGGCTGTAGTGGGGAGCCTGGGATGAGCAGTGCATATGATGCCATGCATCCTTTCAGTCTTTCCAGACCCCTTGCTGTCATTCTCTGCTGGAGTTTATTCCCTGCCAGAATCCGGGGCCGGTGGCTGTCAGTGCTTGCAGTGGATCACTGGGAGACCAGAGCCAGACTGGTTCTGAGCTCAGCAGAGCTGTGGTGGGAGCCCATGCCTGTCTTTCCCACACCTCTTTGGCCAGCACTGGAAGCAGAGCGGTTTGAAGACAGCTGAAACTATTTTTCCTTTGCTAGCCAGACAATAAGGATTTTGGAGTCAGCTGCTGCTCTCCGAGAGATGTTTGCTTCCCCGCTTTGTGGGCGCAGGGCCCAGAATTTGGAGGGATCTTTCTGAGCGCTAGCACTGTAGCACTTTCAATTCCAGTGAGTCTGCAGTAGGTAAGAATGAGCACAGACCACTTTGTCTTTTTCAGGACATAGCCCCAGTGGGAAAATGACAGCGAATTTGGCATGCTGTTGCAAAGAATAATGAGTTAACATGGGAGTATGAATTTTCTGGGAGGAAGAAAAAAGATCATTTTACTGGGAGCGGTTGGGGGAGAAGAAGAAAAGATTGGAGGGAGGAGATAAATTCAGATTACCACAGGGACTGGGAAAGACAGGACCAGCATGCTCAGAAGGAAGTGACAGCGGATGGGTTTGATGGGAAAAATAATCTGAGAGAGCAGGGAATCGTCTTGGGGAACTGAAGCACGGTAGATCTTGTTGCCACCCTTCCCCTGTTACCATGGACTGTAATTTCCTACCAGCGAAATAATTCCAGGATTTCAGGCACACAGTAGTATTGGTGGCATGCTTTCTAGGTTTTCTGTACTGGTTCGCTTTGCCCAAACTCATAAATTGCAGGAGGAGATTGTGCCTGGTGCTTCATAGGTTACCAAGGAACTTCCTGCTGCTTCCCATCTAGTATTTTTATGGCCTCCCCATAGTGTCCTGATGCCTCTTAACTTCTGTTTTTCTATCTCCAGGCATGGCTGGAATGTTGCTATGCAGCATAGGGTTTGGCTCTGTTATATAGGTTGGATCTCAGCACTTCTTAGTGCATAAATCAGGAGGTTTTTCTGGAAATATTTTGATGCTTGCTTTGCAGGTGCAGGCAGGAGACAAAAACAGAATACTTGAAAAAATGCTTACTCATTTTGGAGAAAGAAGTATTGCATAAAATACATAGAAGGCTTTCCTACGGCTGGGAGGAAAGATCTTGATATGATAATCCAGCTCCTTAGTGTATATAAATCAGCTTAGCTTGAGTGTCTCTTTAAAGCAGTATCAGCTGAATTTGTGTGATTTTGTCTGATCAGCTGATTCTAGATTCAGACCAGCGCTGTGAAAGATTTTGCCTTGTTATTTCTCAGGCTGATAGTCTCAGTCTACTGTCCCAAGTCTTAGCCCGGACTGTAAGGCAATGGAATAGGAACAATATTTTGCTGTCAGCTCCAAACACGGCAAGAACCTAGTCCCACCACCACGTCTGCTAACCCTTGGCAGAGTACAGATAACCGTTAATTGTAAAGCCAAGCGTGTTCCTGCTCCCGCTGCTGAAAAAGCTGTGGTTGTGGTGGCCCAACAAAATTGCCTTGACTTTTGACCTGGAATTTGACTCGATCTGCCCACCACAGAATATAGCCCCTTGGACATCCTAAGTCATAAATTCCCATTGCTTGCTCCCTTCCTGATGGCCCCAGTCTTGTCAGTAGTGAGTGAACTATTTTTTTGCCACATCCTCTCCAGATCTTTTTTTTTTTTTTTTTTCCCCCAGGAAAAAAGTGCTAATGTAGCCAGGAATAAATATCTTACTCATTTTACACAGCAGGCCTGTAACTGCTTAATAGCTTGAAAATAAGCAAAAAATGTGTTTCAAAAAATTCTCAAAAAGATCTGATCTGAAGCATTGGATTTCTAACCCAAAATAATGAGAGAAGATGCATAGCTAGTCTCCGCTAGAAACTTTAGGATCAGCTTGTCTTTTTACTTGCGATACAGCTGAAAGCTAAGGTTAATCATGCTCTGTCTCAGATCAACCTTTTCCGTAGCTTTACTGTCCACTTTATTTTCTTCTTTTCATTTGAAAGAAGCACTGCCAGGTTGAGGTTAGCCAGATTTGTGGTTCGCTCAGCTGAGCTCTTATTATATCCAAACCCTAGAGATACTGGGAGTAGCTTGGCTTCCTAAGAAACAAAGCGTGTATGGGTTTATTTGTACGGTTATGCTGTTTGCCTGCCCTTCTGCTTGGCAGTCCTCTGCTCAGCTCACTCCAGCACCCCTCATCCCTGCTGTGACCTTGCCCCAACAAGAGCTCCTGCCCCTCAGATCCCCACCAATGGATCCCAGTCTCCTCCTGCATCCCTTACCAAGGGGATGCGCAGAAGCCTGTGTGGTTGCAGACAGGTCTGGAGCCATGCACGTGCCAGCTGGCGGGTGCCACCTAGACTAAAACTGGTCAAGATCTTTGAAGGTTTTCCAAGGTACAAGGCATCAGGACCTAGGACACGTAGCTGCGGTAAACCAGGCCTTGCTAATTCCAGCGTTTGTGGAACAGCGTGTTCCTTTTGTCTGTTTTTCTTACTTCACTGGTGCCAGTGGAGCGATACTGCAAATCTGCCATGCTCAAAACTCCATATGGGATGAAATTCCAGATTCCTGGAGTTCACCGGCTCATGTTCTGTGGTTTTGGCTGCTGTGCTGCTGTCTACACTCATTGTAGCTGTGTGTTAGTGGATGAGAACCTGGATCAAAACCTTGATTCCACTGAAATTAAAGGGAATTTTGCTTCACTGGAGCCAAAATTTCATCTGAAATTGGAATTGGCCAGGAACAGATTGTAAAATAAGCCTAAATTGAGCCAAAAGTTCAAAAACAACATCAAGACTTGTAGAAAGAAGCAAATTTATTTCCTACTTCAGAAGCTTCCCATTTTACTGTTTAATATGGATTAATTACAGAAGGAAAGAAATTAGCATTTCAGGAAAGGGAAAAAGGAGATAGTATTTCTAAAATGAGACTGTCCTTCTAAAAGTGACTTGACGGTTTGAAGAACGGGGAAAGGCAGGTAGGCGTAGTCTTTGTGCTGTGCACTTGCTACAGCATCTTCATGGTGCATACTGACCCCAGCCGGCCTGCGATGACCATGTGCTCCTGCCATTTGTCTCTGCCCAGTTGCTGGCTCTCATCACTCCTCAACGGATGCGTACCCTGTCTTTTTGGTGTGTATGCATGCTATGCCCTGTAGGATGAGCCTCCAGCTGCTTTCCAGAAAAACAACAAATGATAAATTGTATTAAGTAATAGGTTTTCAGGGTTTGGATTTTGATGGCTTTTTCAGAGCTCCAGCTCTTCTTTTTATCTTTAGAAACATTGAAATTGCTACCCCAACAGCAGCTCCTTACTCGCTAGAAAGTGAAGAAACATTCTGAAAAAAATAATGACTTAATATCACATTTCCTGTATAGCCACTAAAATGTCAGGAGTTGGTTGCTTGGGAAAAAAACCCTCCAAAATAACAGAATAGCAGCTTGGTTTAATAAAGACTGAGATGTGATAGTTAAGGGGAAAAAATAACTTGCCAAATGTGCGCACAACAAAATAGACAAAAAAGATACAGATACTTAGACATATGGCTTCCATTTACAGAGTATTCAGACAGGGAGCACTTTCTCAAAACCCAACCACAGCTTTTGAAAACGTCTCTTAAAAAAACAAATATTAGGTTAAAAAGTGTTAATCTCCAACAGAAGACAGGAGGAAGGTTGTTCCTGGGAAGGCAAGGACGGTTGGCGTGGGCAGTGTGAGGGAGCACGTGGCTGTGCTCATCAGCAGGGCTGGGTGCCTGCCAGCCACAGCCCCGGCTGTCGGGGGGGGCAGACCCGTGGCAGGAGGAACCAAGCCCTGCTCGAGAAGTCGTAGCGGTGTGTGAAAGTCTGAGAATACGAGCAGAAGCTCGGTTTGTTTCTCAAAGGCACATAGGGAGTGCCGTCAGTTGTCTGCCTGCCTTTTGCTGAAAGACCCTTTGGAGATCCCCAGATGGGGGCGTGGGGGTGGGGGTGGATGAGCTTTCTCAGTTCTATATCAAAAAGCTGGGGCTGCTGACGCTTGGGCAACGCTACGTTTAAAATTGCCTCCTCCTTTATGTATCACATTTCCCTTACATCGTCTATTTGATGGCGTGATCTTGTATTTCTCCGGTCTTCCATCAGATCTTCTAGGAATGTCTTAATTTATTATGTGGAGACATATAGAAATGAGAAATTTTTGAAAAATAAAACTTTCAGGGCTCCTCAAACAGAAAAGTAGACTACAGCTACAGTTTTTCTTCCCATTCCATGAAGGTAACCTTTAAAAAAAATCTGTGGAGAAAAAAATTGGTAACTAGGGAGGTCCTCTGTAATGAAATGAGAATTGGATTTTGGTGATAAGTTTTAATTTAGGGCAAATAATTTAATTGGAATGACTCATTAATTTTGGGGTGCGTAAATTGGGCCTCTGGCAGCCTATTATCTTCTTTATTCCTTTCTGAGGCTTCTCTGTCAGCAGTATAAGAAAAGCCTTTTGCCTTTAATAAGGTGACACTCCCTTTGAACGTGCGGGGAAGGGACTGTCATGGTGCTGTGATTTTAACATAATGGCACCTCACCTTTGGGTGCCCTCAGCTTGTGAGCCATTCAGGCTGTAAGATTGTGGACTTTCTTCACAGCATCCTGGCAGGTGGATGCTTAGCTGTGCACCGGGTATGGGTGGTGTGGTGGGCCTGGGGCATCTGGCCGTGGTTGACTTGGGCATAAGGAAGGTTAGCAGCTCGCCTGGAAGGTCAGGCACGATCTGGCTGGTGGATGCGTTGACAGAATTGTCTGCAAAGAGACAGACCTATGTCACCAGAAGAAGTTGTATGTTAAGACTAGACTACTGTGAGCTGTTGAGTTAGTGGGTGAGTGGGACATCTACTCGTGTTTTGGTAACTGGGAGGTTCAGCTCTCAGCTTTGGTACCCACCAAGTATATCCACCAATGCGTTAAGTGCAGATAAGCAAAGTAAGGCACAGAGAGCCTTTCAAAGGGAGAGAAGCCAAGAAGCAAGATCCTAAACCTGAAATCCACATGGCCCTCACACAGGTGTCACAGCAGCAGCTGTAGTCTGGAGAGTCTCTTCAAAATTATTTTCCTCTTGTTAGACTGATGGGAACGTGACTTTCGGGTATGTTCCTTTTTTGAATGCAAAAAAAAAAATATATTTGTAAAGAAGTAGAATAAATCTCCCCTAATAACCACAGAACAGACTTTGCAAGGTAGAAGCCTTATGACCTTGGCTATACAAATCCAATGATGATTTTAGGGATTATGAATGCGTAGAGCTCCCAATTCATGATTTTACCTGAAAGATTAATCCACTTGTTGACCTACAGGAAAGAAGTAAAGAACAAAAGTTCATAGGGAGACTGCCCCTCATTAACCTGTTTGAGAGAAGTGTTAACGGGGTGGCAGCGACTACTTCTCCTACTGTGTTTTTAACTATTACAATTATGTTTCATGTAATTCATGGTATGACAGGAGAATATTTACAGCTGTGCAAAGCCTGTGGACCATCTTTGCAGTTGAGATTGATACCTTGGCTATGCCAATACTCCCTCTGTGGGTAGTATCACAGAAAACCCTGAACTCAGACTGGCTTGTGTTCATGCTACTTGATGGTACCACCTTTTGGAATGGATAGGTCATGCCCACATTGCATTGGGCACTGGTGGGGGGTGCTGGTCTCCTCCATGCTCCCCGTGGTGCCCCTGTGGTCCTGAGACATGCTTCCTTTTTGGCTGATTGATTTATTATATTTCCTGGTTAAAAGTGCTTGAAATAATGAGAAGGCTGGGAGACAGCCTGACAGACTGGTCTTTGTATAACCTGATGCCAAGACTGCGTGTTACATGACAGAAGAGTGCCTGGAGGGATTTGAAAGCCCAGGGCCTGTAGAGTTGGTGTTGGAGGACTTGTGCAGGTTGAGGAAATCAAACTTGGCATTGTCTACATGTCTGGAGTGGGCTGTCCACGTCAGCTGTGCCTGCTTCTCCTCTGAGAGGGGATGCACTAGTTCATTCCAGGAAAGAGCCTGGGAGTGATGTCCTGTTTGTGTGCACGGCTGTCCAAAGGGCTGGAGCAAAACTAAGGGACTGGGCTTTGCTCTCTGGAGCAAAAGAGAACAAATCACATTGACAGTATAGACATACCCATCCAAACTCATAAAAGGTTCATCTCATTTTAACAAACCGAGGGTGTGTACATAGTTCTGCTATATAAATTGCACAGGTGTCCTATAAGAGGCAGGACTAAAATCCAAGTCCAGAGATACACATCTCTGTCACTTAGCCTTTGAAGTGTCACTCCCTTCAGGCATTGCATCTCTTGTCTGTATGGACGCGGTCTTGCAAACAGAAGTGGAATACTACAGGTGAGATTCATCACACTTAATCTTAGACATCTAAGCGTTAGTAGCACAAATCTAAGCTAGTCATCTGGCCCTCATCTGTAGTCTGCTGGGAGAAGTTGGCATCTTACTCTTTCTGCTGTCTGCCTTGAGATAATGTGATGGATCATCCCCCTGGAAGTCCCTGCTTCTCTGTTTGGACTACAGGAGGAATGTGAATGACTTGGATTTACACAGCAAACTTTTCAATGTCGAAAATTTGGTGACATGAATCCACCCTGTATGTCAATGCAGAAAAGATGAAACTGTAAGAAACTAGAGACTCTGGCATTACCCACAGCCTAATACTGTCTCCTCGGCAGCACTGACTGGCCTTGACTCTTCCTCTTGCCATAACCTGGAATGTGTGACTTTAAATAGTATAACAATACCTTTTCTTTCAGTCTGTATTCTGTCCTACACTGGATAACACTTTCAGCTGTAATCCCTGATGTATTTACCTGTCCTCGTAATGGGCAGCTGCATTCCCCTCCATATCTCTTGCTTTAAGCCTGACATAAATTCGCGCAAGCTCTCCCCATGGAAGGTTGCCATCTCCTTGCCTGGATACCCTTGCCTGCTGCTTCCCGCTGAGCCAGAGGGTAAGGCTGTCCCCTGAAAAGATTTCTGTTCTTCCTGCTCCCAGAGCCGCCAGCCCAGCAAAGCCCTGAGGTGCAGTCTGAATTTTTCATGGAGGAGTAATGCTACTTTAGCCCAAACTGTTCCAGGGTACTCCATTTTTACTCCTGGACTTGATGCTGCTCCTGTCTCTCTAGTCCTTGAGACATCACTGGTGTTAGACCCAAGTGCTTCTTTCGCTCTTCTTTGTTCTTCCCGAAGGGAGAACTATAAAAGATTTCAGAAAGAAACACCAGATATTTAGTCACTTGCACCTGCAGTTCTCAGGAGCTGTGGTGACTGTTGTGTGCCAGTGCTGGATGCTGCCATGCTTGTTTCCATCACTGCTGCTGCAAAACGTCCGTTAGTCCCTATGGATTTCACAGTGTTACCCTCTTCTTCCTGGGGTTCAAGAGCACCCTTCCAGCCTTTTCCACTCCCTTAAAAAAGCCCACAAACAAAATCCCCACAAAACCAAAAAAAACAACATCTAACATCTCTATTTTCCTAAGCCTATTGGTTTTGTGGGCACGTTTCTGCCAGCAGTTGCAGAAACTTCCAAGTCTGCACCTGAACAGCAGAAACTCTCCCCTCTTTGGCTCCCAGATCAAATCAAATCGCTGTTTATTTCATTGCCCTGATAAATTTTTTATTAACTGTGTTAGAAGTCTGTGAGGAAGAGAGAGGGGGAAGAGAAAGAAAAAAGCTGTTCAGGAATGTAGACTGGGCAAAGTGCCCATGATTAATGGGGTAGCAGTGACCAGCGGGTATTTGAAAATTCACCAGTGCCAACTGCCGGGGGGGGTTTTGCTGCCTGTGACAGCTGGTCATCGTTACTGGCTTCTGCCTGTGTCTTAGATCTGTGTCTTGTACATCTCCTACCAAGCCACTCTCGGTTTCTGTTTTGCAGGGACATACTGAACCAATTAGAGCATGTTGGATGATTGCAGGGATGAGTGGACGGTGTTGGGTAATATACAAAAAACCCCAATTTCTCTTCTTACTGTAGCCCTAATTCCCCTATCTCAAGATGAGCTTAAACCACTGTCCCAGAGATAGGCCTCCCTCAGCATCGTGTGAATGTGAATTGAATTGCAGCTTTGCAGCTCTGCCCAGCCGCTTGGATATTCCTTACTCATCCCTGCCACAGGGCGCTTCGCCTCTTCAGCGATGGTTGCAGCCCATTTGGAGTGATAGCCCTCTTTAAGGGAGCAAATCTCACCTTTTCACGTACCCTATATGTGTCTGCTGGCCCACACTGAAATAGTAAACACCTAGTCTTGATGCAAAGTTGCAAACTCAGAAGGTTGCTGCTGCACAGTAGCCACTAATGAGGGCAAACTGAGACTGCTGACTGTGCCACCCAACCTCAGGGGAAGGGTCCATAAGGGTAAATGCCTTGTATGTGTCTGCCAGGCGGTCATCTAAGAAGCACCACGTCTCCTTCAGAATGCAGGAAATCCAGCAGATAGGCCAAAGCAGAGTAATTGATGTAGAGGAGGATCTCAGAACAGAAGGGTTAAGTACAATGCAGGCACATTCAAGTGGGAGGGAAATGGGCATAGGTTCCTCTACCTGTGGAGAAGTCAGGGGAGGGAAAAGCCTTGTATCCACTCTCATTTAAATTTTTGATCTGGAGCTCCCCACAAAGGCCAGTTGCTTGGCTACAGATAAGCTTTAGGTGTGTGAAGACTTCTTTAGGACCTGGAGGGGTCTCTGAGGCAAAATGCACCCTTGGTGTCTGACAAAGGGAACACATGACATAGAAAATTGTCATAGATGCCAGTCCTTCCAGGTTTTTGTAGTTTCTGTCCTCTTTGGTCTGGTACACTCATCCATTGGCCTGTTCTGGAAGGGGAAGCTCAGACCACTGATGGAAAGAGCTGTCCTGAGCTCTTAGGAGATGTACGGCCATGCCTTCTCAGGAGCTTTCCGGCCCAGTAGTATAGAGCTAATAGCAAAGTGACCTGATTTTTTTGAAAGGCATAACTGGGCCGCACTTGACACCATGCAGGGAGAGATGGAATGTTTTTTTTGTTGGGGTTTGGTTTTTTTTTTTTTTTTGGATGAATAGCTTTTTCTTTTCATGGCAGCCTCAGAAGCCTTGAATGGGAAGAAATTGTGATTCTTGGGATGGATCTGCCATTCAGTTTGAGAGGAGGCTGAAGTGGGTCTTGAGGAATGTAGTTCAACTGGGGATGCTGAGCTCAGGAAATAAAGAGGCTAATGAGTTCTCCAGACTAAAGCTCCTGTGGGACAGCACCTCAGCAGGGAAGTACAATAACAGCATTGTTTACTCTAAGTGCTCTAAGTATGAATAGGTATCCATGCTGTGAACTTTTTTTACTTTTTTAAATTTCACATCTCTGCGATAAAATGTAGTAAAAATTACTGGTCCCAAACCCAAGTACAGAGGTATTCCAGACTCTGTCCCTGTAAGTCATTGTAAGGCAGCCTACAAACCTCATGAGACACTAGCTGGCAGAGGGAAGGAGGAACCCTTTAATTGGATCCAGAGTGTTGTAAATCAATGGGAAGATGCTTCTCATAACTCAACTGATATTTTAGTTTATCATCAATTAAGGTTGCCTCTTACAGGGTCTCCAGGTATGCCACAGTTCAGGTTCCTTAGTGAATTTGTTCATTAGAAGACCAGTCACTGGATTGCCTGCCACGGTGAAGCAGGTATTCTTGTCATACATCAGTTTTCTTCCCCTTCCCTTTTGCTGCTAGTGAGTTCTTGCCGTCCCCATCGTGTCTTCGTTTCACTTGTTCGCAGTGACACAAAATGTCTCCTGCCTGAGGTCAATCTCCCTGTGATAAAAGTCTTCCATAGAATTAGTCAGGCTGAAAGACAGGCAGATTTCAAAAAGGTAAGCCTTTGGAAAATGGTGGCAGGCTGTCAGTTCCCATTAGCTAGCGCTGCCCGGGCAGCCTGCTGACTCTTCACCATCGCAGGTGGCAGAGATGAGTTTTAATGAGCAGCAGAGGGAGTGGAGAGGGGAAAAAGAAGAAAGTAGTTTAGACTGGAAGTGATGCTTTTGGTAGCGGATGACATGCACAGGTGTGTGCATGCGTGTGTCCGTGCTGGCGTATGGAAGTATCAAAATGAAGTCAGCAATGACCGTGTGGCTTGCCGGGCCTCTCCGGGAGCTTTGTCGCACAAGTGATCGCATCCTGGCCCTTCTTTCTTTGGTGCTTCCTCCTGTCCGTTCTCCAGCACTATCAATCACTATAAGTAGAACTGTAACAAACTGCAAAGACAAATATGCTAAAATTTAAAAGAGGGAGATGGGCAAACCCTGGTTAAGTGATAATGCAGTGGAAGATGTAGTGTTTGAGAGATGGTTTACATCAATGCAGCTTGATTGACTTCACAGAAGTTGGCCTGATGTATTCCAGACTAGCGCTGGGGTGTGCCGGATTGGGTCTAGGTGCAGAAACACCCTGCGAACAACTATCAGACTTACCAAATATTTAAAGAAGTTGTGTACTTCTCTATGGAGGTCACAGCTAGGACTAACAAGGGCAGATCAGGAATGGGGATGTATTCAGCTGTGAAATAGCCTCCCAAGGGCAAAGGTAGAAGAGTCATTTCCCAGGAACTTTAAAGACTAGTTGGCCAAAACACTATTAGATATGCAGCAGAGAACAAACCAGCCTTTCCGAATGCCCCCAGCTCTGGAAGATAGAATAAGTGTGCAAATGATTCTTCTGTCTCTAGAGTACATGAACATCTGAGATCTGAATTGCTGCAGGTCCCATTCTTCTCCCTGGCATTCGACCTACATTGAAATTCTAATTGACTTAGAGTGAAGACTCGTAAAGCTTTCTCTTTTTTGCCCTGATGCTGAATCCTCAATGAAAATATAAACTGTCATTAGATGTTGGGTGGATGTTGAGCATAAAGGAGCTGGTTTAAGCTGAAAATTGCAAGGCTTATTCCAATTAGTCATTCTGCATATAAAATGTTCACAGTGTCTCTACTGTTAGTGGGGAAAGACATTAGTATAACTAAATACATCCCCGCCGGGTGTCTTTATTAACACAAAAGTTAATGCTGGGTTAGTGGTGGAGATGTTACGTACCCTGTTTATTTTTTCTGGACAGCTCCATCATCTTCCTCCCTACTGGGAGCCACTGTTACGTCTTCAGGAAATGCATCAGCTGCCAGGGCCCTGAGTGCACTGATTAGGCCTTGACCAGTCTCCCTAGGAGTATCCACCTACCCTTTGACAAGGGAATCCATGTAAGCTCAGGCCTGGATCTGTGTGTTAGGTGTACCTGTCTCCAGCTGTGCCTCTGGTACCATCTCTTGGATGGGCCGTGGACCTATGTGGTAGGTAGCTTGTCTCTGGCCTTGTCTTCCTGCATGGACCCTGGATCTGGTTCACAATGTCACCGCGTCTGGAACTGTTGATGAACCATGATACCAGCACCTGGCTTTGCCCACTCTATTCAGATCCTATGGAGCTATGCCCAGCTGGTGAGGGCACTGCCATGGTCATCCTCAGCACACGGTCAGTGCAAGCTGTGTGACTGCAAATTTTGGGTGGGACTTACCTCACCCAACTGTGTCCTTCTAGTAGGTGTCTAACCTAAGGTAGACTTGGAAATGGTTGGAAGGAACGGACCTCTCAACATCTGTTTCTCTTCATTGACCGTAGGGTTAGGTTAAAAAAATGCACTTACATTTAATGTCTTATTTTAGGAGAGTATATTAACTGAGGTGAATTACCTCTACCACTCTTTATCAGCTTAAACTTGATGTGTAAGTTGTACTCCAGTTTGTTTTCTTAAGAAAATCATGTTTATGCCTCTACCAACAGTCTGATTCTGATTGTCTCTAGGAGAGCAAATAGGGTTGCGTTTGTGTAAGCAGGAGGAGAAGTGGATCAGCACTAAAGATTCCCAATAACCTGAGACAAAACAGCTTCTTCCTCATTACAGCCTGTCACTAATGAGGTGCTTGTGGGCCTCCCAGTCCTTCTTTAGCTGAACACTAAAAATGTTCTGGTTTATGCATCAGAGGGACCCTTGTGTTGGAGGTGCTGCTTGCATCATGTATTATTAGGAATTGGAAGCATTTTCCTCTGTCTTGCTGTCTTTCCCCAAGGCTTTCACCACTCTCCCACTGCACATTCACCCCAGGGAAGGGATTCTAGCATACTCTTGACTCAGTGTTTGACCATTACACTGCTGGAGGCTAGGGTGAAAATTAGGATTGTAATTCTCTGTTTTGAGTTTAAAAGGGTTGGGGCTGTTTAGATAAGAAGAAAGATCCCCTTGCTTGGGCCAATAGAGCTCTCAGCAGCTCATGGCCAAAAGGAGACCCATCTCAAATGTTCACGGAACCCCTAATTGAAGCCCCCTACGAACAGGGGTAGAGTATCAGCAGTAAGTCTCAGGAATGATCAGGACGATAGCTCCCTCAGCATCTCCTACAGCATCTTTCCACTTCCCTAGGACATCTGGTTTTGGTAAGGCCACATCTTTTGAGGTCTGACAGTCCTGTTTCCTTATTCTTTGGAGCTGGACTGCCCGAGAGGCTTGACTTCTTCCTTGTTTGGGGCACAAAGGGCACACACACGTTGGGTTTGCTGTCATAACCATTGTGGACTGACAACCAGTACAAAGAAAAGAAGGATGTAAATCCCTCCTTGTGTTAGCCTTGCCCTGACCTGTCTAGAGCCTCAAGAAGACCGCTGGGGACTTCCACATTACTGTTGACTGTTGTGGGAGATAGACAAATACCATGACAGCAAATTCAAAGCTTTTAAATAGGTTAAAAAAATAGGTTGCACCTCATCCACAGGGGGAAAAAAAAAAAAAAGAAAAAAAAAAGTTGCATTCTCCTAGTTCCTCCCGAGCAAGTAGCGAGTTGTTGGCAGAGTTTCTGTGCCTGCAGGCATCACAATATAATGTGTCTCATAATGGCTGCACGCTGCCTGCTGTGAGCTGTGGGATTTGGAGGAGAGCAATCCAGGCTGGCCAGGACAGCAGCACACGGCTCCCAGCTGCCGTTGTCGTCCTATTACCTGGTGCTGCCTTCTCATCGCTGCCTACTCATCGAGTGTGAAGGTGATGTAGGGCTCCTCTGGCAGCCGGGCCAGCCCTGGCTCATCCCACCACGGCAGCTGTGGGCAAGCTTTGCCTCATTGTGAAGGGAGTACAGGAGCAGAGCAAACAAAATGTGTGTGACGGGCAGCATGCAAACAGGCAGCACTCCTGCTCAGATACTCAGTGGGGAGCTGCAGTGGCTGCTCCCAGTACAAGGCAGCGGGAAAGCTGAGGCAGGCTTGACTGAGTGATGTGAAGCAGGCGGGAGGGAGAGGAGGATTTGCTCCCCTTTGGAGTAGAGAGGAAGGGCGCTCCAGTATTTGGTACCTACTGGAGGCACCTAGATCCAATCCTGTGCTACGCATTGGGCTTCCCAAGTACTTTGGGGATGTCTTCTCTGAGCCTCAGCTCTTTACTTGTAAAGGGATGTGCAGAAGGCTTGTAGACTCGGGGCATGAGCCTTACAGGTTCTCAGGAGTGATCCCATGTTATCACAGGCAACGGTAATGAACCTGGAAAGCTCCAGTGCTCAAGCAGGCGGGGGTTTCTGCCCTAAGTGAAAGGCTGTAGCAGAAACCAAGCGTTCTGATGGCCAATCTCCTCCTAATTTCAGCCTAAATACCACCCTTGTGTTCTTGACCCAGCCTATCTTTTATCTACAGAGAGAATCACATCGGAGGAATGTCCCAGGGAAGCAGTGCTAGCGATACTAAGGTTGTTACTTGGGTGGTGGGGACAGGGAAGGAGAGGCTGTGCGATGGTGCAGCTAAAGAAGGCACGGGGAGCTACGTTGCTTTGCGCACCCAGAAAAACGAGCTGGAGTCCCTGCCATGGGGATGATGCAGGAGCAAAAGGCAGAAGAATCATGCTGAGTGCGTCAGGGCAGTGGAGAAAACCTCTGCGTTGCACGGTTTCATTAAGCAGCAGGGGGATTATGACAGAGGTCCTGTGATGTCACTGCTGTGCCCTGATGCTGGAGAGGCCGAGGAAAAGTGCTTTTCCCTCTCCTGCAAACAGTCACTAGGAGACTCCTGGCTACGTAGGAATCTGCATTCCCAGAGGAGGTTAACAAGGAGGGGCTCAGCTCTTTCCCTCGCTCAGTTTCCTTTAATGAATTGGGGTCTTCCTCCACTGTACACCCAGATGGAGAAACAAGGGAGCGCGTGCAATCAGTTCTCACTCAGCTAGCCAACGAGATGTGAAATAGGTTCCAGGGTGGATGATACCCTTGAACGAAGTCACGCTGACTTGTTTGCTGTGATAATGTATGGACACTCCTTCCTTTAAAGTCTCCCATGTAATTGAGCCCTGGCGCCTGGTAACTGGTAGCAAGTGAGTAAATTGGTACTTCCTAATGGAGGTTAAATGCTGCAAGCCTTGTTCACAGCATCTTATCCAACTCTTCTAAACCCTCTCCTTGCCAATGGAAACATGCCCTTCAGGGAAGCCCTGAGGCATGCAAATGTCAGAGGGATTCCTGCCTCCTCTACAGGCATCCCAAACACAAAGTGTTTTTTCTACTGTGGGAGTCATGGTAGACCACTCTAGCTTTTTCCAATTTAGTCTGGGGCATTTTTGCTCTGCAGCTCAGGCTGTCACTTCCATTTTTTGTTTGGCATGCACTGAGGCAGCCCTTTTTTCCATTGACAGCTTTCCTCACTCTGTGCTCTCTCCTTCTCTGTCTTGCATTTATTTCTTCCTTTTCTTTCACTTCCCGTTGCCCATCTTTTTCTTTTAAACACACCCCCACACACCCCTCTTCACTTTCTGCTGGAGTACAAGCCCTGGGGGAGTGTTGCTCCTGGGTACCCTTCCTGGTGTGTCAGTCATTCATATTACCCATGGTAAGTCACTTCCCCCACCCTACCTCATTAATGGCTCAGTTTCTCCATGGATATATTTAGGATGATAATTAGGTGTTTCACCATTGCAGGAATTACAGGGTCTGAACAGATGATGTTTGCAGCATGCTTTGAGGTCCTTGATACACACTCATAATGAAGCCCATGCAGTCACGCTGTGGGAAGACACACAGTAGAATAAAGGCTGCCCCTGGCACAGACTAAAACAAACGCCATTTTCAGTTCCCTTTCATGATGGACTTCATAGACTTTTGTAGCCATGGTGTCCAAGTAGATAATGTAAGGGGGAGGAACAAACCCCAGACTTTCCCTCACCTCGCTGTTCTTTGAGCAGCCACAAAAAGCTGCTTCTTGTCAGCAGAGCCTGGCTCCTGGAGCCCAGCCTGGTGGGCTGGTGTGGGCGGATCTGTATAGACTCGGGAAAATTCACTTAATTTGATTTACTGCCATTAAGACAAACTTTTAATTGCTTGTTTGGCTATTGAGAAACAAAGAAGACAAACAATGAACTGAACACCCAGGGCAACTCATTTCCAAGCACTTCCCCAGGCTCAGCTTCACTCTAACACCCCTCCCCCTCCCTGAGTCCCCTCTCCCCTTGTTTTGACTGCAAGTTATGCTCAGTCCCTAACAGTCCCTTGGGTGAGGCACTGGGCAGCGCTGGAGATGGGGTTGGTGCGTGATGGTTTCTTGCTGCTGCTCTTGGTTTCTTGCTTTTTTCTTGCCCTGCTCCTTCTTACACTTTTCCTGCCCCAGCCTGGGTCCTCAATGGCTGCAGTCCCTTTGGGGGTGTCTCTGCTCCAGGGTGGGTCCCCTACAGTGATAGTTCCTCTGAGGTAGCCCCTAGCATAGTGTGTCTCCCTCCAAGACCTGTTGCCAGCGCTGTCCCCAGCAATGCCCCCAGCCTTCCACGTGCATCCTCCTGTTTTCTGTTTCTCTGTCCCCTCCGGTGTCTCCTTCTGTGCATCTTCACACCTCCTCCAATATCTCCTCATTTCTCCTCTTACATTACCCTACATGTCCCCTCTGGAGCCCCCTGCCCCAGTTGTGCCACCCTACCCCTGCTGTGGCAGTGGGGCTGGGGTCCCTCTGACTGTCCATGGCCTTGGGGTGCAGTGGCTCAGTGCCAGCTGTTGCAGAGCCAACGGGACCAACAGGGACCAGAATGGGGTGGCCCCTGACCTCTTCCACACAGGGTACCCTCTGCCTCCCCTGCAACCAAAACCTCACAGCTATGCCCCAAAAGGGGTCTAATAGAAAACAGAGGGGCAATCCTGCAAGGTGCCAGCCCAGCACTGCCCGCCTGATGGTGCAGGTATCTGTGCGCATTGTGCAGCTGCTGGGCAAGCAAAGCAAATCTGAGCGAGTCCCTGCCTAATTGCTCAGGTTTATGATTCCTTTTTTAGCTCTTCCCATGGGCTTTTCATGTCATCAGAGGATTAAAACCAGGGTGCTTTTGCAGCAGTTTGCTGTTTGCCTGGTATTTTCCAGGGAGTCACCCCTTTGGGGTGGGAATATCAGCTTTTATTCTCCTTTTTTGCCAGCACCCTGATCAATGCTTTGTTTGTGGGCTGGAGCTTCTCAGCTGGCAGATGCTTGCACGAGAGGGGTGGTTTTGCAGAGGGCTGTGCAGATGTTTATGCGTCAGTCCTCCTCTAAATTGGAAGCGACATGCCTGTCAAAATTGGGCAGAGCGCGATCCCTGGGAAAGTGTGGGAGCAACTCTGCTAAAGTCAGCTGAGCTATGCCAAGGCAAAAACAGTGCAAGGGAACACAGGATGAGACCCACTGTGACCAAGCAGAGGTTCTATACACTAGACGGGAGGTGGGGGCTTAATTTTTCACCCTGTGACTGACCGGCTTACCTTCATCTCTATCATCCCTATAATAGATGTTGACCTCTTCACTCCAGCAATGGAGTTTCAGTTGACAAATCCTGCCTCTCCCCCTTTCCCAGGCAGTGTTTTAGAGCAAAACAAGGCCATTTCATCAACTTTTGGCTTGTTGTTTCAAAGGAAATTAATATTGCATGGTCGTGGTGAGTGTCAGTGCTCTGAACCCAGAAGCCTGTTGGCTAACTTCCACCACAATTGGTGGAGAAGTAAAAGCCTCAAGGCTATTAGGGCTCCCATGTGTTTTGTGCAAAGTATGACCCAAAAGGAAAGAAAGGCTCTTTTATTACCTTCGTGGAGCAAAAACATGAAAGAATGAGCTCAACGCTTTCCCAGGTATCAGCAAATCAATACAGCAACTCCACCTTTCATGGGAAAGCTGTGGGAAACCAGAAGTACGCTCAGAGAAACTTTGTTATGCTCTTCATCTTTACCTTTGCTTCCACGTACGTGAACAGATAGAACTCCACATAACTCCTTCCCAAATTGCACGGAGCCCCGGTGTCGCCGGGACGTGCTGCCAGCAGAGTCGCAGCACCTCGTGCGCTGCAGAGCCCGTGCTGGCCGCGGTGGCAGCCAGTCTTGCCGGGAATGTTGCGTCCTGGGATTTCAGCTGGGGAATTGCTTCTGCGGGCTGGGTTTGGATTTGAGCACAGGCCTCCATTTTGCTGGGGTGCCAGTAGGCAGAGGGTTTACATCGTTCCGGAAAAAAAAAGAAATAGTTGGGTAGGAGGAAAAGATGCTTTCTCACCGGCAGACAAATTAGGCTGTATCAAGTGGTGGTTCTGGTGTGCACCCAGTCGTAGCCGGGCTAAAATTATCAATTCCCTGACCTGTTAGTGTCAGGCGTGGTAAAAATGAACTGCAGCCACTTGTAGGCTGCAAAACAGCCCTGAGGAGGGTTGTGACTGTTGGTTATTGGGTTTGCTGACGTCCTACAATCTCCCTTCTGTCCCATGCTCCTAGCCAGTACCTTTCATATAGTTCTGCTTCTCCAGAGGAAAGACTCATCGTATCTGTAAAGCTTTAAATATAAAATATTTCCTGAGGATTCTGACACTGTGCTGGAGTGAGGTGAGTGAAGAAAGGTCATTTTCTTTTTCTCTTGTCCCTTTCTTTTATCTCTGAGACCTCCAATCATAACCAAAGCAGCTGCAAACTGCAAGAACATGGAAGAATACACTTTAGAGTTCCTCATGGGAGCTCTGGCTTTATTGCCTCTGTGCTGGTGAGGACCAGGACCTTTGTGGTATGCCTGTAAATGAAAGGGGTGTGCTTGTAGCATGGGTAAGCATGGAACATATGCGACTCTTTGGTGGGAATGCTCTGAGCCAGCCAAATCCTTCCCCTTTACTCCAAGCTCCTTCCAACTATTCCAGCCCTGCTCAAACATATCCCTCTCGTCCTTCCTCTCACTTGTTCCAGCATCCCAAACTAGGGCCTTTGAGCTCTGCCCCTCCATCTAATCTATGCTTCCTTGTCTAATGACATGCGCTAATGTGTGCTAACAGATGTCTGAGCGAAAATTAGCTGTGGTGTCCAAATCAATTAGACTGGAGAGACTATGCAGGAACAATTGCTCAATAGGCTGTGTGGGTTGCTTTTTTTTTCCTTTCCTTTCTTTACAAGAGGTGAAATTTTGCAGCCAAGCCTTTGCCTGCCTCCCTGCCTTGCAAACTCCACTTCCAAGCAGTCTACTACCCCTGTGCTTAATGGGTTCTGATCTGGTCTCCAGATGGAGCTGGCTCCACCAGCTGCAGGCTAACAGCAGCTGCTTTCCGAAAGGAGAGGTACATGCTTCTGCAGAACCTCACAGCATGGGTACAGCCGGCACGTCAGAGGCAGCTAAATGATCCTGGCATTTTTCATGTGTTTGCCTGCTTTGCAAGAAGAGAAAATTAGTTTTACAGGATCAACCACTTGTGGAGCAGCATCTTGCAGAGAGTTCAAAATAGGCTGTGGCACACATGGATGGGTTGGCTCAGAAATGTCTGAAACCGTGGCTGGGACTCACCCAGTACAGGAAAGGTTCTTGGAGAGATTGGGAAGCAGAGGACATGAATCCTGAAATGCAGTTCCCATACTTTTTTAGCAACAGAACATCTTCTGCTGAGAGTCATGCTGCTTTGTAGCTTTATTGTGTCCTGTGATAGAAGTCTTTCTTTTCAAGGACCTCACAGTAGAGCTCGTGGTAAGTTGTTCCAGATGCCCCACAGAAGTTTTACCTTTGTTTTTAATTAAACAGGTTTCTCATGTTGCTTGTCAAAGAAATTCAGTCACAGGCCCAAAATCAGCAATGTTGTTCA
Organism: Falco peregrinus; assembly: GCF_023634155.1. Taxonomy (NCBI): domain Eukaryota; kingdom Metazoa; phylum Chordata; class Aves; order Falconiformes; family Falconidae; genus Falco; species Falco peregrinus. Next base: position 88,060,561 of record NC_073726.1, on the reverse strand, counting down.
CAAGTGAAACACTGAAGTGCTCATAAAGATTAGTTTAGGTGTATGTAGGAATGACTATTGTCTTCCCCAGTATTCCCTGGACCATGTTCCTAGTAGTTATTGCTGAATTGGTCTACCCTGGGCACTGGCCAGTTTTAAAGACCATAGCCATAATGCATAGAGTTGGCCAGGAAGGTATAATTTCCATAAATATTAAATCTTCTGGGCATAAATTTGTAATTCCACAGGACTGAAAAAAAAAAAAAAGGAATGTATCTGGGAAAAGAAAAAAAAAAGATAATAATAAGCTACTTGTATTAATTTGAAGGCAGTTCAGTAGCCGTGTGTATATTCTTGCACTGCTCCAAAGACTGGGGGATATTCCAGCTGCTGCTCTGTGCTCCTGAAGGCTAAACTGCATTTATGAGGATGCCCAGAAGTCTCTTTCCAGGCTGAACTTACCTCATGCATGAAGTAGAAATGCATGACTTGCAGTCACCTATAGTAATAAGCTGTGGACGCCAGCTATTTCCTTTGGGAGATTTGTCTGAAAGCACATGCCATCAAGAATAATTATATACTTAACAACTTCACAGAAGTCCTTCTGAACTTGTTTTTAGTTTCAGGCACCTTTTCTTTAGCTATGCCTGCTTCTTGAGAACAAACAGTCCTTAGGGGTCCACAGCAAAAGTTTTGCCACAGGTAGTTCTTTATGTCAGCGGCTGATGCCCCTCGAGTGCATTTCTGTTCGCTCCTACCTCTAGTGTTTCAAGATGTTTCTTGTAAGATGGTGCTGCGTGAGGTTGCCAGTCTGAACTGCAGATGCGTTTACTTCAAGTACACTGACCGAAGGAGGTACCTTGAAATAATTTGTGCGGTTTGCTGAACTGTGGCCTAGGTGCATTTTGTCTCTTTTTCATTTCTCTGCAAGCTTGCATCTGATTTCCTACCGTCACCCGTAACTCCATTTTGCTGTCAGTTTGCTGGATTCTCCTTCTCTCTCTCCACCCTCCACAGTTCAGTGTCTGTGTTTCAAGTTATGTTTCTCTAGTCACTCTAGCCTGCATTTTCCAAACTGCATCTTGCTTTTCTTTTCCTCTCCCCATTCCTATCTCACTAAGCCTATTTTGTTCTTGATCTTTTGAGGAGTCTATCCTATAGCCCTGCATCTTTCCTGTTCAATGGACCCCCTGCCTCTGCTCTCCCTCCTGCCTGGCTTACCCCCAGCCCCATGCTGTGCCCACCTCTTGCCCCCTTCTGTGTGTGCAGCGACGGGCTCTGAACACACACTAGCGTTGCGCTTGGTTCTGTCAGCTAGGTTTCCCAGCCACATTTATCAAAATTATCCCACAGTTCCTTGCAGAGCCGAATATTAATAGGGTTCATTTAAAACCAAGAGTGTTGCTAATGCTTTTTTTCCTTTGCGCTAAATGGGAGGAAACAAGAATTACCCAAACAAGCATGCACACAGAAAGTGCTGCTGTTGGGAATAGTTAATAAAGCAAGTGAAATTGTTGGCAGAGGGGACAGAGAACAGGAGCAGCTGGACACATGTGCCAGGTGCCCCAGTTGTTTCCCCCAGACCTGTTGGCAAAGCTGGTCGTGTGCCCCTCCGGTGCCAAGGCTGCGTGTTTCTTCCTATCTGAAGCAGCTCTGCTTCAAAGCTGGGGGAAACCTGGTGCTCCCTTTGCTGTAAAGACTGGGGGGGGGGGCGGGGCGGGGGGCGGAACTGGAGGTGAACTCAAGATGGGGATGAGGAAGGAAGCTGGAAGGTTTGTTAGGCAGGGTACAAGAGCAAAAAGGTGCCTCCATGCCATTCGCCCTGTTGTCAGAAGGTCTCCTTATCCAGAGCTCCTGCAACCTTCTGCCATTCCCCACTCACAAGTCTGGCCACGAAGGTGCTGAAATCCTCCTCCTGTTCTGGTGGCACATTCCTGTGTGTTGGAGTCTGCATCCGACTGTTGCTCACCCTAGCCCCGCAGCCAGAACAGGCTGTTTGCTAACACCCCAGCTCAGTGCCCTTGCCCAGATCAAAACTGAACCTCCAATGGGTTTGAAATAGAATAAGCATCCGGGATCACATGCTGTCCTGGAAAAGACTTAACACGCTCTCCTGAGTTCCTGTGGATATATGCCATGCTGCCATCGGACTGAGAGCTGCTGTGTTACCTTGCCACCCACCGCAGAGGGGCAGATAGCAGGCAGCCATCCATGCGCTGTGGGGAGAGAGAGAAGGAGGAAAGAGCTGCACCTCCGTGGCAATACTGAGAATTGCCCACACCACTGAGAGTTCACCCAGCACTGCTTTCTGTCCCAGCAACCCATTTCACAGACCAGGCTGCTCTTCACTCCCTGTGAGAGTTTGGTTTCAGCAACTCACCTGACTTGAGCATCCACTATGGTTCACCGAACTCAGCCACAGCAGCCCCAGTCGAAGAAGTATCATCTTCTTCCTATGGCTTCGAGGTGGCAGCTGCCTTTCATGTACCCTCCCAACTCAGGAGGACACATATACTTGTGTCCTAGGGATACCTCCCAGTTTCAGAAACATCTCAGCCCTTTGTTGCCCTTACCTTCTCCAAGGAAGCTGGTGTCAGACACTCTGGATTTTTTTTCTTACCTTCCCTTGTCCAGGGATCGACAACATTCAACCAGGTCATAAAGCAATCCCCTGCTGTTCCTTTGGTTCACCTCCAAGTGCAGCACCTGAGCATTTATTTAGTATTGCGATATGCAGCAGTCAGGGAACTTAACTCTGTTCATTCTGCTGTAGATAAGAGCAGAGTTTGACCCCCTGCCTTTTGGGAACAGCCAGATCACTGTGCTGTAGAGAGTGCTGTCCTGTGATGCTCTGCAAATCCTTCGTGCTGAGCTCTCTCCTCCCTTTTTTCCATTCTGTATTGACCTTTGCAGCTCAGCCAGCTGTCACGCTTCAAACAGCCCAAAGTGCTTTGTGGTTCTCACATGGAGATCTCCAGAGAGGCAACTTACGCCAGCTGCTTTACCCAGGCTTTTCCTCATTCTGTTCCACCTAGCCTGGGGAGCTATCCCTGGCTTGGGGAAATGGAAGATCAGAAAGATCACCTCAAGTACATAAAAGCACAATGATCGGTACCTCTGTGCAATTAAAAAGGCTGGTCCAACCTTTCAATGCTATGCTTTATAGTGACTCTAGCAGTAATGAAGTCATAAAAAAGCTGGTGTAATTGGCATCAATGCGGGCCAGTTGAGCCCTGTTCATTCCTGGGGAAGGGTAATATCATTCTGCTATCTCCAGCCTTTGACATATTCAGTGATAGGAAAGGGAGCAGGGACTTGGGGAATGCCCAGGAAGCCTAGAGAAAAGTATTTGTATTTAATTAAAGATTGTGAGGGAGCCAGGGCTTAGGAGAGGCTGTCCAGTCCTACGAAACCAAATGTCAGACTGATATTTGCTAGTGGATGGTCCTAGGAATGAGTGAAAGGGTTGGCATGAGTAGTCCAGGGAAAGATGGTGGGTTTTTTGGGGTTTTTTTTGGGGGGGGGGAACAAGAGTAAGAGAAGGGAGGCATGAAGATTAGGCTTCACAAGGAGAAGGAGCAAAAAATGGTAACATTTATTATTGATATGAAGGTTTCTGGGCATGTGTATGTAGATGAGGAGCGGGATGAGAAGAAACAAACAAAAAGCCTTGTGACTTCTGGAGCTTTATGGAGCAAAATCAGATTCCGAGCAGATTTCATTTAAATTTGCGGTTTTATAGCTGTTAATGTGGTTCCTGGGGAAAAAAGGAGAAGGGTGTTAGCAGCAGTGACAATAAAGTAAATCACTTAAATGAGCACAATCGTGCTCCCCAGTCTTTGTGCCCATCAGTTGGTTTGACTGCCAGTGTTTGTAAGGGGAAAGACGTGATGATTTTGATGCTCCACATTTCAAGCTTCCAACACAAAACCCCTTGTGTCTCCTTCCAAGCCACCTTCATGTAAATCTCCATCAACTCTGTGGTTACGTCAGATTTATACCTTTACAGCTAAGACTTAGTGGCCTCCTGTGCCCCTGCTCCTTCTTCTGTGCTGAGTGTTTTAGGTACATAAAGCTGTGGCTTTTAGACTCCTTTTCATATAAATACTGTTTTCAGCCAATTTTACTCTGTTTGGGATTCTGCTAGGATTTCCAGAGGCTGTTTTGACCAAGTAGAACTTGGGGGTGGGGGGAGTGGGGTGGGGAAGAAACCAACCAAAACACAAGACCTTTCCTGCACAGTCCTTTCACAAAAGGACAAAATTTAATTGCAAAGTGAATTGGGGAGATCAGGGCAGCAGTGGCTGCAGGCAGTGAGGGGGAAGTTCAGTGCTAATAAATGCAATGTCCCTGATCCAAGGAGAAAAAATAATCAACAGTGCTATAGGACGAACTTGGGACATGACGCCAGGCAGTAGCACCTGTCAAATTAACACCCCTTTGATTTTGCCCAGCCATCCTGTGAAGCCCTTTTGCTGTAGCTGGGTGCTAGGAGCTGTGCTGACTCAGGATAAGGGAGGGAGTTGGGACAAAAGAAGGAGCTCAAAGAGGAGGTTCACAGCATGTAGAGCATTTTGAGAATCTCCTTATTGGCTTGTTGTGTGCCAGGAGGAGACACTACAGGCATTCAGCCAGCCAGCTGATGCTGGATGCTGGGACCTAGGTATCTCGGAGCCCTCTGCTAGTGGACTGCAGTCCTGCTTGCTACTTGCACTGCAGGTTTGCTGTCAGAGATCTTGGGTGGGTGCACTGCTCCTTGGGAAGCCAGCTAAATGCCCATTGCTCTTCTCTAGGTCATTTGTGGACAGGGAAGCTGGGCTTTCAGAATGACATCATCCTTCCCATTTTCTTCTTCTCAGTTCCCCATGGCTGGTGGAAGCTGAACTCCTTAGGCTGGAGGATGCCCATGCTCCTCTTGGCTCTGGAGACCAGTGCAGCGCTTCCAGCCCTCTGCTTGCCCATGCACAGTCAATCCGACATGATGCTGGAGCAGTTGTAATACTGGTGGCAGGCACTGCCCTCAAGGGTGGGATCTTCACAGGCTCTGCTTCTGGTCTGGTGAGTCAAGAGAGCATTCTCCGAGATACTGAGGGCTGTGCCCACCTCCTCCTGCGGGCTGTGCCCACCCAGGTGGAACAAAACCATGCACATAACGCTACCATGCTTTTTCCTTCCTCTTTGCCCAAACCTCTTTCTGCATTTTGTTATCCAGGATGATAAGGCTCAGACCTCTGGCTTCAGATACCTGAACAGGAGAAAAAAAGGACTGGAAGGTTTTTTTTTCAAGCTGCACATAACATAGCAGTAGCCTTGAGCGCACCTGGTCCGTGAGTGGGGGCATGGGGGCAGCGGCAGGAGGGCAGGGAAGGAAAAGACGGATGGACGCTGAGCACCGCAAGCGTAATTGCTGCCTTGCCTTTAGGTGAAGCGAGTGCTGCTGCCATTCCCACTGGGGCCAATTTGCTGTTGCTGCTCTTATCTCCAATGTTCATCAGGCTGCAGCTACAAACCTCCTTTGTCCAGGAAGTCATCTGAACCCTCTCTCGCCTCCTCCCGCCTTCAGCTAGCGATGGAAAAGGGGACAATATGCATTCGCCCGTCAGGGCAAGGAGAGCTGCTCTGCTAAATTGGAAATCTGGCTTGAGAAGCAGAAGGAAACCTTCAGTAGCAAAACTAGATGTCCACCTAGTGCAGCCGGGCACCCTACGGAGTGCTTATGTACCTAATCTGGCCTTTCGGGTTAGAGTCTGAGTTTGCTATTGGATATTCTCTGTGTGTCTGTGTTACAGCACTCCGTTCACAGCTTCACACTTTTAATGTGCAAAATGTACTTCTTCTCAGACCCTGCGACCCTGGGATCTAAGCCCAAAATTGAAAATATGAGGCCTCCTGACAAAAGCACTTCTGTCCTTTGTGGTTTTCAGCAAGCCCCTGAAATTCTCAGGGCCCCCTTGTTTCTCCCTTCTCCACCTCATTGCTTTTAAAAAAGGAACTATACTAACCTGCCTCAAATAATGTTATTTTAAGCATCCTGCTTATCATCTTCTGAGAGGAAAAAGAAATACATTTTAGGCCGAGTTGCCATGTTTTATTGAATCCCCGTTGCAATTTTTTTTAGTAAGGATTTAATATTTAATTTTGCCATTTTGCAATGAATACCATGCAGAATTAAAACCACACCACTTTTGCAAGTGAGCTAATACTTCAGATTCCTTCTTTAGCTCTTAGCTAACTAAAAAACAGACGTCTTTTTTAGCTTTACATTTGGCGTTTCTATCATACAGACTAAGGAACATAATTTAATTTTGCTTATTCCAATTAAAACTAGTGTACTGTCCGCAGGCTCTAATAAGTCCGTGTAAGGTAGGGCTGCAAACAGAGGCTGAGAGATAGTCTCTGCCCTGCAGAGTCTACAGTTAAAATGGACCAGATAAAATGGAGTGGTACAAAAAAGGCATCGCTACTCCCAGTGAGCTGAGGCGTATGGAAACTTGCCCAAAATAAGAGCAAATGAGTGGCAGGGCCTGGCTCTGAACTGCTGTAATCAGTAGAATATTCTATTTTTGATAACTTCCTTGTCTTCTCTGTCCCTTGACACCCCCGTCCATTCAGAATTTTTTAGCATACATAAGCATACATTTTTTTAGCATACATACATTTTCTGCTTCTTTTTGCCCAGTTAAGTTTGAAATACTTTAAGTTAAGGAGTTGGAGTAGGCAGAAATGGACCACAGGTGATGGGAAGAAGGGACAAACAAAATGACTTACTTCTTTTAATTCTTGATAAGTTATTCTCTTTGGATTGCTTATTCTGTTTTGTCTTCCCTTAACATTTTTTTGGAAAATAGAAGTACTAAATACAAAGGAACACAGCTGCCAGAGGGGATAAGGTTGTCTTTCAAGTATCACAGTCTTGTAATGGGAATCCAAAATTGCAAGGATTCACCACCATGAAACAGTTAACAAGCGCAGTCCTATGGCCTTCTGCATTTATAGCAAGGAGGGGCAATTCTGGCCAAGTTTTCAGGAGCAAAGGGGGGGCACTTCAGCACTGGGTTAGCTGGGGAGTGAATTATCAAGCTGCTCTCTGGCTAAGAGCAAGTGGTGTAGATCAATCTCCGCTGAAGACTTAGCCATATTGTGGAATACTGTGGGATGAGCATTGATCGAGTCTGGCGTTGCTGTGGAAGTGAGATGTTGTGCAGGGGCTGCTGTATTGTCCTCTTATGTTTAGATTTAGCAAGCTGCGGAGTGCCTCTCCTGCTTTTTTCTACATCTTTTGGGTGCTGCAGCAGACCTGAATGACTTGCTTCATTGAATGTGCAATCTTAGTGGCGCTGAGGACCATTTTTCCACCATGTGGTGCCTTCATAGTTTGTCTGAAACTTTACTCTTGTGCCATGTAATTTATATAGGTCCCAGTGAGTTTGCTGCCACCTTTTACTTCTCCGGCATAGCCGTTAAGCCTATTGAATGCATGAATTTCTGTGTTCTCCTTCCCTCTTTTTTATTGTGGCTTATTGTCCCTCAAATGAGGGAAGCATTATACTTGAAGCATTATTGAAGTCGATATACTTTAATCCATCTATGAAGCTAGATACGGGCTGATGTGCCATCCCCAGCACAGAGGTATTCTAGACTGGGTCTTAGATGACATTTTCATCTAGTTAATAGTGTGTCTGCCTGCTTTATCACTTACTCTTATCTTGAGTTTAGACAACCCACCAGCCACAGTTTTACATTCTTCAGTGCTTTCAGAAATTTGATCCAAAGTTGCACACCCATCTGTCTGAAAAGATGTGCAGGTCTCTTCGCACACCCACCCCCATGATCTTGGCTAACCATAAGCTGACTTTTTTTTCTCCTGGAGAACTAATTGACTTGTTCCATTCTTTTCTTTCTGCCCCTGTACCTAATCCCTGTGTACCTCTTTGTGTTTATTTGCCCTGATGGATGTTTGCCGTTCCTCCCAGTTGAGCATCATCCACCACTTTCATTAAGAAGCGACTTCTTCAGGCTCATTAATGAAGATGTTAAATGAAAGCAGACCTCACATGGATTCCTACAGCACCTCGCTTACACACCTGCTTGCAACTTTGCTCTTACATGCCCCTTGTCATTATCCCTTGTTTATGGTTCTTCAGGCAATTGCCAGTCTGTGACAGTGCTCCTAACCCAAGACGGATTGAATTAAATTTGCTAGCAGGAGATCATGAAGCACTGTATTAGACTTTGCATCCTCTGAATTCCCTTCAACCGTGAATTTTAAAAGCAGTCTAAAAATAGCATCGTAGGCCATGCATAGAACATACTGGACCCTCACAAGTTACAGAGTTGGGGTTTGAGGATAGATAACAAATACTGTTAGCGTGATGAATCTGGAAGACTGCCCTGACTTAGGTCTCATCACCTCCAGAATTGACATTGCTTATGTTGTAGTGTCAGGCTTGAGCTACCTGATTTTTCAGTTTCATCTGGTTTATGCGCCACACTGGTTTTCCCCTTTGAATTAATAATTTAGTTATTGGTATAAGCAGTAAGTTAAACGTGTGCTTAGCATTTATCCTTGCTCCAAAAGTGGATTCCAAACTCAGTTCTACAGTGCAGGGTGAGAATTTCACCAGCGAGGTTCCCGTTCTGATCTCATTCAGGGAAAAATCACACTTTGGTACTCATCTTTCCCTGGGATCAATTAATTCATCATTACTATTTATTTATTTTCTATATTTCTATATTTTCTACCATCTGCTGACTCTCCAAGGGCATGACTTTGAAGGAATCCCAAAGGCTATATAAGAGAATAGTAAGCCTAAGACGAGAGAAGAGCTTGTTGATATTCCAGTGACCACTTCCTAAATGGTGCAAGCCAAAATGGAAGTGGTCAGGATGTGAATGATGATTCAAAATAAAATTGTGACAGTGGTGATCAGAAAATGTGAGATAACTTCCTATTGGAAGATCAGTTTTGTTGGCGTCAAAGCGTTTTGCAGGAGCGCGATGATGCAACGAATTTTTTTGACAGACGAGTGTCACAACAAATAATTTTAACTTTCCAGTTTCATTTCACTAGTGTCAAAATGTTTAACTGCAATGAGGCAAAAAGGTTTCATTTTGACTGTACCATTACATTTAATTTTGTTTAGATTGGCATGGTAATTTTGATACCATATATTTATACCTAATGTTGCAAATTGTTACAAAGCAGTGGAAAAGAACCCCCCTTTCCGTGCTTCTGAAACACAGACTTCAAACGTTTGCAGAGTTAAATTTTAATCAGTGACAGTGGTATTCTCTCACTGGGGCAAATGTCCTACCCCACAGAGGCAAGAGGCAGCCTTCAAATATTTCTGCAGCATTGCTTTCCTTTGAGCTCCATATACTTTTGGAGTTCTACGTGCTTTGTCACATATAATTAGCAGCTGTTGAGTGAATTGATCAGTTAATTTCCATCTCGCACTCAGTTGCGTTTAATCCATTAGCTGATGATTTGCAGAGATTTTTCTCCTGCACATTTCCTCACCTGTGTTTTATCAATAGTTAAATTGATTGGGTCACCATTACTCACTGCTTGTCCAAGCCCTGTTTCTTTGTTTGTGTCCTTCCAGACCATGTGGTATTTTAACAAGCACTTGGCACCTCAGTCATTTAAATGTCATCATGAATGTCACCTCTTTTCACTTATTTATTAATCGGCATACCTATTATTGAACGGTCTTTCCGAGTAAAAGTCGTTCTTCCTTTCTGTAGCCTCTAGCATGATCCCTTCACTGCTTTATAATACTTTTATCTGTTCCTTGGATAGACACAGATAAAGGCAAGCCACCTTTGAGGTGTCCTGAGTGCCTCAGCAGTTCCAGGAGAGCAAGATGGTCATGGTTGGTTTTAAACAGCTTTTGGAGAAAGGGAATTTTTCTGGCTAATACTGTTTCCTCTGCAAGGCATCATGTCTACAAATTAGATTTTCTAAAAATAGGGCTAGAATACAGGACTGGTCTTTGCAAAAGCACAGCCCTGGTCAAACTGCAGGGCAGTGAGTCTGAAATTCTGGGCTGTGGCATTTGGATTGTGACAATAACCAAAAGGCTCAAGTGAGACCCAGGCTGCTGGTGTAGCTGGGTCAGTCCCTGGTCACAAGACCTGGAAAAGAAAAGGGGCAGAAAAGGGAGGAAGAAGGAGGGTAAAGAAGGGCGGTACAAGTGGCTCAGGGCCACACGATGCTCATGGCAGAGCAAGAAATGAGCCTTCCTCACCCCAACCCAGTGTCCCACCAGTGGACCTCACAGCCACCTGCCTCAGGTGTGGTCCCCTCTGATCCTCGCGCAAGGCACATTGCCTCCAAGGTGCTTCAGGTTCCTTTCCTGTGACACTGGAATCATGACACCAGCCCTTCTCGTGAACTTTTAATATGTAACAGAGGATCCTACCTTCTCTGAGAAAAAGACTCTCTGGGCACAGGTTCCTCAGCCTGGTGGGCTTGAGTGGAAATCATTGATGGGTGTACCTTCCATGTGCATGTACCTCCTCAGCTGCACAGAGAGGCTATCTGGAGTGAGATTTTCCTGCTTGCTTCCCAACTTGGCACTGCCCAAAGCCCTGCGTAGCTAACAAGTGACACAGCCCCCTTACAGCCGTGAGCAGTGCCAGCAGCGCCGGTGCCTAGGTGCCAGGACACCATGAGTGGTGTAGGTGCTGTTGTTCCCACTCTGGCATCCTGGTGTTCAGGGGTTTGTGTGTACATCCCAATGGCTTTCTTTTGTGGGAGGGAGCTGGTGCTAGGCACTGCAGAGTCAGGGAGGCATTTTCAGGACCAATGATGCCCATTAGGATGAGCATGTGGTTAAAAGTGACCTTACTGTGGGGCAGGACATGCCCAGTAACCTTTCAAGGAGCCAAAGATACCTAAACGTACCACAACCCCCTATATATGGCAAAAGACCCCCATGCCTGTGGCTCTAGGTTTCTGCTCCTGTTGCTAAAGGGCTGATAATCAACTCAATCCTGCTGGCAGAAGAAGACTAAGAACTTGTGAGACTTTTTCCTTTCTCCCCCATAGTAAGTGAAAATTCATCAGGCTGCCACAGGGACATCCGAGCTCTGAAGGCTGCTGGCAGCGAGGCGGTGTATGTGGACATGCTTTTGCAGGCTTGTGCCTCTTCTGTGGCCTTCCTCACCCATGCCCCTGTTACCGTGTCTTTCAAGAAGATCCTTTCAAGATGAATTACACAAGTACTTCTCAGCCACCTATTCAGTTCTGCCTTTCCTATGCCTTTTCCTCTTCTGCCAACCCCCATCATCTTCCACAGCTGTCACTACCTGTCTCTTCATCAAATATTCCCTATTCCTGTCATTTCTCTCTCCAACCTGCGTGTGCAGCTCTGGTATGTATTGACAAGTACTAATTCCTAGGAATTCCCCACTTTCCAGCCTTTTCTTTAAGTAAATGGACCTGCTCGAAGCTCTCTGTGTCCCTCAGCTAACAGTGGTGCACTGTGCAGCCCAGGATCTCTGTGTGTGATGGAGCGCAGGGTAACTTGCCATCAGGTTTTTGTGGCTTCTTTTAGCTCATCTCAGTACCAACTTTTTTTCTGTAGGCAACTTTGCCCAGCTCACCCTTCTAGTTCCCTGTTCTCCCTGGCTGCCAACAGCATCCTAGCAGGAACCTAACTCTGGCTGTCTCCTTCTCCCAACAACTCTCCACTTAAAAAAAAAAAAAAGAAAGAAAGAAAGAAAGAAAGAAACCAAAATGAACAATCAAAAAACCTACTCACCGTTTTGGGGAAACCTGAAAAGCAGAAGAGATGGCCTGATAGGTACCATCAGGACAGAGTAAAAACCCCTGAAATGTCAGGTGTCTGGTAGAATAGAATAGATTGTTTCAGTTCAAAGGGACCTATAATGATCATCTAGTCCAACCGCCTCACCCATTCAGGCCTGACCAAGTAAAACATGTTATTAAGGGCATTGTCCAAATGTCTTTTAAGCACCGACAGGCTTGGGGGATCGACCACCTCTCTAGGAAGCCTGTACCAGTGTCTTGGCCACCCTCTCAGTAACGAAAGGCTTCCTCATGTCCAGTCTAAACCTCTTCTGGTGCAGCACTGAACCATTCCCAGGTGTCCTATTCCTGAATCCCAGGGAGAAGAGCTCAGCACCTCCCTCTCCACTTCTCTCCAGGGAGCTGTAGAGAGTGATGGGGTCATCCCTCAGCCTCCTTTCTTCCAAACTAGACAAGCCCAAAGTCCCCAGCCGCTCCTCACAGGACATGCCCTCCAGCCCTTTCACCAGCTTCGTTGCCCTCCTCTGGATGCAGTCAAGGACCTGCACATCCTTCTTAAACTGTGGGGCCCAGAACTGCACGCAGCACCCGAGGTCAGGCCTCACCAACACTGAATACAGCGGAATAAGCTCCTCTTTTGACCAGCTGGTTATGCTGTGTTTGATGCACCCCAGGATGTAGTTTGGGGTGATGTCCTGGGGAAGGTGTGATATTTCCCTGGGGAGAGTGTGACAGCTGTGGATGGGTGCCCAGGGCTCTCGGAGCTGTGCTGCAGCTGAGCTGAGCACCAGGCTACCTTCTCACTCCTAGTTCCTTCACCGAGTCATCTTCCCCCTTCAGTCTGTGGCTCCTAGGAAGTCCGTGGACTTCAGGAAAACCAAACCTATTCCCAGGAGAGTTACATTCACTATATGATGCATGTACCTTTCCTGGAAAACTGCAAGGTATCCTCTGAATGAGAAAGGTGGGAAGCCACCAGTTTAGACCATTTAAACTAAGTTACACAAACCCAAAGATCGCAACTCCCAGAAAAGAAATGTCTGCTTTACTCGAACGAGGTGTGAACCAGTAATTTCCCAGTAGGGTAAGCACAGCTTCCACTGTGCAAACAGTGAAGCAGATTAAAGCTGCCCTCAACTTTAATATCGTGCCACAGCCTGAGGGCACTACTGCTGATCTGATTTGGGGACCAGGCAGATCAGAATGGAGCTTGGCTCAGCGAGATCCCTGTTCTCATTTGATATCAAATTGAAGGCAGCCAACAGAGCTGCACCGCACAGCTCGGGGACCCCAGCCAGGACAGCTCCGTCGTGGCTGCTTGGCCACTTGCAAACCACCAGCCAAATGAGAGCCCTCGCAGAAGCCAGGAGTGTCAAGAGCAAATGTCAGTATGTGGATATGTATGTGCATATATATGTATGTATCTATACATACATACATATTCTAACCATGTATATACTTTGTATGTATATACTGACAGAGAGATATCCATGTGATAGTTTATGCCATACGTATAATTTCTCTGCGTGGAGTTGTCAAACGCTTTGCGTGTGCGCACACACTTCTACCCAAACTCTCCAAATACCCTGGACAATTGCAAGACTTCACTGTTTCACTCAAGCTGAAAAGAGTAGCTTCTCCGGCTGTGTGGCTGAGTCAGAATTTCTCCCTGATCAAAGGAAATCCTCCCATACTTCTGCCCGAGGGAAGAATCTGGGGTTTTTTCCTTTCTCCTTCCTCCCCTTCCCCTCTGTCCGTGCCTGGGGCATCAGTGGAGCACGCAGCAGCAGAGGCCACGGGAGGAATGAGCCTTGGAGCAGGTGGTCTCCTCCTCTTTCTTGGTGCAGTGTCTGGCGGTTGGTTGAGATCTGCTCATTGCAAGGAAGGGTCAGTGGACACGTCTCGTCACATAAATGTAAACATCTTTGGATGGCTACAAATGAGGTCACAGCGGGTCTCAGATTGCTTGGGAAATCAAACTTTGCAACCCCTAGGCTCCCTAGCTGATAGGAGGGAGATTTTGGCAGTTGGTATCTTCCATGAACGCAGGGGTTGCAAGAGCTCCTGTGTGGGGAATGGTGAGTTGGAGGAAGAAGGGAAAGGAGAGAAGAGGTAGATGTAGATGCATTTCTCAAACAGCTGGGACAGATGCTGTTCAGTTTTGCAAGTTTTAATAGGAGGAGGAGAGAAAGAACATACTTACCCCTTGTCTGGGTGGATCTGGGCTCTGCGTTCTGCTGCCTGCGCATTAGTACCCATTAGTTTTCCTATACCTCAGTCATCTAACAGACTTCACTGGAGTTCTGGGAGATGGCAGGAGCCTGTGAGCTCCTCTTCTAAGAAATGTGCAGGATCCTTTATCCAAGTTAGTGACAATCTCCTTAGCTCTGCAGGAAAGCACCTTAGCACTGTTCTTCCCTGGAACAGCCAGGCAAAGTGTTTGCATCTCAGTGCCGTGCTTCCAACTTCAAAGTCAGCCGAGGGCTTTATCTCCCTCCCGGCTCTCCATCACAGCACCCCTCTGTGCCAGAGCTGTGGTTTCCATCTCTGCTTTCCTTCATGTTCCCTCAGCCCTGCGACGGTGACCATGCTCAGTGCTCTTTGCCTTCTCTCCCACCGGGGTTATTTGGCTGCTTGTTCTCAAAGTCTTCCCTCGACACCTCAAGGAAAGGTACAAGGCACGCAGCACTACGCAAAGGCAGGTGTCTGCCCTGTGCCCCTCGGACCCTGCTGAGCCTCTCCCCTGCATTTCTCCTTCTTGAACCAGGTCTCTGTCTCTGTCAATCCCTTTACATTCTACAGCGTGACTGGGTGGACAGCTTGAATCCGAAATGAGCTTGCCTGCCCAGCACGATGGGGAAACACCTCTTCTTCCCCGTTGTCACTACTTCCCTCCCGAGGTAACTAATAAATTGCTCTGAGTCTTTAAACGGGCTGTTATTTCTTCCTTCCATCAGCACTCTCTCAGTCTTGACTTGCCGTGCAGCTTCAGCTTCAATGAATTTATTGGCATGACAAGGTACACAGGTGATGCCAAAGTTGACAACTTAATTCATCACATGCTGCTGTCTTTCTCTCATCTGCACTTTTCTGTCACTGCTTCCCTCTTGCCCCCTCCTCAGCTCTCCTTTCTGCCCGTCTGTCTGTCTGTCTGTGTCTGTGTGTCTCTCCCCCCCAACAGCCTCCCCAGGTGATGCTTAGCTATCTCTCACTCAAGGCAGTCTGTCTCTCCTGACAAACGGAGCCATCAATCAGAGGGCTCACCAGAGAGGGAAAGGAATTGGTCTTTACAGCATGTTGGCTGTTTTCTTGCCTTTGCAGCGTGTGTGGGGGTGGGGGTTGAGGGCAACGGTCTTCAGACTGACACAGAAGCCATGTTTGCTTTTGGGTTGTTTTGGGACTCCAGAAGAGCGAGCTGTTGTGTCACAGGGACAGAGGAAAGGAGAAAAGCCCATCAAACCCAAACGTGTATAGGCAGGTAGAAATATCATTTAAGAAGAAATCCAACATCTTGACAAAATCCCCCCAGAGGATAAAGTCTCTGTTAAACAGAGTAGCAAATGATCTCTCCTTCTCACCCCCCCAGTCCCATAATCCTTTGTTGGCATGGCAATTGCCAAAGTATGTAAAGAAAGAGACAGATCCCTCAGCTATCTGTCAGCACTAGATACAATCTACCCAGGACAGTGTGTGTGTGGCATTTAATCCTCCATACATCAAGCATATGCCCAGGATATAGTGTCACACTGTATTTGCGCCGCATCCCTTGTGTCTATTTGTCATGAGTGTCTGCGCCCGATCCGGTGGCAGGTTGATCCATAGTGTGATGCCATCTCAGTTATATCTCTGCTTTTCCTCAGGCTTTGGCAGAGTTTTCATCATTCCGTTCTGATGCAAAGTTTCTTTATTTTTCTTTATCACTCTTTGTACTTTAAGGAAATCATTTTTGCAGGCTCCAGTATATCATGACTATCAGAGTGGAAAGTGTACGAGTGTATTCCTGCCATTCATCAGTATCCCTAACTATATTGATTATACTTGTGTTCCTTTCCAGTTTGCATAATGTTTTGTAGGTCCTGCTTTTTTTTCCTTGGGTTTATGAACGGCAGGGCTGATTCTCTCCTCCCTTGCATTCCCTTTCATGTAAAAGAGTATTTTATCTTTACCACCAGCAACGTAGAATCAGGCCTGTTTCATCTGCCTGTGGATAGGTCTGCCTTGGTTTTGCCCTTCTTGCTGCGCCGAGGAACTTTGCAGCACAACTCATAAGGAACTCCCTTTAACAGCATGAGGATTTGCAGATATTCCTCCCCTGCTCCTCTTTCTCACCTGTTGGAGCTGTAGATGGTAAGGCATCATACCTCTTGTGACACAAGCCAGGTACCAGTCCCTGGGAGTGCCATACATCTTCCATGCCGAAGCTCCCTGTAGAGGAATGAAGGCAGTTAATTAGCATTGATAATATACAGCTGTGGGCTGGCTTCAGCGGCGGTGGGTTGGACGATGTAGATAAGGTGCAGCTGTGGCTGGTTCTGTTAATTGGTTGAGAGCCGATGAAGAGGGAGCAGCAGAGGGAGGAAGAAGTAAGAGGAGAGACAACACGTGCCCTGGATGAGGTGGGATGAGGAGAAGGCAGCAGAGGGACTGTACGAAGAGTGTGCTGGTATGAGGTGGTAAAAGACCTTGTTGCAGCTTGATAGTTTGGAGTGGGCTGTGACAGCTCCCTAAGAGTGAGAAGGGGAACTGATCCTTGGAAAGGTGGAATGACTTACGGTTATAGCACAAGTGTGCAGCAGAACAGTCACTGAACCTGGAGTTCCAGACCTACCAAGTCCTTCACAAAGTCATTCCTTCCTTTGTTTTTTGGTACTGTTGCTTATCCTGTTAATTGTGTTATTACAGATGCTCAGACCTGGATGTGCTGTTACAGCAGAGGGATGTGGCTTATGTTTTTCATTAGACATAGTTTTTTGATTCCCCTGCTGCAGTGGAAGTATTTGTAGTTTTTTGTTAGTGTTATTTGTTGATCAGCAGAGGGGATCAACTCATTCCTCTGCTTCAGCCAGTAGCACTGGATTTCTGGGATCGGGAGTGTTTGCTTGCAGAACCTTAGATGAAAGGTATCTGTAAAGCTGTTGCCCCACTCAACATAAAGGTGCTGGCAACCTTTTCCAGACGTAACTGCATCCTCCTCAATGGACAACATCTACCTATTTCTTCCCAGTTTGATGCTTGCTATTCAAAAACTTCTTACAAAATTTTGCTGCTTCTTTCTTGTAGGCACCCATGTTTATAGCTAACCCTGGGCACTGGAGAGCCAGCCTCCCTCCGGCCTCTTAGACCAACTTGGGTGGGTAATCCTGCTCAGCTCTGGTGGAAACTCAGTACCCAAGGCTCTTGTCCCCTGCTTTTCTCTGCAATCCTAGTGTATAATATGCTAATTACCTCTGTTTGCTAACACTGAGAGACCAGCAAAAAATTCGTCAATTTTGAGGCGGGCGGACATGAACCCCACCGGGGAAAGAGGGAGAGCCAGTGTTTTTATGTGTCCTGATAAAGCTGCAGGCTGTAAGGAATAAACCTCATGCTTGGCAGTCTGGGAGAAATTCTCCTTTAATTGAAATGGCACTGGTAATGTGTTTACAGAGCAAAGCTCTTGGAATCTTTCCCTCTCCTCCCTTGTGGTTGTCTGCATGTATACAGCACATCTCTACCACACGGCAAAGCTTGGAAAAGGAAACAGTGGGAAACTTCCAAGACGTTAAGGTGCTGCTGCACGTGGCTGAACCAAAACAGAGCGTGCTCCTTTGGCAGGGAGTCTTGGACAGCAGAAGCTCTCCCTCGCAGGAAACCTCAGCTCTCGGGTGGTTTGTGGGAAGGAGATCACCACAATCACATCTCAGCTCTAGCCAGCTGCATACTTGGTTCAAAGATACCTTTACTTCAGGAGTACTATATTTGGGTTTTTCCTCTGTTCAGCTGGATCAGACTTGTGTAGGTGAGCAGTGCTGACAGAAGGCACTCTTTGCCCTGAACTCTTTGGCTTTCCCTTCTCAGATGGCTGATGATAACACTCTGGCCTTTAGAAAACACGCTGCTGCAGCTATCACCGAGCCCAGCAACAGCTAACAATTGAAGGTCTCACAGCTGGCATTTCATACCCATGCGTGCTGGGGAAGACCACCATCTGTGGATCCAGCAATAGTGACAGTGCAGGAATGTGCTGAGCAGCCCAAGCTGAAAAAATGTGGAGTTGCACTTTCAGTCTTTTTTGACACACAAAATTTGCGATTTTTGGGGGGATGGGGATTTGTTTCAGGTGCATTTTTGCTTGAAATGTTTTTTGGCGAGGCTTTTGGCATCAGCAGAGGCAGCTGCTCTCTGCTAAGACATTAGTCTTCTGATTGCTGAGCTGACTACTTGGGGAAGCAGCTGTGGTGGCTTGCGTTAGAGATTGTCCATCATTTGCTGAATTGGACAAAGAGAATCCTCTTGCTGGGGAAACAGCAGTGTTTTCTTACCAGATGGGTGCTAGGCCATGAGTTAGACAGTTATAGATCAAGGGCAGCGTACAGTACTTTCCACCCTTCTGCAGATCTGTGTACTGAACGCAAGAGTGAATTCTATACAAAGCATGTAGAGGTCTGAGTATGGGATGATTAGCTTTGTTCTTTATACTTTGGACCAGAAGCAAACCCACCATGTCCAAAATGCAATGGTAGCTTTCTGCTCCCCTAGAAGCCCGAAAGCACTCTTGAAAGGTGGTTACATCAGGCTGTCCCACTCCATTTTGCTGGTTCCAATGTGTAAGGAAGAAAAGCCTGCTAATGAAGGATGTTTTACATGTACCACGTGTGTTTGATTTGAGAGGCTTTTGACTGAGAAGCTGTCTGGCTCAGCTGAAACGGAGCCAGGTCCTTGGGGATGTGGGTGTGCACAAGTCAGGGCATTGTCATCACTGCCCTGTGGCTTATCGCAGAGGCTGTGGGATCAGCCATGGGCAGCCAAAGGAATCTGAGAGCAGGACTGGGAGAAAGCTGCCTTTTCTTTTCAGCCTGTATATGGATGTCCATCGCGTGGTTCATGAAGTTTGTTCTGTTGATTGTATCGTCTGTCCCTAATGAGCTGAACATAAGTGATGGCCCAAGATCTGAAAGCAAACAGAAAAACTAACAAAAACTTCAGCTCCGTTTCTTCTGCATGTAAAGCTATGATGGATAATAGAATCTTCATCCAGAATGGGGCGTTAGCTGAAATGAACTTCCTCCCCTGCTTGCCTAATCAGGAAAATCCCAGTCATCTTCCTAACATATAGAGAGCCTCTCTGAACCTGTACCTCTTGCCCTGGCATAGGCTTTTTTTCTGTGCTTTCTTCTCATAACTGTCCAGTGCTCCCTAGTCTACTTCTCAAAGAAGGAGTTAACAGGAAGGACTGCTGGGACTCGGCTAAAAACACATAATCTTGCTTTTTGCTCTGAACTGCCTAATAAAGCCTCCCTGTTCTGGCTGCCATGCTTCCTTGAAGCCATCACCCATTCTTGTTGTATAAGAATTTGTCCAAAGGCCGCTAACATCAGAGGAGGAGCTCCCTGGGCTCTGAACCAAGCCCTAGAAAGGCTGCATAATAGGACTCAGCTGCATATCATGTACATCCAACGTGCTTAAGGTTTCTATGAAAAAGTTTTTCTTAACAAAATCCTTAGAGATGTCTTTGGAGGACCTAGACACTAAGGACAACTTTTCTCACAGAATTTCTCTTCCGGTTTGGCTGATTATATCTGCAGGAGGAAAAAAAAATAATTGTATTGTTTCAGTCCCATAAGTGAATACTTCCCCCATTTGAAAAATGGTTTAAGGGAATATTTGAGCACACTTGAAACAAAGACTAGAACTGTGTACATCTGCAGTCCTTAAAGTGTTTGGGATTAGGCGTTATTCCAAGGGTTAATCCCTGGGGATTAGCATGGCAAGCACTTCTGTTGTTGTTTACACGTGTCTGGTGAAGAAGCTGTGTTTCCACAGCAGGACTCTCTAGCAGGTTTAGCCATAAAGCTCTTGCAGTCAGTTTTACAAGTGGAAAGAACCGGAGCAACAAGAATGGCAAATGCACAGAGCTGTCCTTAAAAGAGATGAACCGCAGATAAGTGGTTCACTGCAGTCCCCGCATAAATTTGATATGTTAATAGAAAAGAAAAAAGATGTTTTGTGGCAAAGAACCTATACTTCATATCCAGAGATCCAAATCTGGCGGTAAGGGGACGCCTGGCTTGGGCTTTGTGCTTTCCTTTACACGCTGGGCACGGGACTGCGCACTTGTCCTCCTGGGCTGCATGAGAACCCACAAACATGGATTGGTGATCTTGTGCCTGGAGAAAGGGGGACACACACCGAAAAGGCAGGTGTGGGCGAAATGCTGTCAGCACGGGGCCAAGGCTGGGGCTCAGGCTTGGAGCTGAAACTGCTTTAGGGGGAAAGGCTGGCGTCGGGGGTTAAAGCTGAGATGCTGCCTAGGAGCAGGAGTGAGATTGCTTTTATCCCTGTCCCACAAGGTCACCTGAGCGCACTGAAAGCCAAGGCTGGCTTGAGAACTTAAACTACTCAGTTCTCTCTGTTCCTCTCTTGGTCAGGAAGTGAAATAACTTCTCTCCTGAAAATTTCATGGCGACAAGTTTTTTTAAAAAAATCAAACCAGTGGGAATATGTTTAAGCAATAGAGGCCAATTCTGTTCTGACTTTTCCAACAGTTCATGAACAGGACAGACCAACAGATTTACACTCCATGCTGCTCTCTGCTACGAAACAATGTACTGGAAGAGTTCCCCATGCAATTTTATGTGGAAAAATAGTCCAGACACTTAACTGTCTATTGGGTGAGGCAGAGCCTTCCTTTGGACAAAACGGTTTGGCTTGTCAGCTCTTCCTCTCAAAGGCGGCGAGCTCTGAGACACTACCCAGCTCAGCAAACTGGGAGGGCTTTCCACATGGCTTTGATTTACAGCATCCTGCCCGATCCTGTGCTCCCAGTCAGCGCGAGACGTGCAGTCCCCATCTGGATGGAAGTAATTTCCTGTGCGGCGTCTCCGTGGGCGAGGCTCAGCTGCACGATGGGGGAAGCCTGCCAAGATGCAAGGGCCAAGCCAGCAGCCCCCGTACCTCCTGCAGCCCCTGCGCCTCCTGCAGCCCCACCTCTCCTGGCATCAGCAGTGATCTGCCACATGCCTGGGTTGGGAAGGGCAGGTCTCAAGTGGTTTCCATGCTCTGACTGGGATAGACCCTTCCCTAGAGGCCACTGGGGATGGATGTGGCAAGGCACCCGCTTTCAGACAATAGAAAGAAGCGATTTTTACACCTTGTAAAAACACTGTAGTGTATTTTGAGAGGTTTTTGGTTCCCAGGGGATTAACAAACAAAACCAAGCCTTCAGTGTTTGCCCCTACTTCACCAGAAGCTTTAATGCCAGGAAAGGCACTGGCAGGGTGAAAGAAGCCTAGCAGAGCAGGAGGTCAGAAGGATGTTTCGGAGTCTACTCTCTTTAACTTCAAACCGTAAAAAACACGTCTTGGGTCTCATGTTGCATTTTGCCTGTAAAGTGCTTCAGAAACATTAGCATGCCGCATCCCAAAGGGTGTCTGGCTTTTACTTCCCAGCCCTCAGCTTGCTCCCTTTGCGGACCTAAGCAGCAACAAGCTGTTTCTTGTTACGGTTGTAAAGAGCTGTGATTAGCCTGCTGCACACATAAGAGGGAAATTAAACCATTTAGTTGTGTTTAGCAGCTCAGCCCCTTCTTCAGGTCCTCTCTCCCCACTAAACACTTTAACTAAACAATGACTAATGAGGCCAATTTGCTGTCAATTAATTGCCCCAGGAAAGGACCCCTAATTGTGTTGAGCAAGGTGGCAACTCTAAAGCATTCAAGGGCCATATGATGGTCAGCATCCCCCCTACCTCTGCCTTGGGGCTTATTAGCATCTTTGCGTTTGTTGCAAAGTGCTGTTAATTGGGAGCTGGGGACAAGGAAATGAGAACTCTCGAGGCTAATTGATAGGCACCTGCGGAGGGCTTTAGTGCCTGCAAAGTTCCTTTGACTTTGGAGAGAAGTCCTGATGTTTTCTTTTTGCCCTGAAAGCAGGGGCTCCTGTGGATTAGTGGGTGGGAGTCTTAATTTTCTCCAGCAGATGGGGGTCCTACTTGCCAATAGAGAGGAAGGTAAATAGGCTGGAGGAAGCAACTAACTAATGAGGATATATGGAAGGGGTTGTGGTGACTTTCTTTATTTGTATCCAAGGTGCCCTTCTTGGGGCAAGCCGTTAGAGCACTTAAATGAAGTTTATGGGCTTTCTTAGGAATTTTCAGTACTGTTTGCCTCTGCGTCTTGGAGGGATTAAATAGCTTTTGCTGCATTGTACATCTGTAGACTGGGAGTAAGAGTTCTATTATTTCTTTAATGTATTTTGTGACTTAAAAATACCTGACTGTTAAGCAGACTTGTAATTTCAGATTGGGAAGTAGCTGCCCCACAGTGTAAGACTGTATCTAATGGTCCTAAGCAAAGCTCCGTTTGCCCAAAGGGAGCAGTCAGACCATCTGACTGTGACCCTCATGTGAGTGTGTTTACAGGGCTCAGAGCCACCTTCCAACTCTGTCTCCACATCCCTCTGTTCACATTTTTCATCCCGACAATTCAAGTTCCTAGTCCCGTGCTTCCTGCCCTTGTCTCACAACCCCACCCTCCTCCTCCTGGTGTGAATCACTATGACAGCAGAGTGCAACCCGTGCAGGAGCCAGACACCACCTGTAGGTACCGCTTCTGCTAAGCAGTGGCTCCTATTCCTGCTACTTTGTGCCTGTGCTGTGTGTGGATGCTCTGATCAAAAGGCAGGTGTTTGAACTGTTCGGGAGCTGTAGCACGGCCAGTTCCAGTACAAAGACAGGAGAAGACCTCTAGAAGCATTGCTGGTTATAACCTTCAGCAAGGGTGGCCTTGATGCTTTCTCGTTCCATCCTCTGTGGCACTCCTGGAAAGGAGCTGCCTTCCTGGATGTTACCTCGCACCTCTTAGCCACTGGGCTGACTCATGTACTGGGAGATTAGGGGTGTAGCACCACCGTTTGCCTGCTTCCACAGCCCTGAATGATAAAGCCGATCCAGCCTGCCTACACGATCCCAAGTAATATCTCAGGAGGAGTGTTGAGCTCTGAAGGGGTTTGGTCATAAAAGGCAAGGATAACAACAGCAGATGTTTGTGTGTTCTCTTGTTTGTGGTTTTCTTGCTGCCTCCTGCATGCAGCCCCTGGTTTGTAATAACTGCTGTAGTGGGTGTTTTTGAGACATGGTAATGTTTTGTGGAAACAAATCACTTGCTTTCATCTCGAGAGCAACAGTGATTGCGCTGGGGGAGTGTGCTCTATTTTTCATGTCTCAGTCTTTCTTATTATTTAAATTAATGTGAGTTGCAGTTGTCATGAAAGTGAAGGATTGACGGCAATTAACTAGAACAGGCTTGGTGCAAGCAGGTTCTGTGCAAGCCTGTCCTACCTAGCTCTGTCACTGTGTCTTGCCTGGGACTTGAATTCCTGCACCACCTCTGCCTTTGCACCCCTGATGTTCTGCAGCTCCCCCTCCTTCCAGCTCTCCCAGCCCAGGGCACCCTACAGCATCTCTGCCCTTGTTCTGCTCCTGCCCATGCGAGCTGCTCAAGGAGAATGGGTACTGGTTACTCTGCGGTTTGTTATTTGCTGTCAGTGACATGCAAGATGAGATGCTGAGCTGGCATCAGGCTTGTCCTGTAGATGTGAAATGTAGAAGAAAGAAATACTTGAGTTCCAAGCCATTCTTCTCTGAGCTCATTTCCATCTCTCTAGAACCTCTCCGTGGCGTGGGTAGGGCATCCTACCACTCTGGGGACGAAGCAGTGGGGTGCTACACTGCGCTCCCTTTTATGCCGGTCTCTGCTCCCCACCCTGTCCACGGGGATCCTAAGCACTGGCGAATGGACACCCCTGTCACATTTAAACTGAAAGGAAGGAAAAAATCTGGCCATTTTATCTTTTTCAGCAGTACCAGAGAGGCTGGCAGTGTTTTCCCGTTGGCCCTGGAGCCAGAAGTGTCCAGGAGCAGCCTGGTCTCCCCTGGAGGGACAAGTTGTTAGGCAGAATATGAAAATGCCTGAAAGCGCTGTTTAACTGTAGTGCTTCCCCTGTGGTGGGTCCGCAGGCTGTGGTTTTGCCTGTGCTAATGGTTCGGAGAGCCCGGACACGGGAGAGTTCTCCAGCTGAGCTCAACAAGAGGCGGCTGGGTGAAAGAAGGCTGTGACACCCACAAGATCCTGGTCCTGGGAGGTTTTATTCTCAGCAGTCCTTCTTCCAGCCGTCTGGGAACTGTGAAAACGTAGCACAATCCACAATGGGCAAAAATAATAAGGTCAAAGCTTTTCATTTTAAGACTGTCCTAAAAAGGTGTGTGCAAAGTAATGACAAGTGCCAAGGAGGCAATGCTAACTGTTGCTGGTGCTGACAGTTTTGGCATTTTAACATGCTGGCTTGACACCCTGAAAATTAAAAGTCTCTGACTTTTTATCTGAGTGAAATTAATGTCCACTAAGATCCAGTCATTTTTAATGCTAGCTGGCTTTGGAGCCTAAGCAGACAAAGCAAACCAAATGTTACGTTCACGGGGAAATTATTTCCTGCCCTGTTCCCCCTCCTCTCAGCCTTTCCTTGCCCTCTGACTAGGGTGGCAGCTGAAAGGAACCAGCCATTATACTCCTGACATGATTTCAGCTTTGGATGCCCTTTTCTGCCTCGTCTGAAAAAGCGGTAAGCCTGATATGACCATCTGGACACATGCTCCTCCTCTTGGGCATTTGGTTGGCATGGTCAGATCTGTTTGTATTTGCTGATTTTACTTGATCCTTTGCAAACTAAAATGACTTGACGGCACTGGGAAGTGGCAGGGTACACATGTCCTAACTGCAACTCTGCTGCTCATGCCCCGTAGCAGCTTTCTCCGCTCTCTCCTCAACCATTCTGGCTGGCATTGCACCATTCTACCAAGAGCTCAGACTGCTCTGCACTTATTTGAGCTTGAACTTAGTTCTGCTTGGTTTGTGGCGTGGCTTTTTTCCCTGATGTAAATGTTAACTCCTTGAGGTTAAGATAAAATCCCCAAAATGTGGTCTAGCCACTGGTTTTGCTCCTGGGGTGTGCTTACCCATGTTCGCCAGCACACCATGGAGAATCTGTGCCAAGGACACTCTGAGGTCACCATCGCCGTGTCCCCTGATGGAGCAGCCTGGACATAACTCTTGCACATATAGCCTCCGCTGTTCTTTCCTCCTCTGTCCTCCCCAGTGCGTGGTGGTCTCAGATCTGAAACACGGTACGTACTACAGGTAGCCGTGCTGCTACAGGACTGAGGCGGCCTTCCAAGTTGCTTTGTTCCCTGTAGTAGGAGTAGCGGTTTTGATTTCTGCACCAGAACTTCCAGGGCTTTCCCAGCCTGCAGCTCTGCTGGCTGGAGCGATGGGTCTGTCTGTCCTAGACTGTGAGACGTGGGGCTCCTCTCATCCAGTAGGACAGAAAGGAGAAGGAGAAAGTGCTTCGCTTACTTCCCAGGATCGCTGTGTGATTGCTGTTTTGTACGGCCAGGCATTGGCTGTGCAGAATGGGGGTGTGATACGGGGGGGGGAGGCACAAAATGGGCAGTGAAGCTCTCATGTACCCCTCAATACGGTGGGATCAAATTCTTTGACAACATCAGCGTTCTCCAGCAATGTTTATTTTTGTTCTGTTGTGTTGTTTCCTACCTCTTCCTACATGTGCAGACACACTTGCGATGGCTCATGATGCGTCACCGGCGTAAAATGTACCAGGGCTTGTGTTTGTGAGGAGATTTTGCTTTGAGAGGAAGAGGCTGATTTTCTGCTGTGCTTTGCTTTACCTACTATTGTGCTGCTAGGGAGATGTGCCTACTCTGAAATTCCTTCTCCCCAGGGATGGGAATCCTGGAGCAGTCAGTTTTTCCCCCAACATGCTTTGATCTGGTTGCTTCACCATGAGCGGATCAGCTGTCAGTTCTAGCTCTTGTGCAGCAAACCAGCTTCCAAGGTCCCTTCTCCTTTCTTCCTGGTGCCTGTTAGAGCAGGTTGCTGAGGGCCTCATCCAGGCAAATGTTGCGTATCTCCAGGGATGGAGTTTCCACCACCTCTCTGGGGAACCTGTTCCTGGTTTTGACCTCCCCAAAGTAAAAGCTTTTTTCTAATTTTGAGTCAGAATTTTCCCCACATTGCAGCTTGTGTCTGCTGCTTTTCCCTGGTCATTGCACGCCTCTGAGGAAAGCCTGCCTCTGTCTTCTATGCACCTTCTCACTAGCTATTTGTAGAAGGCAATAACGATCTCTCCTCAGCCTTCTCTTCTTCAGGCTGAACAGACCCAGCTCTCTTAGGTCCTCCTGGTACGTCATGGTCACATGCTGTAGCCCTCTGACCATCTTGGGAGCCCTCCAGTCGACTTGCTCCAGTATGTCAATGGCCTTGTACTGGGGAGCCCAAAACTGGTGTCGTGCTTCAGGTGCTGTCTAACAACCACCATATAAAGGGACATAATCACTTCCCTCCACTTGTGGGGCTGCACTCCTGCTGGTACAACACGGGATGCTTGGTCTTTGCTGCAAGGGCTTACTGCTAAGTCATGCTGAACCTGCTGGACCCCTGCATCTCCTGGACCGCTTGAGCCCAGTACTTTCACCTTCCCAGCAACAATCAGAGTGGTTGAAGTCCCTCACCAGGGACTGTGATTGTGAGGCTTCTTCCATCTCTCTAAAGCAGTCTTTGTCCACTGCCTCTTCTTAAAGGCTTGGTAGCAGATACCGCCCAACAGGGGTGACACTGTGATATCCTCTGGTCCTTATGCCTAAGCTCCCAGTGAGTTCACCGCCCAGAGCTGGGTGCACTCCAGCCACTCCTCTGCAGAGAGTGCACCTCATCTCCTTGCCTTTCCAGCCTGTCTCCATCCTGCACGGCACTGCCGGGCCTGAGAGCTGTCCCACCACAGCTCTGTCTTCTCAATGCATTTATAGCACTGCAAATCTGCACGAACATCTAATGCCTCCTATCTTTTCACCCTGATACTTGCATTGGTGCAACAGGCATTTGAGATGGGCCCCCAGGGATCCTGCTTCCACAAGGGGAGTGCAAAAGCCTTCCCTGTTCTGTTGGCCCCCAGCTGCTTCCTCGCTGCCCTCTGTGCTGCCACTTCTTCCCAGATTGTGGCAACGCTTCCCCGGTGTGCCCAGTTTAAATTCCTCCTTGCCTGGCTGAGTGAGCCTGTCAGGAGAGATGTCTGCCTCACTTCATCCCACAGGTCCCGTTCCTGCTTGGGATCCCCTGTCCTTCCAAGGGGGTCCCGTGGTCATAGATGCTGAAGCATTGCCTATGTGTTTGGTCACTACAGAGAGGGGCTAATGAGCTGTAGGTTGTAAACAATATTCCAACGAATCCAGCAACACAGCTGGAAGTGGTGAGTTGCTTTCTTCAGGCTTCATTGCCTTTCCCCACCTAGCTGGTAGGCTGCTTTGCCTCAAAACGACCATCAGCCACTCCTGCCAAAGAGGGGGAAGGCGAGGGGGGGGGGCTGCTGTCTGTTTACTCTGTGGTAAGCAAAGCAGAAAATGATGTTGTTTCATTCCTCGCTACACACAAATTCAGAAGCTGAAAATATATTTTAAAAAAATAAATTAGAAGATTCCTTTTTAGTCAAACTCCCTCACCACCTCCAGGGTGTGAAGCATGGAAGCAAGACATGGGTGTGAGAGAGGAGAGACTGCAACAGCCTGGTCTTCTGGGTGGCCAATAATTGGCATCCTGCACACCTGGAAGTAGCTGTTCAGGTCCCAGCATGGTCACTTTGGTCCCATGACACAAACTCAGCTTGGAAGGTCTTTAAGGAGCCTGAATACCTGAGCTGCAGCTGGTGCTGTGACTCTTTAAAGACCCTGCCATGCTTTTGGTGCTGTGTCATGTGAGGCGCCGTCAGCCAGAAGCTGCCTACTGTGGGCAGCCCACGGGGATCCCTCTTGGCTGCAAGATGTTGCAGAAACCTTCCTGCTGTCACTGTGGTGCCTTCCCTCACCAAATTCACATTAGCCGCGGCGTGCATCCCCACTTCTCAACGGCAGCCACAACAGAAATAAGCTTAGCAGCGCTCCGATTCGATCCCCAGTGAGCGTTTGGTTACGTGGGCAGCAGAGCAGCTCCAGCATAGCATGGGCTCTGTCTGCCCCAGGGAAGCAGCGATAACCCATACACCCTCTGAGCCAGTGCCTTGAGGCCCAGCACCCTGCAGGAGGAGGCAGAACTGTGGCTGGGACTGTTTGGAGTATTAGTTACCTGGGACAGTGCTTGGAGCCTGCCCACTCCTTCTGTGCAGCCTTGGAGCACTCGGGCAAGTTCTTAGGGGTTGTTTTATGAAGACCCCCAAACCTGTCTAAACACAAAGCATCGCAGTTGCAGCAAAGGCCGTTTCTACCTGCAGATCCTTAAAACAGCAATACATATTATTCTGACATAAATTCAGAAACCCAGGTCGCAATGAGGAGCGCAGCCTGTGAAAGGAGTCTGTGGCTGCCCCTGGTTAATGGGTGGGTGGGTTAATGAGACACAGGCTGCCCTCCAGGAGTCTGGGTAACAAGGTCCAACTTTCTTTTGTCTTCACAGTTCCACCAAAGATCTCCAATATCTCCTCGGACATCACCGTGAATGAGGGCAGCAACGTGACCCTGGTTTGCATGGCAAATGGGCGTCCTGAGCCTGTCATCACCTGGAGGCACCTCACCCCAACAGGTAAGAGTCTCAACTGGAGTAAACTGTGCTGGTGATTTGTGAACTGTACAGTAGTTTCCTTCTCTTCCAACATTAATAGAAAATGTCCGTAGCAATACAGGCAGCTGTAAAAAAGTGGCAAGAATCTTAAATGTACTGTAAGCCTGTTTTGCAGTGATTTCCCAGGCATGATAACCAAGTTGTCCTAGAGAACAAATTAAATTACTTCAGTAGATGCTCTACAGAATTGGACCTGTTATTCTGCTGAGTTTTGGTCTTCATCTAGTTGTGCCCATCTCTGCTGCTGGTAATGCACAGCACAGTGGTAGAGACAAAACACTGCTGGTGCCAGAGAGAGGGGAAAGGATTTCTGGTTAGATATTACATAGAAGATGTTCGTTCTGTAAACCATGGAATTTGCTTCCCACTGATTTGCCTTAAAAGCGAGAGGCAAGCAGTGGCACAGGTGATTTCATATTACTCTCCACTTTGGCAGACAGCCTTCCTGTGTCTTGTGAGGTGAGTAAAGAAGGCATGTGAGCTGCAAGATGAGTGAAGAGCAGAGTGCAGACGGAATAAAGGAGAACTCACCAGCTTTGTTCTGCTATCTAACTGTGCCTTACACACTCAGGGATGTGGCAAGCTTGGAAAGGAGTCCTTTCAGTAGTCAGACTCCATGGGGTTAGCAGCTTGGGTTGCAAGGAAACCTTCACCCCCTAAAGATTTATCAGTAAGACGGAAACAAGAAGTAGGTTTCTCTTGTATAATGTCCGTTGAGGAGAGAAGAACTCTTTACCTGATTTCTTTTGCTGTCAGATATTCTTTCATCTAATATGCATGAAGAAAGCATTGACTATATGTGAATAGTCTTCTGTGATACTTCCATATATACAAAGGGTTAAAGAGGGTTTGTGGCAGGCAGAGTACAAGCTTTCTGCATGTGCTACAGACGGCCAAGCTATCTACTGCAATTCAGCAGCCAGAAAAGGGCAGGACATTGCAGAAAGAAGGTTGGAGAGAGAGAAAGGTAGAGTGACACACTGGAACAGAGCTCAGTCCAAGGGCTGCATCCAGAAGCCCCTGGATTTGGGGCCCGTGGTTCAGATTGGGGTTACTCAGATTTCCTGTCTCATCCCTTCAGCCAAACCAAAGTCCTCCTGAGCATTCATGTATATGAAAGCCAGATACGCAGTTTGTGTTTCTGGCCCATTTATTGCAATACCAAAAGAAGGAAGACTGGGAAAGGCTGCCAGGAAGAGGTGGGAGCAGAGCTGATGAGGGGAACATACTCTGTGGTGTTATCTTCACTACCTGACTTTCCTCTTAAGCTATTTTCAGCATTAAGCAGCACTGTGCCATTTGCATATATAGGGAAGTAGAACCTGGGGTTTCTTAACCTTTAATCTGTATCTAGAACCTTCTAGCTCTGGCATTTCTGCTCTTAAGCTTTTTCATCTCAAAGCTTCCATCTTACTGCTGCATCATC
Organism: Falco peregrinus; assembly: GCF_023634155.1. Lineage (NCBI taxonomy): Eukaryota > Metazoa > Chordata > Aves > Falconiformes > Falconidae > Falco > Falco peregrinus. The sequence goes on along the minus strand of NC_073726.1, from coordinate 88,030,504 downwards.
TTTCAGTCCTGCATCAAATTATTTCTTGTACTGAAGCAGGAGACACTCCCTAGCTATTCTGCCCAGCATTGTCCAAGGTGAGGGTGTTGCAACGATGCTGGCTTAAATCTTCATGAAAACTAAGGGCTGGTACACGAGGTGCATTGTTCAGAGCCGTAATAAGAAGATTCTTGTCCTGAATCATCACTTTGGCTGCACGTTTGTGCTTTGTGCTGTTTTTTCCAGTTGTACCACCTACTCTGTTGTATCAGACAAAGACTTCTTTTCTCCCTTTTACAAAGGCTCCTCAGAGCAAATCTTCATTCTGGCTATCCCCTCTGGTGAGCAACAGGACTGGGGAATCCCGTCCGTGCTATGATTCCAGGGGCAGTTTTCCAGCGTGCCCCTTCATGCTTTTTCTCGCGTGCTGTGTGTCTCAGAGGTGTTGCCTTGTTAGCATCCCTCAGCACCATCTCACTGACTCCCTTCCAATCCATCCTCAGTCCCCCCTCTACAGCGAAGCCTGCCAAGCACCCCCTTCCTAACTGACTAGAGCGAGGGATGAAGGGCAGGCGGTCCCCAGTCTGTCACCTCCATGTCTCACTGCTTGTTGTTCTCTCTCTTTTCCCCCATCTCAACCCATCTGCTATCTTTTATGGGTACAGAGGAACTGCTTTCACACAGACATCAGGTCTTTGAGTAGCATGTAACCCAATAAAGCACTTGTCCCAAAATGGGGGACAGAAGGGCTTCTTTTAAATGTTTTCCTTGAGGCTGACAGTTAATATAAATTCCAAATCTATTCCAGAGCCGCTGCAGTTAGAAACACGTCTTATCTTGGAATCTCCCTTTTCCAGAACTGTAAGGCATTTTGGCTCCATTTATGCTAGTTTTGAAGACATCTGCTATGTATCAAAGAGCTATTTTAGATCATTGTAAAAGTTCCTAAAATACATCTTTCTCCTTGGATTTTTTTTTTTTTTTTTTTTTTTTTTGTGTGGTTAAACTCGTGACTGCAGAACTGGAAGAATGAACGTTATTGAGCTTGTGTAGGAGGCTTTGAATGGACAGGTTGTGAAATTAAACCAGCATTGGGGGGCGAGAGGGCCATATTACTTTTCCTTTGTGTACTCTCCTCAAGGAGTTCATTAGTGAATTTGTCTGCTGCTTCTTTCACTCATTGACTTTGTCAATAGGGTTTGTTGGCTAATTACCTGAGTTAGGACCACAGAAATGATTTATTTCTTGTTGGCTGGGAAGTGGAAGATGCAAATGCAAGAGGAAAGCAGTGTTGCTACTTAGGCAAAGAAGGCAGGGATGCATGTGATAGTTCATTTAAATGCTGCTGGGCCTCGGGAGCGATTGTAGCCCACTCATCTGCCTATCTGGGAAGTTAAAAAAATTGCTTTACAAAATGCTATATTGCTTCCTTTGCTGGTCCTTCGGTGAGCAGCTGAACTAGGCATTTTTCTCGCATCAGCTCTAAGTCTCCAAGGCCTGAAGAGATCCATAGGAAAAAAAATCTCCTTACCCTGTGAGATAGCTAAAGCGTGGCTGTGGTGGTTGACTGTAGCGCTGACACCTGGGAGAAAGGCCAGTAAGGGGAAAAATAGTAATTCCAGTAGCAAATGACAATACAGATCAGCTTTAATTTACTGAAAGCAGAAATGCCATTCCTTGGGATGACGCAAGTCCTTGCTCTCCCATTCCTCTTCAGACGATTGACCGATTGCATTTAGACAGAGCAGGTGGAGAGGGTCAGCCGGACCCTTCCCTTCCTTATTGGACAGGCCGTTACGCTGAGGACGTTGGCAGCCTGCTCGGGCTGGTTGTGGGTAGCGTGATAGGCATTGCCTGGGAGCACAAAGAGCTCCGTCAGCCCTTCTCCTCCAGCCAGCAGAGCTGTCTTCTGGGACCACTGACCTGCAGGTTCCAGCAGCAGGCCAGCACCTCCCTGCTCCTATCCGATCACTTTCCTGTGATTCAGGACACAGCTGGGGGCTTATTAAGCTTGCTGTGCTCCATGACTTCTGCCATCCCAGTTTGTAATGGTAAGCCATGGAAAAGAGCGTAGCAGCCCTCTGAACTGGATTTGTCAGGAAACCGTGATTTGTTCAGGTGGAGTGGGGATGAGTATCAATGATTTCTGATGCAGACTACGTGAGTTAGCAGTTGTCAGCATTAAAAATATTTCACTTGGGGATGGGCTGCAGTCTCTCATCTCTTGAAAGGTACAAACCCCAGACTCTCCCCTCTGTGACTTCCTACAAAGAGTGGGTGTTACTCTATATTGCTTCTCCTTCATATTAACTCATAACTTACACAATCCGTGGCCCACAAAGGTATAGATTATTTTTTCCACACTGAACGCGGTCGCATCAAATTTCCAGTAATTGCACCACAGCCTGGACAGGGTCCCAGCCCAGGGCCACATACCGTTCATCACGCCGACACGTTCTGTGTGGGCTACCACAGGCAGCCTACCCATCTGTGGCTAGTTATGTTAGGAGGTGCTCTGTTTTTGCTGCACCATGCACCGAGATAACAACTAACAGAGCCAAGAAAAGAATCCAGTAAGATCGTTTAGACATGATAGGCAATGAGCTTTTCAGCTCATCTTAGTTTTAGTTCACGTCTTTCTTGACTTATGTTTATTCAGGCTAATGCGACTTCTCCCTCCTCATAAGCTGCTGAGATCGCAGTCCAGAGGCTTTATCATTTATCATTCCTCATCTCTCCATCTTATTCAGAGCCACGCTAGATGCCTGGTTGACTGAGGAAGAGCTTCCTGGGAAAAATAAAGATTCATGTATGTTCATATTCTTATTGATAAACTCCCTCTCAGCAGAAGCCCTAAATACGGGCCCCATGTGAACTGGCTTAGCAACAATATGAACACGGACAGTCGCATTACCAGAGGTTTCACTGCCCATCCTTTTGTCCTGGATGGGCAGACAAACACAGAAGGCAAAGGCAGCTCCTGTCCTGAGGAGCTTGTACTCAAGCTGATAGGAACAGTCCCATTCATGTTTCTGCTTCTTTCAACCACAAGGCTGAAACCTTCCTGAGGGCCTTGCTCATGGGTGCTGTGGTCAGGGCCATGGGGTTGGTACCCATGTGTGGTGGCAGCCTGAGAGGTGGTGGCAGGGGGACAAAGCACTATTGATCCCTGTGGGGCTCAGCTCAAGGTTGAACAATTGAGGCTTTTACTGGTTGTGCATAACCAGCTGAGGTGCAAACAATTCAGTTTTCCTAGAGCAGCTACAGAGCATGAAACCTGTGTAAAATCACCAGGTATCTCATCCCTGATCCAACTTCCCAGCCTCAGCCCAGCAAGGCCGTTTGATAAAGAATAGTCTGGATTCTCCTAAATTCCACCTGACAGTCGGAAGATACCCACTTTGGCTCAGAGAAGGAGCTTGGTTATTACAGTGGTAATCACAGCATAAAACCCAGTCTAGAGCAAAGCAGATAAGTATTGATTGCAACACCCAAGTTTCATGTCACAGCATAAAATGAAAGGAGATGGGAAGGCTTGTCAAATATGCCAGTCTGATTCTCCCTAGAGGGTGCTAGAAATTCTCATTGAGTCTTAGAGAATTTACCATAGCCTGGGAAGTTTAGAAGGGATAGAGAATACAGAAGAGTGCCTGCATGCTCTGTGTAATTGAGATGGTATACATATAATATGTTTATAAACAGCTGTAGAACTCATTGCCATGGAAAGTTTATTTAAAGACGAGAACTTGGCAAGACTCAAACAGTTTGTGTGTTCCTGAGGATAATGTGAACAAATCTGGATATTCTTGTTATTCACAACAAAAATACTGAAAAGGATGTTAAACCTCATGCTTTGGGGCTCAGTTACTAGAGATCAGGATGAGACCTAAACTGAAAGAGACAGATGATCTCACACCCCTGCTCACTCGTATCTTCCCGCAGTGCATGCTGTTCTCCTCATGGGGCTGAACACTGAACGTGAGGGAAGCAGAGAGGTCTCTGGAAGCATGAGATCTAAGAAGGCCGTATGATTCACATGGACAACTTTGATCATTGTGTTCTCTGCTGGTTTGCTTCCCATTATGTCTAAGTCCAAAGCCTCATTACTGTGCTTTGTCTGGCACAGGAGAAGCCAGTTTATGCCCAAAGAAGATAACAAACAGAAAACCCTCAGCCAGAGTCACCACAAGTTGACCCTGTAGGCACTAGGTAGGTCACACCTAGTGAGAGGGAGATTTCCTGGTTATCTAAACCATTTGGATTTATCCTGCCTCTCTGCTGCACTCTTAAAACCTCAGTAGAAGAGTCGTGAAGAGGAGTATTGTTTGAGGTGGGGTGGGGTTTTTTTGTTTGGGTTTTGTGTTTCTTTTGTTGCGTTACTGTGCCAGCTCTTCTCATGTCACAACCTTCCCACCCTCTACCTACCTTTGCCTGATGAGGAAATTTAAGATTTACAAGGTACTTGTTTGACCCTGCATTTTAGGATGTTGGAGGCAACTGGTGATTTTTTTAACGAGGTTCCTTTTTCCTCCTTTTTTTCCCCCACCTTGCATCCTCAAAATACTCTCTGGCAAAAAAATGTGGCCTCATCTTCCACCTTTCACTTTGGCTCTTATACTCTCCCAGTTTGTTTTAGGACCCTTTTCTGTTGATGTCTCTTTCTCTTTTAGTCTAGTCTTCATCTTATCGAACATTATAGGTAAAAATAAAGAAAAGGATGCTGGCTCACAAAAAGCCTGGGAAACAAGCCAAAGTTTCAACTTCTTCAGGGCTTCTCCAGAAGGCATCCTAAGTTGTTTAAACCTCTCTTTGCTTCCCATTTCTCCTGGCTCCATATTTTTCACTTTTTAGAAGTCCCCTCTTCTTAGTGCATAGCTCACAAGCAGGAGTGCCCCTGCCCCCTTCCTCATCTATAATAAATTTAAATCCTGAATGTGCTGTCTGCCCAGCACACTGGAGGGCTTTGATTGTTCCTTCTGTGCCCAGAGACACTGAACACTGTGCAGAGATCCCTCCTGTTGTAGCCGAGCCCCTTTTGATTGCTGTGGTCTGCGATGCTGTTTCAGTACAAACACTGATGCTGCATGAAACACTCATTTTCTTAACAGCTTCGATTTCTCTCTGCTGCCCCATGGCAGAGAGGGAGAGCAAAGCCATGCGAGTATTTTGGTATTCTGGGAAATAGGTAAATAAGGCTGCTGTGAGGAAGGAGTTTGCCCTGCTGCCTCCAGCACTGGTTGGAGGGGAACATCTGGAGTCTTCTGGTCAGTGCTTGGCTGCTCCACCTCTGGCAAGATTTTCTGTGATGCTGCTGACAAGATGTGGCAGTTGTGTACCAAGTCGGTGGTCTTCCTGCCAGCTAGAAATGCCACTCTTTGCAGCAAGCTGGAGTCTAGTAGAGTTGCCTCCATTTTTCCTTCTCCCAGATGGTAGCACTTGTGGCTGGACATGGTGTTAGTGTCTTTTCTATGGCATTTTAAAGGCTGAGCTGGTTTGTGTCCATATGAAAACTTCCATCCACCTACAGAGGAGCAGCTGTTTCTAGTTCACTGCATGCTGCAATGTTGCTGTCTGTGCAGTGTGGTGCAGTCGTTACCTCTGCCCTCCAGGCTAGGGCTTCTCAGTGGGGACGTTCCTGTTTAGTAGGGACATTCAGCAATAACAAGCTTCTTTCTCTCCTCTCCTTCCATGAGCTAGTCTTGAAGGATCCCAGAGGGCTGGAGATGGGAGCGAGAACTGGGCACCCCAGAAGATGAGAATTCAAAATTTTCCATGTTTAATGTTGACAGGAAAAGGAATCGCCGTACGGTACCATAAGTAGGATCTCAGCAGCAGGCTGATGAACCTTACCAGATTCTCCACCATTCCCACCAGCACAAATCCATTGAAATCAAGGGACTTTTCTGTCATGACTAGGATGAAAAGAGGAGAGGTCAGCTGCCTGCCCTGCCTACCATGATAGATGCTGTCCATTTTGCCCTCCTTCCTACCAGCCTTGTGCTCCCAACCTGCGATCAAGTATCTCTTGTATCCAACCTATATGTAGTCAACTACAGAAAAACAAATTGTCTGGCGAGAATGTTAATGAGTGCAAGACACTGAGGCGTGTGTGTTATCGTGTCTCCCTCTAGTGATCTGAACTCACAAGTCTGCTTTGGGTCTCTTGTGCTTGGAGTTACTCCTTTGGTGGCAGAGCTTCTCTGGGCTCACAGGGGCAAAGGGCTGGTCCTTTAGGACTGGGTCCCATTTCCCCTGCCATCTGGAGGTCATATTCCCCACTGGCAGCTCCATGTTTACAGCTGTAGTTAGCATCTGAAAATTTAAATGTGCTTGTAAAGATACAGAAAGGTTGAGTGTGAATTAAAGAGAGAAAAAAATTCATAGCATTTAAATTTAATACTTTCAATTCAAACATCCTTAAGAAAGCTATCCTTAGGAAGAAAACGGAGAGGCTGATTTTTCCCCCCCTTTGTAGCTGTAATCTATAAATACTTTCACTTTAGGCAAGCATATTTCTCACTGTCTTCACAGTAGGAGAGAGATGCTCTAATAAAAGGGGAAAGTTAAGGTAGTAGCTTATAGCTGTTCCCTGCATATCTTTTTTTCATTTAGAGAGAGAGACTTCACCATTTTTGTTATTATGCGTGTTAAAGTGGCTTCAACCGATTGCAATGACTTCACTGACTTCAGTACCCGATATATTCCGCACTGGAGCCAGAACTACTGTCTCCCCTTGTCTAAGGACCCCAGTGAGCATGGATGACAGCACCTACTGCGGCACACTGGTCCTGCCAGGACAGTGATGTCTGGAGGGAGTTTTCTGCACAGCCCCCAAAGCCTTCACCCCTTCTGGCTTCTCCCACACGATCATCTGGCTGCCTTTTGCCTCTGCCTCCACCCCCACGCCAACCCCACCGATGAAGCCACTTGGCTTATATATTTCCCAGCTCTAGTGACAGCTGGAAAATAGTGAGAGAGAACAAGGGTGCAGGGAGAAGCAAGACTATTTGCAAGAACCTCCTGTACAGAGATAGGCCTAGGGCAAAGAACAAGTCAGTTTTCGGGGGAAGACATCCCAAACCTGCTTGCCGTGAGGACCGCAGCAAGGTCAGGTGTCACTCAGCCTCCTGCAGCGGGGAGCCTCTCTCCCAGGTCTGAATACAGCTGTAGTGGAAGTGGGAGTCTCCCAGCTGAAGACAGTGAGCTATTTTGGTAACGCAAGGCTGCAACAGGCCCAGGCGCTGTGAACACTTGTGCTCTTTTTCATTCCTCAGCCTCCTTTGTAAGCATTTCAGAGATGTGGCTTCACAACACCCCTCCCTTTTCTGGATGAAGAAAAACATTAGAGACTGAAAACATGATGCAGGGTGTTGTGGTTTTTTGTTTGTTTTTTTTTTAAGAGGTCCATGTACAAAAGTGTTGTTCTTATTTCTTCTTCAGTTACTTCTTTCTAAACAGCAGCTGAAAAATATGCCTTTTCTCATGTACTCTGTATTTTTTCATGCACTGGCTGAACAAATCATCCTTTCTCATAAACTCGCAGTGAGTGCCCACCGCACTGTCACTGCAGCACGGGAGCAAAGCAGGCAGCAGCGAGGAGGCTGGGAGGGGGTGGTGGGTGCAGGCCCCCCCAGGGGAGCGAGAGCTGCCGTCTGATGCAGCCTTTGCAGTTCACGCCCCGTTTGGGGTGTCTTGAGCCATTTGAAAGATGTGCATATCCTTGCCACAGGATCAGTGCGAGCTGCAAGCAAGGAAAGTGTGATGCAGGTAATGATGGCCTGGGAAAGGCGTTGATGGTGAGAGATTTCAGCCGCGTTGACTGAGGGCTGTGGCAGACTGGAAGGGTCATGGCATGAGGACAGGACCACATCCATGGCACACTGTACTGGGCAGCTCAGAGAGTCCACATCTTGTCCTGGCTTGTGTCCCAGGCAAGGCACCATGGAAATGAGCCAGCTGCAAGTCTGGGGTAGGCAGAGGGAAGAGCAATGCAGCCTCTCAGGGGGTCCCTAGGTTCCTCTTGGGGGTGCCTGCGGGTCACTGCCCTGTTGTATGGGCCTGGTTGAGGGCAGGGTCATCTTAGTCCATGTGCCATAACGGTCAGCATACATTGTTGCCACCATCCTTACCTGCTGTGCAGCTTGTGGATCTGTGAAAGCCACACACGAGTATGCAGGTGCACACTGCCCTATGCATTATTTGTGAGCATTTTGCTGTGTGTTCATTTGTATGTTCACCATGCTGCTGTCTGTGCGTGCATTTTGCTGCACAGGTAAGCTTTTTGACGTTTACCAGCCTTATCCAGCAACCTCAAAGGCTTGCATTTCCTTAATGGTAGAAGTGTGCAACATAGCAGTTTCACAATGAAAATTTTAACCATAAAAAATAAAAGTAGAGGAGAAGACAGTATCCTGAGTGATACTGTACCTGCCGTCCTTTGGTTGTGCAGCATGTCCAAAGCCTGTCTGTACTGCCTGAACTGCAGCTGCATGAAGGGGACAGAGAATAAGTATTTGTAGTGTCAATCATAGTAAGAGACAAAATTTCAGAAATTCCTTGAACTGGAGGAGCTCAGATCAGGCTCCAAACTTTGCAACTTCAGCCTGTCTCTGACACGTCCACTTATATCTCCTGCATTTATCTCTGCTGTACTTGGGCATATTCCAAGCAGATAAATAATTGGTTCCTGCTTCTGTCTCCCCTTCTCCCCAAGGGACTTAAAGTTAATTTGTGCTGACTGTTAGTCTTTGAGTATGTGGTGGGTTGACCTTGGCTGGCTGCCAGGTGCCCACCAAGCCACTCTATCACTCCCCTGCTCAGCAGGACAGGGAGGGGAGAAAATAAGGTGGAAGAAACCTCATGGGTCAAGATAAAGGCAATTTAATAAAGCAAAAGCAAAGGTCATGTGTGAAAGCAAAGGAAAACAAAAGATTTATTCTCTGCTTCCCATCAGCAGGTGACGTCCAGCTACTTCCTGGGAAGCAGGACTTTGGTACACATAGCAGTTGCTCCAGAAGACAAACAACGTAATAATGAATGACCCCCCTGCCCCCCTTTCTCTTTGCTTTTATTGCTGAGCAGATGTCACATGGTATGGAATATCCCTTTGGTCAGTTTGGGTCAGCTGTCCTAGCGATGTCCCCTCCCATGATCTTGCCCACCCCCAGCCTACTGATGAGGAGGGGATGGAGAGACAGCCGTGATGCTGTGCAAGCGCTGAATAGTAAAAGTAGCTAAAATACTGGTGTGTTACCTACACCTTTCTAGGTACGAATACACAGTGCAGCACTGTGAGTGCTGCTGTGGGGAAAATTAACTCCATCTCAGCCAGACCCAATACAGGATAGAGCCTCCTGGTGCGAAAGGAAGTCAGGGCATGCACAGGTAGAGGTGCTCCTTGCACTGTGCAATTGTAAATGGCCCCCTTTCCTGCAGGGAGATCTGCAACCACTTGACTGCTGTGAGGAGGATTCCTCGTAGCTCTTGGGAGCTTTCCAGGGGGCAGCACAGGTGGATATGGGAAGCCCATGCTCCCTAGATGTTCCTTCAGCCAGCCCCAGCTCAGAAGCCTGAAGCTGCTTGTACCATAGTTTGGGTGAAATACAGCCCTGTGGAGAGGCGAGTCAGCCCATGTGAGAGGCTGGTTGTGCCTCAGGGAATGCCGGGGGGGTCTTGGAGCCCATGCACAGAGCAGCATCTGTAAGGGACTTGGGGACAAAGAAAAGTCACATTTGCCATGCAGTGTCTCCTGTGTGAGACCCAGGGAAGATGAGGGAAGAAGACTGTTAACTCGAACAGACAAAAGTAATTAGAGGAGAAAAATAATAGATTAATGAGCAGCCAGTGTCAGGGGAACTTATTAATTATCAGTAGAGGATTTCCTTCCGTGTGCAGGCTGGCCGAGGGCATGCAAGATAGCAACCAAAACTTTAGTCCCGTTTAAGGAAGCTGCTAGGGAATTAGTGGCGCTCCGTGTCTGGAGGGCAATAGCAGAGGTTGAGTTAAATGCTTCCTTTGAGTCTCCTGTTACGTGTGGCTGGGGGGAGGGGGGGGGGATCTGGGAAATGCGAGATTGTATCTAACTGATGTTAATAATGGCTCAATAAAAATGCTCTGATAAGAACACATTAAAGTTGCACAGTTAAGCACCCACAAGCCAGGTAAGGTGAGATTTAAGGTTACAAATGCAACCTTAACTCTTCTCCTGCTGAGTGCACCTTAGCAGGCAGCCTCTAATTAAGGGGCATCAAGCTATTTCTCAAGTAATATATCATAACATTTGTTAATGCTCTTTTCAACTTTGGACAGGTGCACACAGTGACTTCTAATATTGTGGTTTTGTCTGCCTGTGCCTGGTGAAACAGAATCCATTTTAATTATGGCACTGAGAATACTGCATCAGTTGTGCTTGAACCAAACACGGTGGTTTAGACACAGGGTCCATTCAGACTGTCCAGATACAGGGCAACCTACCATCCGTTCTCTCAGGTCACCATTTCGTGTGTCAGAAAGCAGCAGGCATGGAAGATGTTGACATTAGCTGCAAGTAGTGTTGAATGCAGGGTTTTCCTTTCTAAGGACTGATTTTGACTCCTTTAGCTCAGCATACTGTGTTTTTAACCTAGTTGCATTACTGAAGCATTCAGACTGCTCACAGGGTGAGATGTTACTCTGTCCCATCAGACCATGCCACAAAATATGCCTTTCTTCTCTCATCCAGGAGGTAACTGCTCACATATCTTCCTTTTAGCACTCCTACATTTACAACGTGGAGTCTCATTGCATGTACAATAGCTGTGATATAATAGTAAAGAGGGAGAATATAAAGGGCAAATCGTTCTTGGGGAACACTACAGAAGTGAACAGATCCAATGAGTTTAAACCACACATTGTAGACCTGAGATCCTTCCTTGCTAGTAATGCTGAGTGGTTAGGCTGCCCACTGAACACGGAGTCCTTTCAGAGGAAGCCATCCGTTCTGCTGTGTAAGTCCTTGAGTAAAGCCTCTCCCCTTCCCCACATACCCTTGCTGCAGTAGATGTAGATTTCTCATAAGTCTCCATCCACGTATCGGCAAACACAACCTTGCAGCACCCTCTGCTATCCCACTGCTCGTCTTTGAAGCTACATAGGGAGGCCTGCTTTGGTTGCATTTGAAGCAAATACTCAGCACTGTTGGACTGTGAGTGCCATCAGATCTGTGAGTTGAGTTGCAGACTTGCATGTGAGAGCATCTAAAGCAGTCAAGTTTCCCTGAGCTTTAGTTTTTGCATTGTGGATCGTTGTCCAAGGAACAGATCAGGTAGCAGGAATGGCAAAGGCAAGGACAGCAGCTTTAGCAGCAGCCAGAGATCTGTAGATATTTTTAAAAGGTTTCCAAATGCGTATTCAGTTGTCCCCAGAAGAAACCGTCGTGTTGTGAGAGCTGTCCCTTAGAGGCAGGTGCGGGCTGGTCAGCAAGGAGCAGAAGGTTACACGTGAAAAGGAAAGGTCACATAACCCCTGGTGGCCCTGCAGGAGACAGGCACTGGCTGGCCACAGGGGAACAGGGCTGATGTGCAGGGTAGGAGAGAACAACCGCAAGGAGGGAAGGTAGAGAATTTCATAGAAAGCCCCCAGAACGGTGAAATATGCTGATTAATTTCCACAGGCCTGCCTGGATCTGAAGTGAGCTAAAAATTTCTTCACTCCGAGACTTTGGGGATCACTGAGCAGAGTTTGTTTAAAAGAAATGAGCTTCATCTGAGAGGTTTTGCAACTTGTGCTAATGAGAGTCTGTCTGTCAAACTTAAGTGGCATCAAGTGACTCAGAACAAGGGCTCTTGGGCGTTAAATGGTTCCTACCAAATACCAAGCCCATTACCATGATTGGCTGTTGTAGCCCTCTAAACGGCAAAAGTGATTAAATTGGTCGTTATGAAACACTAAAGATGCATAATTATGAAAAATAAGGCTCAAGTAAGAGGAGATTTCATCTCACTCACTGCTTTGTATCTCAAGGAGGAATCAACGTAGAAATGTTTTAAAAGCAGCCAAGGGTTGCCCCTTGTCTGGTTTTCTCCTGACAGTCTGGGAATCAGGGCTGTGTTTGGAAGTGTGGGTGTTTCTCCAGCCCTGACATATCAGCTGGAGACTGAGCGTCCCAAGTCCCCCTCTCTGCATAAGATTGTGTTTCTCCCTCGTTGGGGAGGCTTTGGCTCCCTCCCTGCTATCCCTCATGCCTGTACTCAGGGCGAAGTCATCTTTTCTTGGTAATGTGCCACGGGATACACCTAACCCGTCTGGCTGCGTGGAGCGATAAGGTGTGAACGCGTTGGGTCCCGTCAGGAGGGAGAGCACAGCCAGCGCTACTGAAGCCACAGCAGAGTGGTGTGTGACCTTGCGTGGTCAAGGGAGATGATGCTGGGCAGGGGCAGCTCGGAGTCAGAACTATTGAGATATTTTTTTCAGCAGGAAAAACTGCTGTGGGAGTCCTTGAGCTGCTACCAGTGCCAAGCAAACTCAGCTCTGCCCGTCTCTCCCTCTGGTGTGCTAAGGTGAGGTCCAGCACACAGCTTTCCTTGCTCCACCTGCCACATCAGGCACTCCTGCCTGGTCTGGGAGGGGAGGACGTATGTCCTCAAAGTGTCAGGTTCAGGCAGTGCCACACGTAGGGGCACTAATACATTTTCTCGTCCTAGGAAACCCTCAGCTGCTCCAGAGGGCTCTTCTCCATGCCGTGCAGAGGGGCTTTCTAGCAGGCAGTTTAACAAAGGTCGATGGCAAAAATGAAGTGTCAGGTCTTCTGTCACTGGCTTTTGGTCACTGTGTTCGAGAGGGCAGGGGGCACCGGGTATCCATGAAACTCTCTGCAGGTGGGCAGGGGGGTTGAATAAAGACTTGCAGAGCTGTTACACGTCTTTGAGCTTAGGGCGTTGTAGGGGCGTTGGGGGAGAGGGTTGCGAAGTTCTGCTGGTGAAAATGGGAGTCCTTTTGCCTTCAATAGTGACTCTGGAGATGCAACCAGTGCTTTGCAGCCTTCCTGCTCTCCCAGCCCTGCCTCCCAGCAGGGCCAGTACCCCTCACTCTTGCTTTGGAGCACCCCTCAAGTGTTGTTCTCCCATTGAAAGGCTGCAATAGCACCAGGCAGAGAGCAGAACATGTGCATGGGGTTTCTCCAGCACAGCTCAGTCAGCCCAGACTTTCTAAAACTCTAATGTTCCCTGCTTGCTGCACAGGCCTTCAGCAGAAATAGAGTATTTATTCATTCTACTTTCTTTTTAGTTCTCTCCCTCTTTGGTGCCATCCCAGCCCTAGAAGAGTTTTATAACCTCCTTAGAAAGAGTAATAATGGTGCTGAGTTATTCACAGCCTCTGGGGCCCTCTGCTCTCCTTGGGTTGCTGCACTTCTCTCTAGGTGAGCGCTAGCTGAGTCACTGAGCACAAGTCCTTGTTTCTCTTATTCAAACTAAGTGGTCACAAGGGATATGCGGGTATTTAAGTTCCCTGATTCCTGCATCAGGTACTTAATGTACCAGCAGTTTCTACCCAAAACTCTGCTGACCATTCGTCTCCCTCGTCTATCTGTCTGTCTTGCTAATGTTGAGTATCATCCAGGAACTTAATTGTATTGCAAATTAAATGCCTTTACAAAACGATTGGACGTTGCTTGGTATCGGAGTATGTAATTTAAGGCATTAATCACTTTTAAGAAAATACTCTCTGTGTGTGTCATTTATGGCATTATTCCTATCCCAGAAGACAATGATTGTCTGCGTATGTATGTGAGAGCATGTGAGCCATCTTAGTCAGCTGATTTGCCGTATAAAATTGTCTTCTGTCCAGTGCTGCTGTGGCTGCTGTAGTCAAAATAAAATGTGCCACGGTCTTAAATGGGAAGCCAAGTACCTCTGCCTTTTGAAGAAATTGCATTCTTCACAGAGATTAAGTTGCAACACACCTTTTGGCACCTGCCCATGCCTCCGAATCTAGGCTACTCAGCCAAACTTGATCTGTCTGAAAAAGTACTTCTCTTAACCTAAACCGAGTTGGAAGCATCCTGAAAAGTTTCAGACCGCTCTTGAGGTGTTGAACAGAGGACCATTTCTGTAAATGGATTTATTTCATTACTTAGATGTTTTTCTAACTTTTTTCATGGCTTCTTGTAATTTGCACGCAGTTGTTGGCTTAAATCCCCAGCTGTACTGAAAAAGATTATTCTCTGTAAGGGTGAATGTTTTTCATGAGTCCTGGTTATGGGGATTCAGAGGTATTTCTGTATTGCAGCTCTCTTCTGGAAAACACTGTGACCACTATGAAATTTCTTGCCCACACAGTAGCTTGTAGGCATTTTAAAAAGTTTACATTTAAAATTCTTCCAAAATGCTGCATAAATTTGTCTAAGATTTCCCATCATATTGGCCTAGCTTGTGCTAAAATACAATAGGGTTGTGGTTGCCATCATCTGTGAACTTCGCACTACGTCTGTGTGTAACAGGACCCACATCACTGAAGGGTTAAACTTTCTCACTCAAGAACGCTTCCCTGCAGAAAAAAAAAAAAAAACCAACCAAAAAAACAACCAGCCCAGAAGCCTCAAAGTCCTTAATTTGTGTTCAGGGAACAGTTTTTCAGGAAAGTATGTATTACCGAGCTTGGAGGGGAGAATGAGTCAAAAACTGAGCTGGGTCTCACATGTGGAACCTTTTCCCAGCAATTTCTCATCTTATAATTTGGTCTGTGGGGCCCAACTGCATTTTAATCAGTTGCTCTTGTCAAGGATAACTTTGATGACAAGAAGTGGGGTGGGGGCAGGGGGGAAACTCAGTTATATAATCGGGGTTGTTTCCGTATAGTTTGGAAAGGCCTCAAAGCTTCCTCAAAGGGAACAGCCTTCGTGGGCAGGATGTCAGTGCCTGGAAATTGTATGGGAATTGTACCTAAGCAGGGAGGTTGCACATTTCCAGCCTAAGAATGAATATCCTAGTAGCAAGTGTTGCCTTGTGACTGTGGTCTTGTGTTGCTGATCTTTGTCACATCACTCTGTTTTGCCTGTAGGTTGTCCCTCCCCTTGACAGCTCCTCTTTTTAATCTAGTGGTTATACATTGTCAGTATCTCTAGGAGGGAATGTTGCAAATTTCCTGTTTCCCCCTCTCAAACCATAGCTTGGAAATTCAACTTTAAGGTTGCAAACAGAAACCGCTTGGACCCATCTTCGCATCGCTATGCAAATGGTGTGCATCATCTCTAAGATCCTGGAAATAGGTTCACAAGGAGACAGCTTCATTCAGGAGGGCTATCCAGAACAGATTTTCTGCAAGTGACTTTAAATATAAAAGTACTGTCAAAATACTAATGTTAGCAAAAGCTACTCTTTTAGCTGGCTAGCCTACAAACCCAAAGACCAGACCACTGTTGTTTACTAGACATCAGCCTAGTAGAGGTGAGCACATGGCAAATAACCACGTACCAAAGCAATCCCCCTGTTCCTTGACTGTCCTTTTTCTGACCATTTGTAACGTAGACTCCTTCCTCTCCAGAATTCCCCAGGTCAGGAAAAGAAAATGGAGTGAAGTACCCTTGTCAATAGCTCTTCCGTCAAAGCCTGCCTAATTTATATGCAGGCAATAACTAAACGATGCCTGTGGGGAAAGGCAGCAGAGACAAGGCTGGTTGAGCAATTTTAAGCAATCCTTTCCAATATGCATTTTTCAGTGTTCTGAAGGCCATTTTAAAAGGTAACTTAACTTTAAATTCCTAGGCTTGCAAAAGTGCGAAGGAGCAGGGTTATTAAAACCATGCAACCCCCTGTAAGCTTCTGAAAGAGAGTGCAGCTTGTACTGGGGTGTCGTGCAAGAAGACAAGAATATTTGCTGTCTCAGTATGCTCTTCCCTAGCAGGGTATGGCAGTCTCCAAAGCGTTTGCCCTATACACGTGGTGCTCGGGACGGGAGTGTTGCTGGAGCCCCTCCTCATGCCAGGAGGTCTGGGGGCTCTGAGAGTGAAGGAGCAGTAGTTGGCAGAGAGCTAGGAAGAAGGCTGCCTTCCATGATGCCTGTCAGAAGCAGGAACCCAGCATGCTGGTGTTTACGAGCACCATCTCAAGGATGTGCTCCATCCTCAGACATCCAGGACACCAAGACTGAGGCTTCCCCTGCTTCTGCTTCATTAGCTCATTAAATAAGCATTGCTGTGGGAGTCAAGGCCGAGCAGGCCTGAAGACTGAGCCTCCCCCAGCCACTGGATGTCTTCTGCACTTCGCTCTCCTCCGCTTTCCAAAGCAGTGAGGAGGAAGCCCCTCCTCTCTCTGCAAACATAAAACATCTCCATCAATCTTGGTGGTTGTCACAGGCCATATCCCCACCATGCCACAATGCAGCTGCCAGAGACGCTCTCCCCTCCTCTCACCACCACCCTGCACTGGGAATCAGCTCTTCTCCCTGTATCCATATCAGAAACCAATATTCATAGCCTCTTCCTACCTTTCCCCTCTTGGTGCTGGCAGCAGCTCTTCCAACCCTTTCCTGTGCTTGAGATACCTACCACAGTAATGGGATCCTCCTGCAAGCTCTTTAATTGAAAGGAATTTCTGTCTGGCCTGGAGATGTCAGGAGGCTGACGGAGACGTGTTTCTGTAAAATGAGGCTTGATCTACAGAGCAACAGGCAGTGTCTGGATCACTGAGAATCCTTCACACTGGCTGGCTGCAGCCAGCTTTTGGATGGGGGATGTTAATTAAGATGCAGCTGTCAGGGTGTGGGTGCTGGAGACCCCTCCAGCTCTGCTGCCAGCCCTTCCTCCGCAGCTCTGGCCTGCGAGGTGCCATGGCTCCCTTTCCACTTGGCGCTCCCCCGTGCCTGCTGTGCCACTTCCATTTCTGATTCCCATCAATTTGAAACAGAGCCCTGCTGACCGTGCTGACCGCTGCTCATACATCTCCCGGCATGGTTAATAATAATGGCCTCTGTGGGAAATGATGGGCTGAGACAGGGAAAGGACATAATGATGCTCTGGCTGGGGTAGGCAGAAAGAGGAAAGTGAAGTGACAAGCAGCTAAACAGCAAGAGAGGGGTGTGATGATAAAAACAAACAAACCTGCAAATGTCTAAAACCCCACAGCAACAGCATCCCTGAAACAAATGGAGAGAGACAAGCTTGTGTCCCTGAGGGAGAGAAGAGGGGGAAGAGAGAGAGGGAGTGGAAAGCGAGCAGAGAATCGGCCAATAATTGAAATGGCATCAGGGAAGAAAAGAACTGGAAAGCACAGGCAGGCTTGGAATTGGCAGGTGGCAAAGAAAGAGGATGAAAGACAGAGGGAGAGAGCACGAAGGAAGGAAGATGTGGGTGTGGAGAGTGAAAGGGAAAAGCGGAGGGGATGGTACATGTGGAGCTATCCAAAGAAAATGGATGCAGAATGGGAGCTGGGGAAGCATGGAGGGGAAGAGAGCCATGCATTGGCAGAGGAGGAAACGCAGAGGTGAACTGAACCAGGGCAGAGAAGGAAAACAAAGTATTTGGGGTTAGAAAGAGGGAAGAAAGAACAAAGCAGTGGGAGAAAAGAGTTAAAGAAGAGCAAGTTAAAGAGCCTCAGGTCTACGCTGTTAAAGTTCACCAAAGAGGCACAAAGAACAGGGTTTGGAAACACAGAGCACCTCTTGGTACCTGCTTCTCCAGGGCTCCACCAGTCCCCATCAGCTGCTTGGGATTGCAGGGAAGTGCTTCTTGGTTTTGAATGAGCAGAATTTGATTTGGTGGGAAAGGTTTTGGCCCTATGCTGCTGCCCTAGCACTCGTAGCGCAGAGCAGGCAGGTTTGCTGTAGGTATTATCTCCATAGCAATGAACGGCACCCACAAGGAAAGCAGCAAGCATCTCTTCATCGGGCAGATCAGCTGCTTCCCCGCTCCGTGTTTGCTGGTTAATTGTCTCTAGCACCTGACCCCGCGCAGGATGTTTCCTTCTGTTGGTAAAGCAGATCAATGCTGACATCATGCAGCATCCGAGATTTTTCTCTCAGTGCAAACAGTTGCTGCTGCCCTTGGCGCTCATCAATAACCAATTATGCGATCATCTGTGTTTTCTGGCTCACTATTTTTTACCCCCACACAGAGGAAATCAGAGAAGATGGTTAAATTTCCTCTCCATAATTTGTGTCCCTCGGCTGTAGCTGGGATGAAGCGGAGTGGCAGTTGTTGGAACAGGAGTGCTCTTGCCGTGTGGTGGGGAGGTTAGCCAAAGCGCAGGGGGGAGCTGTGGCTGCCCAGGAAGGGGTGTGTGGGCAGATCTCTGGCAGGGTTCGTCGCTCATCATCACGCAACACATCGACACGGGTTCATCACATCATGAGCTGCTCACATGCTCAGTACGTGAAGGGTGTTTTGCAAGTGATCCTTGGTGGTCCTTCACTGAAACGCTAGTACTCGCGTCCTGGGTTCTGCACTCACATTTGTCCCTGCCCTCCTGTGTAGCACTGTATAAGCCAGAGATCTTTCTGTGCTCCCATTTTTTTCCTGAAAGACATGTCTCCATGACATCAACCATGAGAATTTTAGATCTGATGTACTTCTAAGGCCCTCCGATCTTTCTGATGGGATGGAACAAATAGGTATTTATGGTAAACACAAAAATGTTGTAGGGTTGGGTTACAGGTGCAAATACATGTACAAATATGGAGCTTGTTTACTTCAGGTATTCCACAGCATTTGTCAAACTGAGTCACTGGGGTTCCTTCAGGGTAAGGCATGAGAATAAGTCAAAAAAGCAAACACATAAATACATTTTTTGAAGATCTGCATCAATATGCATGGAACTTTTTTTTATTGCTACCCTTTTCCCCAGCTGTTTTCCAATTCCTTAGAAACCACGCTTACCCCTCCCATCTTTGCCATTTCAGCTTCCACCTATCTCATGTACAGTGTTCAAATAAGCTCTTGTACTACTATTTTTTTTTCCTGGTAAAGATGAAAGTTGTTAGTATCCAATACAGGTGGATGTGGCACAGAGAAAAGGAAGGACCTGGGTGAGCCTCCTGGCTGGCATTCTGATGCAGAGATTTGGTTTCCAATTAGATAATGCTCTCTGAAAACAGGGCTGCTGGAGCACATGGGACAATATTGACTAAAGCACAAAACAATTCAGTGGGTGACCTTCATGCTCTCGCGTACGTAGCCAGCCAGGATGCATGGCGTGTAAATGCCACCCCATCGGTATTCATTTTGTGTGACTCAACCAACCTGCACCAGGGAATGGATGAAAGGCAGCGCTCAGGTATGTAATATGATTATCAGATAATATATCAGGCTGCGATTCCACAAAGCCAAAGGGTCAACAAGAGTGGAAAATGTATTTTGCAGCTTCTGAGAAGATGAATTTTTGAAGATTAGTGTGTCCTCAATAGAAAATGAATAAATAAATACATAAACAGATGTCATTTAACATGGCTCCCACTTCTCCTTAGCTGACCAGCTGGCTCCCAGGGAAAGTACTGAGTGTGTGGACCACCTTGCTCATGTTTGGTCTGGGTTGTGTTTGCACATATGAAACAAGGTGAAGTTCTGGCCTTTTCGCCATGAGAGGCATAAAGAAATTGTGTGGTTCAATCCCATTGTTTTTTCTCAGCCCTTTGAGGTGGTGGCCTCCCTTACTGAAATCACAGAATATTCTCCTGTTGGTGCCCCTGTGTTTGGATTTCCAGGGGTGGAGGCAAGGTACTGCCTGTCCATCACTCCTGGCTCCTGCCCCTAGCATGCCTAGGGAAGGTTTCCTGTGGAGCATCTACGTGCTGTTTCCTTACCAGCCTGCCAAAGGTTTGAGCCAAATCACCTTTGCCTCACAAAGTAATGCACATTTCTCAAGAGTCAGGCTTTACTTGACCTTTCACTGGCTGACCTGACTCCCTCGCAGGATGAGAATGGAGACTGTTATTACAACCAGCTGAAGTTGTGGTGTTTAAAGTTTGAGCAAAACACACTCAACTGTTTGTTCCAGAGAGACTACAGCTGAGGTAATGCTATAAATCATTAACATCAACCTATAAAATAGGTTCCCAGGCATTTGTGCTGCTGCTGCTGATCTCTGGTGTAAGCAGTAGCCTACAATGCCAATCCCCGTCTTAAAGATCATCGACATGATCTGACCGGTGGCATTGTTTAGGCTGCTCAAAACCTCACTCATGTCAAACCACCAGGTTCAAAAAGAGGGAGACAGCAGACCCAGACAGAGGTGTTTCTGGTTTGTAAATTGATGCGGCTGCCTAAAAAAAAAGCTGGGAGCCATTCTCCACGAGGCACCCAGAATAGCTGTGCTCTACTCAATGAGAGCAGCTTTTAAGACAGACACTTTCTTTTCTCATGGCTCAAAGAGCAAGTAACAAAAAGTAGTAAATCTCAGAGAAGAGCAATGACCTCTGAATCTTCTCAGGAAAAAAAAAAAAGGTGGCTCTCTTGAACTGAAAAGAAACCTGTATCTGGGCTTTGCAAAGAAATATTCCTTACATTAGGGGGGGGGGGGGGGGGGGGAAGGAAGTATGGTAAGATTTTACTGTAGCTAAATTGTAAGGGCAGAAGGGATCATCTGGTTTGATTTCGCGTGCAGCACAGTCCACAGAACGTGGCATGGCAGTTTCGGTGTCGAGCCCATAACACCCATTGGCCCCATCTTTCTCAAGAGCACCGGTGGCACCGCTGTGGCCCTTCCCCGTGGCCTCCCCATGCCCCTCTGGAGCGCCTGGGCACTGCGGCCCCTCTCCAGGGGCTCCACGGAACCGGGCATCCTGCGGGCACGGCCTCCTCCCCTTCCCAACAGGCTTTCCTGTCCACGGAGAGCTTCACACAGCCTGTGGGATGTATGGAGAAGCAGGGCAATGAAAGCCAGTGACAGATAATATAGGCATGGTGTGCTGCGATGGAGAGACGGGACGCAGCTTGATGCAAGCAAATGTCGATTTATTGTATAGAAACACGGGTATATATACTTTCAGAAGTCGCACATTTTAAACAGATTGGTTCTTTTGAGCTAAGCATTGCATACTAGGCAATCCATGATTGGTGGTTAACTACCATCAATTAACAGCAAGGTGTTATCTTTCCTTGTCGCATCCGTCCCCCACTCCCCTATGCTCTCTCAGCATGACTCATCATGTTAATTGTTGTGTCTATACACACTCCTTGTCCTCCCAGGGTTAGTGACCTACAAGCTCGAGCACATTCCCCTCAGCTAACTGATTGCCACGCATGGTCCTAGTTTCCAGCCTGCTCCTGCAATGGTGCTTCTTCAAACTCAAAAGCTGCTCAGATCAGGTTCTGGGGGTGGGCTGTCATTTGTCTTTCTTCCAAACTGGTTCAGACTGGCTCACCTTTCCCCCACTGAAATACTCATGATTTGAGTGCCTTGGGTGAGAGAAGCGTAACTACTTTGCTGCACTTAGGACATCATTGTCAAATTGAAGGGCTGGGGAGGAGCCACTTCACCCAAGGAAAGTATTTGTGTTCAGCGGCTGCTAAAGTGCAGGCAGCTTCCTTTCCAGTGCTGGAGGGGAGCAAAGCACCCTCCTGCATTTTGCTGGTTGAGGGAAATGGTTGGGATTTGAGAATGTGAACAAGGTAAGGAAGGGGGGAACCAAGCAGGTGGTTCCCGGGAATGCACAGCTTTCTGTCCCACTGCAAACACCCCGATGTGGATGCTGCTTGTTTTTACCATTTCTCATGTAACTCTGGAGAGAGAGGACAAAGCACAGCAAATAGGTGAGGACATGAGGTCCTGGCCTTGAGGAGTATCCCGTGTAGCAAACAGAAAACTGAGTGTAATGTTTGCAAGTTACAGAGGCTGTTCAAGCAAACACTAAATGGATCCAGAAAGGGAACTCCAAAGGGTTGTGTTTTGGGCTGTTTAACTTCATTAACGTGTGCATTTTCAGAGGCTCTAACGTTATATCTTCATGTGTCCTGCTTTGGAGCAATGGCATCTGCTACAAATGATAAAATAGAAATTGGAAAAGAAAATGCAGCTGGACGTGTGCTGTGCCCTGAAGTCAGTTAGTGCGCAGGCAAATGTATTAGATGGAAAAAATATTAGGCGGGAAAGATCAAGAGCCCCATCAGGAAGAGGACGGACAAAGGAAGACTTTGTATAAGTAGGGGAGAAATTTGATAGATGAGATCTTCTGAAGAGAGAGGTTCTTGCCTTTGTCTGCAACTAGACTCAGTTGATAACCTGCTCTGCCTTACTTAAAGAAATGGGGCAACTGCAAGGTGTTTGATGTGTTTGATGCTGGGAAGTCAAAGGTGGGACTAGGTTGCCATTCTTGGCTGTATCTGTCAGAGCTGCCAGCTGTCCGCCCTGTCTGAGCTACGGTTGTTTGCTTTTGTTGTGGGGTGGTGGAGAGCAAGGTGCATCCTCTCATATACAGAAAGGTCTGGTGGATCTCCCTGTCTCACAGGAACCTGTGAAAGGGAACACTCCTTTGAAACTGTAAAGTGTACTGACTTCTGAAAATCTCTAGATTTCCTGCTGAACCTTTGCGTTGATCACCACTAGAAGGCAGAGCAAATCACTTCACTGGGTTTCTATCATCTCACTGGACAGAAATTGCTGCTTTCAGGGTTTACTGCTGATATTTTGTGCCTACCCATTTATTTGTCATCCAAGGATCCCAGAGTGGTTACAGTAGTGGGCTGTCTGGCTATTAACCCGTGAGACAGGGAGTCATTATTTCTGATTCTGTTTCCAACTCTATCCAAACTGGGAGTGTCTGTCCAACAAACCTCTTCCCCTGCCAGCACCTCTGCAAGCAGGGACTGTGCTCTTGCATGTCTACAGCCCACTGCATCCCTAAGACAGGAGATGCTCCTACTACCTAGCGCAGCTGGTACGGAGCAAGGAGAAGCTGGAGACTGTGCTCTTTTAGAAGCTCCACCTATTCTGTGTATTCCCCCTACACAAATACAGCTGCCTTGGAAACAATATGAACAACTGAAAAGAAATGAGTGGAAGCTTGTGGCTGTCCTTTGGAGCATCTCGGGCTGCTGTGCTTGAAGCATGGAGCATCTCGAGCTCCAAAGGAGCTGCTGTGTGTGGAGCATGCGAATGACCTCCCCGTAGCTAACATGGAAGCATGCTTGTGCTTACAGTTGGTGCCTGGGGTTGGGGAGTGCTGTGGACCTCGTGGGAGGGAGCATAGCTGGAGGTGTGCAAGCAGTTTAAGCCCTGAGGCAGTCTGACAGGACAAAGAATTCAGACATTGGAGCACATGATTCTGGATGGGCCCGCTTATAGACGGATACATTTAATACACAAGCTGTGTTGGCTTAAGCAGGTTCAAATCTCAGGTCTTGTTTTCTAATTTTTTCCACTGTACGACAATGCAATTCAGTGAATATACGTAATACAAAGCTGTTATCTAATTTGGGATCTTTAAGGGGTATTGGCAAATTTGGGAATTAATGTATTTTGAAGACTCCAAGCTTCTTAAAATTTGGGATTTAGGATAGGCTTGTCACATGTTAGACAAATGATCTTGGAAGTCAGAAGTAGAAAAGGGTAATCAAGGAGAGATGCGTGTTACCATACCAACAACCCAGAGAGCAGCTGTTGAATGTGTATATTCCCTGTCTCCCAGACCTTCTTCTGACTTTGAGGGAGATGTCTGAGCGGTAAGAAATATGATAAATTATTTGTGGACCACAGATAATCTTACTGTATTGTTCACGTCACCGAGACGTATGCGGTGATTTACAGTAATATTGGTAGAACTGAGATTTAGAATCTGTGTCCTACAAATAGTTTTCTATAACTGAATAGTGGTGGAGAATGCTCAACAACTTGCATAGGAGAAGCCTGCCTGTATTCCCACCTGAGAGTATTTTCCCTGCTACATGGCTACAGATATTCCAGCAAATGCATTTTGAACAGACCTATGAGGCCATTCGTACAAGTCTCCATACTGTTCAGGAGCACCCTATAGGAGCCTGTCCCAAGAACCATGGAAGAAATCGATGATTTAAAAGTATTTTCAGTGTTAGCAGGGTTACCGTGTGAGAATTAGATAAGTGGGTAATCAATCAAAACCTAACCGTGGCATCACGAGCTGTTGGAAAGATAGGACAGCATTAGAAACACCCTTTGGGTCTCTGAAGCGGAGCGTTTCTTTTAAGTGGTCACCTTCCCTTCAGGTGCTAACAATAACTTCCTAGAGCTGTGGACAGACTATAAACTCTGACAAGTGTCAGTGCCATCCCTGGAAAACTGATTTTTATTTAGGCAGGCCTCTGAACCCTAGAGAGTCTGGGCAAGTGGGGGGTTTCATATTTGATACGGAATTTTGTATTCAAATAGATTATTTTCTCACCACTTGGACCTCCACCACTGCCTCCCCAGGAAAGCGATCAGCATCTATTTGTGGATTGATTAGGTAATGAATGGAAGTGACTAATTGGAAAAGAGAGGATGGTGGCTTTGGAGAAGGAAATGCCTTTGACAGGTGTTGAGAGAAAAGCATAAAATCTTCAATCCAGAAATAATGGATTAGATACCAAGAGAAGCAGGAGAGTAACACTTACCTAGCTTTGAGAGAGAAGCAAAATCCCAAGAGAAACTTGTAGCTGGCTGCCAGCAAGCTGGAAACAGAAACAATGCATGATGACAGATAAGTGGTGCTTATGTTTATTTTAGGTTAAGAGAAACTGTAGAGGTGTTTTATTTAAAAAAAAAAAAAAAAAAAAAAAAAGAGGATTAATTTCTTTTGGAAGCCATTTCTGGTTTGCAAAATAAAAAATGGAGCGAATTCTTTGGTTTTGTAATACCTTAAAAAGGGACTTTGAAGAATTTCTTTTCCAGTACATCTTTTTTATTCCTCATCACTGAATGCAGTAAAATGATAATGCCATATGTACTCTGTGTGTGTGTGCATACTTACACTTCCCACTTCTGAATTTTTGGGAACATCTCCATTTTTGAATGAGCTAATAATTGTCCATTTATTATACAACAACTTCAGAAATTAAAGAAGGTGTTAGAAAGCTAGAACAGAAAAAGTGAGCTGTAGGGTAAAGCAAAGGTGATAAAAGATAAATGCATATGAATTCAGCATCAAATAGAATGGGGAGGTAGACAAAGGGCAAGAGATAAATGCAAAATGGAGATGTTTTGGGTTTTTTAATGAGTGTTTTCAAAGATACATTTGAAGTTGTAACAGTATTTTCTACTGAAATATTTTCCCTTGTGGAAAAAGATCATTTGAATGGTACATAGCTACGAAAAGCCAGTGTTGCGTGGGTACCCTTCGGCTGGAGTGTTTTGCCTGGCTGTAGAGGAGGACAAGGGCAGCGGAGCACCGTGTGCGGCCTGCCTATCTGAAAGGCGGCAGTAATCTGGGAACAAAATGGTGTTTAAAATGTTACAGGACAGAAATAGATGTGAGGGTTTACTTCTGTATGTTCCTCCTTTCGAATACATATCCAAGCCCTTCCAGGGTGCATTCAGCTGTGACACGTGCCTTACGCAAAGGTGCCTGCATTGAGTGAGGTAACAAACCTTATTGTACCTGCGTACACGTTGAAAATAAAGAGAAGGTGGAGTGTGGGAAAGGAGTACATCAGTACAGGCGTAGCCCTCCTGACCAAGGAAAACCATACCTTAGCAGCAAGCTGGGTTTATTGTTAGCCAGTAAAGAGTATCCGGAAAAAGGCTGCAGGAATGGCAGAACAAATCATTTTAGTATAGTGCGGCAGGGCTTGGAATGGGAACCTGCAGCTGGCGTGGAATATATGATCCCATGTAAACAGCACCCCTTCTTTGTGCCTCAGTTTCCTCAACCATAAAATGGTATTTCATCTTTAGAGCACCTTTGGGCTGCATGTCTGAAAAGCCTTGTGCCAGAGCTAAGCATTATTTATCCTAAATGACAGCACCTTGTGTTCGCTTTGTGCTTTCCTCTATTACCAGCCCTTTCTTCGCTCATAGTTTTCCTTATTTATGTCTGTGCCTCCCCATTACCTTTGCGTTAAAGCTCGCATCTGCATTGATTTTACATCACTGCACTGTACTGCAGCCATTACAGGTTTACATTTCAGAGAGATCCTTTTGAATCTTTAACCCATTGCTCCAAGAGCCCTGACCGCAGGATATCTATCAGCAGACAACTCCAGTTGCGCTTATTGTGATGGGGGGTTAACTGACCGGTTACTGTCGAGGGAAAGGGACAAATACACTGGTGATAACTGTGTTCCTGCAGCTTCTAAGCCACTCTTTCCCAGAGCATGTAAGGCTTTTCAAAGCAGGACACCGTCAATGCAATAAAATAAAGTACTTTGGAAAGCATTGTACTAACTTGGGAAGGATGAACGGTGTTTCATGTCATGGGGAGACTTCTACCTGTTAGGAAATATGAGTCACTTAAAAAAATGAGGTTCCTTGCTCCATTCCTCTGGCTGTGTGTTGTTAAATCACTGTATGTGCTGCATGCTCTGGCTGTGCGAGTGCTGTGGCAGCGGCATCTCCCACTGACTGTGGAGGGAGCCAGGCGTGACAGCCCTGCAGGACAGGAGTTCTAGTCTGCTCACTGCTTTCTTGATCATGGACGCGCAGCACACCCTCAGCTCCATGTCAGCTGTCCTGCTAGCTGGTGAGAATATAGTTTTTCATCTTTTTCTGCCTCCATTCCTCATCCACGAAATGTTATCAAAGCATCTCCTTGCTTTATTGTGAAACAAAGTTTGGTATAGGTAGTGAGCGGGTCCTTGCACAACAGGGAAAGAACCACACAGGCATTGAGATGCGTTGATAAGACACTGAAAATATTTTTTAAGCATGCCCAAGGAAGAGTTTACTTGATTCTCTGAGTTGTTTCAAGGTGTGTGCCTGCTGTTGTGTATTGATTAGGAGGGGTAACTAGAATCAAATAAAAGGTTCAGCTCAGATCTTCACCAAAGTCCAGCCTAACTCATGTGAAAGTCTGCCTTCAGCTGGCAGGAGTTTTGGGGAGAAGGCCTTATCTATCTCTGTGTCTGAACACCAGCCTTACAAAGGCAAGAATAAAACATGAGGTACTGCCTTTTTGCTTGGCAGAGGACGGCAATGTTCCAAGGAACACTTGAGATACGTCAGTAGGCTGCTGGGATGAACTGAAAGCCTAAGTGACCTGTCAGTCAGGTTCACATTGACTAGAAAGCTCTGCAAATGATCCCATCACTCGAACAAAGCAGACCCAAGTCCCTTCAGTGTAAGTGCAGGTATTAATAAGTGTTTCTATGTTTAAGTTGCTGCATAACTTCAACTTGCTTTTCATAGTATACTAAAGCACAGATTTACAATGATGCTGGCACGTAAGTAATTGCTTAGAGACAGCAGGGCGTAGGAAGCAGAGGAGCAGGTATCCTTTCATTTTTGAATTAGTTACGGGACTCACTCTCCAGGAGTCCTGACGCTGGAATTACAGTATCCTGACATTGGCATAACGATATACTGAATCATACTGGGTTCCTAATAGCTTTGCCTAGCTGCCGAATGCAAGGGGTTTGAGTTATTCCTCACAGAGTAAACGGTGAGACTGGAAAATAAAAGATCCTGTGATTAATTTACTGAAGAACAGAAGAGATTCATTTTCCATGTGCTTAGTTTCAGTGTTCAAGGGAAATTGCTCATGCTCTTGTTCCGTTTGAGAATGTGCTCATTTAGCCAGGTTGAAAGCTTGGAGACCTGGAAGTTCAATCTGAGCTTGATTTGGGAAAAATCAATTTTGAGGTCATCCAAGGACAGATGAGGTGGCTGGACTGAGGGTATGCATTTGGATGAAATACTATGATAAAGGGCACTTGCTTTAAACTATAGAAGGTACTCCCGTGTCAAGTAGTAAACAAACCCATCTTTCAGTTTCCCCATCTCAGTCTGGTCCGCATTAAGACCCTCACCCCTGGCAGTCCGCACTGTCACGTTGTTTACAGGCAGAAGCACCTTGTCCGGTCTCAGAAACGGCCAGGATTGAAGCGTGTGAACGGTGTGAATGGAAGTTGTACTTCACACAGTGAGATTTTTGCTACTGGCTTCCGTCCTTGGGGAGAGGGTGTGGGAGGAGTTGTTGGAATGATTGTTTTCACTTTCATTTGTTTTTGTGGATTGGTTACTTATCCATAAAAATCAACGTGACTCGATCCACCATGAGCTGAAAATTAAGAAACTGCAGGCAAGGTATGGTCTGAAGTTGCAGGACTGCATGCCAGCAGCAGGGTGTCATGGTGGAAATTTTGCCCCGGGAGTTTTATATCCATGTGGGTTCCCACCAGCAGTCTGGTGTGGTGGGAGTGAATGTCCCGGTTCAGCACAGCCCCACGGTTCTGGCTGGAGACCCCAGAGAAACTGGAGTTCCAAGGAATGTGCAGGGTGGACTATTTACATGAATGAACCTTTGGCACGACAATTTGTATTCTCAGCGCGAACAAAGATTAAAAACTGGGTGCCAGGGACCAAAGGAAAGAGGCAAGTGCCTCTCGTTTTCCATCTGTGTGTAAGCTAACTTTGCATGGGGAGCCTACCCCCAAAGAGCTGGAAATCAGGCTTTCCTGGTAAGGAATAGCTCTGATTTCCATTGTGCTTGCCTACTGCCCTGGGAAAACTAAATAGAGCTGTGTGATGAGGATGAAATAGCAAGGTAAAGCCTACGGCAGAGAGTGCTGCTGCCAGTGAATATTTTTCAGTGCCCTGAGGCAAAACTGTTTCTAGTTGGGACAGGGGAATGTTGATGTGCTAATTCAAAGGAAATGCTGGGTTCTAATTGCAGTGGAGCAGGAGGAGGGTGGATGGGTTAACAATAGAAGGTATGGTATAAGGACGTAGAGAAGGGCCTAGATTTAAAGGAAAATGGCTCCAGCTCATTCTACAAAGATGGTTCTAATTAGCTCTGTTCTGCTGGCCCTCTTCTTCCTTTTCAGTGAGCAAATCTGACGCTATGCAGCTATTGCTTGTCCAAGGTAAAATTCAGCTTTCAGGGGAGCTGGTCTTGTTATTCCTGAACTCAGCATTGCATTTCAGTTGAGAATCGTCCGGTTGTTTTTTCTCTTCCTGGGTTTCAGTAGGCTGATGTATTTAATCCCTACCTTGGATACGGTGAGTGGATGTGGACATAAGAACTGACTCAGAACTTGGACACAGCTGGTGATTTCAAGCACAAATTTTCTAGAAGATTTGAAAGCTTGGGGGGTAGTGTCCCTTGCAATGATCACTCCTTTTTACATGCCCAGACCCTTCTTGATCTTGGATTCAACAGTGGAAGTGCCTGACTGGAAGGAAAAGACCAACCTCAAGCTATTTCTTCATCATCTCAAACAAGAAATCCCCTTAGAGAGCTCATTCAACTGAGGTTTCTAGCTCTGCTTTGCAAACTGAGGACCCTTGTCCATTTGCTGGAGACATGATATAGAGTAGGTAGGGCGTTAAGTAAGTTTGTCTGAGCAGGTGTCCCTGGGAAGTTACTCCCGTTCCCTGTGTGCCACTTACTCCATCTGTAGAACACAGATAAAGATACTTACTAAAGATTAGGAATAGCAGTTGGACTGGTGGCCAAAGACAGTCGAGAGTGTCTCAAACAACTAATTGCTTCTCCTCATGACCTTTTTTTATTCCCTGTTCTCAATACTTAATGGTATCTAAGGTTTTGCTCACACTAAGGCTGGCATGTGGTTGCTCTTTGTTCACTTGTCCGAATGAGATTGGAAGCCAGGGCGCAAGTGTGAACAAATATGGTCCGTTCATAATCATCCTCATTAATGAGGTTCCCATTCTTCCACCAGCGAGGCTAAATGCTGTCCTATGACCCAGGTCACCGGTCACAAACCTCAAACTGCTGGGGTGAAGAGTTTTGGTGTAATCCAGTACTGTGACATTTGTTAACGTTAACTGTTCATTAAAATTTTTTGAGCAGCAGACATGTTCATAAAGCTCACAGCCCGCTCACAGATAATTCATGAGCATAATAAAAGGATTCATTATTCATGTACGATCTTTGCTGTGAAAATTAAACCAGCCCTAATACTTCACGTGCATTGGTGCATGTTGGGAAGGTTTATTTGTTGCATTTGTCTTGTGCTTTGAGATCATGGAATTAAAGTTACCGTGGAGAGATAAAGCAGTATGGCCTGAGTCTTTACAGCTGTCGTTAATGCCCTCATTAGTTGAGGCCTCATGAACACATAAAGCTGTGCCACTTTAACTGCACAGGTGTAGTTAAAGCAGTGCATCACCACCTACTGCACATTGTGCTAGAGCAGCACTGGCAGCGCAGCAGAACAGGAGCAAGAAAACACTATCCCAGTATATACACAGGTATGTTGCAGACATTAACTTTATAAGCATCAGGTCCGAGAGTGCTGCCCCCGCCTCTTTCATCAGTTGTTTTTTTTCTTTTTGTTTTTAACCATCTCCCTGCTGAAGATTGCAGTTCTGTATGGGCACGGGAAGGGGTGGTATCAAACTCTTCTCATTTGGTGTAAAGTCAGCTGAAGTTGCTGTTGGCTTTTTGCCTGAAGTGCAGTTAAGAGGAGCTGGCACAGTCAGTGGGAGCAGTAATCTCCAACTAAGAGTTAAGGGTAAGCATGGGGAAGGGATAGTGTCTTCAGACTTTACACCTGGCGTGAGAGCTGCCTGACCGCAGCCTCCTAATCTTAATCAGCCTATTACTATATGGATACCCAAAGTAGTTGTAGACCAGCCCTAATACCCCTAATAGAACCATTTGAATGCAAGCTAAACAATACAAAGAATACAGAAATCAATGATTATATCTATCCAGTCTGACACCAGCGTAAGCTGTCTGTTGTTGCGCATTTGAAAGAGCTGTATTATACATCCTAAACAGAAAGCTATAGATGCTGAAAGGCCTGTGCACAAATGGGCACTTGAACTGCGAACAAAACAGACTGTTGCATGTGAATGAATGTGTGAGCATGGAGATATTCCCCTGACAGGCTTCCACACGCATGCCAAGTGAAATGCACCAGCAAGGCATTGGTGGTGGGAGCAGTGGTGTAATCATTTTCATGACTACAAGACCTTGAAGATCCCATGGACAGTGAAAGATGTTTAGGGGAGGGGGGAAATCTGTTATATTTATTTTTTCTTTGTGGATGTTGTCAGTGGTGAAATTACTTTTTAACCTTTTCTTCTTATTCATCTGATGCATTTTGAATGATAAAACCCCTTTAGCAAACAGCAAGGTGAAACTGCCACCAGGGAGGAGAGGAAATGTCTTCTGTAGAACACATCGTTTACAAACAAACACGTCTGCACTTGTATACTGGGGCGTCCCTGCTAATTGCTTCTACTCTGATTTTTTTTGCATCCTTTCAGTCTGCCACCTGTAGGGATACAGTGGGAACAGAGCAAGAGCAGCAGTGTGAATATGGTCAGTAGACCCCTTGCAGTCCCTGAGTAGGCAGCATAAGTGGGGGGGTGAAACGTGAAGTCAAAGGAAGGTCTAGATGAGGCAGGGACAGTCTCTGAGGATCCTGGCCAGCACTTATTAGAGGCACACCTACTCTGTTGTCCCCAAGATGTGCTACTGGGGAGGAGTTCCCCAGAGCAAAGACTTAACAAGAGTTTCAGGGCACTTTGCTGAGGCAGGAATCCACTGCAGAACAGAGTGGATTCTGAGTAAGTACCTTAAGCACTCTCCTGTCGCTGCATCCACAGTCAGTTACCCTCTGGCCCACCAAACTGCTCACTCGCTGGCCATATTGGCTTCTTTGGGACTACTGCTACAAATAGTACCTTCCTGAAAGGGCCTTGCATGATGTTTATGGAGCATCCTTCCTTCCTGGATGCTGAGAGGACACATAGTCAGCTGCATCCTCCAGCCAGTGCATGAAGCGGTCCTGCTGATTTCCCCCTCTCTTGGGCAGGGAGGGCAGCACTAAACTGTGTTCCTGCCCCACCTGCAGATGTGAGGTGAGAGAGCAGAGCTCCTTGTCAGTGCCTGAGATGAAAGCTTTGGATTTGGTCTGCTGTCAGTCTGCTCCTTTATTAAATATCACCCTATTCCCAGTGTGACCTTCCAGAGTGAGTGTCTAGAGAAAGGTGAGCAGTGAGCTGAGTCCAGTAGTGCTTAACCTTCTCCACAGTCTGGACCCCGGCATGATCAGTCTTGGGACATGGACACAGCCAAGCTGTAATCCTGATGGGTGACCTGTTTCTAGGCATGGATGGAAGTCAAGGCTCCATGCTAGTGCTTCTTGATGTGTTGGTATCCTTTGATATTATTGATCAAAGAACTCTTTGAGCAGCATCAAAGGTCCAGCAAGAAAGGGCGGCTCCCTTCGTGTTTGCTGTGCAGATTGTAGGGTCAATGTTGTCCCCTTCCTTTCACTCTGTTCTGTGCACACACAAGCACAGAGCACTGAGAGATGTGAGACACAATGTGCGGCTTTGCCAATAACACATTGACATGGCTCAGCTCTGCATGCCCTTCCCCACTGACGCAGTCTCTGACAGCTTCTCCAAGATGTTTCCCTGCCTGGAGGAAAGAAGCAGATTGAAGAAGGAATGCTACTTCCAACCAAGCACAGGGATGATGGAAGTGTTTGTGACAGGAGGGACATACTTACTATACAACATATCTCACCGTCATTTGAGGCATCTGACTACCAACCATCAAAGCAAGCCCTCTCCTGCTGGTCATGCTGAACTGCTAACTCCTCTTGAGCACTCAGATCACAAAAGCGTCAAGGAAAAAATGCTGCTGTGCTTGTAGAGGTGGCCATACACAGCTTCTTGCCTTGAACAACTTACTTTGAAGGTGAAAACCTTACGATCCAAGCAAGGAAAATATACCGCATCAAATCTTGCTTTGCAACTTCCTGATAATTCATGCTCTTATCTGTTTTTTTGAAGCAATAGATCTACTCCACAAAGCAGGTCTAGGCAACTTTGTGGGTCAATCTGTAACTACCTTCTTCACGTCAGAACACTCCTCCTACTTGGTCGTATAGACCCTGGCACATGGGAAGAACAATTTTCAAGTAGCATTAAAAGGGGAGGTACTCCTCTCTTGGAAAAGCTCCCTTGAGCAATAGCAACCACCCCCTGACCCGCCCCCCCCCCCCAAAAAAAAAAAAAAAAAAACCAAAATCATCTAGTAGGTAGCAAGGAAGAGAAGAAAAACCTAACTCAGCAGTGAAGTTGCTCTTGAGGAGTTGGCTGTTGCCAGGAGCCCTGGTCAAGAAAAGTGCCTTGGGAGTCACCAGGGTGGATGATGGGCAAGCAGGTCCAGTCCCTAGACTGGAGCAAGATCAAATGGTAGGTGGGTGTTGGATGTATTTGCAAGTTGCTTTAGTTTTGTCCCTGCCGATCTGGTTGGAGGCGAGGTCTGAGAGAAGCGCTGCGTCTCAAGCCATGTATTTTTCTGGTCTTTAAAAATGTCTGGGAAAGACACAGTTTCTCTGTTTGGTTTAGTACGGCTCAGCCATCCTCCAGCTGCATGACAAACAGAGAGGATTTGTGCCAGCTGGGGAAGCAGCATATGTGAAGAGACAGCCACCTGCCCCCTTGTTAGCGCAGCAGATAACGGGAATGGCCTCTCCATGCCAGGCTCAATCACCAGGCATGGCACATGGCAGTAGCAAAAAGGACAGGCTTGAGAGGAGGTCACGTCATGGGGATGAGGGAGAACGTCACCTCTCCCCACCCAGACTATGCAGACAGGGGTAAGGAGGACAGGCCATGCCCACAGGGATTGTCAGCCTGGGAAGGGGAGAGACCTGCAGCTTGCCCCCATTAGCTGCTGCCCCCATCCCTCTCACACACACACCCTGGACCAGCAGCAGCTCAGAAGCAGCCCCAGCCCTGCAGAGAGGCCCTTAGAGGAGGGCCAGTGGCTCAGCTGCTGCCCTTGTGCCTGCACACCTTCCCAGCCAGCCTGGCTTGCACTCCCGCTTTCATTTTAACTCCTCAGCTCCCTGTCAATGATGCCAACCAGCTCAGCTCATTAAGTTACAGAGGAGGAGGCCCCCGGATTGATGGCAGGCAGGTTTAATGTGGCTCTTTCTGAGCACTCAAGTGCAGCATGTAGGAGGCTGCTGGGGAGATATTCCCACAGGCTCCAGCAGAACTGACTGATTGAAGTTGCTCTGAATTGATGGCTAATGGGGGAGCTTTCTTTGATAGCTCTTTCATTCTGGGTGCAGCTGGATACAGAAAGATATCTCAACACAAGGGAGAGGGGTTTTATTCGCCATCCCCCCCGCCCTTTATTAACAGATGCTTCCAGGGCACTCCAGAAGCAGAATGAGCTCTGATGAAAACCTAATGATTTAAATGATTCTTAACTCTTCTTTCAGCAGCTGCTTGCTTATACACACCAACTGCATATAAGCACCGAGGACGAATCAGGCAGCCAGGCCAGCTGAAAAGGTGATTGTGCAAATTGAAAAATCCCGTTGGAAAGTTTAGGCCACTGGAATCGGAGGCAGCCCCTCCATCTGTGGCTCTGAAAATGGATTCTTGGTTTGGTGTGGATGTGGTAGCTGCAAGTAGAGCATCTTAACGCTTCAGCATGATGGGTGGTTAGATAGTGGTGGAGAAAGGCTGAGTGGCAAGGGCAGAGCTCTTGTAGGGAGCCTGGGGCTGCAGGACAGGAGGGAGTAGCTTTAGTGGAGGCTTTGGAGAAGCTTTCACAGCACCTGCTCCTGTCATGTATGGCTCAAGCTGCTGTGGCAAGAATTAGGCACACTCGGGCGGAATTATATCAAAACTCATTAACAGAAACGGGCTAACGGTGAGCTTTTTGCACCTTCCCCACGGAGGCCTCTGTTGAACAGGCTCATTGCAAGTACCTTTCCTCCTACAGTATCTAACCTTTTAATCAGATAATGGATTTCTTCCCATTGCCACAAGTTCTACATCCCGTAAAGTTTCTGTCAGCCAGATGTCCCTGCAATCTGTGTGTATCCATGAGCTGACATATTTGTGAGCATGCTGTTTCTCATTCGCATACACAGATCAGGGTGGGTGTTAGAGAGTCCAGAAACTCCAATAATTTGATCCCGTTTGAGATCAGCAGGCCAGATTTTGGCTGATATAAATCAGTGCTGACTTGGAGCACAGTCATTTTGCTCCATTTTAGGATCTGACTCATAATTTTCAATCCAGGCCCCAGCATTTGGCTGGCTCCGTGGCAGGGCACTAACGAAGCTGTTTGCATAGGGCTTGCTTTGCCCGTTTCCATGGCTTGACACAGCAGCCGTTTGTCTTCAGTGATGTGTGCCATGCCCCATCTTAAACCGCTGAGGTAAATTTAAGAGAGGCAGAAAGTAACTACACCCTTACCTGGGACCTTGGCCATCACGTTGCAGTTAAAACCCCGTTGCTTTTACAAGAAAGGGCTTGGACTGCAATGGCTTTTATTTGCAGATGATCAGAAAACGAGTTTTTCACCTCAGAGATGGCAGCTTCACTTTTTAATGCCATGTAGGAAACTGAGAAGCCTTCAGCTATCTGAAAAAAAGTTGCTG
This sequence comes from Falco peregrinus, assembly GCF_023634155.1. Lineage (NCBI taxonomy): Eukaryota > Metazoa > Chordata > Aves > Falconiformes > Falconidae > Falco > Falco peregrinus. The sequence goes on along the minus strand of NC_073726.1, from coordinate 87,995,058 downwards.
CTGTCATAAACAGCACCCTGTTCTTCAAGGGCAGAGGGTTTTTTTCTTTAAGTCACCCCTCTTTTCATGCACAATGCATCAGAGCTTGCTTGATCACCAAGTTCAGGTCGTAACACAGGTGAAAATGGGTATGTCTACTTGGTTGGGATCCAAGAGAAGACTGACCTGTGGCAGCTGACAATCTGACAGTAAGCTATTAGACAAAGCAGGGATGGCCCATCCCTTTTCCTCAGTAAGAGCCTTTTCCTCTCTTAGCTGGAGGTGTCATGCACAACGCCAGTTACAACAGACTCTAATGGTGTTATTCCTCCTCCCTTTCCCTGCCTGTAAAATGCCATCTGGGAAGGAGGGTTTCCACCTATTTGCAAAGTCACTGGCCAGCTGGGGTGATGTCCTGTGACTTAGCGCAGCTGGCACTGAATGCAGTCCCATAGCACTCCATCGCGGCATCGGTCCCCCTGCCTGGCTAGGCTGGGCTTGGAGGACCAGGGGTGAGGGAAACACTGGTGCAGGTTCAGAGCAGCTCAGCGTGAATGCATGCTAAGCTGCAGCCAACATGGAGACGAGGAAGTCCTTTACGTGTGACTTCGATGGAGTGCATTGATGTATCACTGCAATTTTATTTGTAACAAGGCTGATGTGCTGCTCCCCTCCTTTCCTCCTCCCTGTCGTGCCCTCACCTCCAGTGCAGCGCTGGCTGCTGGTGGCTGCTGCCTGGGTTCTGCTGTTGTCAATACATCATGGGGGCACAATGACCATCTTGCAGTGGATGAACGGAAAAAAGGTCTGGAAGGGATCTCACAAGCTGGCTAGTACATACCCCTGCATAATGGCAGGATCAGCTCTTCCCAAGTCTTTCCTGATAACTCTTCCTCTAGCTTGTTTTGAAAGACTTCACAACCTCCCAGGACAATTTATGCCTTGCTCCATAACCCCTGCTATGCTCCCTGAGTCCTAACTGACTCTTCGCTGTTGCAGTTTGAGACTATACCTTCTTGTCCTGTCTGTCGTGCAATCATCTGTTACCTTCTTTATTTCATGGAAGCCTTGCCCAGAATTTCATCACTTTTGTGATGTCCTCCTTCAGTCTTTTAAGCTAAGCAGGTCCTACTGGTTTTGTCTTTCCTCATAGCTCCTATGTCCTAGATATCTGGTCATTCTGCTCTTTTCTAGACTTTCCAGTTTGCCCACATCCTTCTTGCCCTCACTCCTCCATACTTGTCCTCCTCCAGCCTTTCCAGTAGATTTCCATTTGTCATATAAATGCATTAGTGATCCATTGATTAGAACTCACAGTCTGTAGGTGATGCAGATACAGGAAGGCATTCATGATCCCATCAAATCAACAGATGTCAGCTGATTGTCTGCCCATTTCCCATCCTGGGGCTTGAACCTGGAACTGGCCTGGCAGCCAGTTATTCTCAGCTGTAGGGGGGAAACAGGTATGAAACCAGCTCTCTGCCTTTGGGCCAGGCCACAGATGGATTTGTGCTACTGCCAGTGCAGTTCCCATCTGCCCCCATCACCTTCAGCAACTATGGAAGTCATTCCTGGCTGCTACTTGACAGCTGAGCCATCAATGGTGACTGTTTGAAAATGGAACAATTATTTCGTGCGGTGCTCTAGTTTTACCTTTGGTTTTACCTGCATGGTGCTCCAAATACTGTTTCAGCAATAGTATATACACTATTGCTACAATTCAGAAAGTGCCACCCAAGCTGAGCCACCCTGGGTGCAGGGACTGCTGAAAATACATCACAGAGATTTATGGCAAGCCCAGTTATCCTTTTTTTGTTACAAAAAATCTCCATCTATTTCAAGGATGTTCTTGGCAAAGCAAAACGAATGGGGGGTGGGGGTGGGGGTGGAAAATGTCACTCCCATGTGCTCTCTCCAATGGGAAAAGAGATCTAGTTGCAAGCTTCACGTGTGCGCTTCGCTCCTGAGCTCACCATGACACAGCTGCACTGAAGTCACGGTGTCTCATCGGTTCCTGCTTGCGTTGGCAGAGTTACACAAGGGACCGAGCTGGCCCTGCTGCCTGTGCTTCACACAACGCTCACATTGAACCATCTACATCCCAGTCAGCATGTCTGCAGACTGTAGGTCAAGCTGGGAAAAAAGACCTAAGCTATGACGAACTGCCTGGAGTTTGTTACGTGCACACTCTCTTGCTCTCCCCCTCCCTTTCCACCTCCCCCCCAACCTTCCTTCCATGAACTTTGGCCGAATATTGTCTATTATTTCTACAAAAAGAGGGGGTTTTATACCCTTTCCCCTGCTGCTAGTTCACTGTAGCCTGATTTTAATGGCCTCTGAGATTGCACCACTGAGATGCTGGGCTAGGGGCTTTGCTTTTAAAAGAAGCCTTCCATAGCCCTAATTTTTTTTCTTTCCGCATTTCATCCTCCTTTCCTGCCTTTGTGTTGGGAAGTATTGACTGTTAGTGTTTGAACCCATATATGATGCATGTTGGAGAATAGGTCATTTTTGTTTCCTGTGGAGAGAGGGAAGAAGCATTCATTCCTTGACTAGCAAGAGGGTCCGGCAGGCCAATCCCTTCCCATCAGTGGGATCTCACAGATCAGTGCAGAAAAGCTGAGGAGTGAAAGCAGCTGAGAGAAGCTGGGGCTGGAGTTAAAGGTTGGGAACCTGTCTGTGCTGCTGCTCTGTCTGGGCAGCAGGAAATGTTGGATGCAGGAGGGAGGTGGCTGGGAAGCATGACCGCAGGCCAGTCCGCTGGAAGGTTAGGAGATACAAGCAGCCTGTTTCAGCCAGTGTCTGAGGGGTACAGTGCGTGACTACGAACCCAAATCAGTCTGCAGAATTAGCCAGGATGCTTGGGCAGAGCAGGAGCCTTGGCTCATTCACCAGCACAGAAGGAACTTCTGGGCTGTTGGGATCCCATGCTGAGCCGAGCAGCTGGGCTGGGGGACCACGTACCAAGCAGCATCTCCAGGGAACCCCATTAATGCAGTAGGTGAGATTCCCAACCAGTGTGAATTGCTCGGGCTGCCTTCAAAGCAGGCAGAGTGATGCCGGCTGGGAACATGACCACAAGAGGAAGGTTATTTTCCAATCAGAAGGGACTGCATTGCCCTTCTTAGGCTTTCTTTGAAACAGGGGTGCTCTGTACAGATGATCTTCCGCTCTCTTTTCCTCTCTTGAAGCAGATTATCCTCCTTGTTGGGAAGAAAAAAAAAAAAAAAAAAACCCAAAAAAAAAAAAAAGCACCTTTGTTTTAATTTCTATTTTGAGTAAAGGAAAAAAATGCATCTGTTCCCAGAATTGCTTGCCATGGCTCCAGTAACTTCATAACTCATGGGTTTTCTGTCTCTTACATGATTGTTTCCCTCCTGCATGAATGTTCTGCTTAGGACAAGGGACTATGAGAACAGCTTTAGTGTGGTCTTATTCTTGGTTCTCTCTGGCCTTGTCAAATGACCTTAGCCCCTGCTTGCCCCACTTCCCATTCCTCTTATCTTCCTGGATGTCAAAAGAATGAATCCAGTAAGCACTTTCCAGCCCCTGCTGTCTGGTATGGCTGCGAAGTTAGTACATGCTCTGTTGCAGCCACTCTGCGTTGGCTGCAGTGCTGCATTTGCAGTTCAACTGAGTCCAAGCTCCTCACTCATCACTTTTCGTCTTATCTAAGCTTTACAGGTGCCAAAGCTGGTATCTCTCCTTCTCCTTGCCCTCACTCCTGTGTTAGCTTCCAGTTCTTTCGTTGGAATGAGTAGGGGGGAAAATCTCAGGAAAGTGTCGGTTCCCAAGTCATTTAGGCTTTAAGGCTGACAGCCCAGCAAGTACACAGCAATAGGAAGGGGGAAGATACAGACACTGTCTGCTGGGATCATCTGTCCATCAGTCAGCAAGAATATAGTGCTTTGTTCATTTACTGCATCTTCTCATGTCATAAAGCACAATCCAAGTGAAGGCTTGGGGAAAATGGATTTCATACTCCATAAAAAGCCCGTTTCTTGCACTCCTGGGTAAGACCATGAACTTCTTCAAGTAGGCTGTGCTAGAAATCACAGAGACCTGAATGTCTGACGTTAACAGTGAGCAAAACATTGTGCTGATCTCGGCCCTGCTCCTAACACCAAGCACTGAAGTACCTGGGGACAATGACAGGGTACTTCAGATATTGTGGACCACAGGGAAATGCATTCATGTTTTCCACAGAAGTGTGGGATGATTTTTCTAGGGAGCGTAAAACCACTATCTATCTTGGGCTAGAAAGTATGTCAGGATTTCATTCTGCTCATGATCCCTTAGCACAAGAAGAAGGTGGGAAAAGAGAGAGAGAAAGAAAAACACGAATAAAGAGAGAATATAAGCCAGACGCTACATATACAGTGGTGTCCTTGGCACAGGCATGCGTGAATGCCCAGAAAGTGATGGGGTGTTGTTTCACTGAAACAAGACTCGGTGGATGTGCGTGGTGAGCAGACCTTAACTTGAAGGCTGGCAGGGACAAGTCAGAGGAAGTTACAGTGGGGAGAAGCAAAATACATCAGCTACTGCAGTTTCCCACAGCTGCTGGATTCCCTGCTCCTCTCAGCCATCGGCCCATGTCTGGAGCGATACAGGCTGCTTGGGGCTTGTGGCCACGTGTCCTGGTGCTGACATACGCTAGAGCATCACACAAGAACTGGTGTTAGCCCCTGTGACCAGCTGCAGCCCAGAGAGCTTTTGCCTGGTCCCTTCCCACTCCACTTCCCAGTGTGTGTGTCATGAAGGCGTCTGATGCCACGTGCGCTTCCTAGAAGTGCTTCGTACGTGCAGGGTGTTTCATAGGGCTGGTTAAACTGTTTGCAGTGATAAAGGGGTTGGAGCAGTGCTCCACAAGGAAGTTACAGTCATTCAGTGCACCCAGAGAAGACCAAACTCATCCTACAGACGCAGGTTTTCACCTCGTGTGGCCTTTTTCCAGCCAGTTTGTGCCTGATGTGCATCTTAGATAAAGCTTATTTTGTTGCCTGAATTAGGTTCTTGTCCCAGTAGGCATGAGCCTTTATGTCACCAGCTCTGGTAAATGTTTGTCAGCTGAAATAAATGCAGCATTATTTGGAACAGGCATCCTGGTAACAGACAGCAGGATACAGCCCTGCTCAGAAAAGAACTCAGAGCTTAAGGAAGGCTGCTCCTCCTGGCAGCACCAGTGCATGTTGTTATTGTTCAGTACACTTGCAAAACCTTGGATTCCACACAGCTTTCCTGTCCCTAGCTTTAGATACGTGACTTTCATTAAATAGACAGGCGGTGAGCAAGAACTAGTCCCAGCTCAGCAAACAGACTGCTGAAAGCCTGCAAGCCCTGAGCTTGCTCTTGCTCACCCCACTGTAAACCCATCGAGCCATATCCTGGCCTTTTTGAGATGGGTGTAAGTCTAGAGTTAACACTGTCAATTGCAGCAGTGTCCATCTGGCATTAGGCAGGCATAGCAGAGATCAAAGCCTGCCCACGCTTTTGTGTTTGGAGTTGCCACGCATTGAACCCTGGCTTAGGTGTGTGCAGAGCAAGGGTCACTTCCAAGTCTCTTCCCAGTCTCCTTTCCAGGTTCTGCTGTGTTGTTTTGTTCAGGTGCCAGCTTCACGGCCCCATTACATACTGCCAAGTCCTTGCACTGATTTGAGGATTACCTCCAAAGAGGCGGCAGGTTGCGCTCATCAGCTTTAGCCATTTCAGTCTTTCCCGTAGCTTCCCCAGAACTGGCTGTGTGGTGTTGCAGGTTGCTCTGGCAGGAAAACAGAGGTGCTGTGTAGGTGGCGGGAGTGAGGGCTTTCCTTATAGCCGAGCTGCCAGAAAGACAGGCACGTGGCCACACTTCAGCTCCCTTTCACAGCCCAGCATCTTACCCAAACTCACTATCAGCAGCAGTCCAATGCTCTAAACAGGGACAGCTGACGCACTGGCACATCGTGCGCGTGTTCCTCTTGGCGCTGTCATGGAGCTGGTAATCTGCACCAGAGTGAGTGCTGGAGAGCTCAGACAAATTGTCTGAGACAGATAGGTCCTCAGTTCTTCTGTCAGGGTCCGAGTCTCCACAAGCCGAGCAGAAGAACCAGCCTGTATAGCTTGGGCTGCGATGGACCCAACACCACTGGGGCTCAGGGGAAGCTGGGTTGACTGTGTGCTCACACCACTGGTGCATGTGGCAATTCTTCCTCCTTTAGGTTGCCGCAAGAAAACTTGGTGATTTTCTGTGCTTTGGGAAAAGCTGCTTGATCTTCCCTTAGGTCTTTAACAGAAATGGCTTTCTTGGGCACCTTCTTAATTTTTATTTTTTTTTTCAAATTTCTCTTCCCGAATAAATGAAGAAAGAAAAATAGCTTTTAATAGTGCTAAGCTGAGCTCCATATACCTGAGAGCAAAGCAGGAGCCAAATTACTGGGAGGGGTAGAGACCACGTATGTGAGTGAATTAGCATGTAGGTAGAGCTGAAGTGGCAGCAGTAGCGAGTGTGTGGCGGGTTGTGCAAAGTTAGCGTAGGATGGGGCTGGGGCAGGACCAGGGGGAGGGAGACGCACCTCTGTTTCCGTACAGAAGAGGTTGAAAGAGGATTTGCATATATAGCATGCATATAGCTGAGAGTTGAGCAGTAATTAGGAGTAAGTGAAGGTGAGGCTGAAAGAGGAAATTCGTGTTCTGTGGAAGATCTTTCCATGTAAGCTATTGTTCAGAAAGGTTATTAGCAGGCGGCGGTACAAACTGTCCTGAGCCGCACGCTCTGCCTTTGTCTGACTACAGGATTTTTACAAGCCTTTTTTTCTTTGAGAGCTGACAGCATAATGGTCCTGGACAATGCCAAATCATCATCTGCACACTCGCTAGGGGAGCTGGGCTTTTATATGAGAGCGAGGAAGATAAAAACAGCACACTCAAAGCAGGACAGAAAATGACTGAACAAGGGAATGAGAGACGAAGAGACAGACTTAAATGCCGTTTGCTGGGCTGGCTGTTTTTTTCTTCCCTTTAATTTTTTCCCCTCCCCTTCTCATCGTATTCTGGATGTCTTGTTCCAGAACTGCTTCGGTTGTTTTGTGGGCCTGTGTTTGCAGAGCACCAAGGCTCTGGTTTTGAGGTAAATACCAAATAGATGCTTTAAAGGCAGGGAAAAAAGCCCTATATAAGGAAAGTTCAGGACAGGTGTTGTGTCTCCTTCCCCAAGCAGCATTTCGGCACCCGTCAGGCAGCACCTGCAGCTGGACTCCACCAAAATGCTTCTCCAGAAGCATTGCATGACTGAGACCTGTTGGGTCAGGTACTTAAGCTGGACAGGTCTGAACTGCCAGGGGCCAAGGGGGCATCCCAGCCCCTCCCCACCAATAACGTTAATGGACATCTGCATCCCGGAGCAGACACTGCTGTGCTGGCCCTCCCGAGCTGTGTCCTCCCTGCTGGCGGCTGGGTTTAATCCCAAAAAAGGGGCTTGGCTGTGAGTATCGCCTGCTGACTGGGAGTGGATTCGTGCTGCCAGACTCAGACAGAAAGCCAAACTTTTCTAACACCGGGGCGTGTTAAGAAAGATCAGCATTCAGATAGGTTCTTTCAGACTCCCATGGGTGGATTTGGGAGGGTGTATCTCTAAAGCCCGTGTTCCTCCCCTCCGTTCCCTTATCTCCCTTCCCTGAGGCTTCCTGAGCATCCCTCACTACACAGTTCCTTCCATAATACGGCAAGAGGGTGAGCAACAATCAGTCGAGTGCTCCTTTGCATCTGTTTCCCTTAGAAAGATTGCAGAAGATGTTACAGTCGTTAAAGACTTAAAAAAACCCTGCTGTGAAGCATTTCTGCTGCCAGTCTGCGTTCGGGAGGAAGAGGATTTCCTTCCATCGGCTGGTCCCTGAGTTGCCCCAGATACACAGTGCGTTGCTGGCAGGGACGGCATCTGGCTTTATCAGCTTTGTTGTTGGGAACAAGCTCCATACAGTAACGCTGTCGTGCAGGAATAAGGCCACATCACTGCAATTTGTGTCGGTAAACCCTTTATGATGTTATGTGTTACTGTTAAAGATACGATTGTGTCTGGCATTATGAAGTATTTCAGAAATGTTTTAGGACAGTTTAGCTCACTGTACCAGGCGCATCGTCTGCGTGCTTTCAGCAGCAAATCCAGGCACTTCACTAATCTGAAGTCCAGCTTTACAGGGCAGAGGGAATCCTCTAAAATAATGTCATCCTCCTGCGTGTAAAATCATGACGGCTTTTTGATGTATTTTACTTTAGACTCTTCCAAGGCTGAGACAAAAGGGGGAGCAGGAATTCTTTCCTTTTCCTAATGGTTAAGGCTTCTGTTCCTACCAAGGTGTGAAATATTGCAGTGTAACAATTTAAGATGCAGAAAACTGGAAATTCTGCCATGAGCAATGGGGTTTTGGTGGGAAGGCAAACAGGCATTTCTCTAGATGGCTCTTTTGCTTCTCCTTAGTGGTTTGAGACTGGTTGTGAGCGTGGGGCTGGGGCATTACGGATGGGGAGAGTCTGGGTGTCCTTATGTACAGCTCTACTCTTTGCCAGGCACTGGCATTGCCGGTACCTTTTGTCAGGCTACTGGATTAGCTACCATGGCTGCAGTGTCTGAAGACCTTGGGATCAACGCTAGGAACCTCACCCCAGTGTCTGGAGCCCTTCCTGTAGATTTTACTGGCTTCTTGTGTGCTTCCTTGGGAACTTTATGCTTTGCGAAGAGCCTCAGTTTTGCTTTATTACTTGATTGCATATAAAGAGCTTATTAAAAAATGAGTAACAACAACCATGTAATTAACATTACATTTGCCACCATCTAAGTCCTGTATTGACTGCTGATGTTTGGCACAGGCACTGACATGCAATTTAAAAAAAAATTAAAATAAATAGACTGAATGAAAATTTAGCTTTTGGAGGTATTTGAAGACTTCAGCAGTACAGCACATTACTGGTACCATACTAACTCTTTCTTGGGACTGAGACTGAAATCCAGAAGACGCTGGTCAGTCTGAACATATTTTCTAAAAGGAGCACAGGTAGCGAGGCTCAGGATTTCCAGGGCAGCCCCTTTTCCCTTCAGGCTCCAAAAGAAGGAATCCTTTTTCTAGCTCAAGGTGTGCTGTTCTTTTTGACCTTCAGCCCCAACCACAGCAGAGACTCAGTGAGTGGGCTGCTCTGGAGAAGGTGCCCACCTGCATGAGCTGGGCTGTTTGAAACCGCCTCCCTGCCCTACCACCAAACCAGGTGGTGGGACGGAAGAAACAGAGTCAACCGAGGAAGCTGTAGGGCTGTCCGGAGCAGAGCCTGCTGGGCTTCAGCGTGCTGCTACCATGAGCTGACCAGCCTGGTGGAGTCTGCCTGTGCTGCAATGGCCACCACCGCTGGCTGGGAGGAGGACCACAATAGTCCTCAGTGTTTTGAGGAGAGTAATTCTTGGCTGTGCTGTTACGTGTGGCTCTAGGCTCACGGCGTTGAGGTGGAGAGGAAGGGTGAGAGCAGGACCACCAGCGTATATATGCCTGCGTCCTCCACAGATAAACTGCACTGAAATGTCTAGGAAAGAGGAAGCCAAAATAAAAACCAGTTTCTGCATCTAAAATGGAGAGAAACAGCTAGGTAAGTGTCCAATCAACCAATAATAGAGTAGAAATGATTTCCCCTGGGTTGCAAAAAAGGTGCTGAGGAGATGGAGAGACAGGCAGGCAGGCAGGCAGCAGCAGCTTCCCAAGCATTAAACATTTTTTCTGGCCTTTCTTCCCCCACTGCATGGGGAGGTAGCAGCTGCAGCCAGCCTGCTGGCCATTCCCACTGGTCATTCCCTCCTTCTCCAACAGGCTGATTTCTCACCTCCGTCTTACCCCATCCCCTGCCTGCTTGCTACCACGGAGTTGTCTTCTTCTGGGAATCCCCTTGTGGAGGTTGAAGGTGGTGGCATGCTGGATGCTTTACTGGCTGAAAGGTTCCTAAGGTTTGGGGGTGGGTTTTTTCCTCTCCCACTTGCCTTCCTCCCCTCATGCTCTTGCATTTATCCTTCCTCAGCCAAATGCCTCCCACTTGCAGAAAAGTGGTAGGTACTGCACAAACAGCAGGCATCCCCCCGGGGAGCCGGGCCAGCTCCCATGCTGTGCCATCAGGAAAGAGTAGGCTAGTGCACTCTGTGCTTCTGCATAAAAAATGAATTCTGTAATATTTTATTTATCAACATTCTATTCTTTTTTGCCTCTTTTATCCCTTTTCCAATATTGCTGTCCAGCTCCTGTCACAGTCCTTTGCCAGTCCCTCCATGCCGAGTGCTCAGGTCTGCCTGAAAAAGTTTTCAGACCACCCTTGTCACTGAGTAGTAGAAAAATCAAAATTTGAGGGAGTTCCCACAGCCTCTGCGCAGCCTTTCTTCTGTTTGGGCTGCAACCAGAGCAGTCCTTCTCCAGAGCAAGCAGAGGAATGGTATTAAATAAGGGACCAGGGGGGCTGAGCCAGTTCTGTTCATTCATCATTCATTCCCTTTGGTGCTGCTGGTGTTCACCTCTGCAGCAGTTTTCTGAACAAGATGAGGGGGGATACATGACCATACATGAGTCTGCCTTGCAAATATGTTCTTGCAGTACCACCACCAGGAATCTTAGAAAAAAAGAGGGAGAAAATAAAAACACCAGCAAAAAAAACCACAAAATGTGAAGTCAGTAAATAGGAATGAAAACCACCCATTTACTGTCAGCAGACTGGGATGAAAGGCAACTTGCTACAGAGCCCCAGGATAAAAAGAGAGAGCTCCCTACCCAACACCTCCCGCTGAAAACTTGGCTATAGGCACAGGGTTTGCGTTGTGCTCTCTCCACTGGCAAGCTGGGATGCTGCTGAGCTCATGCCAGGGAAAAAGGGAGCCGAGGTGAAGGCCCTGCTGATAACAGTGGCCTTTTCCAGCCTCCCAGGTCAGCACTATCCACGGAAGCAGGGAAGGGGAGAGGCAGGCCCTGTGCTGCCCACAGTTTGTACTGAAAAGGAGGAGAGAAGTCAGAGATGAAAGGGAATGCACCGGTCAGTTGTAGTTGCTCAGAATAAATTGATGGCTGTGTTCTTGTCAGCAAATTATCTTTCTCTGCAACCACAGCCGCCCCACTCTGCCCCAATGCCTCCACCTTTTCTCCCTCCCTCTCTCCTGAAACCTCTTCCTGATGCTCTGTTACGTAGCATCACCTGAGCATACTGAGAAACATATGGCTGTGATCTGTGACTCACTACTTGAAAGGCCAGAGATCAGACGCGCAACCTGGCGTGACCTGTGCCATCCTGTCCAGAAAGGGGACACGTCAGCAACTCTGCCTCCAGCACCCCTCACTCTCTCTCCCGTGATGACAATTCTAGCAAGGTTCCTAAAAGGATGACGAGATGCTGTCATGGGCGAAGATGGCCTTACCATCGTTGCCTTTTGTGCTTTCTTTGGGAATGAGAAACTTTTTATTTTTATGCATGTGTCTCTGTCTTTAGTCTCTGTCTCTGCATGCTCCCCCATGCAAATCTCTCCTTCCCTCCCTCCCCCTCCCACAGATCCATCTCTCATGGTGCAGCCGCTCCTCTCCAAGGCCATAGGCAGCTGACTGCAGCCAAGTGTCACTCGGGCCTTAATAACCCCGTGTACTGGGACATCAATGTGACGAGGGACTGGGGAAATGGTTGCCTTGGGGGTGTAATTCATGTCGCTCCAGGAGTGTGCGCACACGTGTTGGGGTGCAGGGGGTCGCTTTGGGGCTCCCCAACAGAAGCACAGGAGCGTTCAGGAGGCCGCCTCTCCTTCACCTCCTGCTGACCCCCGGGGCTGTGCAGCAGCAAGATCTCTGACAGAAGGCTCCAAGGGCCATGGGAAGGGCCAGGTATGCAAAGGACAGTGGGTGAAAAATCAGCATGGGATAGATTCAGGCTTCCTTCAGCTCAGTCAGGGCTGCTCCTGATTCCTGGTTTGATTTTTGCCTTTGAAACCCCAGGACTGGGCAAATGTCTAAGCAGCTTGCCCCAGGCTTCACTGAGTAGTTGTCCTCTAAAGCTTTCCATCACAGGAGGTGTTGGAGCTGTGTTTCAAGCCGGCCAAAGCCCAGCAGATACTTGCATGAATGCAGATCCAGACGCCAGCTTTGAGAAGGCCAGCAGAGCTGTGTTGTCTGAGCATCACCCACCACAGGGAGCAGCACATTGTTGCTGACTGAGAAGAGGGTACGCAGCTCCTGATTTGCCATATGCCAGTCCAAGACGCTATCAGAAAGCCATCTGTGGGTCTGCACCCAGCTAGTGCTGCCTCAGCCTCTCCAAGCAGAAAGACAGCCTTGGAGTGATGACTACAGAGAAAATAATTATAACGGGAAAACAAACAAAAAAAAAAAAATTGCTCAGAGCTCCTGCAGCACTGCGCAGTCTGTTCGGGAAGGCTATCATGTTAGAGGAGAGTAGCACTTGACCGATGGAAGCTGATTTGTGTTACTGAAAGAACATGTAATGTCATGTTGGATAATATCATCCCTTTCTCTGCGTCTGGGTAAATCTCTGAGCTTTTGATTTCCCTTGGCTTATCCTGCTGTGACACTTCCCATGCGGTGGCATGGGATAAGCTCCCTCACCTCTACACTGCTCAGGGGATGATTTTTTTTTTTCTTTATCAGAGCACACTCCAGAAAGACATTGGATACTGGGCTAAATCTACCCTCTTCAGATTTCATTTGGGAAAAAAAAAAAACCCAAACAACAACGTAAAAGCTTTTAAAAAGCTTAGAGAGATAGCAGGCATGACAGTGCAGAGCTGTGCTCCTTGGCCTTATCTTCTGGGTGTTGCTGGCTGCAGTGTGCTAGCAAGCTGCAGCAGCTGTGGGAGCAGCTGCCCTCAGCCTGTAACAGCAATGCCACCGTTAACAAAAAAACCCCACAGATATGTCAGAAATTATGTTTGTGACTGTCCTGCCTTGTGCCAGCTGAGCTGAGCCTGCCCTGCGAGGAGCCACAGGCAGCAGTGGCAGCCGGCACATGCTAAGGGATGCAAAACCAAAGTGACGCTGGAAACCCATCAGCGATGGCTGTCTGGGTGGAGGAAGGAGCAGCACGGCCCTCGCTGCAGCCTGCTGAGGTGGCGACTCACTCCGGATCAGGCCCTGAGCAGGGTGAGCTGGGAGAAACACAGCTTTCCGGCGAGTGGGAGTAGGTTTTGTGCAGCCTTGCTTACACATGTTGTTCTCATTGCTTCTCACCAAGGAGGAGGTGTAGGCAGCCGGGGGAGCAGAGTATGTCTGTCATCATGGGGAAGGGAACCAGGAGGACCATGCTGAGGGCAAGCCCTGGAGGAGGGCTGTGAATCAGCAGCAAACACTCATTGAAAAGCAGGAGGGTCTTCAGTGGTGATGCTCTGCATTGCTGTGCCACAGTGCTGATGTGCCCTTACAGCTCAGTGCCATTAAGCACAGAGGAGCTGTGCTTGGTCTGTGCCAGACTCAGCATCTAGTGTGGCCATGTTCTTGGGACAAGAAATTGTGATGCCACCAGCTCAAACCTCTGCCAGCAGCTGAGGGGGTGCAGGAGTGCATCTTGCTGTCACCCTGACCACCACAGGGACCACTTCAGACACACTGGCACTGCCTCGGAGCTGGGCTCTCAGCCTAAGGCACTGGCAGAGGGCAGCCATCGTACTGGCCTGAGGCCCCCTGGGGCACTTCTCCCTCGCCACAGACTGCACAGGGAGGCAGGGGTTCAAGACACCTTGTTTAAGCCAAGCATGTTGTTTTCAAAACTCAGTGCCAAGTGAGACGGCTGTCAGGCTCTCTGTGCTCTCCTCGATCAGGGCTTGCACCGCATGTTCGGGGAGCTGCTGGAACCCCCTTCCCTCTGCTGTTGCAGTCCTTCCCCAGCACTCCTGCCTATATCCTCTGCAGTGCTAGAGCAATGCCTCGGTGGTGGTACCCAGCTTAGCCATCCCTTCCCTGCCTGCCAGATCTTCCAGCTCTTCCCTCCCCTGTGCCAGTGGTGCAGCTGGGGAGCAGAGCAGCTCCTTAATGCCTAGCTCAGGTAGGAATACCCACACGGCCTTTGCAGGGGCAGCTGTGAGGATGGTGGCATGTGTCCCTCATCCTTCTCCTCTGGTGCCTCTGGCAGAAGGAGCACTGTTGCATTACACCAGCATTTAAGAAATAATAATAATTAAAAGCTTTCTGATGAACATGGTTAATTTCCTATTCTGAAAAGCTGCTAAGGCAGCGCCTTTTGTGCATTAGCATATTTGCAAGGTTAATGTAGTGTACTTAATAAGATAAATAATGCTTGTCATGATATTTCAGGCCAATTTTAAGGGGAGGGAATAAAAAATATTTTGCTTAACATCTTAAGTTTTTGCCTGGTCAACTTTAAGTTAACTGCTGAGCTACCATTGAGTATTGAAGTGTGTTCTTCGCTTTTCTCCTTGACAGGTGCTCACTAGCACTTGCAGAGGGTTAAAGGAGGCTGTCAAAGCACAGATGGCACGGGCGAGCTTGAAGTGGGCTCTTGGTGACTGCTGTGATAGACATCACTTTGGGAACGTGGGTAGGAAGGGCATAGGAAGGCAGCGAAGCCATAACAAGCTTAAGGAAAAGGATGTGGGATCAGGGACAATGTCTGTGACTGGGCGGGAGGCAGCCGTGGTACCAACCTGCAGGAGATGGTCTGAGGCTACGAAGAAGAACGGTGAGCAGATGGCAGCAGTAATAAGCCAGTGACTGATGCAGTGGGACCACAAGGCTGGAAGAGGTAGTGGGGGCTTTCTCACCAACTTAGAGCCTTTTTTTAAATTTTTTTTATGTCCTACTTCAACACTTAGCTTAATGCTTTATTTTCCTCTGAATGTCCATAACCAAGGAAGCATTTGAAAAATCCCCATGTAAGACACTATGGGCCATGGGAGACAATCATAAACCTGCTTCCTAGCTGCCAGCCCTGGGCAAGTCTCAGGTAATGATTAGCAGAGCGCCCTTGTGCTCCTAATGGTTTCTCTTGCCTCCTCTTCTGCAGAATGATTGCTTTCTTAGGCTTTTTAATAATACACAGTAAAAGCAGCCACATCCTTAGATAAATGAGGCCACAGTGGGCAAGGCAGAAAGAGGAGAGAACTTCCCAGGCAAACAATCCAGGGCACCTGGCCTGCTACTCCCACATGCCCTTCCTTTCTCTCCCCTCCTCCCCCTGTCCAGTAACACAGAACAACCAGCTCATTATTTTCTCATAATGATGAGGAGAGGGAGGGAGAAGCAAGCCAACAAAACTGCTGGTATTTGCTATATAGGAAATTAATAAATAGATACGCCACACAGATACATGCCACAGCGAAAGGATGGAAGGACGGGTAGATATTTAGTTGGCTCAGAACACTAGACCAATATGATGAAGGAAGGGAGGGACAGCAAAGGCAGCTGAAAGATAAGGGGGTGTGGGGGGTGCATGAAATAAAATGGGGAAACCATAAAGCACAGTGGGGAAGAAAAGATACTATAAAAAAGATGAAGCGGGGAGAGAGATATGAGAGAGGAATAAGGAGGATGGGTAAAGAGATACAGCAAAAAGACAGGCAGACGAGTCTGGCAGAGGAAGGAAGGAATAATATATTGTTGTAGGTGTCCAAGGGGGAGGTAGCGTAGGGGTGGAGGACCAGCTACAGTGGGTAGATTGATTTTGATGTTAGCTGTATTGCAGGTCAAACGCAGTCCTCACATCACATCGACTCCACATCTGTTTCTTCTTCTAACTGCCTGTCAGCCCCCCGCTGTGTCCTAGATTTTTTCAGCTGGAGCCCCTCTTGGGCTCGTCACCGACTGCCTGTCAGCCCCAGGGTGGGGGGAAACTGGAGCACCAGGTGAGCCCACGTGCTCACCGCACCGATGAACCCAGGCGCAGGGCAGCCTTACAGAGGTACCGCTGGCATCGCTCCTTCTCCTACCCCATCTCCCAGGGGCAGGGAAGGCAAGTGGGTGGCTGGAAGTACATCCCACCAAGGGAAAAGGGCTGTGAGCACAGCACCCGGTGTCAGAGAGGTGCTGGGGTAAACCTGAGAGGCTGCTTGGATGGATGGATGGATGGGTGGATGGATGGATGGATGCATGGATGCATGGAAGGATGCATGTGGGGCGAACCATCCCACCCAACACAGCACCTGTAAACTGGAGGTGGTGTCAGCCCGTCTTCCTGCTTGAAAGGGGGGAAGGGCTTTTGCAGCAGCACAGGTGCCTTGCTGCTGTTGGCCCTGTGACAGTGGCCTGTGTCAGGCCAGAGCTGGCTGCCTTGCCAGAGGGAGTTATTTCTTCAGCGTCATCTCTGCAAATGGCATTAGCTGACCCACTGAGCTGTTGGGATTTGCCTTCACGCTGGGCTGCTGGACCCAGACTCCAGCCTGGGGGAGCCCAGTGTGGTGCAGGTCACACCCCCCAACAGCAGCCCTGCAGCCCACCAGCCCACCTGGCTGAGATGCACTCATCATCCTCCAGCACGGGGCAGACAGCCTCCTACCTCTGCCGTGCTGCAGCCTGTAGTTGTCTCGGAGCAGCCTATTAAAGAGGGAACCCAAGCCAGGCCCCTGCCTCCATCCCAGCAGATGGTTTATTTTTCTGCCTGGGCTGTCACAACCAGCAGCACTTACAACATCGAAAGAGCTTTGCTGCACTGCCTGAGCCCTGAGCAGTTCTGCCAAGGTGTGCCCACCCAGCCTGGGTGCCAGCCACGGCAGGAGATGTCTCAGCGCATCCCAGTGCCTGGGCAGGTGGAGGAGAGGGCTGGGCTGCCCCGGCAGTTTGGGTTAGGTGGTGGTGGCAGGGTGCTGCCTCGGCAGCTGCCTGGCTGAGCACTGCTGGCACCTTTTCTAGGGGGGGAGCACCCCCCTCATCACTACGCTGAGCCCAGTTGCATGGTAACTGTGACTGCACTCAGGGATAAACACCTCAGTCAGAGCCCTCCCTGCTCTTCCCTCCTCTCCCGTCTGTTGGCACCCGCTGGCATGCAGTCATTTGCCGACCCTTTTCCTTTTTCCTCCATTTGCCTTCCCTCTACATTTGCCCCATTCTGTTTCTGTCTGTTTGGCAGTGTGGTGTGCTGCTGTAGGGGAGTGAAAGCTGCTCCAGGCAGTTAGCCACTCATCCTGGAGAGTATTCTGGAAAGAAAAGAAAGAAAACTAAAATAAAATGAGGGTTTTCTCCATTCTCTGTCTCCTTAGTGCTTGCTAGGGCTGTTGGCAGAGCTGGGGGAGGGGAGCCCAGTGCTCAGAGAGCAGGCACATTGTGGGTGAAGCCCCTGGTGCCTTGATGCAGCTTTAGGAACAAAGATGTAAACAGGAGGAGGAGAACTGCCAAAGCTGTATGAAGCTGAGGACTGAGATAACGGAGGCTGATACAGTTCAAGACTGAGCTGTGTTGTGTACAATGTACTGGCTGTCCGAGCCGTTCCACCCAATGCCACGGGCTTTGCTGTGCTCTAGAGCTCTGGGTGTTGCCCTTTGGACTTCACAAACCAAGGAAACCTAGAAGAAACGTGAAGGAAAATCGAAACCAACTACTGAAATTGTTATGAGTGGAAGAGGAAGAAAAGGAGGGCATATTCCTCGCCTTCCCATGTAAAGCTACGTCCTCCATCACATGCAGAAACACATATGCATGCGTATGTACATGTACACATGCAGAGAGCTCTTCTGCAGTGCTCAGAAGAGCTTCAGGAACATCACAAAGCTCCATGCTGAAACTTGCTAGATTTTGGCTCCTGTCCCTAAGCCCAGTTCCTGGCTGCCCTTCCAGAGCTTGTCTGCAAGGCTCCATTAGCTGCACTGCATCAATGGCGGTGTAGCAGATGTTAACAATAACATCTGGGAAGGGTTTTGGCCATTCTGTGCATCGTATATCAACAGCACACTCTTGGATCTGTTTATAATGGTGATCAGACAGCAAAACTTCAGGAGGGAAATGTCCCACCAGGAAGAATTTGTGCAGTAGGCATGGGAACGTAGAAATGTGAATGATGGGTAAAAATGTGAGCTGTTGTATTCATGTGCGTGTGTGTGTATATATATGTTTATATATATATATAATGATAGCTTTTCACTAGGAAATTAAACCCAGCAGGGGAGAATATACTGCATAGATTTCAAGTCTTCGCATGCACATGCACTAAAGAGCATTTCTTCTCTTTCTCTTCTTCAACCCTGACACCATAGATGACTCAGACTTGAGCAGTCTCTTTGAACTACCTGCTGTTCAAAAATCTTGAGGAGACAGCTGAAGCTCTTTGCTACTGAAGCTTTTCTTCCAAAGCTTCCAGGAGCCGGATAAGAGGAGCATCCAGGCTACTTTCTGCTCCTAGGAGAGCAGGCAAACTCCCAACAACTACCTCTGGCCCCTGTTGCGCATGCTGGGGTGGATTAAGGCTACTGAAGTGGGCTCACTGGCCTGTGGCTGTGCCGCACTGCAGCGAGTCAGTCACAAACCCAGGTTGCATAGGAGGTGGGAGTTCTGTCTCTGCTTAGCAGGTCCTAAAGGATTTCTATTTCACAGGAAATCCTGATAGCAGGTGGTCTGATTTTTATGCGTGAAGCCCTGTTTTACCATGTGACTGCACACTTACACAGTGACATGTACCATCTCTCTGTATTTCAGTCCCATCTCCTTACCTTACAGATGGAAACAACAACCTGTTTCTCTTAGCCTCACAGACCCAGTGGAACAAAAGGTGAATGAGATTTTCACATCATCATCAGAAATATCCCTGTCACCAATGGCAGGGTTGTTTCTGTTGGGAATGGTGGACAAGGCAGATGGAGTCTTCTCTGATGAACCTCCTGTGTTTCTGGCATTTGAGAAGAGCATCCCTTGCCTTGAAAAAGGACTGAATCACATAGGGAATCTCTTCCACCATCTCACTTTTACAAGCAGTCTTCTGGCTATAATCAGGATTTTTAAAGGTGAAGGAATTAAGTTCCTGAGGCAGAGGATGATGGGAATCTCTGGTCTGATAAATTTTGGACATGGAGATTGCAGAATAACGGAGTTGCAATGCTCGATATTTATTCTTGTTGAATAGACTTCAGCAGCAATCAATGGAAGGTAGTGGGCTTATGAAGTGTGAATCAGTGAGGGAGGTCATAGTGAGGATGTCCAGAATCAGAAGAAAGTCAGGACTTTGGAAACCTATCTGACTTTATTGCACATAAGTAGAGGTGGTAAGGTTTCTTCTTGGTCTTGTCACAGTGAAGCATTGACATCTCTCATGAACTCTCCACCCTGAGCATAAAGAATTACTAAGGGAATTGATTTTGAATCATGTTTAATATGTAGAAATGTACCACTTATTAAGTGCAGTACAACATATGGTATGGAGCGTGTCTACATTAGCATCTGAATTTGAATCCTGACTGTGCTTTGGAAGCGTATCTTCCAGTCATCTCTTCGCTTTGGTCCTATTGCAGGAAGGTCTCTGGGCATATGCTGCCTTCTTTTCAGGCAAAACTAAACCAGGAGATGCACAGGCTCACCAGCTGCTAATGGTGCTCAGCCTATGGGGCCTGAATAGATCCAGTCCCAAGACACCTCAGCAGGTGTCCAGCACCATTTTGCTCTATAAATCTGCTCCTTTTGCACCGCAGTGTTGGTGACACAGACACAGTGGTTGGCTGGGCTGGACCCTCGGGGCTCAAGGACTGAGCCTCTTAAAACCAAGTAATTTTTGGTGCAGCTTTAGCCACCTTGAAAAACATGAACTTGCCCCCATGATCATTTTATCTGATAGTTCCTCCCACCATTGGCAACTTCGTATAATTCGGACCTGCATGTGGTTTGCGCTGTGGTCTAGACTTAAGACCCATTGAGTGTCTGGGGTTTACACTGATCAGGTCAAAAGTCCTTGACGTTGACCCTAGACCCGCCGTTCCCCCATTTGCCTTACACCAAGTAGCTGATAGCTGCTCTTTCCCCAGCGCATACTGACAGAGCTTGGTGCTTTACCTCTGTTAGGTGAGAAAAGGTGATGTGAAGAGGCCATGTGTGTTCCAAACATGGTGAGGCCGATGCTTCTCCTGATGCCCTGCAGGGAGTCCTTCTGTCTAGGGCTCTTCAGCAGGAGAGTTCTGCGGCCAGCACCTTCTGCTGCCCCGGCCGGCAAACACCGCAGCCCTTGCTGTGTGGTAGTGGTTGCTCATCCATGTATCCAAACGTAGCCCAGGCTGGAAAGCTCCCCAGGGACTTTCTTTTCTTCTTTGTGTCTGCCAGAAATTGTGCGTTTGTGGCATCTAATGCCACACATGGACAGCAAGAACTGGGAGATGCCCTGCCATGCATTTGTGTGTGTTGCACCCACCCTGCCCATCCATTCCCTTGCTGCCTCTGAACTGATGCTTGCTCTCCTTCAAAGACTGCCTGCCTATACCGAGGGCTGTCGCTACTTTTTAGCAGTACCATTAGACCATCGTTCTCATTTCATTTTCCCTGCACTGCTGCAAGTTGCAGCCTAGCTGGGATTTTCCAGATAGCCTAGTGGAGCTAGCCATCCAGAGCCAGTGGCTTTCTGTGCATAGAGAGCATCTAATTCCCTTAAAGCCCATGGCAAATCCCAGCGTTATTTCCTATGCAGATGGCTGCTACAAAGAACCAATTAGGAAGATAACCAGTATCTTTCTTCCCTCTCTTCCATTTTTAAAGCTGTAGGGGGAAATGGCAGTATTTTGGTTAAAGATAAGTATAAACCAAACCCTAAGGTGTTGACAACCCAAAATACTTGCGTGTTGCAGTTTTGAACTAGCATCTAGATTTGTATCTTGGATATGGTCCCTGGCTTTACTTCTTTGAATAGTAAATCTTTTTCACAGTTTGAACTGTGAATATAATTTAGCATTAATGTACCGTGTATGTCTTTGATATGGCCGAAAGGGACAAGTTATGTATCTGGGTTGGAGCAGAAAGACATATCACCATGTTGGCAGGATCTTTACCACTGGAACAGTAAGTCCAGGAATCTTAAAACGCAGGAGACTTGGGGAATATTTAGGTCTGGAAGCATAAAGTATGTACATACATCTAGCAGTAGCTGCCCTGGATTGGTATATAGATCATGTGAAGTGTTTCAGATGTAGTAGCGGGGTGCTGCCTTAGGGTGCTGGAGAAGACAGAAGAGCATCTGCAGCAAGGAACCATTTTCTGTGGCTACAAGGTCTTCTCCTGTTAGAGGTCCAGCAATGGGGAGATCCTGGTTCTGTTTCAGGGTTCCTTCTTAGGTAGATTGTTCTTCTTTTCTCTTCATCTGTGGAAGAAAGAGAGAGAAAATGGTTTTCACTGTGTAAAATTGTTTATGGATAGAAAACTGAGCAGGAGCTCTTAGCATGGTATAGTCCTTTTAAGCGATGGTTTCCTGCTCTTGCCTTACTGGAGAAAGAAGGAAATAGTTAGCACTCCCTAGATCTGAAAGGGTAGAATTAATTATGGCTGTGATTCATTATGGGCAAAACCAGCTAAACTTTTCTCTTCTATTTTTAATTTTGCATTTGAATCGTGGAGTATATGAAACCCAAGATAGGGTCTGAATTCCTGGGAACAGCTCCATTTCCAAATGCATATGTAGTGGAATTGCCAGGAATTGGAGAAAAGGTGCAGAGAAATAATCTGATTTTTTAAGGACTGAAAAGTCCCTCCACTCTTTTGCAGTTAATCTTAGCTGTTGGTGGTGCCAGGGTGGGATGTCCAAGGTCAGAACGAGCCAGATCACTGAGGTTTGGTTAGATTTGTTGTTTTCTAATGTAAACTGTGTTTTGTGCAAGGACTGGTTAACTTTTCCTCTCCTTTCCTTTTTTTTTTTTGGGGGGGGGGGGAGGGGGTGGTGGTGGTCACTATTATTATTACTACTATTGCTATTATTATTACAAGTTTGCAGTGGGTTTTTTAGTCATCTGTGTTCAGCTCTCTTGAGAGCAATGAAAAGAAATCAAACTGCTTTTGTGAGTTGTGGCAGAAGAGTGCAAATAGATTGATTAAAAACGCTGTTTCTTTTTTTAATTTAAACAGAGCGGAGGCTTGTGGGTAATGTGCATAATGTATGCTCGGTGGTAACAAGCCACGGTGGGGAGAGGGGAGGAAAGCGAGGGAGAGAGAGAGAAAAAAAAAAAAAGGAAGTGGAGCCAGTGTTGTTCTGCCTTTAAACACAAGATTGATTTTACATTTTCCCTGTGTGTCACTTTCATTACTAGCAAATTAATCCTTCTCTCTGAGGCCTGAAACTTATTTCTGGGGTTTCTCATAAGAAAATAGCTTTTGGTGTGCTACCTATTCTTAAAAAGGGAGCTCAGGGCTTGGCTACATAAGAAGGTTGCACCTATTTAACCAAAGGTGTAATTTTAAAATTGACCCTGTTATAGAGGTGCACATGGCTGGCTTATTGTGATTTTTACTTTACTGTGAATCTGCCTGTACTGACAGAAACACAGCTCTTGCAATGATGTGAGAACGCTGATCAGAGGATGGGTAGCATCACTTTAACCAAATCAATAAAAAGTTACCCCTTCGTAACTATCGCACCTTGTTCGGAAAAAGAAGGCATCTACGGAGACGGGTGGCCTGAAGGATTAAGCCCTCAGCAAAGGCTCTGGGGAGGAGGCTGTGAGATGTTTCTGACACGGATGCAGTTCTGCAGTGCAGCATCGCTTCGGAGCGCAAGGGTCCGCCCGCTGCTGTAACCCACGGGGACCGGGGGAGCTGCCTGGCCTAAGAAAGGGGCAGGTTTATTGAACACTCATTTTAGGCCAATGATTCCAGACAATTAAATGGTTAAATCATTGGGCTGCCTAAAGCTACAAATATATTGCAAGCTGAGCAAACCGTTTCGCTGCTGCTGGGTTTTTAGGAAGGGCACACTGGTGTTTTGTGGGGTTGCTCTCTCTTCAGTCCTCAGGTCCCGGTACCATGTGTAGAAATTTGGACTTGCTTTGTTTCTGTCTGAAGTATCTCGCATACCTAGATCTTAGATCACCTGTGCTCTCATTTCAGAATTTGGGGTTCTTTTGGGTTCAGGTGGGTTTTTGCAAGGTGTACTTTTTTCAGATCCAGAACATACAGTCGTTGGTCAAGTCGTTGGCTGGTTAACAAAACCTGCTGCTGCTTTGTCTGTTTTGATGCCTCCGATGAAGCGAGAGGGCTGTTCTGATTCCGTTCTGGCTCAGAAAGCTGGAGTATGACCCACAGACACTTCCTTCCCTAGGTTAACATTGACACTTTCATTTCTATTTAAGGTGACTAGGAGGGTCACAGCCTGCCCCCCTCTTTGAGGATCGCTGGCCAGGTGTGGCCCCAGGTCTGTCTGGATCCATGGTCCTGTACCATAACGGGGCTGTCGTCTTGAGATCTCTTGTGGCTGCCTAGCATCTGGGTTAATGCAGCAGCAATTTTTCACCATCAGTTGCTGTCATGAAGTGTAAGTGTAAGAACAGGGTCTTTGGGGCTGACCCGAGCAGGTTCCTGCAGCCCTGGCGACAGCAGTAGCTGGTAATTAGTTCGGGAAGGGTGGGAAGAGGGGCTCCATCTTTCCTGTTGAATATCAAGCAGCATGCAAAAATAGCCATTTGCAGCCACGGTGAAGATTTGCTTCTATCCATGAAAATCCAGCATGTTTTATCTGACCATAGGTCAGGTGTTTGTTTGGATTAACAAACAAAAGGGATGCCAGATGTAAAGAGGAGAGCAACTGTTTTTAAATCAAAAGGACTCTTATTTTTTCTCTTCCATCTAAAAACTCTAGTGGCAGCGTTTCAAGATGCTTAGGCCATGTTTCAGTGAAAATGACTGCCAACTTTTCCTTTGCTGTGCTGTGGCCAACTCTAACGGAGGATCTGGTATGTGATTAGGCTTCTTAAGTGGCAGGTGGGCGAGTGCATCCACTTACGGAATTATTGTTGAAATGAGGAGCTTTTGGGACTTCTCTGCAGGAGCTCTGAACTGTTGGAAGCATTCCATCTGATTTCTCAAAAATGCTTGCTTATAGCCTGGAAAACTGCTGTCTTTACTGCTGCCTTTTGGATTTACTAGAGCCTTGAGCGAGCCATTGGCTTCTCTCTGAGCATATACTGGTTTAAATACACCCATGCAGAACAAAGAAGATCTGGCCAGGCTGTGTTCATTTCCATTCTGACTGACTTAAGGTGAAGGGTGCCCACGAACATCTGCAGGACTTGTTACCGCTCAGTGGGCAAGAGCTTACCAGAAATGTTGGACTGATCATCTGCTATGTGCACTGGGGGGTTTATAATTGACCTCTTTGCTCCTGCCTTAGCAGAGGACAACCTTAGTTTTTACGCTTCAGACAAGCACAGTTCAGAGTGAATAGATCTTCACACCAAGACCTAGGACCCAGCTCTGTTCTAGTCAGAATAACTGGCAAAAAATCCCCAAAATTCTTTTCTGGGAAGGAGGAATCTCAGTTTGGATGCCTACTTGTAAGGTTGTCATTGCCACGGTTCTAGATAGCCTGTACTACCCAAGGGACTCCTGAAGGAACATGACATGTGATGGGCCTTGATCGATGCAGAGATGTCCCAGAAGCCCGCAGAAGAGAGGAGAGCGCCCATGTAGCAGCAGGCACGTGGATGCATGATGAGTATAGCAGTGATCTGTCTCTGACCTGGTTCGGGAGAGCAAGGGCTGCTGCAGGGCAGGAGGAAGGACACTGGCAGAGCTGGAGGGCTCTGGGATTTGCCCACAGTAGTGACGTTTGTACCCGGGGTGGTACAAAGCTTGTCTTTTCCAACTGCCAAATGCATCAACATTGTAGACCAGGGAGAAAAAAATAAAGTATTACAGAGATTGGAGGGATGGGGGGAAGGAGTATTATGCTGATTTGTTTATCAGGAAACAGAACTTTACTGGGACACAATACAAAACTACAAGCACATTATCCCATGGCGTTTCCAGCTCCAGCACCAGCTCTTTTTTTTTTTTTTTTTTTTTTTTTTCCAGGTGAGGTATTATTGTGTTAATACTTGCAGGAGGAGGGAAGAAACGAGTCCAAATGCCCCTGTTTGAAATGTCCTATCAGTGCATAAAATATGTCTGCGGATTTGAGAATTACGCTGACTTCACAACAGTATATTTCAGATAAATAATTTATCTCCTGCAAACACATTTCTGTGCTCTTACACATCCATTTGTTTCTGGAAAGCAGCGGGGGCGACGGGGAGGCAGGAGCGATTGGTGCTCGCTGGGGAACTTTCTGTGGAGCCGCCTGTAGTTTAGGTGTTGTTGGCCGCTGGAGGTAGGGTTTTGTTCTCCCAGCCACCAGCTCCCACATCATAAATAAAGCCATTTTGGAAACAAGAGGCACCTTGAGCTAAAACTGGCATTTCTCACAACATTGGCAGATCAAGCCAGCAACTGTTGATTTTAAATGTTTAATGAGCAATATGTTGCTGATTCTGGTCATAATGCTGTGTTTGCCTAACCTTTCTCGGTGTGCTCCCTTCTGCTGTATCACTGGCAAGTTTCCAGGAAAGGAGGAAAGGGAAAAAAAAACCCCCAAAAAAACCACCAGGAAGGGTGAAGCAGGGCAGAGACAGGAGGAAAACTGAACGACTTGAGGAGAAGGGGCGTAAAAGGCAGAGGTAGAATTTAATTAAAAGGAAGAGACAGCAGCAGGATGTTGATGCTATGTCAGAGTATCAGGGAGTGCAGGGAAAGATGACTTTTCCCTGCAGAGATATTCTTATTCATACTGAGGGAATTGGAAAAGAAAGGCTGGTTACTAGGAGGAGGTGGACAGGAGGAGCTGCGTGGAGGTGAGCCCCAAACCAGGGAGTCTCTTGAGATGCTTCAGTTATCTGGTTAAAAGCAGGCAAATGGGAAGAGAAGCAGCATTGTACAAAGCAGTAAGATGCTCAGTTACTTCCATGTCAGGCTCATATAACGCTCACTCTAAAGACGATCTCCAGTATGCTGTATTTTTTCCAGTTTGTTTTTGTTCAACCTCAAACCCCTGAGTGGTTGAGTGTAAGCCTGTTTGACGCTGGGTTGCAGGTTGGCTGTAGAAAGGCTTATGAGCAGGTGTAGGTATCTCAGGGTACCTTCCTGAGAGTACCTTCCTCAGAGGCTTCCTTGACCAGTGGAGGTAGGAACATGCAATGGAAACAGAAGGCGGCTGCTTTTACAGTACTAAAGAGAAGCTGCTTTTGCTGCTGCTCTCATCCTAGATGGGACCTTCCTTCTCCTGGTGTAGGTACTTACCATTGCTGGCTGTAGAAGGCCAAGCTGTCACACTTTATCCCACGACTTGTGTGCTAGGGGAAGCACAAGGCTGAAAATATTGGATGCTGAAGTCTTTTCTCTTTGGAATTGAGAGGTTTTGGGCAGCACGGTCAAACCCTTCCCACTCGTGCGCCTTGGACACTCCTCAGCAGGAGTTATCCATGGAGTTACCATGCAAAAAATGTGGAAGGTTTTTGTAATGTGTTGATTTGGCTCTTGAGTGAGACCAGGCATTTTCTCATCTTCTAATCATTACCTGTTTGGCTGATGTTTAAAACAATGACTGTGTGCCAAATATTCACTGCCCTATTAGAAAGCCTCTTTTTGTTTTACATAATGGTGCATTTATTGCTTCCATTGCATGTACAGCACAGTATATATTGTCCAAAAGGGAGATATAGATACTAGGTCATACTTGGGGAAGGAGGATTTTTTATTTTTTTTTTAATGAGGAGAATATCAGTTTTGCAATGCTTGTTATACTTTCATTTCCAGCCTGCTGCATACAAATTGTGTTATATAAAGTTGATGACACACAAATATATGTATAGAAAAGTGTGCGCTGAGACACTGTGAGATAGAAGCAGAAAGCAACAGGGCACAGAGGGTGTGTTTAAGAGCTGCCTTGCCAGAGAAAGGGCAGTGGTCCAGCCAGGCCACTGTCTTTCCTCCAGCAATGAGAGAAGTTTATGAAGAAGATAGTGTGCTTTATTTATATAACTGCTTGATTTGTTGTTTTTCCTTCATGGGTAACCCTATCACCTCCTGAAGTTACTCGCTTCCTTGTTAACAAGTGACAGTGAAACATGGATGTATGTTCCGCAGTAAATTTTCCATTTCTAAGGGCAGGTATGCATGAGATTGCTGGATTGACCTTCTCTCTCTACTTTTTACTCCTGTTTTTACACCACCGTGATACCTTCTGTTGTTTTCTTGCTTTCTTGAAAAATGTCCTAAGCATCAAAGCTAGTAAATGCGGAAGATTTTTAATTAGCCTTGAGCTTTTCACCAGGGTCCTCAAGAACAAATAGACACAAGCCCTTAACAGTTCAAATCGAACATATCTTCAGTGGGTCATCTTCAAGGAAATTTCCAGTGGCCCAGCTTCCCTAGGTGAAGTTCTTTGCTGCCAGCACCTCCCAGCGTTTCCTTTCAACTGTAGCGTACTCCATCAGTTGAAGGACTGGGGTTTGCTACCTTCTCCCCACCCCCCACCCCCACCCCACAGCCCCAGTTCAATTCCCTACAGCGTCAAAGTCACATGAAATCTTTTCCAGCCACGTGGTGTGATGTGGCATTGTCTGTCTTGGAGCAATCGCCCCGTGTGTTTGCCACGTAACAGACAATTATAAAAGCAAAACAAAGCTGAAAGTATAAGAACTCTCCTCCCAGATGTTTCTCCAATGCGCTATTCCTCTGTGAATGTTTTTTGTCATTGCAATAGCTCAACTGAGTTACAGTCAGGTTTCGGTCTTTTAGGCAGATATACGAGTGGAAGGAGAAAAGG
Source organism: Falco peregrinus (assembly GCF_023634155.1). Classification (NCBI taxonomy): domain Eukaryota; kingdom Metazoa; phylum Chordata; class Aves; order Falconiformes; family Falconidae; genus Falco; species Falco peregrinus. The sequence continues at coordinate 87,967,332 of NC_073726.1, read as the reverse complement.
GTTGGAAGATAAAAAAGAGAATAATAGGGGAAGAGGAGGAGGGAGGGAGTGTAAGAGGGAGAAGTGAAAAGACAAAAAGACTTATGTGAACTGAAGAATGGAAAAAAAAAGGGTGAGAAACTGGAAGCAGGGGGGTGATGGGTCAAAAAGCAGAAGAGGTGATTCAGACCTCGGTGATGGCAAGGTCTGAGACTTGTGAGCTTTTCTTGGCAGGGCAGAGCCCTGTAGAATGCACTGTAATCTCTGTCAGGGCCCTTCAGTTTAGGGGCATATAAATGGAGTGGGGTTTATTGCGAATTCTGGTTAATAACCTTCTCAAAGGAGAAAACTCATGTATTCTCTTTGAAATACAATTTCTTGTCTCATAAATTGAAACAGCTGCGACTGTTCCCTCTGCACACAATTTTTTTTCATCTTTTGCCTTTTTTGCTGGGTGTATGCATATGATTTTGCTTAATGATTTTTCCCTGCAGAAGGAACTCAGAATGTGGTGCTGTATACAGGTTTGTGATCAGTGTCTTTGCACAAGCACAAGAAAAATGCCTTGGGCATTTTCTGCTTTTAGAGAGGAACAAGTGTTAGGCTATTAGTCTGAATCTAACTTAGACTGCATTTCTCCTGAGAAAACTCAGTAGGAATTTCTGCAGCCTCATTCCCTAGAAAGACTCTTGCCTAAGCTGAGATTTAATCTGTCACCTAGACTCCACTCTTGGAACTGGAAAGGCTGCTAGCACCTCCATAGCTACCATGCAGAAAGCAGAGAAGAGAATATAGGCAAGCATCTCAACAGCCTGTGTTCCTGCCACAGCTCTTAAGGCATGGCCTCCTGCACAGGGCTGGTGCTGGGCACCACGGTGCAGATGGGGAGCAGTATTCCCACCTGGAAAGGGAAACGAGACCATCTCTCTCCTTGTGACTCTAAGCAGTGCTACTCTCTGCCAGCATCAACCCTTCTCTGTCTCTCTGAGGGCTCCTAAAAGTCTGATCTTTCTTTTTTCTTAATTGAAAGAGCCAAGCTTGCCTTTGGGCCAGTGCAGAAATCAACCACTTTTGTGTATGACTCTGTGTGCAGAAGCACGGACGGGGAGTCAGATCTTCCTGCCTCCAGCTCACTATCTGCTCCAAGTTAAAGTGGTCAAATCCCTGAATCATTAAGCAAGTGACAGATGAGTTAACATAGCATGCTGGCATGAGCAGCACACACAAATGTCCTGAGGAGGTTCAAATTCAGAGGGTTATATGTCACCTTCAGCCAATTTCTGTGTGGAAAGAGCTCAGGAAGGCTTTTTGGTTAAGTGAAGAAACACCTAAATAGGTATCTCAGTTTCTTATTCCTCCAGCTCTCCCCCATGACTCCCTACCAGTGCCTCCAGCTGGAAGAGGAGACAGGTATAGAAAAAAACCCAGATTTTTCAGATCTGAGTGGAGAGCTCTTCCCCGCCTCATAGCAGACCTCAGCCTTCCCATTATATGTGACAGATGAGAGCCTGTTTGGGCAAGCTGCACGTTCAGGAGATCACAGAGCAGTGGGGCCATTTCTCATGCTGCGTTAGGAGCAGAGCTTGGTCTCCAGCAGGCTGGGCTTTGTCCCCATCCCCTCTTGCAGCAGCTTCCTGCTGCATCCCAGCTTATGGGGTCCCTCCTGTGCATCCATCAGGTGGCCCACCTCCACTGCGTGACAAGCTGCCGCAGCTGGGAGATGTGAAGAGCCTTTGCCCACCAAAACAGACTTGCAAGTGAGGGCACCGAAACCTCAAATGACCCCAGTGACACACGACCGGAGAGGCTTACAGTGTTTCTTCCCTCCTTGAGCCTCTTGGCAGCTACACTGGCCTCCGTGCAGACCAGGGTTTGTTCACAGCCTAGGAAAAGAAATGCATGGGAGCTCTTCCAGGGCTACATGGAAAGTGCTGCAGATCATCTTCTAGATTTCCTGCAGTGCTGGGATTATCTGAGGTTTGTCACTATGGCTTCTTCCTTGCCTTTTTGATCCATGAGTCCCAGACTGTCTCGTAACATGGAGCATGTTATTAACTGAGACCTTCTAGGGGACTTACCTGTATTTGAAAAGGTAGCAATGAGAGCACTTGCTTTCTTAGGAATGGGATGGTGGTTAATTGGGTATTTTATCTGCCTTTAATGAAGTGAAGCAGGAAAGTAAGGAGCAGGAGTCAGCACCAAACATTCCCACTCTGTCCCAAGCCTTCGCTATCAAACACTGTGGGAACTACCTCTCTTCCTACTTGTACGTCCAGTGCATGCATACACACCATCTAAGTGTCTGAGGCTCTTAGCGATACTGCCAACAGCTTGGTATTGCCTGTGGGCAGTGAAATTGCTTACCACAGATCAATATGCCTGTTATACATCTCCTTAGTTACCCCCTTGAATGTTGTACTCCCACCCAGCACTAACTGCGTTCACCACTGCTTTCCCATGGTGATCCACCTTGCTCAGAGCTCTGCTTGCTTGCCCTAACCCTCTACACCCCCTCGCTTTTTTTTAATTAACCTTTCATCTATATCTCATGCTCTGTTTCTCATTTCCTTATCTATTACCTTTTCTGTCCTTTTCCTGAAGACTTGTGCCTCACAATCTATCTTCGATATGTCACTTTTTAAAAATTTGTTGTTCTCTTGCCAGTTCTTCCCCTATTCTCCATTCTCCTTCCTTCTCTCCCCTTCCTTCTCCTTCCTGCTTGTTGCAATCCCACCTGTAAATGCAAGCTTATACTGCCTGGGCTGTCTCAGGACCTTCTGCTCCTGAAGCAGTGAAAAAATACAGTCTGCAGGTGAATTTGCCATTTTAATGTAGTTAACATTCCTCCCCTCCTTCATCTGTTCCGCAGTCGCAGACTGCTGAGATTAGTGGCATAAAGTCCCACCAGGGTATTGACATAACCTATAAGCCAGGAAGTTGTTTTAATCAAACCCAGCATCCCATTTGGAATGCTGGACTTAGAAATACAAGGACAGCAGTTTTGAAAGCAGCTGAGAAATAAGGAAATAAGTGTTTGGGGAGAGAGGGTTTGAAAACCTTTTTTTTAAAATATTATTTCAATAACTTATGGTTAGAAGTTGCAGGATTATTTTTTTTTCCCACTGAGTCCTCACCTATACCCAGTGCTCAGGTGGAGTATTAGTGTTGGAGAGGTGATAAAAAGGAATTTGATTGGATGGCTGGATTATTAAGAGGGGCTATTACCCAGTAAAAGTGTCAGAGGACCTCAGTCCACGGGGCATGGATGATTGCTGTGGATGAGTTCCTGGTCCTTGGAGGCCAGGTGGGAAGGCGTGATTGTCGTGTTTTTCTCCCACCCCCAGTAAAATCTAGAGCAGCCTTGGATGAGCCGCTCATAAAAATGTCTGTGATGTTGCTTGGAAAGCAGTGAGCCAAAGAAAGAAGATACCCAAAGTTATTTGTCAGTCTCTAACTCACCAACTCCACCTTTCTCTGTTTCCCTTCGTCCACTCTTTCTGTTTTCTAAAGAGACAGTGTTTGTCAGCGTATCGGTATGATCCACAGGTCAGCAGAGCAAGGGCAAAGTATTGACAAGCCGTTGCCCATGCTTCCAGTGGCAAAGCTGGTGAAGAAGAAGAAAGTGCTGCAGTAGAAGGAGGGGTGACTGGATGCTGCATACTGTGCTGGCAGTCAGGACGCCTGCTGTCGGTGCAGTCCGGTGTTGCAGCACTGTAAACTGCCAGGGGAGAGAGAAGTGGCCCATTTGCAGCCTTGGTTTGTGTGTACGGCGGCATGAAACCCACATAAAGCATCCAGTTTGTACATTATGGTGATGAGAGACAAGGGGAGATTTCTGTCCCCAGCCGGTGATCAGTTTATTCACTGAAGTATGAGGATTGATAGCACTTGTCACTATTAGCCCAGCTAATATAGCTGCAGATGCTACATTTAATCATATAAACTATGCGGCGCAATTGCAGAGCAAGGGCCTCTGGCCTGCACCACTGGAAAAGCAAGCGGAGCGGATTCCTAAAGGGCTCATAGAGAATTGCAGTCGTCCTGCATCCTTCTGACAGGAAAAAAGAGGATGTGTCCTGCTTCTGCGTGGCACTCCGTGTAGGGTTTTGTGTTTGCGTGTGTGCACATGTGTGGCTTACTGACAGCACATGAGAGAACAGAACGAAAGCATCTTCTGCATGTCATCAAGTGTATGTGCGGGAGAAAGCAGAGCTCCACTGTGTATAGAAGCAAGAAAGGAGTGGTTGGGGCGGGAGGATGTGCCCAGTCCCCTTTGGCTGTCTTTTCATAACATCATATACCTGACAACCTTGTCCAAAAGGAGAGTGAGAGCAGTTGAGATGTGGTGCTGCCCAGCAGCGCAGCTGTGTAACGCAGGGAGCAGCTTCTATGCAGCTAAGACCAGAGCCCTACAACAAGGTGTTCGCAGCACGATGAGGACAAGTTGGGAAAAGAAAAGGAAGGTCTGGAGTTTCAAACAGCAGCCTCCCTCCACTTCTGCTGCTTTCCAGGAGTGTTTGAAACCAGCCATTACAAGTTTTCAGCCATTAATGAGATCTCTTCTCTTGTCCCGCCGGCCAAAAGGTGTTCTGTCGCGGGTGTCCGTGAGGCTGCATGGATGCCAGCAGCATGCAACGCTTGGGACAGTGGAGGCAAATGGCACTCAGAGCTGCAGTCCTCTGAAAAAGAGAGGCAACAGAGGAGCGCCCACTCCCACGTCACGTGCAGCTCTACATGCAACACCGCAGGCACACGCCTGCACGCATGCTCTCACCCTCACTCCCTGCCTGCCATCCTTCCCCCATGCACACCCTCACGTTAATGCTTTGTCACACTTCCAGTCCCACACCCGTGTTTCCACGTGTATTTTTTGCACCACCCATGCACATGCACTACACGCGTGCAGTTCCTGTGTACTCTTTCAGCCACCCGCATTTCTTCTGGTATCCTCACGAGCTTTCGCACTGCTCTTCTTAAGATGCTTGGCAGCTCTCGCCCGCGTGCCCAGCTGGTACTCGCCCATGCTCGCCATGCTCTCACGTTCTCTGTCTCTGAACACCCAGCCCTGTAACCCAGCTGTTATTAGTTTGGTTCAGTCATGTGTGTCCTGTCAGACACACATCTGCAGTCAAGTGGCCCAGAACAAGACTGGCATCTATCGGGGTTAAAAATTAATATGCTGGGAACATCCCTCTTCTCTAAACTCACACCCTGATAACATAGCCCCCAAGGGGAAGAGTTTGCAGTGTAAAGATAACTGGTTTGTGGTTTTCACTGAAGGAGCTTGAGGGAGGAAAGTCCAGCCCAACACCTAGCCCTTCAAATGAAGTGACTTGTCAAGTATGCAACAGTGGCAGAGATCTGAGAAGCAGTAAATTTAGCAGCACTCACTTCCACTGACAGCCTGTCATGTGCTTGAAACATAAATAGTGGTGGAGACAAATCACTGCTGTTTTCCTATTAAGCTTTGGCCCACTGGCCTCCTGGCTTGCCAGCAGCATTTCTACCTGGTCTGCTGGCGTGTCTCATCTCAGGGATGGATGTGCCTCCCCGCTGCAGGCTTTGGGAGAGTCGGGATGGGAATTACCATGCTGTTATTTCCTCAGGTGTCCTTGGTGTCTGGGTACTTGCTCCTCAGCTGATGGATTTCTTGCTCAGGCCACGCGTTGCCGGCACCTCCTCCCTCCACCCAAGGTTGAGGAAACACAGACGCACTCCCTGGAGGGCTCGTGGCTTTCATCCCTGCCCCTAGTTTCTTCCACATAGCCTGGCAAGGTCATGCTGATGGAGTAAATGAGGCACTGATTTGAATAAGGGAGTAGAGGTGAAGCTTTCCAGTGCACCTGAGTGACTCGGAAGCACAAATGACATTGAAAGCCACTGGGTCTTGTCCCATTAAAGCATTTAGTGGCTTTTGGAAACCCTGCTTTCAAGCACTAATTATTATATAACCATTTAATAAAACATGCCATCAGAAGCTCACATTAATCTTTGCAGAGATGAGAGACATCACTTAGTGCTCTAAATTAAGGAAGCAGGAAAAGGGACTGAGCACATTTCCCCTTCTTCCCCCTCTTTACCAGTTTTGATTCCTCTTCCCCTCACTCCTCAAGGAAGATGAAATCATGCTGGTGATTACGGTGGTCCGCTTTGTGTTGGTTTAATTAGAACAACTGCTGTTTCAGTTACAGTAAAACTCTCACTGGCGTGCAGTTGCAAAGGCACTCTGATGGGACCCCTGCCTCTTCAGGAGCTTTGCGGAAAGGAGCCAGTGAGCCCTCAGCGTAAAATGGATGGTTTCCCAGCTTTCTTGAGTCTTTGGGCTGCCTCTGGCTCCTGTAGGGGCTAGGGGCTCCTGTCAGAGCAAAACATCTCTCTCCCCAGAGGAGACAAATGTATCTGGGCGGTTGGGAGGGGAGAACGAAGTGCGTTCCTGTCCTTGGCAGTGACAGGTGGATACAGAGAGGTGAAGCCCAGTGAGGCACTTTTTATTGGTATGATTGGCCATGGTGTTCTCACGCCAGCAGTGTTACAGTTGGAAGTCTTCTGTAAGCATCACTACAAGAAAGAATACTAGGGAGCTGGGATAAAGGCAATGAAATATCTTTTTGGTTTGCCCTCCGGGCCCTTCCTTACCCCTAACTTAGGGTGTAAGCTGAAAGAAGTCAGAAAGGAGTTGGTTTGGAAACTCTTTCTTCTACTTATTGTTTTCTGCCTTCTCCTTTTCTCATGACCCTCGCCTTTTTCCCGTATCCCTGGTGGAGCACCTCTGCCTCACAGCCATGATTTGCAATAGTTAGTGCTGGTGGCCAACAAACTGCACTTTCTGTGGTAGGAGTTGCACCAGGGAGCTGAAAGAGCTCAAAGTCTGGGTCTGTATTTCCTCTCCGCTTGCCTCCCCTGTAGGGCTGTACAAGCTGCGATGTTAGTCACAGAGCAAATGCCTTCCTCCTCCTTTGCAGTCAGTTCCTTGAGAGGTTGACAGAGAGAGACTCCTGATTCTTTGGAAAGCAAGGGAGTGGCTAACAGCATAGGAATTAAATATCCTGGACTGAAGCAATCATTTATCTGGACCACTGTTGCTATGAATCAACTGCAGATGATAATATCACAGGAGCCAGCCCAATTGATCAGAAGTCCCTGCAGCATGTGAGCCCAGACAATATCTTCCCAACACACCCCACCCTGCCTCAAAACCTCTGTGATCCTTGCTTTGATACCTGGCAGTGCTTCATGCCTGCTCAATCCTAAAACCAGCCATTTAGCCTCATCTCCTGATCCCTTGTTGTGCTCCCTGGAGAACAGCCCCTTTGCTCCTTCTACCAGGAGCAGATATACGGGAGATGGTGTCAGGCAGTCACTGTGCTGGATCTAATTGAGAAACATTGCAGCAAGGAGAGTGGTCAACAGAAAAGCAAACAAAACGATTTTTCAGGGAGCTAATCCACCTATACAAATATTGGCGCCAGGCATCACAACACACTGACATGTTTTTGAAAGGGTAAATCTTGCTGAGGGGTGGCTTAGCTCTTTGACCTCATTTCCTCAGTTGAAAACTATAGCTCTGTAAAAGATCAGTGGCAAGATCCAGGCTGATACGGAAATCCTGGTGTTTAGGTTTTAGTTGTAAACTCGGTGTTCAGAGTAGCCTCACTGGAAACAGGGATGCGCTACAGGAACTGCCATCTTGCAGAAGCACAGGAGGTTCAGGGGCTGTGTGATCTGGCCGTGAAATGTTTGCCTCCAGCTTGCAGAGAAAGAGCCACAGCAATGTGCAAGCTTCTAAAGTAACGGGTTTTCCCATTTCAGGTAAATCAGCGCCAATTCGTAATTTCTCAAGCCTTCTTCCAAGTTTGAAACGTAAAAGGATGGAATTATATGGGCTAAGTTGGGAATTGTAAAATTTTTGGTAATTTTTAAGTTGGATTGAAGTTCTGGGTTCATTCTTACCCCCTCATCCCAAGAAGTATGAGCAGACATAAGACAGAAGGGAACAAACCCATTATATTTAAAAACAGGGAAACCTTTTCATGGATGCCTACAAAAGCGAGCCACTGAGTCTGGCACAATAGTATATTGAGCACGTCTTGCTCTACGGGAGACACAACACTCTTGTAAGGAACATAACAAGGATTTATAAAGATGTCACCAAGCACAGACCAACCCTATAGTTCCTAGATTGACAGACCGGCACAGTTTGTACCACTGAGTGTCATCACATGAGGTTTCCCTCAGGTCTGGGACTGACCTAAGGATTTGTGGAATTAAACTAGAGACTACATTGCAGTCCGTCCCTGCTCTTCACTGGCAGGACAGAAACAAATTCAGGCTGGCTTCTTGCGGACCTTGCCCCAAATGGGACTTGCTGCTGGTGATCTTTTCTTTGGTCTTGGGTCTCTGAGGAAGAACTTGTCTCCAGACTGTACAATGATGACAGCCTAAGTGCTTTGTCCAGAATGGGAGAACTTGCAGCGAAAGGAGTACGTGAGGCCAAATGAAAGGAAACCAGCTGACAGAGTCAACGAAGGCTGTAACGGCTGACTGCTTGCTGTTGTATTTTAATTGCCTTTCATAGGTTTCCATGATGTGCAAGAAAACCCAGTCCCCTGCATCAGATCTCGGCTTGCATTACCTTCCTGTGCTTAACACAGGTGAGGAAACAAACACCGATTTATTTCCCCCCCCTCCACTGTTACTCTTGCCAGGGGCAACCACTTTTCGTAAGTGGTGGAGGAAGAGGGCGCAGCTCCCAGCAGAGCTGACCACACTGCTGGGAGTGAGAGATTGGTGTGCTGCCATCCATGTGTGCACATCAAATAACCCCCGTGCCTCGGCTGCCATTCTTTGTCAGAGCTCCTGTTTTCAACCTCTGTTTTATTAGCTGCTCCAGCATGGTCCCCCTCAGCCCTGGGGACTTGCCAGCTCCTGTCTTCGTAAGACACTCAAAGAGCTGGTGCCATCTCAGTGGTTCATCTAGCTGATGCCACCCTTCTAACTCACGTTGCTGCAAAGTAACCTCCAAAAGGCAGCAGGCAGAAATTCAGGGATGCAGAAACAGTGCAACTATTGGTTCATTCATGTTTATATGTCATTTTCTTGGCAGTAGAATTAAGCCTTGATATTTGGTAGCATAGTCATGACAACTCACATTGCAGCATGCAACATTTAGGGAGTATAATATTGTAGCTGTGACATTAGATGACTTAATTTAGCTCATGGTTCGTAATTGACTTTACACATTGGCATCACAGCCAAATTTTGTGCAAGAGCAAATTCATCTATCAAAAAAAAATGCTGTTTGTATTCATTAAAAAATTGTTAGCAAATTTGGGCTAAGTTCAGCAAGTAATTTTGAAAAAAAAAAGTTTAAAAATGTCATTTTCTTCAACATTAGATCATTTTTTTTTAAAATTGTATCTCAAGTTCAGACAGAACATTAATTCCTTCTTCTGGTTCAGGAAAGAGCAGAAGCAAACCACTGGTGAAAGAGAAGGCTTTGACCTGAAGCAGGGTTGTATTTTGTTTCAGGGGGTGGTTCCCTTTCTTTCTTGTGTTCACGTGTGGATTTTCAATGGAAAATCTAATCAGTTGCTGAGATGCAGTAGTATATTGCACACCTGCTCCATGCCCACACTCAGGGTTGTGTGTGAGAGAGTGTGATGACCTTTAGTGGTCATTTATGAATATGAGTGAAGAGGGGGTGGAAATTCAGAGATGCAGCAGACCCGCTGTGGCTGCTTCAAGCAGACAGCCCCCCCCCCCAACACGCACCCATGGCCGGGATGCAAGCTGCGTCTGAGCTGTCAGCTCTTGGCTTCCAGCTCCTGGGCAGAGACATCAGCGACAGCAAGTCGTCCCAAGTGGTCTCCCCCGCTGGGTTTGGTCAGCACTGTCCCTCTAGAGAGAGCACAGAGCCAGCCTTCAGTCTGGGGAGGCTGCTTTCAACCTGGAAAGTTTTATTTGCATGCTAGACGTGTGGGGTTTGGGGAGAAAGTCCCCACAAAAGTCACAGGCTTTCTTAACCCCAGCTGTGCCAGCAGGCGCTCGTGCTGCCCCAGCCGGGGAGCTCCTTGGGCACAGTCCTTGGCTGGGGGGGCACGGCAGCCAGTTTTGCACGTAAGGAGAAAATGCGATTGCTGATGAGCAAGGTCCCGTGAATGCCAGGGGAACCCATGCCAGGGTGTTTCCTTCTGATCTGACTCATTCTCATTCATGAAGCCAGAGCCAGGCCAGAGCCCTCCCTGGCACTGCACTAGTTTTTTGGTTTATGTGTAATAGCTACAGACCTAAGGGCATGGGAGGCATGAGGCCAGCTTAAACAATAAATACCCTGCTGTGCCTTGCTGCTTAAACAGAGTAATTACTGCCTTACTACATGTGACCCCTCTGTTCCTGTCCCTCTGGCAGTTGTTATTTCATGGCTCCCTTTACACAAGGGACGTCTGCGCCTCTCTCCGTGCCGTACATCTCTCTGTTTGCCACCGTCTCGCCTCCTGTCTTTCTCACTCGCTCTGTCTCAGTGTGTTTCTCTTTGTCAGTAGCTGACTACCATTTTCTCTTTTCTCTTGCCACTGTGAAGAATGTCACTGCATTTCTCTCTCCCAGCCACTGTCCCTCTCTTCATTCATTCGTTCCCCCTCTTATTTTTCTCCATCTATTTTTCTCTTGCTCTAAAGAGAAAAATGCTTCCCCGTGTTCACCACTTCCCATGCCACGCTAGTTTTTTCTGCCTTCCCTCCACACTGTAGCATTGTAGCACTAGCTATCCCTTTGCTCATCCACCATCTGCTGCTCTCCACTGATCTCTTTGCTAAAAACAAGCCTCTTCAACGAAGGGACAAAAAAAATTGCAAAGCTCATTGGAATCTGTGATGGCTGAGGAGACAGAGACTGATAAATGAAAACTTCAAAGTTTTGAATTTAAAAAAAATAATATCCCAGCTGTAGGTAAAACAAAAAAAATTATGTCAAAGGCTCCCTTAGCTATTCTTGTCTTTCAGAAGCCTGTTCCTAGGGAATGTAAGGTGCAGAGGGAAGGAGGGAAGTTAGGTGAGCAAAACTTTAAACAATAAATGGAGAGTGCAGAGAGAACAAAACCTGCAGTTCGGCACTGGAAGTTGCTACACACAAAACTTCAAATGGTATTTATTGATTTGCAATCTTTTTTATCTTCTTGCATCTTGTTTTAGGCAGAAGAGGGCCCAACAAAGATGCATAACCCCTTCTGCTCACAACTACAAAGAGGCTTGGAAGGAAAACAAACACAGAAGCAGGGTATCTGATCTCTTTCTCCACATACCAAATGCAAACAGATACTTTCAGTGGGTCTGAACTTCAGTGTAGTTTAAGACCACAAAAGTATTAAAAAAAAAAAAAAAAGAGAGAGAGAGAGAGAAAAAAAAATATAGTAATTTCTGCACAAGAAGGAGCCCAGTGTTGGATGGACAGACAGGAGAGGACAGAGCAAAATGTGGCTGCAACCTCTGCAAACTAGCTTACCCTTTGGAGATGTAAGGAGCTAGGGCATGAAGGGAAAGGCCTCTTTGGCAGAGCACATGGCTGAAGGCATTGCTGGTCCCTTGACTACCCGAAATGGCTGTCTGCACGCAGTGCAAGAGGGTTTTCATCTGGGTGTGTGTCATTTCTAGAAAGGAAGAGTTTATTTGAGGAATGAGTGATGGTGCGTGGCAGCGTAAGGGGCCATTTGGGTGGAGGTGGGGAGGACCCATAAATACATGGGGAGGGTGTAAGCCTGTGTTTCTGCACACGGTGAGATTTTTATATATTAAAAATATAAAATATATAATCATAAAACACAGAATATAATATGCATATTAAGTAGCTCTCTCTCATACATATACGAGAGCATAGGCTGCTGTGCATGCCAACAGGGTGACAATATGCAGACTCCGTGGGGTTGTAGAGGGCTATCTCCAAAGGATGGGGGGCTTCTTGCCAGCAGGCTAGGATTGCCGAGCAGGTTTGCTATTTGAGTTCATTATTTACTTTACTGGGTCCAATTAGGAAGCCAGGGGATAGGAAATGTGGCTGAGGCAAGCAGGCCTTCAAAGCCTTCCCTCTGCACACATCAAAGCCGGCTGCTGCAGATCCCTCTGCAAAAAGGGCTCTGCCAGCTCCGAGCAGCAGCAGCCGCCTGGCTCACTCTGCTCGGAGTCATTCCCTGTTGGTTTGATTGTCAAGCCTCCCAGGCTCGTAGCCTCTATCTCCAGCCTCCAGAGCAGAAAGCTTCTCTTTCTGATTTACTGGGACAGAGTCAAGGAGCTACAGCTTGGCAAGATGGTGTTTAATGGGGCTGCAGCAACAATCCAAGTTAACTATGAACATGTGAAGGGCAAAAAACCTGTAGGGAAGAAGGTTTCCTGGAGTTGTGGGAAGGGACGCTTTTGGATGAGAAGAACTGTGCTGCATGTGGGGTCATTCGCCCTGGGAAGCCTGGAAGGCTCCTCACTGGGAAGGGGTTGTCCTGAACCAGACAAAACAGCCAGGAGACAACTCTTGTCAGTAAGGAAGGTTTGGCGGTAGGGTCAGGATCACGTCCCTGGATAACACACTCAAGGCAAGCATCTTCTTTTAATGGGAATGGAGTGGCTCGCTTGCCAGGAGCTGGCAGTCCCTCTCTTCACCTAATAGAATATGTTCATTGTTATCAGTACCAAAGAGCATTGTCCAAGCCTTCTCCCTCCCTGCTTTGATAAACTGCATAGTGACAACCATCAGCTCCCTGCCAAAGCTGGCTCCTGCACAGAAGCGTATGTAAACTCGCTCGGTGTGTAAAGCTCTGTTCCTGTTCCCCCCGTTCCCCTTTTGCCTTAGAGGTTAGAATTAATATGACTCACCTAATCTGGCTGCCAGGGTGAATTAGTGAAAACATCTCTACAGCTCTGTGCAAGATATCACAAACTGACATTTTTCTAACACACCATGATACATCTTCCCTCTCCCTGATCTGTACTAGGACACGTCAATTTTATATAAATGATTTTTGTTGGAAATGGTTAACGTACTCTTAGAGGGGACAGGGCTGCAAGCAAAAGGGCTAGTCTTACAAGTGAGAATAGCCGAGTTCTGGCAGCAAAATGTTGATGCTCAGGGTTGAAACAGGTCACCAGTGCAGGGACAAGATCAGTGCTACCACTATTTCAGCAAGAGACTGTCACAGAAACTTTCCCTGAAGTGTCATGCTCCTATCTGTGCCCTGGAGCAAGGGAATGAGGAGCTGAATGGGCCTACTGATGTCTTTGGCATGCCCTTTACAACAGAAGCCCTCCCTTTCTCTCATTCCCAGAGAGCTGCACTGGGCAGACCAGCAGCTCATCATGCCTTGGGAAGGGCTCGCGTAGCTGTGAAAGCTCTCCTGCTGGACATGGTACGGGCTTAGGCTCTGAGTGCATGTGTGTGTGCAGGGGAGAAGCTGAAAAACGTCTTCCCATAGGACAGTACATACCCTTTGAGGATACTTTGGAGCTCCACTGATGTGGTTCTCTGACAGACAGATTTAACAACACCCTTAATGAGGGTGCCACTCCATTAGAGCTGGTTAAGTCACCCTCAACCCTCTTTTCATTACGGTGACAGTCTTGTGACAAGGGCAAATTGCAGGAGAAGCAAGTCCCACTTGGAATGAACCCTGTGTATAAACAAGGCAGAATTGCAGAGCAAATGATTTGCAAAGCAGAGGCAAATTACGTTTTAACCTTTTCTTTGTGAGTCTTTCCCTGATGTCTGATTAACTTTCCAGTCAACTGGCTGACCTACCGACTGGGAGTGCTGCTGTGAAAGAAGGGGAGTGTTGGTTGTCAGCTGAAATTGGGGGTGGGATTTTCAAAGACCATTATTAGCAGGTAGCAGTATGTGATAATATCTGGGAATTAAAAGAGTTCCCAAGCAAAAATGAACGACGCTATGGCAAAAACACAAACAATGTATTGACTGCACAGACGGCAGCACAGTGCAGAAGTTGTGATGCAATTCTTCATCTGTGTTCAGCCATGGCAACACCTCATCTGAAACGCTGCGTTCAGTTTAGGGTATTGCACTTCCAACAAAATGGGAACTTGTCAGTGAGGTCTAAAAGGAAAGAGCAAGAATGATCAAGGGTCTAAAAAATCCTTACCTACAGAGGAAGGTTGAAAGACCCTGGCAATGTTCAGCAAAAAAAAAAAAAAAAAAGGAAAAAAAAAAGAAGGATGACAAGTGAGGGAGGAACATAAGTGATTTAAAAGTTGATAAAAGGCTATTGCAGAGAAGGAGGGAATGATTTGTTCTTTTTGTCTATAGTGGCTAAGACAAAAATAATAGCTTTAAATTGCAGCGGGGGAGACTCAGGTCAAACTTCAGGGAAAGTGCTCCAGTGGTAAGGACAGCGAAGCATGGGAACAGATCGTCTGGAGCGGCTGCAGGGCCTCTGCTGCTGGGGAGCAGCTGGCTGCCTCCCTGGCATGACCCATGTGTCCTGCCTTGAGGCTGGGCAGTGGGCTAGATGGTGACAAGTCCCTTCCAGTACTATGACTCACCTAACTCTAGTCCTGCAGGGGTTAAGATCCCCTAACATATTTGTGATTTACAGAGATAAGAAGTACCTGTGAAAATCCCACCCTGCTTCCTTCTGCACTGATGCTCCGTAGCATCAGCCTTAGAGCATAGCAGAGGACAGAGCGCGTGTCCCAGAGCAGTGGGTGGGCAGCAGGGGCCAGCTTTGCCTCCTTACCGTGTAAAATACGCTGCTGCCAGGCAGTAAGGCCCTTCAGCAGGCAGTCAGGGGATGTGGAAACCTGCAGCCAAGCCGTTGTAAGTTTTAGGCTTAGCAATGAGATTCCAGCTCACCTGAACATCTTGTAGGAGCTGGAAAAGGAACTGCTGGCTTAGCCCCACTGAAAGAGAGGGGAAACCTTGTCTTTACATGAGCGTTATACAGGGACACTGCTGTTTTCATGCCGAGTCTCCGTGACAGGGGGCGGTTTTCCCCTAGAATGGTTCTGAAAATTGCCTGGGGAAAAAAAATAAAATAAACCCCACAAAAATAATCGTGAAAGGGACATAGTTCTGAGCTGATCTTGAAGTTGCTGAAGTCCCTGCCTTTGATGCAGAAGGGAAACGCATGCAGCTGGCATCGCCAGCGTGTGTGGCCAGCCTGACCTGGGCGACGCGCTGCAGCAGGCTGTGCCCTGCGGTGGGATTCACGGCAGGCAGCTCCACGGGAAACGTAGCGCCAGAGACATGGCTTAGCCACGGCCTTCACGCGGTGCCACAGAGCCAAGGACACCAGCCTCGTCCTCGCAGGCACTATTTGAACTCCATCATTTAATGGAGTTCAACTCCAAGCATTTAATGCAAAATGGGCAGGGTTTCAGAAGTGCTCGGCACCTGTCGAGCAGAAAACGTCTTCTGGGCAGAGAGTTGCCTTGGAAAACCTGACAGCTCTCTGAGGAGCCTGAATGGGAGCCATTGCGAGCTGACCTTTTTTTTTTTTTTTTTTTTTTTTAAATCTGGCTTTTACCCTTTGACAGCTGGGGGACACTTTCTACATATACAGACACGCAACTGGGGCTTGTGGCTTTGCCTGCTGCAGAGCAGTGCTTGCAGCCCTCTCGGAGAAGCAAAGCATCTCCCTTTAAACTGCTGCCAGCGTGGTTCAAATTCTTCCCAGGAGCATCCATACTTTGCTTTCTGAAGGAACAGGGTAGATATACCGGTCCTAGTATTTCATGCCTCCCTGGCACCTTTCATCCAACAATTCTAATGTGTTTTACATGGGTTAACCTCACCGCCCTTGTCTGACCAGGAGGTGATGGGAGAGGGGGGGCTATTAGCCACAGTTCATAGAGGGGGAGCAAGGGAATGACTCACCCAAGGTCACACAGTGAATTAAAAGCAAGGCCACAGACCTCCCCTGATTCCTGCCCCCGGCTGTAACCCCAGCGCTCAAGTCACTGCTTTCACGACTGCTAGCGAGGCAGCGCAGTTTAAATATGTCATTTGGTATGTACAGTAGATCAGGGATTTGTGATGATTATTGGTCTCCACAGATCAAATTACACTTTGTTTCTCTCAGTTTGGCCGTGTTAACAGTAGCTCGGTCTGATTGATGACACTTTGACACTTCACGGTGGTGGTTGCTCTCAGAGACAGAAAGACATTTTTCACAGTTTGGCAGTAGAGAAAAGGGTGCTGACAATACACCACCACATCTGAGGACCCAGCTAGCCCTGAACCAGCCCGTCAGCCACAGGCTGACTAACCTTCCCTGGTACTCAGCCATCACACCCATGAACTTACTCTGGTCTCAGGTGGTGGAGATTTTGCTGCTTGGCCTGGACAGCCTTTAAGATGCAATGCTTTGGTACCACTTGTATGCTTCCTTCCAAATTCTCAGAACCCAGGTTTTCCACAACTAAATTAAATGATAGTATCTTGCCGATATGGCTTCTGAAATAA
Source organism: Falco peregrinus (assembly GCF_023634155.1). Lineage (NCBI taxonomy): Eukaryota > Metazoa > Chordata > Aves > Falconiformes > Falconidae > Falco > Falco peregrinus. The sequence goes on along the minus strand of NC_073726.1, from coordinate 87,950,898 downwards.
CTTCAAAATCACTCATGACTGTTGTTTATTTGCAGAATCCCTGTTGTGATTGTTCCTCCATAGCAATTAAGCAGAACGCTTCCCATAACTGAATGCCTAACAGAGCTACCATCTGTATATTTCTATCCTACCAGGCAGAGAGTTTGAAGGCGAGGAAGAGTATCTGGAGATCCTAGGGATCACGCGAGAGCAATCGGGCAAGTATGAATGCAAAGCTGCCAACGAAGTTGCTTCAGCAGACGTCAAGCAAGTCCGGGTCACTGTGAACTGTGAGTACATCGCAACTGGAGCAGGTCAATGGGGAGAGCTTTGCCCACAGGCAGGGGTGACTTTAGGATAAATAGAGAAACTTTTCTGGCTTTATACTGTATGATCTTAAATGGAGGGAGGGGAGGACTGGGGAAACTTATCTGAAATCAGACACTTATCACAGGGTATAGTTTGTCCCTTAAACCTGGTAACATATAAGGAAAAAAAAAAAAGAAAAAAGAGTGTGAGAGAAAAAAAGAGAGGAGCTGTGAGTTGCCCCTGTCTCTCCCCTCAGAAACACTGGCGATGCCTTGTTTTCACTCATTGATATTCAGGAGAACAGTAGCGTGAAAAGAAGCTTCAGCAAGGCAGCAAGGAGCGATAAGGACGGTTCAGCCGGTTCAGAGCAAACACACGCCTGCCCGCACCCAGCCGTCTCAGCAGTGCCTACATGGGTATCACAGCCCAGGGGCCTGGGGGGGCGTGCAGTAGAGGCACGTGTTAATGAGAAGGTGCAAAAACTTTACTTTTATGCTGGTTTCAGGTCATTAGCATGAAGCCATCTCTAAGAGACCCTCCGTGCATCAATGCAATACACAAAGGGGCTTGACCAAAGGATACGGCAATCCACCTTAAAACACCGACAGGCACAGCTACCTGTGGCTTACATCCACACTTGTATGAGTGGGGCGTGGATCACATCACCCATACGTGCTTAGACAGATGTCCACTTCACTCTGCCAGCATGCTTCTCTCACAGTGACACAAGATATTTCAGACTGCCATTACTCTTATAGTTCAACATGTGTATATGTCCATCTCCGTATTTGTATGGCTCATATTTGGCACTAGAGTGATTTAAAGTGAATATCCCCATCTACCTGGCCTGTTTCCTTGCTTTGAAGGCTAATACCTCTGCAGCAGGGATGGATGAATGGGAGATATATCTTCTCCTGACCTTCTTCAGTTTTCATACCAGAATATTAACCCAAACTGAAACTGGAGATGGTTACAGACGTGTTTCAGGGTGCATATGCATGGCCTTGATTCATGGGTAGCACTCTTGGGGAGTGGGTTAGGGCAGGCAGCTGACGGCAGCAAGTGTTTCAGCCCATCCCAGTCTTAATTTGCTACCACAGGTGATTTTAGCACATTTTAATACCATTCTTGCTCTTTGTCTCTTTCTTTCCCTTTGGGCCATCACATCAGATCAACTTGTCTGTCCTGTTTAGAAGTCAAGGTTATAGGCTCCCTGCAGCATCTTCAGAATCCACAGAGTTTTTTTATAGTTCCCTTAGAAACTGGGTGGCAGTGGTTTAGTACCAGCTGCTTCATGGGCCAAATTTGGCATTAATGTGAAACTGTAGTAGCAGATTTTCTGCACTAAAACTGTTGAGGTTTTTTTCCTGTCAAAAACAGCTGAGTTTATAAACCCAAGACATTCCATGAGAACCAATTAATATTTTCAAATATTTCTGTGAAACATAATTTCAACGATGCTTTTATCATGGTTGAAACAGATTGTTTATATAAAGTCAGAATGTTTGATTTCTACTTACTTTCAAGTCATAGTAACTGTTATTTTTATTATAGTAAGATCTTAAATATTTTTACTGTTGGAATATATGAAAATATAAATTGGTGGATTATTTTAATATTATTATGTGGCCTAATTTGTAATGTAAGCAACTTATAAATTCCTTCAGGACAGATCTTTGCTTTTGAAACAAAGGGAAAAAAATCTAATGGGTCATGAGGGCCAAGCACAAGAAAAAAAGTCAGTCCTGTTTGGGGATTGAAAGCTAGACATTTGCATACAGCTTTTCTTATCTTGCTTCCTTAAACTATACCACGAGCAGCTGAAGTGTGAAAACTACAGTAAATTTGAAAAATGGGACCTGCCCGACCTCTGGAGCTTCCTGGCCATCTCTTATCGTCTGCTGATGCTGTGGAGCTCGTAGCTTGTCAGCGCAAACTGCAGGAGAGAGCATCCTCGCTTTGCTTTGGTCTCACACTACCACCGTGAGGCTTCCTGAGTAACGGCCCTTGCTCATCACAGGCAGGGAAACTGAGGCCTGGGGAAAACAGCTCAAGGGGAACCACTCCTGGCTTCCTCAACAGCAAGCAGCTGCTTTCTGAGTACGATAAGGCTGGTTTCTTCAGAGCCACCGTCTGCCGCTTCTCCTGGGAGAGCACTGCAGCGAGCATCCCGCCTCTCGCTGAGCGGGCAGCCTCGGGGCCAGCAGTGCCTTAACAAAAGCAGTGGCCACTGGGGTACGGCCAGTCCGCCGGTCTGGGCACTGTCCTTTGAAAAGCCGAGGAGGGTGGCCAAGGCAGGGACTGCTGAGAGCGAGGGGCTGGGCGCTCTGGCGCCCGCCCAGGGAGCTCACGCCTGCCGGGGTAATTTTCTAGGCCCGCAGAGAGGTACTGGTTCATTTTGTGACTCACCTCTTGAGCTGGATTCAGTGAAATGGAAAAGGTTTGTCTTGCCGCAGACGGCAGGAAGATAGACTGCTCGAACCAAAAAATCGAAGAAGGTTGCTTAAAAAAATCACCTTCGCTATCCTTTTATTACCCCTCCTCCTCTCCAAATTAAAATATTTACGTGAACCCACAGCCTTTGAATGTGGGATCCTATTTATGTACACTTATTAATATTTATGATGTTAGAGGGCACACTGCAATATCCCTAAAGCCCTGCATAAAATCCCGATTAAGGTCAGGAAAGGGATCACATTGAGCTGGCTAATGTGTTCACAAACAAACTTCTTTCTGTATATTTTCCAGACAGAATTATTTTTTTCTTTGACTGACACAATCAATTTTGATTCTTTTTTTGGCCTTTCAGTGCTGGGATGGATACAGACGGCAGATCTGAACTCTGTACATGCAGAGTATGCTTTATGGTAACTTGAGTTTCAGCGAAGTAGCTGTCTGAGTCGCAGCCCCGTAATCTCAGGGAATGCAAGTATTAGTGATGAGAGACAAAGCTCTTATTCCCTGATCCCTCTCAGCAGCCAGGTGGAAATAATTCTGCCTTTTAACATGTAAAGCTTGTCGCTTAACATTTTGAACATGGGGCTGGGATTGAAGATGCTGGTGCCTACCCCACCTGGCACCCAGCCAGCACTAAGACCTAACTCAGGTGGAACACACCGATATGTTCCCCAAGGGGTTTTTTGCCCATGGCACAATGCTCAGCCTTCAAAGTAAGCAGAGGTGGGAGCACCATGCTGGGCTGAGGGCAAGCTTCACACAGAGCAAGCCCTCTTGGAAGCTGTGACAAAGCGTGATGTCCAGGAAGGTCTGGGCAGGATTTGTAACCTTAGACAACTAAGGGAAGTGTCTCTACAAGTGGTCTGGCTCTCAAAGTTGCACCCACAGCTCCTGGTAAAGCTCTTCCCTTTTAAGCCATGAATGTATTTCTGTCTCATACATGTTGTCTCAGTCCTTTCCTTTATTACAGTTTTGACATTAGACACAGAGGTTGTTTGGAAAATAATTTTCATGCTAGTGCTAAATTCCTGCTTTATTCCTGTTACTGTTGCTGTCTTCCTTTACCCTTGATAAAGCCTTTCTGTCTTCTTCTTCTCTCTGATGAGCCCATGTGAACTAGAGATCCACAGGTAAATATTCATAAATTACAGAAGTCCATCATTAACCTTAACTCTCCCTGTGTATGCCTATGCATTTATGACAGAACTTTATTCAGTGTTGCTAAAGAGAAGCACGCGTAAGGAGCAATGCTAACGCAGTGTATTAGGGAGAGTTCAAAGAGCAGCATTCTCCAGAGAAGCAGAGCAGGCAGCGTGTGCCACAGCAAGCAGCAGCCGTGGGCCCCCACTGGCCCAGATGGTTTGCATGAGGAAGCCAGCCCTGACACAGTTTCACTGTTTTGTTCCACCTGGAAGTGTGTGAAGTGACCGTGTGTTTCCTTCCTGCAGACCCTCCCACCATCACAGAGTCCAAGAGCAATGAAGCGGCCACAGGACGACAAGCCTTACTCCGGTGCGAGGCATCAGCAGTGCCCACACCTGATTTCGAGTGGTACAGAGATGATACCAGGTAAGACCTGTAGCTTGCCTCTTCCCTTCTCTCCTGTTTAGCCCTGAATAGAGGATCCTTAAAGAATCACTTATCATGCTCCCCAACTTTTCTCCTCAAACAAATTACTCTTCACAAACCATGTAAGTCATAACGGTCACATCAGACTCAGCAGAGCCAGCATGGTGAGGGCTGGAGAAGGCAATCCCTGTCTGCAGTGGGGATGCTGCAGGAAGTGCAGAGGATGGAGCTCTGCAGAGGAATTGTAGAGGAATGAAGGCGGTTAATTATCATTGATAACATACAGCTGTGGGCTGGCTTCAGGGGCGGAGGGCTGGCTGACGTGGATAATGTGCAGCTGTGGCTGGTTCTTGCTAAGTAGTTAAATAGCTCTGAGGGGTATGGAAGAGGAGCAGCCAAGGAAGAGAGACCTGGAAGAAGCAGAGGGAGGAGAGTGAGAGAGCATACCCTGGAGGTAGGAGTGACAAGGATGCAGTAGAGGCAAGAAGCAGAGTGGACTGGCCTGAAGAGTATGAAGAAACAGCATGAACAGTAGATGAACCTTTGAAATGTTGTGGGGGATTGGTGGCTGCGCAGGGGTAAGGTACAGGAACTATTTACTGAAGTTAACCTGGGATAGGATGGTAAAAGCCTTGTTGCAGCTGGCTGGTTTTGATAGTGCTGTGACAGAGCTCTTGCCTTTAAGTCAGTTGTGAGCAAATACAGAATAAAGACATCACTAGGGCTTTCTTCCTGATGGTGTTCATGTGTTAAATAGCCCGTGATAGAGAAGGAAAAAAAAAAAAAACCCACCAGGCAGTGTTAGTCTCCAAGTAGATAATGCTACTTGGGGTGCCTTCATCTAGGGGAAGGAACTGCTGAAGTGTAAGATTCCTCCATCTGTGTGACCTAAGCCACCCAGATATGCATGTGAGAGACAAGGATAAAAGGGGTCTGTCCCTTATACCTGAGCATTTACCTAGCTCAGGCATGGCTCAGCGTTGGTATGTGCACATACTGGAACACACAAACCGGTGTCTCTCGCCAAAAACCTTTCGGTCACCTATGGAGGAGCCCTCAGCTGGCCATGGTGTGTTCATTTCCAGGTGTTAGTTGCTGCTGGGTAAAGGCTTCCTCCCTTTCCTTTGGCTTTTCTTGCTTCTCCACTGCTTTACCAGTGCTATTTCACCCCACTGTGGTCCTTCTCCCTTTCGTTCTGTCCTCCTGCTTTCCATCAATGCCTTCTTTGGTCTCTTTCTCCTCACACCTCCTTCCTGCCTCCCTCCATCCTCACCTGCCAGCTGGCCTGAGTGACTTTGGTTTACTGCCTGCCAGGCAGCAATTTCCTTCCAAGTACACAGCTGCCATTGCACTACACACCTCTTTGCCTGTCTTCCCAGGATAAACAGCGCCAATGGTCTGGAGATAAAGAGCACGGGGAGCCAGTCTCTGCTGATGGTGGCCAACGTCACTGAGGAACACTATGGGAACTACACCTGCGTGGCTGCCAACAAGCTGGGAGTCACAAATGCCAGCCTATACCTTTACAGTAAGTATGGGAGAGGGTGAAGGGAGGTCTAGATTGCTCTCGCAAAGACCAGGCCGTGTCGAAAGCACAGAGTAACCAAAACTCAGGAAAGCATCTGCTTGCCACCCCCACCCCCTCAAACCACCATGAACTGGCTTGCAGTGCCCCGCTTCAGATACCTACATGGTCATATTTGCTGTGAAACACAAACACAGCCAAATTAAAAGGCTTACAGTCAAGCCCTTTCATTGACTTTCTTTGCTGAAGTCAGATTTTGTTAAAATAATAAAAAAATGTTTGTTTTAAAGCTGAAACAAAAAACCTTTTAGAATGACAGCCCTTTTAATAAGGACACAGAAGGCCAGGGCTCAGAGGGTCCGTGACAGCTGAGAAATGACAAGTAATTCAGAGAGATGGAGAGAACTTGCCACCGAGCCTGAGGAGAACAAGAGAGAGTCAAGAAAAAGAGAAATGAGTTTGAAAATGGAAGGGAAAGAAGTGGGAAAAGACAGAATGATTTAAAGGGCCCTGCCATGGGGAACATGGAGGGAAAAGTAATCAGCAGATGAAATACGGAGTAAAATTCCTTGGATCTCATCCTGCTACATTTCAGTTACTGAGTTTGTCCTAGTAAGTGTAAACAGATAGAAGTTAGGACTAGACCAAACTGTAGAGCAGAGTTACCTGCTGGTTCTGGATTTTGCAACTGATTCAAACATGACCCTAAACTGAGCCCGTGCCCCTCTCCTACCACCCACCCACGTGTACAAACCGTGGTGTATCGAAAATGCAGTTCCCAATTTCAGGTCCAAAACTTGGCCTCAACTTGGACCACGCGTTGTTATTGCCACCAGAAACAGACTGCAGCAGAATGACCCACTCACAGGAATGGACACATAGATGCAAAAGTGACTTAGGGCTGTATTCCTCTGACAGTCCCAAACTGAATTAAAACTCTCAGGCCACAACTTGCATGTCCTTTTAAACAGGAAACAAACAACAAAAAAAGGGGGGGGGGGGGAGCTGGATAAAGCAGTGTTGGTATGGAATGCAGTTTAGTCTAGTTTCTGCTGTGTGTGGTCGGATTAATCAAACCATCAGGAAAACAATGTTTTGGTTAGGTTATTTTTTAACAGATGTAGTGCAAAAGAATAAATCCATTGGCATTTTTTGTTTACCACCTCTTGATTCATGTTGTGGCAGTTTGAATTTTTGCAAAATGTGGGCATATTCTGTGGAAGCTTTTTTCTAAAGAACAGATATTATCATAATATATATTTGATTTCCTGTAGCACTGCAGCACACAAAGCAAATTTTGACTTCGAAAGTCTTTTCACCCTGGTCTTGTGACTGTCATGAGATTCAAATAAAATCCTCAGGCAGCAATCTGGAACACAATTTTCAAATACTCCAGATTTGTTCTTGCTGATATTAATGTAATGCTAAGTTTAGAATGCATTATTTGTGGCTGAATTCTAAATTTGGTGCTCTCTGTTGGTTCCTGTTACACAGATGAGCTGAACTGCATCACTGAAACAAAATATAAGATGAAATTCAATAATGTATGGATGCACACATGATTTTAGCTGGGGGGGCTGGTTTTGCTAGAAGAGCATTTTGCGTAACTTCAGAACTTCACCCCAAAGGATCTCAAAGGATTTGCTAGAAATTAGTATTTTAATATCACAAGTTAATTAGAAATGGGCGAGTGTTATTAGCACCGTTTTGCAGTAGGAAAGTAAGGTACAGAATGAAGAAGTGGTTTACCCATGGTCGTAAAGTGAGTGGCAGAACCCATAAGAGACACAAGGAGATCTTGCAAAGTTGCCATTAACTATTCCAGGAGGAAATGTGGCAACTATTAAAGATGACTTGGAACAGTGAGGGTCCTATTTTAGTGTCCTTTTGATGTGTATGGGGAAAACTTTCCTCCTTTCAAGTTGCTGGATTTTCTTCATCATTTTTAGCTTAGAAATTCAAGGCCTCTTTACGCTAGACAGTGCTAGAGAACTTCACAAGGGCCAGAAGAATGGAGGTGCAGGAGCTGAGAGAGATTTGATGATCTTGAGTGGATGTTTATAACTTTTATTTTTGTTTCTTGGTTAATCCCTATTTCTTCAGTGTGCAATTGCTTCATACTATTTCATGAAATCTCTGTTCTCCTGGTTAGTGTGGAAGAGAGAAAGAAATAAAAAAAAAAAAATCAGGCAGTCTACAGCTGGTGTTTCTAAGGTTAAGAAATCGGGGGGAAATGAGTGAAAGGAATCCAGCTTCATAAAGATAAAGCAAGCAGCTGGAAAAAACTACAAGCCCAGATGGGGAAAAAAAAAAAAATGCTGTAGTGATCACACAGTAGCTGAAATAACAGGTAATGCACACTCACAGTCACATACCCAGGCAGAAAAATAAAGCAGTGCCAAGTTTTTGCAAGGTACAGCACATACTCAAACAGTTGGAAGTGGTTTTTATCCCTAGAATCAGAGATTTTATTTCTTTTTTAAATACAGAACAAGCTCACTGTAGGGCAACATCCCACTAGGGAGGCAGATACAGTGCTGGTTTCTCAGTGTCCCATTGCAGCGCAAAAAAGAATGGCAGCCAGGAGTGAAGAAACCTCCAGCGAGTTAATAATGAGGTACTGGCAGTTTTGCCTGAGGTGGAGGGCAGAAGGGGAGCTAGCAAAATGGTGTGAAAGAACAGTTTAGCAACAGAGAAAAATGGGTGGCTACCATTCCAGGGAACCTCAGCCAGCAGTGAAAAACTCTAGGAGGGGCTGAGTGCTTTAGATGTCAATGCCGTAGATAGAAGATGCATTAAAATACAAAAGCAGCTCCCTTGAGCTGTATGAATAGCTAGCTAGTGATCTTTCTTAAAGGATGTAGCAGCAGGATTGCTGCAGGTGGAGAGGTTTATACCCATTGCTCCTGGAGACTGAGTTTACAACAGCATAAAAATGGCCCTACCAAAGGTCTCTTTTACCCAGGAACCTGTCTCCAGCAGCAATATGGAATATGTTTGCAGAGATAGTACTCAGGAACAGTCTGATGATACAACTGATCTAATAACTTGCTGCCGTCCTTTCCTGCCCACTCCTTTTGTGCACCCTGCCACATGCTTTTGTTTTCTCCCTTACTCTGGTACTCAGTGGACATCCCACTGAGCCAGTTTAACCTGCTGCACTGGTGAAAAATAACCGAGTTTTTCCACCCGCCCCCCCAAAAAGCCCCCCTTTTGTTGTACTGAAGTGAATTAGTTTGTGGAAGGGCTCAACAAGCACTAGAGCCCATGCAAGAGGGCAAGCAAGCTGTGTCACACATCTGTGGAGATGAGGAGCTGGGAGGCAGGACCGTGTTTTGCAGCATTAGGGAGGCAGTAGGCTGATTCAGCTCTGCAAAGCCTAGCAACAAGGTTTGTAATCCCCAAGCACAAAACAGTGTGAGACCTAGGAAAAGGGAAGGAACACAGATCTCTCTGAGAATTACCCGACTGAGAGGCCAAGCCAAGCCAGGGCTGCCATCGCAGAGCAACAGTGGTGAAAAGAGTTGCCACAACTGGTGGGAAAGGGTTTTTTTCCCTAAGTGTATTAGGAGAGGGGAACATGTTTTCTTTCCATTCCACTCAGCTAAAAGTGCTATGAAAAGCATTATGAGTAAAAGTCACAATTTGTATCTTAACCCCCACTATACAGAAGCGTAAATGTGTGTATATATACCAGATACAAATCTGCTGTACAAGCGTACAGATACATAGGCTTATGTATACATGAGCATGTATGCATATGCATGCACCTGTGGGATGTATAAGCAAGCACACATACATCCCTACAGGCATACAGAAGCAGGCTCAGCACCTGGTGCATTCTAGCAAGGCAGAGGAAAGAAAGCAAAGCTTATCCACATCAGTTGACTTCTGCCTCCAGCAGAGCTAGCCCATCCCAGAGGATAAAACAGGAGACAACAGGGCAGTGCTGCACATCCTCATGCAGCCCAGCTGGTGAAATTGTCTCAATTATAGGAGACTGCCACCTCAGCAGGTCCCCTGCTGCATCCTCTGCAGCTTGCATCCTCTGCACCCTTCAGGGAGTAAGAAAACACAGGGGTGAGGCAGCAGCTGGCAAGGCCCGTGCCAATTAGAAGCAGCAGCAGACAGGATCCCACCCCTGCCTCCTCGAGAGGCTTCAGGTAGAATTATCGTTACAGTCCAGCAGTTTTGATCGCAGCAAGAGGCACGTTCCTAAGATGAGCTGGCACTTGCCTCTAACTTGTCATTATTTGTGAGTGCCCCACCACAAGTGCTAGCTGTGTGCACACGCTTACACCCCTTCTGCCAACTCTCTGCCCACGCTTTGTTGCACCTGAGCGTATGCTTGTGGTGGTTGCTGCTAGGGTTTGGAGCCTGACTGTGGCTGAAATCTCTCTCCGTGGTTCTCAGTGCAAACCCTGTCTTTTCCCAGGGGCTGTCAATAATGGGGGGTGGGGGGAGGCCTCAGGAGAGGAGGAAAGTGGTTAGGGTGACAGCCAGAGGGGGCAAGGCTGAGACACTCCTAATGAGCCAGGATGGAGCAGTAAAGGCAGCACTCAGCAGCGGGCAAGGGGGAACAGAGGTAGAGTCCTTGAATAGAAAGCAGCATGATAATGAGGCCGTAGTGCTTTCCTTTTACTGCTTATGCTGTGCAGTCTGCAGCCTGCTGTGCAGGAAGAAGGTAAAGGGGAGTTGAGTTATTTAACCAAACTGAATAACAAGGAAGTCATGTCAGCACAACAGCCTGCTTTCACAGAACAATAGTCCCCTGTTGCTACATAAGCACAGAGATCCAGGCTAGCTGTGTATTTTCTAGGCAAGAGACAACTCTCCTGTGCCTGCTGTGGAGTCAAACAGCTCCATTACCACCATGAGGGCAGGAGACCTGCCAGTGTCACCGGATGATGGGCCTGACCTGCTATGTCCCAGTGGGCTCCAGCAAGGCAGAAACCTGCTCTTTGCGCTAAGGGTGCTATATAAAGAGCGTTGGCTTCCAAATAGCTGGGCCTGGGTTGATCAAAGAATTATAGTGGACTGCTGATGCATCCTGCCAAGCTCTGTGTCCATCAGCAATGATCTTAGCACTGTCCTTCCAGGTAAACCAGGAGAGAGCTCATTGCCTCAGGCCTATCTACTGTTGCACAGTGGCATATCTCTACAGTTAAATATCGACCTGCTGATCAGTCCATGAATAGGAACTTGGCTCAGTCAGTACAAGGAATCCAGCAACTCTGAAGGTAATGAAAGGAGACCCAGTGATCACTCTCAGGCCTGGGGGTTTGTAGTCTTGGTTCTGCACCTGGCTCTGCCAACAGTTAAACATTTGACCTTGGGCAAATCGCTTCCTTGCTCTGTGCATCAACTGCACAATCTGTAAAACTGCAAAATAACACCACCGTTAGCCTCCAGCTGAGGTCTCTGACACTGGTTTCCCCCAGTGTCTGTGCAATCCTTTTAAGATCCTTGTGTGATGCATAATGAAGATGCAGTGTAAAAACCCTATAAACAAAACTGCAGGTTCTATGTACAACTAGATGTTGATGAGTCTGCAAAAACTCTGTCTACCTCAGAATACAAAAGCTCTAAAGAAACAGTGTCTCAAGGATTCCCCAGGGTGACTGCTTCCCTGCACAGATCCTCAGGGGAGATGTCACTGGCAAGAAATCCATTGTGGAGAAGGTTCTGGGGGGTGCGGCAGCTACCCATGGAGGACTTCTACAACTCACCTCTCTGCCAAGATTAGCTTCCAGCCAGAGGTGTAGCTAAGAGGAGCTCTAGTGTGATGACATGAGTGGTCTTGAAAGTCAGAGGGGAGATATGGCCCATCAACTCCAATTACCTTTGCTGCAGGTGCTTAATCCCTCTTGCTGTGTGGATATTATTTGTTTAGGTTTTGAAATGACTTCTCTCTGACTCCCAGTCCCAGGGGATGTTGATATATATTAGGTGTGGCTAGCAAAATGCTCTGTAGATGAAACCTACTCTAGTTCATATAATTTGGGGATGGACAACTCCATCAGGTTTGTATCTGCTGCTTGCTTTGTGTGAAAAGTGGCTTGTCCTTTTCTCCTGCATGTTGCTTATTGTTTTTTTTCCCCCCTTAGAACGAGTTTTACCCACACTCCCCAATCCTTTTCCAGGTCAGTATATGTTTTATGTTGAAGTAGCTCTTTAGCTGGGTCATTCTCCATCATCCTGAAAAATGCTCAGAGCTAAGGATGGGCAAAACAGCTCAGAAATGCAGGAAAACAAGGGCTTTCCCTTCTCATCTACATGTAATTTGGTCTCTTCTGCTCACCTCCCTCATCCTTCCACTTCCTCCCTTCCTTTTCAATAAAACAACCAATGAAACAGCAACAACCTGTAGCTGAGCTTCGAGCCATGACATTGTGTCCTCACCTAGGTCTGGACAGTCTTCAGTGAGGTTCAATATGCCTGCAGACCTACACCTCATGCATACTGCCATCCTAAGCTGTCTTTGCCCACATGTTCGGATTTGGATCAAAAGCATAAGCAGACCAAAAAATTTGCAGAGACAGTGGAAGGGACAAGTGAGAAGCTAAAAATTAAATTGCTGCCAGGAGGCTTTTTCACTCTAGTTGTGCAAAGTATTCATGGTGAAACACTTTGTTCTCTCATTCCTCTTGTCACACGCCCCCAGTCTGCCAGTCACATAGTGCCGCATTTGAGGCAGAGAACATGAAAAGAGGTGTGTAGTGAGGTGTTACCGTCTACTTTATTCCAAGGGAAGAAGGTATGAAGGCAGAACAGTGTCCGGGTATTTTTCCTGTCTCTGTGCTGCCCAAGCATGCCTCAGGTCCAGACAGCACAGGTCCGACATCCACATGAGATTCGGGGGCTTGGATGCAACCTTAAGACTCTGAAAAAATGCAGACTGGGCACTTCCAGAAAGCAGGCTACAGCATTTGAAAGCAGTGTTTGAAACAAAATAATAATAAGGCAGGCAGTCCCCATATTCACTTAAAAAATCTTGGCCTAGAGCTCCTTAGTATCTTTGTTTTACTGCCATGTGATGAAGATGTGTTCAACTCATAGGATGTTCGGAGGCCTGAATAGTTAATGTCTGTACAGAGCTTTGGGGTAGAGTGTTATTAGGAACCCGTGTTGTTTTGCAAAAGAGCACCTGCCCAAGTAAAGCACCTGCAGGTACTCTCATGAAAAGAACAATAAATGCTGGGTGTTACACCAGCCCCATTTAACTACTCTACCATTTTCAAATCAAGCTCTGCTCTTGGCAACTTACTCAGGCTCAGGATGTAGTCACAATTGCCTATTTAAAAGGCAAATCCACAAATACAATTAAAGAAAAGTACCTACAAAAAGAGGAGGGGTGGAGGGAGAAATCAAGCTACCATTAAAATTAAATCCCAGAGAGTGATTTGTAAATAACATTCAAGGAGCTGAGAAAAGGAGTAAAGTAGGCCATTGGGAACCTAGTGTGGAAAAATAAATCCAATTAAACACCATTATCGTATGTATTGCAAATGAAACTTGTGCATGGATGTGAAATTAAAGTTGCTGAGGATGTTCGGGATGTAAGGTTTTGAGGAGTTTTCCAATTTTGCGTGTTCTTCTTTTAAGCAGAATTTTCAATGACAAATATTTTTGTCTGATGGAAAACCCAAGGCTCTTTCTTTTTATGATTATTTTTATTATATATCCTTAAATTCCACAGGCAGGCAGTGTTAATTTTTTTCATAGCCAGCCCTGTTTACAGCTGGTTTTGAATTAGTAGTCCATTAAGCTAAATGATAAAGCAAAAACTGCAAGTGAGCAAGGCCAGGATTTCCATACCAAACACCTCTCCTAATCAAGCTGCCAAGGCCATCCTGCACAGCTTTAGTCAATCCTTTGAAACACTTCCCCCTCTGTCTTTGAAGTTGTTATTTTTTTCCTTTCATGACTCCCCAGTCTCCTGAGAGGATCTTGAATGACATCCTGGTGTGACATCACTTCTGTGAGGCATCTCCAGGAATTTGTGGTGCCAAATGCTGGGATATCTCCAGTGACCCAGGACATGCAAAGAGGATTTTGCAGAGGGGGAATGTAGAGTTTAAATACGCTGGACCTCATTTGTTTTCTGAAAGCGCTTACCGGCTTCTCCAATGTGGGCGTTCAGCACAGATATTGGCACTTATCTCAACATTTGCTTTTACTTTGCTGTTCACCTTCAAAGAAACCTTAGGTATAAAATTTTCCTGCTAGTCCTTTTTCTCCCTATGAGTTGATGTTCTGAGATGCAGTCCTCAGTTCTCAAATAAGCCTCTCCTCAATGACCAGAATCACAGCCTCCTCCCTCTTCCTCCCTCGATTTCCATTTCTCTTAAGCCTTGGTAACTCTTCCCTGCCCTGTGGGGTTTTGAGCATTAATTTAAAAGGAAGGTGTTTTGAGATGAAGAGTACTGTAGTCATGCATTGCTATCATTAGCTGGCTGCTGTGGAAACATCTTTCAAGCAGGCTAGAGATTCAGAAGCAGCCTATTCAACTAAACACATGGGACTTGAACTTGATGAGGCAGTTTCCTAAAAGGCTGGTGGAGCGCAGCTGATTCAGCTCTCAACTGCATTGTCCTTGGTAAATTTTCCATCCCTCCTGACTTTGCAGCCGGGCACTCAAAATGCCCCAAAATGTCTTCTAGGATGACACATCATCACATCTTCCTGTCTGCATTGTAACATCATGTTATAATGGGATGACACAAGACCTGGCCTGGCTGTCACAAAGGGGGTCTTACTGCAAAAGGTGGCTTTTCAAAAGGGTTTTTCTTCTGGAAAAGGAGAATTTGCACATTCCACACCATACCTGCCAATGACAGGACAAATGGGGTCACTGTTGAGCCTCAAAGGGGTCTGTCATAATTATGGCACTAGCTCCATCTCTGTCCTCCATTGTCTCTTGTCCTCAGCCCTGTGAACACAGACTCCTTTCCCCTGGGATTAGCACCTAGTGTCCACATCAGAATGGCTTTGCCATACTGATGGGCTTTAAAACCTGTGAGTCTGCCTTACAGGAGTTTTGTCATGAAGGCTTAGCACAGACTAACCAGGGCCTTTCTCAGTGTGGTTAGCTTGAATGCCCAGGGAGCTCTGCGAGGGGGGTGCTGTGTTCCCCAGAAAGCAGCACATCCAGAACTGCCCATGGGGCATCAAGCGTGCCAGTCTTTGGGGCCTGATCAGATGAAGTTATGGCCATTAATAGGGTGACAAAAGATTACAGCAATAGTGTGTTAGTAATTAGTGGAGGGGGAGGGAAGAGGAGAATGAGCAGTCCTGTCTTTCTGCCAAAACGTGCACTGATCGGAGAATGACCCTGTATGACTGTAGATCGTAGCTAGTCTCCATTTAGCTGTAGCCCGTGTAGCCTGTACTGTCACTAATGCCTTCATCAGGTGGGTGGGAGCCGGGGGAAGGGAGAAAAGAGATGTTCATTTGGGTCCGATGACCAGAGTGGGAAACAGAGAGCATCTTTTTTTTCTAATACCCGCTCAGTCCTCATCCTTCCCTATGGAGGGCCTAGCTGTGGTGAAGAGAGCTCATCTGTCGCAGTGGTCACCTCCACCCATCTCTGCTCCCCTTCTGCTCTCCCTAGTGTAAGGCCCCGTCAGTTCTGCTGAGTAGGCAGCTCTCATGTCAGTGGGGTCTGCTTTGGCAGAAGGATGAACATCTGAATATTTCAAAGCTAAGGAGAGAAGCATAGGGGAATATATCAGAGAGTACAGACTGTAAAGGGTTAACACGTTACGAGGGTTTGCTGACTAGGTAGTGGTGTGGGAACAGTCCACAGAAACCAGCCCTCCCAGTATGGTGTGGCCAGCTAAAAAGCCCATCCATCTCTGGAGTCGTCTTCACTGAGGCCAGAGGGTGCTTTATCAGCTGGGTGCCAAGAAAGAGTCAGTGAAAACCCAAACCTTCGCAACATTGGAAACAAACTAGTTGGCAGAGCTGGGGAAACTGTAAAGTTTCATAAAGAAACACAAAGAGGGCAAAATAACCAATCTTGGCCTATTGTAATTCTGACATAGAAAAATAATGGCCATATGAACCGAGCACAGGAGGGCGTGTTTGGAGTCATGTGCAAGTCTGGTATTTCCGTAAATCCTCAGGCGTTCAGGGGCTGTAGTTCAGCTGTACTCACCGCTCTGCAGTGGTCTTTGCCTGAGCACTTGGAGCACGCCTCTTTTCCTCGAAAGCTGGCTGAGCCCCGGGCATTGGTACCTGATAACACCCATGACCTTGGGTGGGAAGCACAGCTCACAGTTCTCCTTGCTTCCCACTGGTGGTATCCAGCCAGACTTTCCAAAGAGCTGATTCCCCATTTGGTGAGTGCAGAAGGGGATGGCTCTGCAGGATGGATGCTCGGGCAGGCAAGCTTCTCTTACTGCTCAGGGTCAATGTCCATCCCTGCCAGATCTGCAGGCACTGAAGGCTGGGACTGCATTGGGTGCCAAGCCTGCGGGGGTTTCAGGCCAAGGGAACAAGAAGGACAAGACAGCATGAAGGCAGAAGGCCAATGTCATATTAATTGTTTCTTGCTATTTCATAGGTACCAGGCAAAAGATGGCATTGTATCTTATTTTGACCATGTTGTTTAAAGTGAATAAAGTACAAGTCAGAGGTGATGATAGTGTCTTCCAAAAGGAGTAGCAGAGATGCAGCTGGAAACAGCATCTTAGGGAAAAGAGAAATGCCAAGAATTATTTGTTACTACAGCTACTAACATTGCTTTGTGGGTTTTTTCTGAATAGCAACAGACAGTTTCTGTTTGCTGAGACTGTTTAAAAAAAAAATTGAAAACCAGTCAGCTTCTTCTCTCAAAAAAGTGTAAAGAAAAGAAACCAGCTTTCTTGAAGAGAGACACAGGGGGGAAGAGAGAGAAATAGCTTTATTGCTTGATCTGTTTCTGTACTTTATGTTCATTAATTTTAATTTAGATTGATTTATTCCAAAATGAGCCCTGGCTTGCATATATTTGCATAACCCTCTCCAGTAGCAATGCTGTGGAGAATCCAGCAAGTGAGGAAGAGCAGCAGCAGGGGGGTAGGAACTGACACTGGAAGTCCCAGAAAGACATTCCTCTGAGCTGGGCCCTTGCACTGGGGTAGGGAAGGCATTTCAAGGTCTATTTAGCCACAGGTGTGGCTTTACATACATGCAGAACAGCCCTGCAAAACAGAGGTTAGAGTGCAGCAGTCAGGTGGGAGAGTGGAGTTTGGGGGAAAATACACAACCGCATGGCAGAGATTAGAAGCAAACCCATGGAAAAGCAACTGCCATGGAAAATCAGTTGTCCGGTAGGGACACTGATGATATCAGTGTTGTAGCATGGACAGATCACCCTGCAGAGCAGAGTTCGGGCAGGCTGTAACCCTCCTGAGCCAGATCTCCCCAGCCCAGAGGACACTCGTAGCCTGATACCATCTGTATGTTAGATGAGTTTCTGAAGCCATCAACTGAACCTTTCTCCTTAGAGATCATGAAGGCAACTCATACCCACTGCACAGCAGGTGTACCTAAATCCTTGCTCTCTCCCTCGTGCTCTCCTTACATTCTGTATTGAGCTGCCAGCCAGGCTGACTCAGACCGAAGTGCGGAGGGCAGCAAGGAGGAAGATGAGGAACAGCCAGTGTTGTGTTGATTTAATTCTTATGCACACACAAAAATTCCTCCAGCCCTCAAGAGAAAATGACCAAAGGGTAATTTCCACCTTCGTCCTCCTCCGTCCCCTTCCATTTCCAGTGTAAACCACTCAACAATTTGCTAACAACTTGGCCTCCCCTCTGGTTATTGTCCCAAGTGAACAGTCTCTCCATTCACTAACCTATGACGGTAAGTCGGTTTGGGAAGCAGCAAGGTTTATCTTCCCAGCTCAGGCACTGCACCGGGCCCGCTTGTGAACTGGTTGCCATTCAGTGTCTGCTCTGCTGTTGATAAAGCACATTACACATGGCTGGGCTTGCATGATTAATACAGCTGTCTAAGCGCTCTCTCTAAAAACAAAAACAACTGGGAGAAGGGAGGTGCGGGATTTGGGAGGGAGGGGGTGCCCAGAGGGGAAATCAGCCATTCTACAGAAATCAGGCTTGCAGGAAAAGCAGAGCGCCACTGACAGGCCTTCACCTGGGGGTGAGCAGGTCTGTCAGAAGAGCTCCCCTGCAAAAGGTAGAGGCCTAGGGAGAAGGCGAGCAAAGGAGAAATGTGCTTGGCCCTTCCATACCGTCACCTGCATTTCCCTCTGCAATCTGGGGAATGGATGCATGGACAGAAGCAAGGGGTCAGGCCATGGAGAAGGATGCGCTATAACCAGCACAGCTTCAATGGGGTCCCATCAGGCAGCCTCTACAGTCGATGTTACAGATACACATGCACACTGATTGACAAGTATGCTCCTGAGCCAGATCACCTCATGCACTGTATGCGCTCACCCCGTGCTCAGAGGCACATCCCACAGTCACTGAGCAGTTTCCAGGCACCCTAGAACATCTAAAGGAGGAACCAGAGCAGCTGCAGGCATCTTTTCCATTGCCCCAACTCACTCAGCTGAAGGCCAGCTCAGCCTGTAAACTGTTCAAGCTGTATTAACTTTCCCTTTTCGATTACTGGTCTGGGAACAGGCTGTGGGAAGGCACTATGGCTTTCTTCTCTGGCTTTTCCCATGCCCGGACCAGGCATTAAAGCCATGCCTGCACTGTTAGGGCACTGAGGTGACCAGGAATCCCACTCTGGAATTGCATACACAGACACGCATCTGTACTTTGATGAGAACTACAGGTGACACAAAGTAGTACTTAGACCACACGCTTCAGAGAGACACACCAGTCCATGGGGCCAGCGTGACTCTCATGACATCTCTGATTCTCAGAAACACTCAGAGATGCGCACAGGCTTGTTTATAGTGTTCCCGTGATAGGCCCTGTACTTCTTGTCATTCAGAAGCAGCCTTTGGTGAAGGCTAGCTAAAACCCCCTTCTAGATTGTTCCACTCCCGGGCAAGGAAGGATGGGACCAAGGCTTGGTCCCTGCTAAGCTCACTGGAAGGGAGTCCCCAGAGGGAAGTGGTGGCCCTAAGAAGACCCCAAGGACAGGTTGGGCAGACACTATGCTGCAGGTACTATAGGAGAAGGATTAGGAAGGGCAGAAGCTGTGGCATGACTGGATTTCAGTACCAAGAGTAACCTCAAGCATGCTGGTCACTCTCCACCCCGGTTTAGTTCTCCTGCTCTCCTTCTCCTTGGTGTGCCCACTCCCTCTTCATTTCTGTCCACAGCCGCTGAAATCTTTCCTGTGCCAAATACCCAGCAAAGCTTCTGGGAAACCATAGCAGGGATGAAGTGGGTAAACAGACATAAAGCTGATGAAAATATTAATTTCTCAAGAGGTTCCAGAGCCTCCAATTAGCAAACCTGCTTCCTAGGGTTGTGTGTGCTCTGGGTGAGGAGGGCTATGCTGTTTGTGGCCTACTGAGACACTAGACAGAGTGCTGGCATCACCTTTGGTCTGCTGTGCCATACACGTGCTTGAGAGGTGAGCAGGGGAGGGACTGCTGTATCCTAGGAAAGTAAAAAGCAGAAAAAGCTCAGATCTTCACTGTGATGGCCCCTGAAAGAGTCTGTGCTTTGTGTTTTGTTAATGTTTTGCTTGTAGGATGGGTGTCTTCAATGGTTTGAAGACAAATCTGTTGTAACTGATTTTGTATCCGTAGTTGGCCAAGTGTTTTTAAAAAAACAAATCTCCAGCTGCTAGGGGAATGGAAAGGGTGGGAGAGCTGGTTTTCAGCTGTGAGAAAAACCTTGGAACTTTTTGATACCTACAGGACAGATCTGGTGATGGAAGATCAATGTAACTTTGAAACGTAGGTGGTCTTCTAGCCACTGCCAGCCTCACTGGTCAGGATAAGAGTTCAGTTCTAAACTAGGAGTACTGGAAACCAGATCCAGGATAAATTGTGTAGTTCAGTTCTAAACTAGGAGTACTGGAAACCAGATCCAGGATAAATTGTGTAAGCTGCCAGCTCTTTAACACCACGACCTTCTCAGAAAGACACTGAGAAATACAATTTCAGGGATATTTTTTAGGCCTTAGGGAAGGATGGGTGAGCTGCATTAGAGAATGAATCTTCACTAAGACATGAGGTATGATAGATGAGTACTTAGTACACCATGAATGAGCTCCAAAACATGGAGAAGAACTGTTCAGTGCTAAAAAAGCATGAGTAAAATCTGAAATACATTAATCTGTGTGCTAAGATTGATAGACACCAGAGACATTTCCTTAATCTTGTTGGAGAGTTGCTGGAGGGCATCCTCCCTAGTTTACACAGTGGTACTTACACCTCGAGAAAAGCCAGCCTATTGCCACTGCAGTACCGGTTAAGTTTTAATTACAGGAGCAGAACTGGTAGTGAGAATGGGGTACAAGCAGGTAATGAACAAAACAGTTTCAACATTAAGAACAGGGAGCGAAAACTCATGTCTTCTTCTCAAAGGGGAGGGGGAACAGGAAAGTGGTAACAAAAAAAGCCCCAAATGAACCCTAGTAGGTAGGAGCTGGTAATCCCTAAAGCCTCAGAGTAGAGTGCAAAGCCCTGGAAGAAAGAAATTAATAACTTTCAAAGTATGACCTTGAAAATGGAATTAACAGTATTCCTCCCTTTTAAGCCTTCATGATAATAAAGATTTCATCTTCTGAAGCCCTGGCAAGAGAGTCAACAGACTAGAAAAATTACTTCCTACAGAGGAGCTGGCAAGTGTAAAACCTAAGGCCTCTCCAGGCCCCAGGGAGTGAGATGACGGAGACCTGTATGATGCACATCCCCTTTCCCTTGCACCTTCTCCTTTAGAGTTTTATTTTCATTGCTCCCTAATTTTTGGTCCTCCTCTTTGCTCAAGCTGCAGGACTCCAGCCTTCGCTGTAAGTAGAGTTGGCCTCTCAACAGCATGGAGCCCAGAGCTGCTCAGGGTGGAGAACACTTGGAAGAACAGCAGGCCAGCTCTCCTTGGTTTACCATCACTCCTTCCTTTCCATCACAGCCAAGTCCTCCTGGCCTGTCCCATGCCTCCTCCTGGCCTCACTTCCATTTAGCAACTCACGGGGGCTGGTGATCCTCTTATACCAGGTTTTACCTTGTGTTCTTTCATGGGATCCCAAGGGCAGATTCCCCAAAGCAAATGAGGAGCCTGTAGCTCTCTGATGTCCTTCGTAATTCTCTGTGGGCTCTCCTCTGTCAGCACCGAAGATAGTCAAGCCCTGGAGTCTTGTTAATGTAAATAAGAGAAAGACTGGCACCCACTGTCTCTTTTCCTGTCTCCCACTTTGGTTTACTCAGATGATGGGACACAGGACCCAGCAGAATAATCTAGGTGGCAAATCTGGGTGTGAAACTTGTAGATGGGTGGGTGATTTTTTTTTCCCTCCGGGTATGGACTAGGAATGTATCTGCTTTCTGCTTGCATCTCAGGCGACCCTTTTTAAAATCCACGTTGGGAAACTTGAAAGTCACCAGGTTCAATTTCTGCTGGTGGTGACCATGCTGCTTACAATACTCGGAGGCACACCTCTGTGCAACCAAGCAGACTTGTGGCTTTGTGTAGCAAGTCTGGCCTCATTTGCCTGTTTGACAAGGGTTACATGTCATACCACAGCCTCTGTCCCCCTCTCTTAAGGACCCCTCCAGGGATGCTGTCGGTGTTAGCAAAGGGAGCTGGAGGGACTGAGGTGGCAGAAGGGGGCAGTGTCTGTGTGGAGGGAGCAGAATGGGTTAGAAACTTTACCACCACTCCCTGCAACCGCCTCTTGCTGCCATAGTGTGTAGATGCCTTGCTTTTCATGGGGATGACCAAGTAGGTCAGATCTGCCCCCCTCGAGCAATTTTATCAAGGATACTGCTGTGCGGGGGCTGAGGAGAGATGTGGGGGCTGAGGAGGGATGGGGTAGCTGAGGAGGGATGGGGGGCTGAGGAGGGATGGGGGGCTGAGGAGGGATGGGGGGCTGAGGAGGGATGGGGGCTGAGGAGGGATGGGGGCTGAGGGGGGATGGGGTAGCTGAGGGGGGATGGGGGGCTGAGGAGGGATGGGGGCTGAGGGGGGATGGGGTAGCTGAGGAGGGATGGGGGGCTGAGGAGGGATGGGGGCTGAGGGGGGATGGGGTAGCTGAGGAGGGATGGGGGCTGAGGGGGGATGGGGGCTGAGGGGGGATGGGGGCTGAGGGGGGATGGGGTAGCTGAGGGGGGATGGGGGACTGAGGAGGGATGGGGTAGCTGAGGGTGGGATGGGGTAGCTGAGGGGGGATGGGGTAGCTGAGGGGGGATGGGGGCTGAGGGGGGATGGGGTAGCTGAGGGGGGATGGGGGCTGAGGAGGGATGGGGGCTGAGGGGGGATGGGGTAGCTGAGGGGGGATGGGGTAGCTGAGGGGGGATGGGGGCTGAGGGGGGATGGGGGGCTGAGGGGGGATGGGGTAGCTGAGGGGGGATGGGGTAGCTGAGGGGGGATGGGGGCTGAGGGGGGATGGGGGGCTGAGGAGGGATGGGGGCTGAGGAGGGATGGGGGCTGAGGGGGGATGGGGTAGCTGAGGGGGGATGGGGGGCTGAGGAGGGATGGGGGGCTGAGGAGGGATGGGGGGCTGAGGAGGGATGGGGGCTGAGGAGGGATGGGGGCTGAGGGGGGATGGGGGGCTGAGGGGGGATGGGGTAGCTGAGGAGGGATGGGGCTGAGGGGGGATGGGGTAGCTGAGGAGGGATGGGGCTGAGGGGGGATGGGGGCTGAGGAGGGATGGGGGGCTGAGGAGGGATGGGGGGCTGAGGAGGGATGGGGGCTGAGGAGGGATGGGGGCTGAGGGGGGATGGGGTAGCTGAGGAGGGATGGGGGCTGAGGGGGGATGGGGGGCTGAGGGGGGATGGGGGCTGAGGAGGGATGGGGGCTGAGGGGGGATGGGGGGCTGAGGGGGGATGGGGTAGCTGAGGGGGGATGGGGTGGCTGAGGGGGGATGGGGTAGCTGAGGAGGGATGCAGACAGGTGGCGATCAGGTTCCCGTGGCACATAACCGTGGCCATACTGGGCTGCCTCGGGCAGCGGCGTCGGGGAGCACGCGGGGCTCCCACCCTTTCTTTGGCGAGATCCCGCGGGGGCTTTGCTGTGCAGGGCCGCGGGGATGTCCCACAGGGGTGCGTGGCCGCTGCCCCGGCCCTGGCAGCCACCGGGGCCAGCCCCAGCGCCCAGGCCCGCCCGCTGCCCAGCGGCCCGCGCCCGGCGCCGTGCCGCTCCTTCCCGGCCTGCGGCTGCCACCTGGCGGGGAAGAGGCGCTTCGGCGGCAGCTGCGGCTGCCCCGGCCCGGCCCCGCGGCTCTGCCGCCGGCCTGTGGCCCGGCGAGGTCGGGAGGGCTCCGCAGCAACCCCCCGGGCCCGCTGCCGGGCCACCCCGTCCGTACCGCTCATGGCCTCCCTCAGAGCTGTCTGTGGGCGCTGGGGCCTCACCGCAGCACCGCATCCAGCCCGCAGAGGTCTGTAGGAATCCCTGCTTCTGCTGCAGGTCTGAGCCGGGCTGGTGCTGCCACCTGGCCTTTACGCTCCTGGTACTAACTCCCTCTTCCCATAACACTGTAATTCCCCTGTACCTGCCTCTCACCCACCTCCTCTGCCTCCCTGTGCCGCATCTGGGTTTCATGCCCTCTCCGTCCCTTCTCCCAGGGTCTGTCCTTGTTGGCTGCCCAGCCTGCACGCTCACGTCAGCGCCCGCATCTCCCCAGCCTCACCCTGGCTGACATCTCCTCACACCCTCTCCAGCGTCCCAGCCAAGCATGCCCGTATTGCCATTGCAATTTAAGACCTTCCCCGGTATCATTTCCCACGCTGCAGCCCTGCACTGGTACGAGTGTAAGGCTCATCATACCGCCTCAGTCCATGTTACCCCCTTCTTATATCCCTCATCACAGCGGCCTTTTCCTATGCCTCTGACCTGATAAAACCTTCCTCCTGTGTGTATCACGCCCTCACGCAGCCCCCAGTCCCAAATGGGCACTATAGGCTTTGAGGGGCCAACAACAGCCACGAGGCAGGGACGTGCAGGGCTACCAAGCAGCCTTCTGCCCTCAGCCACTGCTGCCGAGGCTGTGTGTTGCAGCGCCTTGTAGCTTGAAGGCAGGGAGAAAAAGGGCCCTTTTATTCATCCCACAAAGGTCAGATCTCACAAGTCTGCTCCCTTCTCGCTGATTTCTGCAGCTGGCCTCATCTCTGGAGGATGAGCCTGTGTCGTAGAGGATACACCACTGAAGTCTCAGCTGCTTAGGCCTTTGGGGGCATCATACCAAGTCCTCTCTTTGCTAAACTGTGCTCCCTTCAGCCGCCTGGGTAGCATCCCCCAAGGGCTCAGTAACAGCTGTGCCCCAGATTTGGTGGGAAGACCTGCAGCTCTGCAATTCAGGACTTGAGCATCCCATAGCCACCAACGGCTTGACACTGGGGAGCTGCTTTCTTAACAGTTGCCTTGACAAAAAGCTCAGCTTTCTTTTTCCTAGGGAGACCAGCTAATTCTTCCCACAGTGAGCAAATTTCCTTAGCCTTCCTGTAGGCAGCAGAGGAGACTGCAGAGCAAGGAGTGACTGAGACAGTTTTAATCTAGCCAGTTCAGGTAGCAATTAGTAACAGGCAGCGTGCCAGGCTTTCTGTTAATGCCAAGGTCCTAATGTCACAGGAGAACGTAACGCCAGAATTTGATGTGTGGCCATAATATCACTGCTGGCAGCTGACTGCCACTGTGGTCCTTAAAAGTTGAGGGAGGTTGTGGATATGGAAGGCTTCCAGGCAGTCCAGAAGTGACCGGACAAGTTCATGGAAGATAAAATGAATCTGCCAAGGAGTGCAGGTTCTGCTGGTTCAGGATGACTCCGTAGCACCTGAGGCAGGCCAACATGATGCTGTGCTGGCCATGTGCTCCCAGCTGGCTCCCATCCAGCACCTGCAGGGGACAGGACTGAAGGATAGACAGGACCCTTGGACTGACCCAGTAGAGCTGCTTTTTTGTTGTAGTATGTGCCTCTTGGAGCCAGGCTGTTTTCTGAGGAAGAGAGAAGCTCTTGGTTTGCAATCTGGCTGCGGTTTGCTATGAACGCAAGCAGTACCCTGTGCTTTTCCCCTCTCCCTCTACCATCTCACCCAAGCCCCAACACTCTTCTTGCCATGGCTTTCCCTACACTCTTCACAGGAGCAGGAGCAGTTCATAAGCCATCACACACACACACGGGAGAAAAAGCATTTCAGCTATAACATGCAAAGTAGCATACATCCCCATGACCTCTATGATGAAACCTGGGCTAGCCTAGCTTGCAGCCCTCCAGGGAGAAGCAAGTGTAGCAAGCCCAGCTGTGCCAGTTGTATGGGGGGGAGGCTAAAACCAGTGAGAGGTCAAAGCACTGATAGGCTGAGGTGGTCCCAATAAATTCATTCAAGATGTGTGAAGTCTGCAGGGACATTCTTCCCAAGGGTGTTGAAGGCAGATAGTTTTGTGTAGCTGTTTACCTCTTTTTTTTGCAAGACTAAATCTCTGGACTGTTGCAAGGCTCTGAGCCAAAGCTTCAGAGCAGAGAAATGTTCTGAGGGACAGTCCCTGGCTTCCTGGTGGGTTATTTGTGATGAAAATAAAAATTCTTTCCTTCCTCAAGCCATGCTGTCAGGCACAGCAGAAGTATTTTGGCTGCTGGTATTCCACGTAAAAACTATAAAATCAGCTGAAGGCAAACACCCAGCATAGGATCGTTCCACCTGCCCTGTTGATGCTTCTAAAGTGCTATGCAGACAGGGCCTTATAATGGAAAGGTCGGGCAACCTTAGCAGTAGTGGGTGCCACTGGCTCTGTGTATGAGGCTGGTGAAGCTCTTGCAGCACCGCCTGAGCAGTGCACTGCACATGAGAGCGTGCAACGAGCCTTCCACTTCACCCTGCATGGAAGTGTTGGCCTTTTGCACCAGGTGCAATCACTGAAACCCCATGCTGAACGGCCTTGCCACCCCTTCCACATCCCCACTCAAAAGTATGGAGATGTTCTGCTGGAAGTGTCAGAAAAGGACCCTTGGTGCCTCTTCTGTGCAAAGCCGGTGCAAGGGGCCGTTACCGCAGGTGGGCAGGAGCAGTGATGTCATGTTGGCAAGGCTCTGGTTTCCCCGTGGTTAAATTTAAGGACACAGCTAGGGTTACCCTGCCTTGGGGAGAGGGATGGGGTGGCATGGGATGGGGTGGGATGGGATGGGATGGGGTGGGGTGGGATGGCATGGCATGGCATGGCATGGGGTGGCATTGGGTGGCATGGGATGGGATGGCATGGCATGGCATGGCATGGCGTGGCATGGCATGGCATGGGGGCTGCGCATGATTCCCTTCAGCTCTGGGAGAGCTACAGCTCTAAATCTCAGCCAAGTCTACCTCGTGCCGTGACACCAATATGGATCACACAGGCTGAATGTGTGGCACGAAGAAACCCTTGGAAAGACGGGGTGCAGTGTCCTGTGGGGCTGTTGCAGCACGGTTAGGCAGCATGGCAGGGGTCCACCTGCAGCACTGGGTGTCCAAATGCCTCACTATTTGGAGCAAGGAAGAGAAGTGCAATTGGTTTGTCCTTGCCAATTTTCAGCCTGCTCCTTCTTGATTTGATTAATGTGATCTGACTGGGTCAGCCGTCTGGGGTCTGGGGTCCGTGAAGTGTTTATTTGTGAAATGCTGCCAGATAGTCGTATTAACTCACCGTCATCAGAAACCCAATTTCCTTCCCTGGCTGCGGTGGAAGAGAACCCCCTTCAAAGCTGCTGCACGGTCATGAACTTCGCAGCGCTGCCAGATTGCAGGGGAATGATTAGCCCGGGAGATCAGTTTGCACAGCGAATTCGCAGAGCGCAGGCTCAAGGGTAGGGAAGCGGGAGGCTGCCGAGCCAGCGGCACCCCTTGGCCAGAGCCCCCCCCGTGCCCGCTGCGGGGGTCGCAGCTTGGCTTTCCGCGCCCCCGCAGCGGGCTTTGCGCAGCGCAGCGGTTCGGCTGGGGCGGGGGGAGCGCGGCGGGGTCGCAGCGGGGTTTGCGGGGGCTCTCGCTGCGGCCCCTCCCCGCCATGCTGAACCGGAGGCGGCTCCGGGGCGCGGCAGCGGCCGCCAGGGGGCGGTGGAGACCGCGGCCTCGCCCGCTGCGGCGGTGGCTGCGGGAGGCGGGGCTGGGGGACCTGGGGTAGGGGGCTGCGGGGGGCGGGAGGTCCCGGGGCGGGGGGGCGGACAGAGCCGGGAGCCCGCAAGGCTGTGTGCGGCGGGGGGCTGCGCGCCGCGGGGGGCTGGCTGTAGCAGGGGTGCAGGGGCGGTTGCCTGTGTTGTGGCAGGTGCGTGCCTGCCCGTGTGGGTGCATGGCGGGGGGCGAGCACCCCCACGCCTGCGCGTACTTTGCACCTGCGCGGCTGGGTGGGTGTAGCGGCGGCCGGCGTGGGCGCCTTGGAGAGCGGGCGGGTGGTGGGCTGCACGGACGCGACAGGCACGTGCCCTCCTCCCCCCTCCCCCGGGCATCCACGCATGGGTCTGCGGGGGTCTGCGGGGCCGCGGCTCCCACGGTGGGGGCGCACACAGGCACCCGCAGAAGCCTATGTGCACGCGTGGGCTGTCACAGCGGAGCAGGGTGCAATGTGGCCGTACCCAGGCGTGGCTAGGCCAGAAGACTGAATATATGAGTTGAAAACAGTGCTTTCTGCATAAAATCTACTCAGAGATTAATATTTAATTTTTTTCCTCACATTTCCACTCTTTTTTTTATTATTATTATTATTTGAGCAATTAGTACCCCACAAAACCTTTGAGAATATATTCCGAAAATTTTCAAGATTTTGCAATTGAACTATAACCTTCCCCCGTTTTTACAACAGGTATGCCAGTAAATGTGGCGTACGTGGCATGTACTCACTAGCTCTGCTGGCAGACACCGAGGTTACACATAGCACCTGGGGTTATGTGCAGGGGCTGCAGCGACTTTGAGCCACGCTGGGTGCCAGGCCCCCCAGTCACCGGAACACGCTGCCCGGCACCCACACGGCTGGGCTGTTGGTGCAGACAAGTGGTGGCATTAGCGTGTGGTGGTGTGTGGAAGATGATCAGGATCACATGTGGGGAGGCTTCTGCCTCACTGACACATGCAGGGTGCTTATCAGGGGAGGACCTATAGCTCACCCCGTTTTTCAGCTGTGGAGATGGGAGTTGTGCCTTGTCAGATATCCTCAAGCTTCTGCACACAAGTTCAAGCAGAGCAGAAGCTGATGTGACCCTCTCCCAAGTCCTTCATCACACCATGCTTTGTGTGTCCTCCCTTCTGCTTAGGTATTGCAAAAGCTTATCTCTTACCATACCATACCATACCATACCATACCATACCATACCATACCATACCATACCATACCATACATCTATCCCCCACCCCCCACCAAGCACACAACCCCCAATCCACGCACTTCCACATTATTTAAGGCAGCAGTACCCCAGCCAAGGCCAAACATACCCCTGCCCCTGCTGTGCTAGGTGTGTATTGGGTGCCACCATAGCAACGTATGCCTTTGCTCTGATTGCATATGCACCCTAGAAAAGTGGCAAGGAGGAGGAGGATTCCCACCTATGTATGTGATATATACATGTCCATGTATGCATTAGACAAACAGTATTTTAGCCAATCAGTAAAAATGCGATGGCTGAAAACTTGTTGTGGGCAATACACCCTGCCTGTTGTGTTCTTGGTTATTTTGCTGGGCCAGAGAAGACATGTTTTGGGACTTCTTCACTGCCAACATGGGATGCAAATGGTCCCAAACAGCCTACACCCAATTATCTGATCATGAAAGATGCTTTCTCTGAAATATAGGTCGGGTAAGTGTAGTAGCCGAACTTCAACTTGTTCCTGAGCTCAGAGGGGGAAACAAGTTCCTGTCACCCAAACAAGGAGTGAAAAAACAGTGTTGTAGGATTTATGTGACAAGCCACACAACACGAGGGACTAACCGAAAAAAGCCATAGATGGAATATAAATTTTCCACACAATTCAGCACATACTTACTTAATAATGAAAGAATAGAACTGGGTCACAAACAGCTGATCTAGTAAGCAATGAGCTACATTAGGAAGAAGTCTTACAAATGAAAGTGCTACAGGATTTCAGGGACTCTGAGGACACTCTTCTTAGATTTGCTGCCTTATAGTCACCAGCTAGATTTAGTAGTGACTGTGCTGCTGAGCAAGCTTGTGGCACCTGTGCTTCACTCAGCAGAGAGGCTCTTCACCTGGTAAACCGCAGGTTGTGAGAGGGAGTAATTGCACTATGGGGCTCTCCTGAACAGACTCTCCTTTTGGGTTTTTTGGCTCTCCCTGTCATTAGAAATAGCTCTTCTTGGTGGGAAGCATGTCTTCTTTCTTCTGTGGCAGGATCAGTCCCAACATACAGACTTACCTCCAGGTCCACAGCATCTTCCTGCACCCCTTCTGCGTAGAACGCTGCATATACATAAACATGTACCTATGCATACATATGCATGTACCTATGCATACATGTGTAACGTACATGCGTGTGTACATATACATGATTCTGTGATGAGCATGCATTTACAAAACCATAGCCACGTACACCACCCTGCCCCATTGCAAAGAAAAGGCTGCCAAGGCTTGGTATTGCAGGGTGAATTTAAAACAGCATCGCTGCCTTTAAAGCCATCCAGAAAAGGGAGCCCATAAATGAGAGGATGAATGAGAAGATGTCAGGAGTGTTAGCACTTAATATTCCTGGAGCGAGGCTGCATTATTTGTTGCTGCGGCAGAGCGCTCCTCCCTGCCTCCTCCAACAGACCCCCGTGCATGCGCGCACACGCATGCAAGTTCATTTCCCACCCATACGAAAAAAGTCAGCCTCCCTGGCACCCCCGGCACCCCCACCCTGTAGGTGTTGTGCCACAGGGCCATAAACACAACCGCGAAGCCTTCCTTCACCCCGATTAAGAAACAAGTAATTGCGGCACAGCCCCTGGGAGGGGAGGCGTCCACCGGTTGAGCCCATGTTTTATTGATCGGACTGCTGTGATGAATCAGCCCCCGCAGAGCTGGTGTCTGGCTGCAGGCAGGCACTGGTCACTGCGCAGAATTACAACGAGCTGAGCCCTGGCATCCCAGGGCCACCGCCGGGAAGGTGGCGGAACAGGGAGGTGCGAGGCAGGTGGCCGGGCCGTGTGTGTGCTGTGCCAAGGTGTGAGCCGTGCCCCCACACTGGGTGGCCAGCTGCTCCCAGCCGGAGGCACAGAGAGGGATGGGATGGGGTTGGCAGCTGTGGGTGAGCCTTCCCGCGTGCTCCACGACCTGTTTCTCCAGCCTGGGTGTTGCTTGGGGAGAGCCACATGCCATCAGAGCACTGGGCGGGAGGGGAGGATGCTGAGGAGCTGGTGGGCAGGAGCTTGTGGTTGGGCTGGATGGGGGCTCACCTACGTGGGAAGGTGGCTGTGCCCTGCAGCCCCGGCCTCCAGCTGCAGGAGCAGCCCGGGAGCAAAGCGCTGTGTTCCTGTGTTCTTGCCTCGCCCAACCCTGTGTAATCTTGTCCTCTTTTCTCTCCCTTCTCGCACCCTGCAGGACCCGGCACAGGGAGAGTAGACAACGGTTCCATGAGTTTGGCCGTCCCACTGTGGCTGCTGGCAGCATCCCTGCTCTGCCTACTCAGCAAATGTTAATACAAATCAGAATTAAAAATAATAATAATAATAATTAAAAAAAAACCAACACGACAACAACAACACACAAAACAAAATGCGTTATACAGGAGACAGAGCGAAGAGAGGGGAGAGAGAAAAAAGAGAGGGGGGGGAGAGAGAGAGGACTGTTTCTTTCACAACTTTTGTGTGTTCAGGAGCGAAGAGAGGGGAGAGGAAAAATTACAGCAAAGACGACTCAGCAACATTTAATCCAAAACCTGACAAGCCGGCTGTCAAGTCACAACCATCTAGGAGGCAACACGAAGCAAGGAAGAGAATGGGGCACCAGCAAGGATCGTGTCGCCGGAGGATGCTGCAATATAAACAATCCAACAAAACCACAAAGCCAATCAAACAGAAGATCCCTTTTCTTTTCTCTCCTCCTTCCTCTTTTCCATACTCCCTCACCTTCCTTCCTTCCTTCCTCCTCTTTCTTTCTTTTGCAGAAAGAGGTCTTTGCTTCGGTGTCTATAGCCACTTAACTTTTTGGATGCCCTGGGTCATTTTTGTGAGCCAGTGCTCAGCCAGTTCATACTTTTGAAAACAAATCAAAAAAAAAAAAAAAAAAAAAAAAAAAAGCCACAAACCAGAGCAAGTCACCTGAAGCTCTCTGCGCACTGGTGTCCTGTGGAGAACCCATTCCTCTCTTTACCCTGCACTCCTGTGCACCCAGCCCTTTGCTAAACACCTATCCTGTCCCCTCCTTCATGCAACCACACTCACTGGCCTGAACTAAGCTGTGTCAACTCTACTGAAAACATAATTTTCTTTTTTTTGATCCTCTTCCTCTCCCCCCTCAATTCGACCAGGTGTCTTTCTCTTTCTCCCGTGTATGCCTGTGTGCGTGCGTGCATGCGTGTATGTGTGGCTCTCGCTCCGTCTTCTCTCTCTTCTGTCTTTCTCTTGCTCTCTCTAAGCATGCAAAAGGAACAGTCCATGTGTACATATGCTCATCCTGCTGTAGATAATGTCCTGCCTTGTAAGTGTGAGACGATGCTGAGAGATCACTCAGGCAGAGAAGAGGGGTGAGGAGAGAAGGGCAGATGCAACACAGGTTCCCATGGTGTCCCCTCTCCGGAGTCCTCACTGGCTTTTTGACTCCTGGCCACCTTGCTTGCAAGAGTCAGTCTGCACCCTTGTTTAGCCTGTTTTTTCTCTCCCACCTGCAACCTGTCTGGCTCTCAGCCTTCAAGTACCAGCATAGCAGCCCCTGCTACGCATGAGTGCTTGCACACGCGCATGGGGGTGTGCACACATGTGCATTTGTCCAAATAAGCAGAAGAAACCAGGACTGGCTTGGAGCACTGCGGAGTGCAGAGCGCAGCCACCCCCTCCTCCAGGGGAGGGGAGGCTGGGCCGGTGGGACGGGAGTGATGACACCTTGGACATCACCAAGCAGCCATTCCTGTAGGTATAGTGTGTGTGTAGGAAAAATGCCTCAATGTGAAAACCACAATCTGGTCATTCCTAACCATTTTGGTAGTCATGCAAAAATAGAGCCAATACCCTTTTTTTGTTGTTGTTCTTACTGTCCTCCCTGTTATAAAAGGAAACATACGCTATGTAGGGGTGAGTGTGCGTGTGCGTGTGCATGTGTGTGTACTGTACACCACTGTTACTACAAAGCTCACTTTGCAAATTCCACATTTGAAACAAATTGGGGGTTATATCCAGGACCTGTGAATGTAAGAAGAAAAACAAATGTCAGGTCCAAAATCCTGGGCTTATAAAGAAGGAGCTTAAAGTGGTGCAGCAAAGAAGTAGGCAGCACAATTCCCCTCACTCTTCTCTTTTCTCATCTGAAGGGTGCTGGTCTTGCTGGAGAGGGCTGTCACTTGCCATCGCCCTTCCCATGGCTGAATCACATGCAAGGGTGACAACAGGAGATGCTCCAGTGGCTCCTGAGTGAGGAGAAGGAGAGGGAGAGAACGAGCTGTCAGAAACAGGGCTAAGAAAATGCTGGGTGGTGGCTGGGAATTGCCACACCAGCAACAGGACAGCTGCAAGAGCCAAAACAATGGGAGAGGGGACACCAACAGTCATACCTTCCAGTGGCTGCAGTGTATGTGTGCAGGCAGGGGCAGCGGGGAGAAGGCTACTGTGTTTTCTGGCTGGTCATAAGCCCTAGCATCTACAGCAGGAAAGATAAAACAGGGTTTATCAGGTAGCTGCATGGGGGTTTTTTTGGAGGGTGAGGGATTTGCAGGGAGGAACTTGAGTTGGCCCACACAAATCGAGTGACCATCCCATGACGGTACAGTGTTCTACAGGTGCTTGGCACCGCTGAGCTTTCAAGAACCAGCAAGCTTGCTTTTCTCTTTGCCCTGTAAGTTGGTGCAGTAGCAGCAGAACTGGCAGCTGTGCTTGCACGCTGTCAAAGGCAAGGGGGAAACAGGGCTTGTAGTCCGGGGAGGGGGGGGGAGGCGGATACCCACTGGGTGGTCCCCTGCCAGGAAGGAAAGTGGGGATTGCTGTCTATGAACATCTTGCCATCTTTGCACGGCTGGGGCACGCTCCACCAAGGCCTCTCCCTGCTGCTCAGTGTGGCGCTTTCACCTTGCACTGCGGCACTGGCGCCTGCCTCTCTGCTGAGCTCAGCAGTTTCATGCAGCAGCAGGCACACAGCAGTTAAGCAGTCAGTCAAGGGCTCCTCACAGGCAGCCAGAATGAGCAAGGAAATTTTAAGAGACACAAGAGGCTGAAGTTTGGGAGATGGCAGGCTTGCTATAGAGCTGCTGTGGGTTTGGATGGTGGTAAATTATGCTCCCCCCACTCCTCCAGGTCCCAAAACCATAGCTGGGGGTGCTCGTGGCTTAGTGCAAGAGGGGAGAGCTGGGCAAGTGGGGCTTGAAATCTGCCCAAGGCATCCAGGGATGGCTCCCCCGTTCCAAGATAGGGTGGTCGGTGATGGGACTTGTGCAGCTCCTTTGGGGACCGGTGTGCTGAGGCCCAGCAAAAAAATGCCCTGTATGCTCCAGAGCATCCAGACACCCCAGCCCTTGTGCCTACCTCTCGGGAGGGTCATGTCATTTGGTGATTTAGTAATAACTCCAGGTTTTCTGCTGCATTAGGGCTCCTCATGCCCCTGATACAGCCGTGAGCTGATGCTGGTCCCAGAAACCAGGGCTGGGAGCTCCACCCTCTCCAGCACACTGGCACGAGGGAAAACACCACATCACTGGCATTTCTTATTCTCGGGGCTGTACCTACACCTGGATTCATTGTCGCGGACTTGTTGTGAGCAGGTGGGCAGCCTGCAGTGACTTGCTGTCACAGGTTATTCCTGAAAGCTGGGTCAAGCCCACCACTTTCTTTAGGTTGAGGCTTGTCTTTGATGCCAGCCTGGTTGCTATGGTAAGGTCTGTCCCATGCGTTGTCCTCTGCATGCATTTTTGTCGCTGTGGGGTCACTCCTAGGCACTGGGTTCACACACATCAGAGCCCTATGGTGTGGTGGTGGTCACAAGTCCCAGCACCTCATTGTCTTACATCTTTTTTGCTTTGAAGGAGTTTTGAGGGGATATTTTTTTAGCTGTCAAGGCACAGAGGCTTATGGTTAAAGGGAAATATATCACTAAAACCAGGACACCCATTTTTTTTTTTTTTTTTTTTTTTTAGCCATCTGCCTATTAGCTAGAGGAAAGAGCCACAACACCAGTGCTGGGGTCTGGTCTTGCCTGCAGGACCCGGGGAGGTCTGTGCTTACATCGTGTGGTTGTGAAACAGGGTTAAAGCCAGATGTTTGCAGACCTGTCTGAGAAAAGGCACAAGTACCAAGTATGCCTGTGATCTGCAGCAGCACTGGGAGCCCCATTCCTGGCAATGTCTGTTTCTAGCAGGGCTGGGGGTGTCACGGGGAGGCTGGAGCTTGATTTACTCCGAGAAGCTAATCCTGCAAGCCGCTGCATGCATCAAAGGATGCTGTGAACATCCCCATTTCTCCTGAACCCAAGCAGGGATCGCTCAAAGCATGTGTCAAGAGGAGAGCCCAGACAAGCATAGGCGACACAGGCAAGATAAAATGCTTTCCCCATTCTCTTTCTCCCCTCTGCCCTTTGACAGAGATGCTGCAAAGGGTTTTCTCGTGTCTCAGGCCCTTTTCTCTGAAGCTGTTTCTCCTCCTCGCCTCTACTCCACCAGTTCATGTTGCTGTCTTGCCCATCCCCTCCTGAAAAGCTGCGCTCTTGCTTCCTTCCTGCTGCCTCTCAGCTGGTTGGGGACTGGGGGAGACTGGAGTTTGGAATGGGACACCAGTTCCTTGAGCTTGTCAGTGTAATTGTGTTTGATTGATGGAGATTTAACATTTAGTGTTATAAAAAGAAAAGAACAAAATGGAAAAAAAATAAGAAAAAAAAATTGTATTTCTTCTACTGGTTTGTAAATATTACAAGAGTTACATGAGATGTCTGGTAATGTCCAAGCAGAGGAACAAAGACTTAGATTTAATATATGGCCCCATACTTGCTAGCAGATTTCTAACCCTTTTCAGATGACCGAGAGGAGGAGTGAAGGCAAGTCTTTCCGAGAGGAACCGGACAGGGGAAATGCAGCCACCCTGAGCCACATGAACTCCATGCATGGCTGTATCATGTTGCTTGGGGCATGTGTCTGGTCAGATGGAAAACGAAGCAGACGCCTGTCTCTGAACGGCTGGGAAGGGCGACGTGGGATGCTCCAGCCGACACCTGTATCTTGGCTGTTGTGTTCATTTTTGTTTGTTTGCAGCCCCGCAGCTTGCGGGTATGTTGCTCAGTGATGCAGTCCCCTCCTCCTCCCTTCCCGCTTTCTTCACCAGTGAAGTTGTGTCGCCCCATGCTAGCACCGAGTGCATGTTAACGTGCCATTCATGAAGATTTCATTGGTGACATGCATTGTGTCGAGAGTTAGTCTTTGTCTGCACACCTTTCTCATGCCACTGACTGTTCACCGCTTGGGCAGATCTCTTGTGTACTGCTGCTTGCCCCACTTTTGGTCAAAGTATATTCAAGCCCCACCAGCTCTTCTTAGCTCCAGGTGCATTCAGACCATGCCCCTAAGCCACCTGTCTGAGCAACCCCACTTTGAAAGTCCAAGCACACAGCATGGACAAAGTCGCCATCAATAGCCACATGGTCTCCAGGCTGAGTGGAAGCTGCACATCTCGAAGGAATTTGGGGGAGCAACAGCAAGTTCTGATGGTTCAAGAGCATTTGGGTAGGAGGATCTGGGAAGTCGGAGGAACTACTTTAGAGTCCTTCACAATCCTGCCACCAGCTAATGTTTCAGCTCGACCTATCTGAATGGTTCACCACTTCTCCCCTTCCTGATGAGGGAGTCTATGGG
Source organism: Falco peregrinus (assembly GCF_023634155.1). Classification (NCBI taxonomy): domain Eukaryota; kingdom Metazoa; phylum Chordata; class Aves; order Falconiformes; family Falconidae; genus Falco; species Falco peregrinus. The sequence continues at coordinate 87,914,995 of NC_073726.1, read as the reverse complement.
CACAGGGAAACAGCTCTTCTCCTTCCAACCCCTCTCACACCTCTGCTTCTTCTCCTCCATGCACACTGACCCACAGCCCAAACCATCATGGTGCTTGATGAGATGTAGCAACTGACACCGAGGATGGCTAACCAAGAGAGTCCTCCAGAGGAGATGCTAGAGGAGTGAGCAGTATTCTCTCTCTCTCTCATCTAATGGTGCACAATGTTACTGCTTCTCTGACTCAAACACACAAAACTTCTTGAGTTATGGGTGCCGGGAGCAAATTGTCCCATGGAAAGAGCAGAACCTCAGGCAGGGAAGTGATGGAGAAACTGGATAGTAATTTCCAAGATGTGATGCCAGTGGAAAAGGGTAAGAATGAGTGCTGTCCATCGTCCATGCACAGAACTTCCAGGTTCAGCAGCGAGGAGACTGGCCTCTCAACACTAGCCTTAGAGCGGCTTCATTTCCAGTGGAATGCCCAGAAGAGTTCTTTTTTTAACTGCATGACTCCTGCTGACTAAGAGCTGTGTCACACCATTAAAACCCCTTTCTCTTTTCCTTCTTGTAACTTGCTAGAACGATGTTCAGGCAGCCTCCTACAGCCCCCCTGCCAATTTTTCTTGGTGGTTGGTGGCTCCCATTAGGGCAATGTGTGGTGTGTGTTTGTTGATTCACTCACCGTAACAGGAAAGCAGAAGTCATCTTGGCAAGGATATATCGGCACGGTCCGCTGTATCTCTGTGGCTTAGGGTGTGTGAGGCAAGGAGACCAGCCAAGGCAGGGCTTGGGAAAGAGGAGCAGCTCTCCTAATTAGCCCAGATAGGTACCAAGCAAAGGTCCTTCACTCGTTGCAGGCTCAGGTTAGCTGGTGCCACAGTGACTCAGCCTGTCCTGCAAGCCTTGTAGAGGTGGCCAGGCAGCAGAGGAGGAAGGGGCAGTGCAAGTCAGGAGGGCATGACTGCAGCACGGGCGGCAGGGCTGTGTGCTCAGCAGGGCACGGATAGGGAAGGGGCCAAGACTGCATCCAAGAAAGGCCATTGCCAGGTAGGGCAGGACCTGCCGTCCCTGGTCCCAGTGCATCAGGCACTTGCCTCCTGGCCCCCTAGGGCACACACACCACGCCACAACGGGTCTCGCTGAGTGAGACCGTGATGGCTCTGGCCGTGCCCTGGGAACTGTGGATGTTTCTGTACATAATGTGTGGGCCATGGATGGAGATGAGAGCAAGACACCCTAGAAGCCAGCCAGTGAGGAGAGCACATGCCAGGTGTGGCTGTCCTCCAGAATTATGCCGTTTACTCCCCATTTCAGCCACGCACAGGCAACACGCACACCTCTGCAACCTCTACTACACACACGCTAGAGTAGTCCTCACGGCTACCATACAGGCGCTCTCCTTTCCCACGCTCTCCACCACGCATGCAGCCAGACACATGCTCCTCCACTTGCTCCCGGCGATGGCTCTGTGTGCCCGCACGGCTCCGTGGTGACCTCCCGAGGAAAGCAGGAGAAAGTGTCCGTGTGCCTGCGCCTGTGCGTGTGGGAGCACACGCGTGTGCCAGGAAAGGGAGGAGGGGACAAGAGCAGGAGCCTGCCTCCGCAGTGCCACCGTCACCTCCCCAAATCATTCAACTTTCCCAGCTGGAGCCAAGTTTCATCCTCTAGACCTTGAGAATGAAGGCCAGTCCCTTCTTCTTGATACACGGTGGGGTGGTTAGAACTCTCCTCATTAACAGTGTTATATACATATAAATATATATATATATCTATATCTTTATATATATTTTTCCCCAGCACTGTAGACATGAGCTGAACTTCTCTTTAACGAAACAAGAAAACGGCCATTTTATTTTTTTGCCATTGGTTTGTTTTTGGAACTAGCTCTGTGAAAGAAAAATTTAAAAGCGCAAGTGTGTGTGTAAAAGAACCGATCAAAAAAAAACAAAACAACCCAACAAATGAATGAACAAACCCCAGTGATGGAAACAAAAAAAAAAAAGAAGCTTTTTATTTTTTCTTTTCTCAATGTATTTAACTTCTGTTATCTCGTTTCTGTTTCTTTACATGTATGAATGCTCTGCTCTTCTGTGATCTTAAAAAATACAAAAAAATACAAAAATTAAATAAACGTGAAAAGGAGGTAATGTTTCTTCAATTCCCCTCCCGTCCTTGCATACGCTGGCTTGTCTTCTCTCTGATCTTGTCTAGTGATGGCTTCTAGGTGACCAGGTGAGGGGCAAGGTGGCGCAGGGCTGCAAGCAGGGCAGGGGCAAGTGGCTTGGGGCTGGGGTGCAGGGTCACCCCTAAAAGACTGGCCTCCGGGGTGCAGTGCCTGGGGGTCAGGGGAGCAGGCTGGCTGTAAATAGGTGCAAACTGGGGCTGCCGCTGGGGATGGGGGGTGTGAAGGCTGTCCGCAGCTGGGTGGCAGGGGTGAAACTGCAGTGCCCAGCCCCGAGGCCAAGTGCTTGCCTTCAGCTTTTGCAAATAATCACATTTTTTTAAAAATTAAATAGCATAGTTGTGTGTGTGCGCACGTGTGCGTGCAGGTACAGGTCAGGATCAGGGTTGCAGTCGCAGGAAGGGAAAAGCAAGGAAGCAGGTGGAAGGGATGGGCTGAAGCTGAGCGGCACAGGCAAGCATGGAAGAGGAGCACCAACAGACGAAGCATGATGGTGGAGACAGAAGAGGAGGCCAGTGGGGAAGGAGGCAGGAGATGCTGGCCAAGAAAACAGAGCAGGGCACAGCTCTGGAGAGGCCAGGTTTTATGCCAAGGAGGGAGAGAGGAGGCAAGGGAATGGAGAGGGCCTGGCACTTGGAGTGAGGGCAGCCAGGACAAGGGGGAGAGGGGCAGGGGTCTTGTACCACAGGCACAAGCAGGCATGAAAAGGTTAGCAGAAAGAGAGGAGAGGGGAGGGGGCAGCAGAGCAGCCAAGGCAAGTTTACAAGAAAAAACAGCCAAAGGGATGAAGAAACCAAGAAGCAGGTCCCAGGGAGTCTGGTGAAAGGAGAAAGCGGCACCTGGGATATCTCAGCACGGTAAGTACGAAGGATGAACCCAGGACATCTACAAATCACTCCAACTGTCCAGCATGTAAGTGCCGCCTGGTGTCACAGCCCTGCGACACCTTCCTTGTCCCGGTGGGAGAACCTGTGTTTCCAGGCGGGCCCTGGGGATGCAGCTAAATGTGCTAACGCAGAAGGCAGTGGTGCGGCCAGGTTCCAGCCCCTGGCTGTGCAGCAGGGCTACGGCAGCCCAGGGTGGCAGCCCCGGGGGGGACAAAGCACCTGGGAAAGGCAACCCCAGCACTGGAGAAAGCAGCACGAGGCTGCACGTGGCTGGGCTCAGCTCGCACGGTGGGAGAGCCCGGCTGCAGCTCTGAAAGGAAAGTAGTCTCATCTTTGCACACTGGTGGAGTGTGAAATAAACAGGGGTTCTTATTCCTGGGTCTTCTCTGCCAGGCCTCTGTGCGGTGCCCTCCCTGCCTCTGTTTCACCTTCCACCTTCTCCTCTACAGCCTATCTACAGTGCGCTGGGGCAGAGACGCGAGACCTGCGTACAAACCAGGGGTATATTCTATAAAAAAGACTTACCTAATTTTGTTTCTGAAACATTACACACAGGATAAGGAAAGCCTGGTTCTCAGTAGAGTACAGACTTGTTTCTTAAATTGCATGAAATTAAATAAAACCTGTGCTGTCAGAAACTCAGCCCAAACCGTGCTAAGCAGAGGTACATCAGTAAGCAGTAGGTGTGGGCAGGACTGTGAAGATGGACGTGGCTAGCACACCTTTGCGATTCGAGACTGAGAAGAAGTAGTGGATTATGAATCCTCTTCCATTGCCGTCATTCTCTTCCATGGCACTGGGGGAGCCGGAGGGGTTGCGGGATGGGGGTGGGGCACACGCAGAGCTGGTGGGGGAAGCCCCGGGCTGGGTTATCAGTGTAATGTATAGATATGAAGGTTGGTAATGAGATTTATTGGCCAGTCGCTGAGGTGGAAACAAGCCATGCTTCTGGTGCTGTACATGGATGCCACCAGTGCTACTGGGGCTCCACCTCAAGGTCTGCTCTGAGCACACCTGGGGAAGCTGTCTGTGCCTTTTCACCTCCGCCACCTGAAAGCAGAGACTAAAAAGAAGCAAAACCCTGGCAAGCACAACCTCTCTTTTCATTAACATTTAAAATGGTTATTTTTAATGGTACATTTAACTAACGCTAACTTATCCATGGGAAGAGAATTTGGCTGTTAACACTGGCATCTGCTTAACAAACTGAAGCTTTGCATTTGGTGAGGCGTGAGCATAACACCAATAGTATTACTTCCTAACAGCAGACTCATTAGCATTAATTGCTGCATTTACTACCACAAAGAGCTTTCTGTATCTGTAACAGCAGTTATCAGATGTACCCCATTCTCACTGGAAAAGGTACATAGGAAATTATTAGCAATGATGCAGACCTACCAGTAAATCAGGATCTAAATTCTCGGCACTTACCATAACAGAACTTCCAGAAGAGTAAGAAAAGTAATGAGATGTTCTGGGGACCGTGTTCTTCATCCACCCTAACTGGAGAACTATGTTCAGACACAGATAAATTGAAATTGGAAATTAGTTTAAGGGTTATGGTGCTCAAAGGCCATGAGAAAATTTGTCCTCATAAAAATACCTTGCAATTCAGCCAAGACTGGCTTTTGCTATCCAAAGAAGGCATTGTCAGAATAGGCAAAAATGTTCAGGGAGATAAACTGTGATGGATAAGACACCTGATCAGGTTTGCCACAACTGTACACTGGTTGGCACTATTAAGTGCTGATGTGCCCATTAGCAGCTGGAATCCCAAGGCAGCATATTTGTTTTAGAGTTGGCATCTTTTGATGCTTGGGATGCGAAATAGAGTCAGGATCAAAAGATGCATGCTGTTATGGGAGAGGTTATTTTGCTTTCAGGCCTAGGGATACAGCAGCGCAGAAAGCAAGGATCTTGCACCACAAAGGCTGCTGGGTACTCCTTGCAACCCATCCCTCTCCATTCCCTGGGCAAGTGAATGTGTGGCAAGTGACCAAGCTGAAATGGCCATGGGGAGAAGCTCTGACTCCAGCTGGGCTTCCCCCATCCTCTCCCACCCAGCCATATGCCATCTCCAAACCCTCATTTTCTCAGTGTCATGCAGGGGAAGAGGAACCACCAGGGATCCTGGCAGAGAAGCAGGAGGTCCCCTTTGACACTGATGGTGGGCGCCCTGCCTCCACCTGGCTGTCTGGCAGCCAGCACCCTTCCACTGCCATCCAGCAGGCTCCTGGAGGTGCCAGAGCCTGCAGCAAGGAACAGCATAAGCCAGGTCATATAAGGAGGCAGCTGGGTCTCTGGATATAAGGGTGGGACAACCATCCAATGATGCTGGATGAGGAGCTCTGCCTCAGGGACATACTGCTGACTTTAAGTGGCTTCAGTTGGCCCAAGTCGTGGGAAACAGGCACTGTGTCTTTGGCTCGAGCACCCATGAGCAAGCCTGGAGATGAGACTGTGCATTCTCTCTGCCATGTGGCTTGGGAAGCCTGCTCAAATAAAGGCTGCTAGGCTTGCCTGTGGGTCAATCAACGATTTGTGGAGTGGCCCAAGAACATCTCTGGCCACGGAGAACCTCTCCCAGATCATCTCACTGGCTGCTGACTTTACTGGTTTCCTTAGCAGAACCAAGACAACCCACTTCCCAGCACCAATGCTTGTGTGCTGGTTGTCTGCCTTGTGAAGGAAGGGGTGGGATCACAGTATTTTTCCATTAATATTCCTTCACCCAGCCTGAGATCTGCCTTCCACCACAGAGCCTTGCACACCTTGGCACAGACTCCTGCTACTGATCAAAGCTCAGAAGCTAAGATGCCCAGGGGCTCATTGCTGAAGGCTAGCGGTACCCCCAGCTGCAGCTCTGGCTCCCCGACACGGTGTGCAGCCTTCTCGCACTGCGGCGGAGGCAGAGCAAGGAGCGGTGCTGCCATTTCCATCCATGGCACACGGCGGGGATGAACACAGACCCGTGGTCTTGAAGCCAGATGCTCTTGCTGGTAGCGGTGCATTGCTCTTCTGCAAGGCTTTTCCGGGGTGGCGGCTGGCATGGAAGAGCTGCTGACAGGCATCAGGGCAAGCCTCCCACGCTGCAGGCTGGGGTTCCAGCTGACACAGCCCTGGTACCCATCAGCATAAGCCACACTGTGTGCTCTGCTAGCGGGACAGAAATGTCATCATACGCCTGAGCTCAGTCAGGCCTTTTACTGCCAAGGGATCTGGCAGCAAGTGGCTGGGGGAGGGATGGGTGTGCGAGCATGGCCTTGAGCTGCTGCTGCCTTGAAGATGACGTAAGGGGGCATCTCTGTAGGGAGCTGCCCCTCTTGGTGTGCTCGGGGACCCGAGGGCTGCAAAGAAGACATGGGGGTTTGTGCTGCTGGCTGCAGAGAAAGATTTACTTACTGGGAGGCCACAACCGAGCACCCCTTTATAAGGAGCCAGCATCTGAGAGCCAGCTCCTGGCTCCAAGTGAACCCTGCATCAGCAAGAGGGCAAGGGCCACAGGCTCAGAGGGCATTTGCAATGTTGTGTAAAGCCTTCCTGCTCTGCTCTTGTTACCCCCATCAGCTAATTGAAAGGGAAATAAGGAGAGAGAAAAAACATCTCTGGGAAGGAGCTGTAACACTTGCAAACAAAGGTTTGCAACTGCTTTCTAAAGCATGTCTCTGCCCCAAGTAGCTACCCCAGACAGTGATGTGTTCTCGGGCAGTGGAGGGATGGGGCATCCTGAGGCAGCCAGGTCAGACTAACAGGAGCCAGTTGCAACTGAGTGATAGCAGAGTTAACAAACCAAGAGGCACTAAGAAGAGTGACTGAAGAAAGGGAAAAAAAGACAATGGAGGCACTTTGTGCCTCTAATGACGGCTGTGGTGCAGCAAATGAGGGAAAATTAGCCCCAGACAGACAAATGGAAACTCATTTCAAGAGGCACTGAATGAGACAAAACTGCAATAAGACGCTCAGGAGATTAACTCGGTAGCAATGAAATTTTATCTCCCGAGGAATCCAGTGCTCCTGCACACTCCCTCGCTCACTGTTGGTGCCCTCGGATCTCTCCCTCCCTGCCCTTCAGTGATCACCCTTGCTTTTATATAAATACTAGAGCTGAGAAAACATTTATGCAGAGCAAGAAGGTGAATTTGCTTTGATGCTGTCCTCCCTCCCATCTTTTAAAATTTGTATCTGCAACAGTTTCTGTCTGCAGCGAAGGAGGAGTAGGAAGTCATCACTATCCCCGTGGCCAAAAGCTGGCATTGTGCTCACCTTCATGTGACAGTCTCAGAAACTTGGGGTGGCCTGATCACTGTTAGGGTCAGGGAGGTTTCAGCTTGGGGCACAAGGACAGCGGCTGTGTGAGATCGTTTTTGCTTGTGTACCAGAGGGAATAGTGGCAGTTGGGCAATTTCACTTAATGAATTGCTGAACTCTGTCCCCGTCCATCTCCAAAACGCTGGCAATGCCACTGCATTCTCCTGTTCCACTTCTATGACATGGGGTTGTTTTTTCAGCCTTGTACTCTCTTGCCCTAAGAGACACAAGCTTGCCAAGGGTGGGAAGAAGCACAAGTCATGGGGAGGGAGACTGTGCACCGCTCCATGCATCCTTCTGCACGTGGTGCCTACTCCAGGGTCACCCATGACCAAGGACCAAGGCTTGACAGTCAGGCCCGTGTGGTCAGCCAGTCAGACCAATGCAGAGTGGGAAGCTGACAGCATGGGACGCTGCTGGGACTCTTGCTGTGGTAGACAGTTTCCTTCCGGTGCTTGGGAACTATAGGGATTCATACCAGAGATAGAGATAGACTAGTACTGTGGAGGAATGAAGGCAGTGGGCTGATTAACATCGATAACATGCAGCTGTGGCCTTGCTTTGAAGGCAGGGGGTTGATTGACACGGATGATGTGCAGCTGTAACTCCTTCCTGCAGTGGTTAAATAGCCCTGAGGAGAAATAGGCTGGGGAAGGGATGACTCTGGCATAGCCAAGAGAAGGTGCAGAGTGTGGCCTGGCCTCACCTCACCTCTGGAGGGTGAAGAAACAGCATGGACAGTAGAATCTGACCGATGGTAAAGTCTTTTTGCTGCTTGCTGGTTTTTCTTGTGCTAGGATGATTGGTGCCCCATGTGAGGCTTGAACTGATTTGGACTCAAACCGTGACATAGTTCCTGCCTGAAGACCTTTGTGACACCTCCCGAGCTCGCTGTGCCTGACCTGACCCGTTGCACTGGCTTTAGCCTCGTTCCCAAAGGATGGCACCAGCGTGGTCAGGGAGAGTACTCGGTGGCAGGTCAGACATGAGTGGGTTTGAGGTTTTTTCCATATATGCTCACTGCTAATACCTGTGGATAACCCCAAGAGAAACAGCATGATGGCACTACTTGTGCTCACCCAACAGCTCTGTTACCTGGAAAGATTACTGCAATTACTGTGCAATTTTGAGTTGAGGCACAGACACCTCCTTTAAGGGCCAGATAACCATGTGGTGGCAATCGGCATTGATATACTGACAACAGTGAGTCCGCCGTGCTGGCTAGCGGCCTTCTCTCCTACATCCAAGTTATTATATGTAGTACCTATCAAACAGGAGGGATTCACCCCTGTCATATAGTGATGCTACATACAGAGTGGCACCATGCAGCTGCCACAGAGGCAAAATAACAGGTATAATATGTGGCATCTACTCTGGAGCCTTGAAGCCATGCTGTCCCGTAATGGCAACCGCACCCTAGAAATTTAATTCACTGGACAGCCCGTTTAGCTGAGCTGCTGTTTGTGCAGCAGAGGCAGCCCTTGAGAAGGGCTACCTGGCTTGTTTGCTCTGTGAACACCCTGTGTCTGCAACAGAAACCTTGGCATTGGGCTCACTGGTCCCTCTGATGCTGCTTGCACACCTACATCCCTTCAGTGCCTGCAAATAACTGTGGGCAAACCCATTGGAGGCAGCAGGACCTGGCAGGGCAGAGTGGCAGAGGCTGAGCCTCACCCAGGGTCTGGAGTGTGCTGGCAGGTACTGGGCTGCTCTAATAATTTCCTTGTAATGAGCAAATTAGCTAAAATAGAGTCCAGACACTTTATGAACAGATAAAATAAGTGTGGCTACATAGGGAAGTGTTTGATGGGTGCTCAGCTCCCTTGTTTTCTACTCTTGCTCTCCTGCTTCTCTGTTACTTGAATCTCCTTTCCACCTTTATTGTGGTGGAACATATTATAGATGTTAGGTAGTTAATCTCCTCGCAGGGTTAGTGTTTGTCTCTTCCATTTCTGTTTCTAGTGCATGATTTTGTTGAGCAAGCACGAGCCATTTGGCCCGCATTGATTATTTATGAAGGTGGGAACCTTTTATCTCAGCTGCTCGGTAACTCAACCGTGGTGTAGAAAGAGGCTGTCTAGAAGTAGCTGCGTGTCTCGCAGGGGCTGGGAGACAGGGAAGGAGGTTGAGGTGCTGCAGTATCTGATGGGAAGGGAGTAGAGAAGGGAGAGAAATCACACTGAACTCACTGTAAAGGGTGATATATCATTTATATGCCACCAGCAAACAGGGGCTAAATGATAGGCTTGGGATTTGATAGCACTTTGAATTCACCTTGCAGAGGTGCTAAGAAGATGTCAGTAAAGAGCGAGGGCCATTATTACAATTTCCAACAAGAAGGGATGAAATTTGCAGGAGTGAGTGCAAGGAGACTATTGCACCTCTGCTTGTGCTGGGCTGGAAGCTCATCCCTCGCAGAACACAGGCAGATGCTCTGCGATTGCCTGGGTGCCGGCTGCGCAGCCTGGCTCTGCGAGTGAGGGCAGAGCCGAAGAGAACAAAGGATTTCTAGTTCAAGCCAGGCTTAGTGGGAGAGGCGTTGCAGCCCTCTGGTGAGGCTGCATACTGTGATTTCTACAAAACCAGGCAAGTCACGCACTTGTAATGGGTCACTGGGACCTGGTCAGGTGGAAACAGAAAATTAGTTTCCCTCCCTAGCCCTTTCCCAGGCCAGCCTTTTGTAGTTTCTCTTTTTTTTTTTCTTTTTGTCTATCTGTTCATGTTGCCCTCTACTAGTCCAGAAAGTGGGGGGCAAAAATACAGCTGACCAAGTGTACGCAAAGAGATTTGCAGAGGGACACCCAGATGAGATAACGCACCGTCAAGAGGGTGCATTGGCAGGATTCAACACGCAAACATGAGGCTGGCAGCCTGGAAAGGTGTTGTCCCTTCCCTCTACACGCAAGTATGCAGGAAGGCAAATCCCTTGCACGTTGAAAACTGCTCTAGAGCAAAACAAATAGATCAACACTAAAGGACAGGAGCTGGACTGGTTTATGAATGGAGATTCTATTAGTGTCCTGCAAACAGGGTAATAGAATATAAGCTCAATTTTCACTTTGCTGTTACTACTAAATCAGAAACCTACACAGAGTTTAATATAGTTCTCCTAAAATTTTCTTGTCGCTTCTGCTCTTCCCTTCATCCAGCAACAGCTGAACCTGTCAGATTCCAATCTGTCCCATGGCTTATGAGAAAACGTTTTATGGAAAAAAATGTTTTATGGGAACATAAATTTAAATGCTGTACCAGCATCAGGGCCTTTAATATTGGAAACGTTACAGAAGCTGCCTTTGAGGTGGCCAGCCAGAATAGAGTCAAGTTAATGTGAGGAAAGGAGAAGGGCAGTCTGCCCCCGTCTTTAGCTGCACGTTGTCGGGATGTGCCACGCCATTCTCTGGTGGGATGGAAATGGCACCAGGGTAGGGTGTATGTGGGAGTTATCCACAGACAGCCAAGGAGGTACATGCAGGCACCGTGGGGCTTGAGCCTGGTTTAGCAAAGGACTGACCCTAAGGATCTCTGCCACCACCGAAAAGTAAGGCTTTCTCCACCACAAGCAGGGCAGCGGGGATAGATGCCGAGGGGGGCTGAGGTCTCTGGTGGGGACGCAGCACCTCTACCCCAGCATGAGCTATCGCAGCCAGCTGAGAGGGGAGAAGGTACAGCTCTTGGGGTCCCTCTCGACTAAGCTGATGTCCAAGCGCATGCACCATGAGCAGGTTCTGCTTTTCAACCAGCCGCGGAGCTGAGGCTTTCCGTGAGGCTTGCTGAACAAAAGGCAAATCTAATTTTCCCCTCCAGCAATCTCAACAGCAGCAGAAAGCAGGGCTGATCTGTTTCAAGCAGCACAGGGGTGCTTTGCTGTGGCTGCTGTGGAGGCCGCATGGCGCTCTGGCTGCCCCGTCTCCAAACCCTGCAGTGCTACCGGGGTGCTGCCACCCCTCTCCCCTGGCACAGCGCATGGGGTGCAGCCCAGTCACTGATTCAGTAGTGCTTTGCCTGCCTTGTGCCAAGGCCTCCTAAAATCCCCGTTCTCTTTCCCTATCATCACGCCAGCTACCGTGCCACCACACGGCAAAGGATGCCTGGTCCAGGTGGCGGTCGCTACTGCCGGTTGAATGACAATGGCATTTAAACCTGGATATTAAAAAAAGCCTAAGAGGTGGCGGACTGCTTGTTGGCAGGCAGAGGCCCATGCCCACGTGCAGTCCCAGGGCCCTGTGCACAGTTCAGTTGGTACAGAGTGGTTAGGGATTCCTCATTTAAAATTTGATCTTTCAAGCTTCATAAAGATGAACTAAAAGAAAACCTTAGCGTACATGTGCAGACTTTCCTGTGGCTACAGCAGGCTTATTGAGAGCTGCACGGAGGGGAAGCACTGTTCAGGGACAGACAGAGGTAGGCAGCGCACTGCGTGGGTATGTGCTCTCCCGAGGCAGTTCACTTAGCAGAGTGTTCACCTACAGAGACAGTCCTGGGAAACCTTTTCCCTACTGGGTGTTTTGCTTACAGAGGCATTCCCCAGAGATCGTCCCTGGAGATGTTTTTACCCTTAGAAGACAGCTATCTTCATGGCATGTATTTTTAACAAGGCTTAAAGGTACGCTTTATTCCCATCCTCTTCCCTGCAGAATAAATACTCTGGAACAGAGTAGTTATTGATCTGATCTGCATGAAATCCTGAGAGATGCTCACTTGTGCACTCTGCACAGCCACTCCCCGCGCCCCTGGGCAAGTGCAGAGCCCTGCTGCACAGCCAGGAGGTAGGTATCACAAAGTATCTTGAGGGTCTAAACCTTCACAGCCCCGTGGAGCCCTGTGTTGCAAAATAATCATCCTTCATATGGCACTCCAGGAGTTGCAAGGAGTACTGATGGCTCCTGGGTACAGTGTGATAGAACTACCGTGATCCCAAGGCTGGCAGACTTCTGAGGTCTGGAGGCATCACCAGCAATGTGAGATGGTCCTTCAGCTTTGGCATTGCTAACACTGGATTTGGAATGGCTAGAACTGCCAGCCATTTGGGCACCCAGGTGCTGCTGGGGCATCTTATTTGTGATGGCAACCAACAGCCACCTGCCTGTGTGAGCAATGGCCTGTTCATACGAAGCATCTTGAATACCTAATTAATTGGGATGTGGAAGATTTGGCAAAATGGTTTCTGGCTGTTTTAGACCTTTCCTGTGTTAACAGAGCAGAAGTCACACCTCCTGTGTGTAAACGTGCCTGGGTGAAGTGAACCTGTGTTTGTGAGCTCCCCCCTTGCTTCAGATCAAAATGCTGGTTTGATCATACCTCTGTTTTCAGGACACGTCTGACACCAGGGCTTCTATTTTAAATGAAGGGAGACTTCTTGCCATGTGATGGCAAGCACAGTAGAGACAGAAAGGGGTTCCCTGGTTCTGGGCTTTGTGGCCCCCCAAGCTCTACAAGAAAGTAACGGTGTGAGCTTAATGGCTTTAAATGCTTCCAGTCTGTCTGATACTGTGATAGGATCATCCTGTGGGTTTTGCTAGTGCAATGCCACAGGGAAGGAAAGGAAGACAGGTAGACTTGTGTGAAGAGTCCAAACCTTGTCAGGCTAACAGGGGCAGTGTAACTGCAGAGCAGTGAGGGGGAGCCTGAATCATTCTTCCCCCTGTGCTTAGTACCTCTGCAAGTAACTTGGGAAGTTATATGAGGGATTGTTTCTGTGGGGCAGATGGAAAGTGCACTGATAGGAAGCAAAAGCATGACCGTGATCTTTGCAGAACCCCACAGTCTCAGTCCAGAAGATCCTTCAGGGACGTTCTGATGTGCCACAAATGCTGCTCTGTCTTACAGGAGATGCACTTTGCTACCTCAGAGAGTGCTCTCCTTTCTTACCTCAGCAGTGTGTTTTCTGACTGCCACAGCTAAACTAAGCATTTCTTCTGTTCTGCTGCAAGTGCCTCTGTGCTGGGCATCTGTTTGTGTCAGGGTGCAACCCATGGAATGAAAAACTTCATAATTCCACGCTTCTTGGTACTTAGAGTCTTGATTTGTGCCTTTTCTACGGAGAGAGTTGAGTGCCAGGCTATGGACCTGGCACGTTTAAACCTCTGACCTGGCTCGTTTAAAACTGGGATTGTTCGTGTCTCTATCCTGCGTGGAGGGAGTGCTACAATAAGGTATAATCACCAAGTCTCACCCTGAGTCACTCTCCGTGCCTGTTCATGCGCTGCCACTGCTTTACAAACTTCTCTCTCCCTGCCCAAAAACAAACAAATAACCAGACAACCCAACAGCTCAGACGTAAGGGCTCGAGTTCTTGATCATGAGCAGTGTTTGGCAGCGGAGGAAAAACGTGCAGACTCATTCATAGAGATGCTGTGTGGAGCTGCCATGGAAAAGGATGTGCCATGTGGGCGGCTGGTGAATGCTCAGTAATTAAGCTGATTCTGGGCACATTGATTATCATTTCAGGGAGATGTGGAACATCCTGCAAACACTTACATAAACATCTGATTCCCGAGACACATGTGCACGAGAGTGTGTGTATGGGAGGGAAGGGGAAGCAGGCTGACAAGGGGTTTGAGAGAAAGAATAAATAGGTGCTGTTGCATCTGTGACTTTGTTCTGGTTTTTAATCCAGCAGGGAGGAACCACAGGAATTTGTACATTTGTAATCCTGCTTTCTGTCTCTGTCAGCCAGAGTGAACAATTCATTAGCATGAAGATTTTGCTCTTTTGGTTCATCCAAGTGCTAATGCAGAGAGAAGCTGAGTGGATGTAGGAGCCCCTTGCTGAGCACCTAAAAATCTCAGGGATATTTATTTCTTGGACTGTGGTGGGGACATAGCAGTTAGTGAAACTATTAGAGGCCTGATTTAGTGCCTAACAGGTTTGGAAAATGCCAAACTGGAGAGACAGAAAACAAGAAAATTGGAATGACGATACCTGAAAAGCATCTATTTTCTGTCATGGCAGGATATGCCACAAGTGCAATTGCTCTTGTTTTGTGCAAGGTGGGAATGATGCAGATGATGCTCTGAGATCCCAGCTGGCCCTGATCTTTTGGGACATTTCGTATAGCAGAGTGCAATGGCACTATTTATTACACCCTTTCTCCACACTTCCCAGCAGACTTCTTGCTGTCAGGTACTGCAGACAGGGCACCCAAAATCCAATGTGCTTCTGCACTGTCTCGTATATATGAGACATGATAGAAATCATATCATGAGATATGATAAAGCGCTGGACTTTCCCTGTATCCTCCTAGCACAGCATTAGCGCTAAGGCAAGGAGGAAACTAATTGCCTCCAGGCATTTTTTTGCCAGCCTGTTCGATTCTTGCAGAGCTCCTGGCCTTGCAGATTACAAAGATGGGCAGGGAGGCAGATGTGGGGTGTATGCATATGACAGGAGGGGGGGGGGGGGGCAGCAGCTCCAGACAGCACTCTTTGCTTAATTGGTTTCCTCCCTTTCCCAGTGTATTAATCACCTCCCTGTGCATGCTGTGCAGGGCTCATTTTAAGTCATTTTGCCGGCCTGGTGAGAGGGACAGGGAGCATCCCAGGAGTGGATCGCTTCCCGCAGCCTCTGGTGGGAGCCACAGGTCCCTTCATCTGCCTCCCTGGCTCCACCTCAGCATACTTTCCACCTAGTCCCTCTTCAATGCTCTCTAATGGAGGAGGAGGTGAGCATGAAATGGACTGCTAAAACTTATGAATATTTCAGAGGAAAAAGTCAAGGGACTCCATTAAATCCTCTTCAGTCTCTGCAAATGGAGCTGGTGGGCGGGTGTGCTGGTTAATGAGAAACTCCAGCACTGTGTGACCGCATGAGGCTTTCCAAAGCCCCTCTTTTGCACCGTCCCTGTAGAGCCAACCAGCACTGCTGCCATCCTCTCCTTCCCCAGAGAAGCCCCAACAACTCTGCCATCAGCCATGTCTGCAGCTTCTGCAGCCTGCCCCCACACATGTACCACTATTGGCCACCCAGCTTACCCCAGGTGTCCTCAGGGGTACCTCTTCCCACTGCCACACTTGCAGCATGCCAGACTCCCCCTGAGCTGCCCAGCAGCCCTTTGGCTGCCTTTAAACACAATGTCCTCCTATAGCAGCCCATCACCTACTGGAACGCTGTTTACCAGCATCCTTCCCAGCTTCCCCCAGCCCCTTACCGAGCCCCCATCCTCATCACAGCCTCCTTGAGATGGCTTTTACCCCCACCCCCGCCCTTCCATCAGCACACAGCTAGAGCAGCAGCAGCTTTCAGAGCAACAGCCAGACAGAGCCTGACAGCCCCATATGTTTCAGCAGAGACAGTTCCTCCCTCTAATGGGCCCAGAGGAGCGCGGCTTTCAAAGGATTCAGCGTGGAAGTGACAGGCTGGAAAGCCTTATTAATGGGCTCTCCTCCGGCAAGGGGCTGGGAGGCAGAGAGTGCCAGCAGCCCGGTAGTGCGGCTGTCCCACCGCGGCCAGGCAGAGCCAGCCCTCCCCAGCCACCGCAGCCCAAGCACGGGTGCTCCATGTGGCGAGCGAGCCTTCCTTGCCCTCCTCTCCAGTGTGGGATGGGGTGGTGATGCCCCCGAGGTCTTCAGCTTTTTCCTAAGGACCAGTCAGCATGTGGAGTCTTTTCAGTCTATGCATCCTGCATCACACTCTGCTCTTCCAGCTGACACCCAAACGCGCCCTGTGGGGTGTCTGGTACCAGGCTTGGCTGTCACGAGTGGTGAGGAGCCTGCTCATCCCTTTGCTGGGTGCTGGCATTCAACCAGGATTTGTCTTTTGGTCTTCAGGTGGCTTCTAGAGAAGGTGACCTGTTATCACTCATGGGGCTGCTCCTCATGGATTTCTTCTCCATGGCATCCAGGAACAAACTCTGCATCCAAAGCCACCGGTGTCTCCTCTGTTAGACACCAGCACTGCCTTAGGCCACCGTTAAATCTGGCAGTTTCTTAGCTTTTGCTGTGTTGTTCCTAAATCACTCGGGTCTTCCTCAAAATGAGACACCCAAGAAGGAAAGCCTCAGGCCCTGGGCGAACTCAAGGAAGAGGACTCCAGCCCACAGTACCCACAGTGAAATCATCCCTGCAGTTAAACCTGAGCTGCTGCACGCAGATGGGAGTTGACTGAAGCTCATTGAAACTTAAACCACAGATTAGCTGGCTGTGCATAGTCAAATGGCCAGGGATGGGCACACCTTGGGGAAAGCTGAACCTTCTCCATGAGACCTCTGCCTCAATGAGAAAAACTTTTTCCCTCTCTGGGTCAGGGTCCTGAGGATGGCCATAAAACCCTTCAGAAGATGACGGTCTCAAGACCAAAAAAAGGTGTAGTCATGGGCTGAGCAGAGAGAGACCTCATCAGCAGTTTTCAGTTCACCCCAATTAACCCTTCCCTGTTATCCAGCCAGGGATGACCTGTACCACCCTTCCCCTCTCCCATCAGAAATAATGAGTCTTATCTCTTGGCTTAGCACCTGCCCATTGCTCCTGAATTACATTTTACTCATAACTTGCTTAATCAACTACCAGAACTAAATTAAGCACAAAGCACTGCCTTTCTACCCATACCCAGCTTGTAGCACGGGCAGGAGGCTGGTGCGTTTACAGGGGCTGAGGTACCCCAAGCCTGTTCCTGTCTCGTACAAGCTACCACTGCTCTGCAAATCCTGCCGCTCAGCCACAGAGTCAGCAGTGCTCCTCTGAGAGAAATGGGCTTTTACTGCTGTGTCTGTCTTATTATTCATGCTCACCATCATACGTCAAGCTAAATGAAAATTGTTTCCTCTTTAATAAACAAAAGTGGCCTTACACGGGGAAAAATAATTTCATTTTTAATGAACAAAAGTGATCTTAGGTACAGGAGTGCGTAATTGCCTTTGTCTGGCTTTTTCTGCTCGTCTTCAGAGGGCAGCAGCCCTTGTCAGACTGGATGCCAGCTCCGTATACAGCGGTAAAACAGAGCAAAGTGTAGCGGATTAGGAGACTGTAAATGTCTGTTACAGGGTGCTGCACGCTGCCTGCTGGGTGAGGGATAGCAGGCTTAGAAATGGGAGTGATCCTATGAGAAACACCCGCCTTTTGCCGGCGGCTTCAGCAGAGCAATGAAGGCTGCAGGTCTGCCATGCAGCTGTTGGCATTGTCAAACCCCAGGGAAGCCTGATGCTCCTGTTGTGGTTTCCCCAAGGAGAGGAGGTCTTCCCCCAGCCCTGTGAGGGCGAAGCCAGGGGACCACCACAGGAATTGGGAACACGTGGCTGGCTCATGCCTCCAGAACCTCGGGAAAGGCTGTCGGTGCACCCATGAATGTAAGCAGCAACCCAAAGGCAGCTCACCTGGGCGGAGAGGTGATGGCAAGCACCCAAGGTGGGTCACGGGTCACTTTGTACGATTCAGGCAGAAAGTTTCTTTCCAGCTTACAGTGGCAAGGGCGTGACACTGGAAATCACGTGCAACGAGCTTTGTGTGCCTGGTTAGAAAGTCTCTGGCAGAGGTTTACGTTGGGCTGAGTGCTTCAGCTGGCACACGTGCCATGGGGCAACCGTTCAGCCTCTTGCCCCCTCACCGCTGTGCAAAAGAGTGCAAGGCAGCCTTGCTACCCAAAGGCAACTTTTTACTTGGAGGGAAGCCCCTGGCTCCCCATTTACAGGTGTTTTGCCCCACTGAAGGAGAGCCACTCTGCCAGGGTTGCACCCCACAATCTAGCAACGTGGCTAATTGAAACCACTTGATTTTGAATGCTAAATATTTGTTTGCACACAAGCTGGAGTCCACGCCTTTTTTGGAGAAGCCACAGGGCAACTGATGATTACATGTGAGAATACAGACATCTAATTGTGCCATTTTCATTTGTAAATTGGCACTTTGTCCAGAACCCATGTGAGGTGCTGAGGTCTGCTCTGTTTCCCAGGCAGCTCCTTGGAGCCTCATCAGGAATTTTCCTGGGCCCTTGCTAAGCCAGCTGCTGTATTTCAGAGAGGAGTTGCAAGTGATTTCTAAATAGTGGTTGCAAAGCTTCCTGGGATGAATAGATGTGATAAAAATGCTTGATTTCAGCTCTGGTGTTGAGTTGCTGACAGCTAGAGCACAGCATTAAGTCAGCAGCCTAGCACAGCTTGGGCAGCGATTGCTGCGCTCCTTATATTTCATTGCGCTTGGCACAAATGTGATACTGAGGGAAATATCTTGGTGGGACTTCTTAGGTGCTGAAATATATATTCCTATCTCAAAAACTTCTGGAGTCACCCAGTGAACTCCTGAAGCTTTAAATCCAATGAGGGATTGGATTTAGACACACTTGCACAAGGTCACCTAATTGTCTAAAAGAAAATTTATTCCATTTTGTACTCTTTTCCTTAAACATGCTGAGTGCTTTACTGTATGGTGACCCACACCACCATTTCTACACCCGAGGAGATTCCCTTACTTGGAACATCCCAAGCCCAGCACTTTGCCGTGGATATTTTGTAGATAAGTGGTGCCGAAGCACAATTTTCCTCGGTTCAGCCTGGTTTCAGGCAGTGTCTAGACAGCCTTTCCTGGGCCAAGAGCATCTGCAGCCATCTCTCTTTCTTATTATAAAAATACGTAGTAATTCTGCACAGGGTCACCGCATCTCGCATCAGGCCTGTATTTTCTACCTCAATAGATACTTAACAACAGTAAAAACATAGCAGGCCTTTTACTTCACCCTTTCCTTTTAACACAGCTTTTTACCCAGACAGAATAAGTAGAAAGTGTTGCTTTCTGCAGTAATGGGACTTAAAAGTAGAAAGTGTTTCTTTCCACAGTAACAGGCCTTGACTGAGAAGGTCAAGGGAGAATGGAATGAGTTTTTTCAGAAAAGCATTGCAAACCTGCACAAGGGAGAAACTACTATTCCTGGAGCAAATAACCGCACACAACTACACATATCTATAAGTGAGAGACTTTATTTGAACCAATTTTTCAAATACAGACATCTGTATTATTCTCACTTCTTGGGAATGTTTTCTGCTCATTTTTTGAAGCTTGCAACCTTAGGACAATATTCAGGACATATGTGTACATTAGATCTCTGCAGATGGACACATTCATAATGCACAAGTACAATGAGTGAGAGACTCTTTCCAGATCCTCACACAAGAGCATCGGAAATGGGCCACTCTAATCGTCAAGTTCTGCTCTTATTAGCTTCCAGACACATCACAGTTCTTGATACTCTCTAGGCTGTAGCCACCTTCTTCAGGCCCCGATTTACTACTGTGTTACTTCAGCTGTATGCCAGTGTAACTCCTCAAAATAGGGCTTAGGTGATAAACAGGGATATGTTTCATTCATTGGGAACAGGCATGAGCAGAAAAACCAAGCTATTGGATGAACGGTTCACCTAGGATTTTCTTTTGTGAGAGTAGTGTAGGTCTCAGGCTGGGATTTTTTTTTTAATTTTTTTTTTTGGATGTGACCAGTGGTTCTGGGTGTGTAATACATGAATCTTGATGTTCAGAGTATACAGGGGACCTGTGGACTGGGCCCCAGCGAGGTGTCTCTCAAGTTGGTCACTCCAGACATGAGCCACTGGGGTCACTAGCCTGTTCTGCAAATCTCGACCTTCACCTCTTCTTCCAAGTATTGCTCAACAGAGGAATGTAGTAATAAAGCATTGTAGGTAAGAATGCAGGCTCGCACATGACCTGAGATCAACACCCTGAAAAATGGATAGAGGGTAGTGCTTTCAGGAC
This sequence comes from Falco peregrinus, assembly GCF_023634155.1. Taxonomy (NCBI): domain Eukaryota; kingdom Metazoa; phylum Chordata; class Aves; order Falconiformes; family Falconidae; genus Falco; species Falco peregrinus. Next base: position 87,894,945 of record NC_073726.1, on the reverse strand, counting down.
CACCTAAATGACTCATGATCTTCAGTTCCATTTTGGAAAATGACTGGAGAATTTTGGGCCTGAGACCCCAAATTCACCGCGGAGAGGAGGCTGGACATCCTTCAGCATCAGGGCCTTAGGAGCGTTCGTCTCTTTGAAAGCCAGTGAAATGCGTGCTCTCAAGTGCCCGCGTCACTTAGGTTATTCTGAAAACTGTACCCTATATACATATGGGTAGACAAGGGGCAGACTTTCACAGGCACAAGTGGCAGTTAGACATGTAACTCCCATTGATTTTTTTTCCCCCTCGGGGACCTGGAAAATCCCCCCCCCGAGGAGTTGAATCCTCCTCTCGCATTGTTTTCACACCAGATTAACACCACTGGTTCCAGTGGAGCGACTCCTGAGTTACCCCGGTGTGAGCGAGAGGAGAACCAGTCCTGAGGTGCTCTAAATATCCAGTGAAAGTGCTAATGTGGCAATGCGGAAAAGCAGGGAATCTGAGCACAGGCCTGGAAGAGGACCCCCACCACCACTGCCCGCATCGCTGAGCTGCAGGTGACCACCAAACGGACTTCTCAGCCAAGAGGGGCCACGGAAACATTCATTCAGACCCTTCCCTCCACCTCGGCAAACCACAGCCGCTCTGTTTCCTTCCTAAAGACACCTATGACAAACACCAGACCTTCAGTACAAAGAGCCTCACGTGCTAGTCTGCCGTTCGGAGACCACAGAAAAAAGAAATAACTCCTTTGGGGAGCTTGGTATGAACTCCCTCTTCCCTTTTTTTCTTCTTTCCTTTCTTTCTAAACCCCTCTCTTCCAGTCATGGCCATTTCTTTCATGTAGTGTACCATGTTCCCCAAGCGATGGTGTTATGTTGTCACCATAGGTGAGTTCCTTCTAGCTAAGGCCTCTCACGGGGCTGCATTAGGGTTTGGGTTTGGAAAACATTGGGTCCAAAGGGATCTCAGCAGGATGCCCTTCCCCTCCCTTTGGAATGTGGCTCACCTCACGGTGGAGCTTCTTGGCTGATGCAACTATTGCAAGGGTTGTGGGTTCTTACACGCTAGCAATGCAGAGAGTCTGTGGATGGCACAAGCATTGCAAAGCAGATGGAATTCATGAGAATGATCTACTGCATTGAGGGGGTTAAGTTGGGATTTTCTATACTTTTCCAAGGCTTAGTCTAGATGAGGTGAAATGTCAAGAGCTGGCCTACAGCTGGTACAAGCATTAAGTTATAGATGTGGATCACTAGCATATCTTACTACAGAGGCATGGAAGAAGCCCCTCCCGGATGCTGAATTTCCACAGCACTGTACATGAGGTCAGGTACCGTATTCCCAGTGTGAGTCGTTCTGACATGCCCTTCCCTCTCCATACATCAAGTAACAACCACAGACCCCTCCAGGCAAAGCTATATCCTCTTCAGGGAGAGAGGATTAGATAGATACTCCCTGGGGAATTTGTGTTGGTTGTAGAAAAGCTCCAACTAACCTGCTGGATACTCTTTGCTCCACTCTCCACTTCTGGGACCTCCTGCCTCTTGTGCTCCTCTCAGCTCACTCGATATCCGGCTAGAAAAATCGCTCCTCAAATACCCCTGTTCTCCTTCCAGTTTCCGTCCTATGCTACATCCTTTATACTGTTTCCTTTTAGCCTTTTACAATCTGGCTGAAGAGGCAACTCAAGGAAATCCAAATGCTTTTCTCTGCTCTCTTCCTGTACCCTGAAGACAGCCCGGCTTCCTATACAAATCTTGTGTATCGCACATTAAACTCCTGCCTGCTCAAGGCAGGGTTTGTCTGTGCGCTCTCTCTCACGCTCTCTTTGCCCTGACTCTCTGGCAGGATCAGGACACGGTACAATAAGAAAGATAGGGGGGTGCTTGGTTACAGTTAGTAATTTTAAACTGGAACCAAGGGAGAGGAATTAGTATTTAAATTATTTAGGTTTGCAGTTGGTAACCACATACCCCGTTCTCTTTGTGGGGGAAAAAAACCAAAACACAAAACCCAACCCTTTGTTCTCTAAGCAACATGGCAAAGTATGTTCTTACAAACGGTGACAAAACACGCGCAATGCCCCAACCATCAGCCAAGGGGGAGGCAACATGCGAAATACAAAGATAAAACATCCCTGGGGAGAGAAAAATGTTTCTGTTTTTTGAGGAGGGAGGAAGGCCTATGTCCACAAAGACATGAGAGGCAGTTTTCTTTTCCTTATAAAGTTAAAAATAGTAATAGTAAAGTGGAGGCAAGATGAAAAGCTTGGGGTCTGAAGTCAAGAAGAGCAGGGAGACCACATGGTCTTTGCAGAAACAGGCAAGACAGTCCTTAAGAAAACTCTTGTAAATGGTCATGACAGGAGATGAGGCTAAACAAAAACCGTGCTCTCTCCTTCCTGCCTCCTCCCAAACACCTCTCCCACAGATCCTGGGAGCTGAACCTCAGTTCTCTCGACTCGATGCTAGAGACACGGGGCGTCTGCAACGTCCGAGCTGGGCTGGGCACCTCGTGTGCTACGAACAGCAAACATACTCTACGCCTCTCCTCCCTGCGCCTCGCCCCCCCCGTGTCCGTCAGAGCGCTCTCCCTCCCCAGACACCACCCACCCCCTGCCACTGTGGCGGCAGAAACGGGCAGGGTGGTGAGACCTGACATACGGTCCAAGCAATGCCTGATGTCCGCGCTACATTTGCTGAATTGAGGTCAGGCTGGAAGGTGTCTCAGGGTTTACCACCCATCATGACATGGGAATATTAGCATATATATCGTTTATGAAGTATGACACAATACCTATCTGTCAGTCAGCCCATCTTTCTACCTATTTAGTCTGTCTAATCTACTTTAGCTAGCTACATTTCACTATCTCTATCAATCATCTATTGCTCCATATTATCTAATTTCTTCCTGTCTCTCTCTCATCTTTTTCACTCTAATCTTTCTGACTCTAGCTATACTCCCCTCTCTCTCCCTGTCATCCATCTATCCACTCGAAAATCTTTCCCCCCCTCCTCTCTCTAATCCCTGTTTTTAAAAATCTCTGTCCAGTCTCTCTCCCACTCTCTTTCCCTCTCTTTTTTAAAATCCTCCCACTCTCTCTCTCTTTCTACACAACGCCAGGAACCCATGGAAATGAATCCTGACGCATTTTGATGGCACTTCCAGTGAGCGGTCTATGTTCAAACCGATCATCTCTGAGGAGACACCATTCATCTTTTCTCCCTATTTCCAACAAAGAGATGGAGGAGAACAAAGGAGCAGGGCAGGGAGGGCTGGTGAGCCCTCTGAAGGCCACGGGGCTGCCACTCCAAGCATCAGCCACCAAGGGTCCTTGGGGCTGTCAGCCAGACCCATCTTTTTGGTGTTACTGCCGTGAGGAAAATTTTTCGAGGCCCTGCAGCATCGTACGGCAGTCCCGCAGGGTACACTGACTGTCATTGCCAATGAGGCCAGGAAACCACGTGCAAGCTGGTGGGAAAGCCCACGATAATAATCAGGGCAGAGACAGAGCAATAACTGGGATGTTATGAAAGCCCGGTTATTCCTGAATACATTTTAACTGCTCTGTCTGGCAGCTCATAAAGAGGACAGCAGACCCTGATGGCTGGTCAGGCTCAGGGCAGGGTGTCTGTCAGTCCTCCACCAGGACAGGCTGGGTCTAGCAGGCATGTGGTTGGCGTGCACCAGGGAACATCCCACATCCCATGGAAAGCAGTAATGGAGATTGACAAGGTGGTGTTCTGCCCGCAGCACCAAGCCTGCAGCACGCTTTTAGCTGGCTCCAAAAAATGACAGCTAAAAGCCTTGGCCCTCGTTAGAGCTGGGTGAACCATCCTCCTTTTTTCCAGGGAGCGGCAATGAGGTATTTCTCAAAGTGCCATCAACTGGCTGTTACACCACCAGACCTTGTCCTGCCCGCATGCCTATTTATTCAATGCATTGGCCCAATTTATTTTGCCAAACAGAACATTTTTGAGGGCCACACTATGCTACTCAACAACTTCTCCAGCCCAATGGAGTGAGCATCACCCTGCTGCTGGGGGGGAGCTCAGGCCCCAGTGCCTTGTCCCCTCACAGCCCTTGGTGCACCCTTTGGCAGGGGTCGGACCTTCAGCATGGACCAAAGCCAGTCCCTCGGCTGGCTCATCCCTCCAAGGTCACCATACTACACCAAATCAGGGCATAGAGGATTCCTAGTGGGCCACTTATTTTGTTTTTTTCCTAAAACTCATTTTACTACTTTCATTATTTATGCCAGTCAGTGCTAACACCTCACTCAAAATCCAAGCCTGCTTCCCTTAAAAATCCCCTCAGCAGTGCCAGGGAGAGCAGAGCGGTTGGTCACTGACCGGTGGCCATAGAGCACAGCGGGGCCACGCAAGAAGTGGCCCACCAAAGACCGCAGGCCAGCAGGATGTACAGCAGCATAGAAATGCGACACGGTGGTATTAATGATCATTATTCTCATTTATTATAACTATTGTTCAGTTTGAAAAAGGAGCCTGGAGCCAAGCATTATGCTAATTGGCACATTTTTTGTTGTTGTTTTAGTTCTGAAAACAAACTGGGGTTTAGCATTATTTTTCATTCATTTGTTTGTTTGGTTTGGTCTTTTTTTTTTTCTTTTTCTTTTCTTTCGTTCATTCCATCACATTGAAAAAGGAAGAAAAGGATATTTTTTTTTCCCCCCCTCTTTTGTTTTAACTCACTCGGTAAGTCTGGACTCCTCGGATGAACGTAACATTGCGCACACACACACTTGGAGAAGAGAGAGAGGAGAGAGAGAGAGAGAGAGCGCTCGCGGTGGGCAGACAGACACACGCACGCGCCAGGTCAAAGAACTCTGATACAGTGCAAGAATTTTCCCAAAATGATTGGATCATCATTACCAAAAAACTCGCCATAACAACACCAAGAAACAAAGAAATGTTTAAGCCACACTGTTTGACTGGGATTTTTCCTGCTTTTTTTTTTTTTTTCTTTAAATGTTTGCCACACAGAGAGAAAAAGGGTTTAAGTGGGAATGGGAGAGGGACGGACAGGCTCACAGATGTGAGCAGGAAGGGGGGAGATCGAGACTGGGGTGGGAAGGAAGGATAGAGGATAGGGGGAGGGAGGGAGGGGCAATGGGGAGTCATTTCTTAATGTTCAGGCATTTTCTTGGTCCGCCTTGCTCTCTTCTTCTTTCACCTCTTCCTGCTGGGCACTTTCAGTAGGTTTGGTTTCTTCTACAGCATCTAGTGGGGAAAGAGATGGTCCAGGGTTAGTCAGCCATGAGCTAGAGCCTCCTGCACGTGCACACAGCCATCGCGCGATGGACTGCATGGCATCAGGCTTCTCTCTCCCCAACGTGACCCAGGTCTCAACTCCCTGGCATTCCTGCAGCATGAAAAGAATGTGCCAAGGTTCAGCCCAGCAGGCAAGCGTGTAGCTCTCACAAAACACCTCCAGCCCTGCCAGAAAGCACATGCAACTGGAAGGAGCTGCCTAGCTCACTGCTGCTGCGGCAGGCAACCACCAGTCATTTAATTAGGTGCACTGATTAGGCTCTTGGCTTACCAGCTAGATCACACACCCTTTTACTGAACCCATCAGCCGTGCCAACCACTGTTGAATTGTTGCCCCCTAATTACTGCTATTGATCCTCCCAGCCAAGACTTAAAGAGGTCACAAAAAGTCTACACGCACTTGAAACTTTTGCAGGACCCAGAGGGAAAAAATTCATAACCTGTAACTCAAGACTTCTCTTACACTGAACAGAGATCTAGAGGAACGTCTCTAGACGTCAAGAACAGGAGCCTTCATCTGGGAGGCTGTCACATCTCTCCAGTTTTCTGGAATCTCCCTTCGAAGACAGACCTGCCCCAGGGGGAAGCAATGAGCGTAACTGAAGGCTGGGTCTGCCTGTCCATCAGGCACCTCGTTCTGGCACACCGTTCACATGAGAAGTTAAAATGAACACTAGGAGCAATCTGACAACAACGAACAAGACGGGGATCGGAACCGAGGGGAAGGCAGAGGCAGCCAGGAGGGACAAGGCAAATGAAAGGAGTGCCCCTCAGGCTGGCGTGATCTTACAGCTGGGTTCATCGAGCCCGAGATACCATGCCCCCTGCATCACAGGAGGATGGATTTAATTGTCTCCGAGCTCCTGCTGACCAGCTCTCATCATCTTTAGATCAGAGTACACTGACATACTTCCCAGGTCTCTTTCAGAAACGCCGCTAAGGTTTATGCACTGGGTGGAATTGCATTTTACAGGAGAAGGTGATGGGTCACCCAGGGCTGCAGGGCTGTAAGGTAGAATAATGCACAAGGGTCTTAGTGCCCTGTAGTGACTGGTCTGCTCCATCCCCATCTCTCCCCATTCCTCACTGACTCCACCTCCCACACACACATACACACAGACCATGGAGAGGCCAAGCAAGCAGCATCACTCGAGACCTGGGATCAAGGAACAGGGAAAAGAAACCAGTGCTGAAGGGCTGGGTGTTGTGGGACAGACTACAAGACTGGTATGTCACATACCTCAATGCCGGCGCTCAACATACTTCCGTAGCATCACTGTATCTCTGGGGGTCATTCAGAGAGCACTGTGGGGTCCCTGGACAGTTTCTGGCTTCTCTGATGGGCTATCAGATTATGTTATACCAGCAAATAAAATGGGCCAGGGAAGGCTCTCTGGCCCCGAGGCCAGCTGGCACCACACAGCTCATGCCCATGTGGCTAAATTCTCTTACCCTCCAGAACAGGGTGGCTGTCTGGGAGCTGTCTGGGGCAAAGCTACTTGGTGTATGCAAAAATCACGCCACGGCCCCTGCCATCAGCTTAACAATATGGATGTTCACGCGCCAGTGCTTAGTTTGTGAGAATTAGCATCCTTACACCCACGTTTAGCATTTCTGAGAATGCTGATTGGGATGTGAAACTTTCCTTACTGACACCGTTCACGTGTTTTGGCCTGGTCCATGCGATGCCATCAGATGGCAGGCTTGTATTTGCTTCCAACACTGGCAGTAGGTGCTGCATTCCTGGTTCCCTCTCCCCCTCAGCTCTTTAGCCTAGCTTCTAAATATGTTCCTAGGCACCACTTCCACATGGATCACCTTTATGATGTATATAACTTCCTATCCTGAATCATCTTCATTAAAGGCTCTTCTTCTGGATCTTCAAACACTTTTTGTCTTTGTAAACTCTGACTGTTGATTTTCCAAAAGGAAAAAAATCTGTGGGAACATCCCCATGGCCTGAGTCCCTGTACTTGCAAGCCCCCTGTCAGCAAAAACATCTGTGGACTTTCTTTCCCTTGATATTGAACAGCTGAACAGAATGCTACTCAAGGACTCCTTCTATATATGGTACAGCTATAACCACAAAGCAAAGACAAAATAGGCTACTGATTAAAATAGGATGCAAGTATTGTTGCAAGGCAAAGCAGGCCAACTTGCCCTAGTTTTGCTAATTTTCCTGAATGACTTGATGACACTCCACTGGGGAGGCAGAGGAGTCCTTTTAATGCTGCTCCTCTCCAAGGCATTCATAGCAGGGGATGCATTGAATTACAGAGCCGAGAGTAGAATCCCAATGCACGACCATCTACCCCTAAATCTGAGCCAAAAGACTATTGTTAGCCAGCAGCTCTGACAGATTCTAGCAAGGCAGAATTTCTGTTTTTTCTGCATGCAAATGCAAGATAAATGAAAGAGCAACAAAGGATAGGCAATGTGACTTCAGGAACAAAAGCCCTGACACTGTATTTCTGTATGATTAAAACTTTCTCTGTCTTATATGCACAGATTTTAGCTGGCAGTCCCCACAGCCTCCTCAGGACAGCACAACAGAAGGGCCCGTAATGCAGCAAGCGCAGGGATAGACACTGGGAGGTCCTGCTCACCTGCTGTGACACTGAATGCCTTGGCCAAGGCATGCAAACCGCTAAGTTGCACAGATGCCCCTGTTACATCAGCAGCTGAAAGTGGGGTCCAGCTCCTACAGTGGCAGGCTCTTGAAAATTGTCTAGCAAATGGACACCCGTCACCAAAAATGGACGGGAAATCTGGTTGCACTCAGGCTGGGGGAGCTGGCAGACTTGGTGACATGGGGTAGTTCACAACGTTCCCTCTGCCACTCTAGCCGTTAGAATAAGCAGGCAGGTTGAAAGACAAATTTCTGCCATGTTTTGTTCCCTGTTGGCTCACCACAGTGGCAAACCTAATTTCCAGGGAGTGCTTGTGAGAGATCCCTGGCTGGCAGAGGAATTTGGGGGGGTGGGGGGCTGTCCCTCAATGCCCCCGCTGCTCTTCTCCGGGGAGCAGGTAGTGGTAAGCAGATGACTCTGCTGAAGCAGCCCAGAGGCTGCACTGATTTCTGCTGTGGCTGAAACAGCCTGGACTGAGGTCATGGAGTAGCAGAAAGGATTTCAAGTCACTTCACCACGTATCCAAGTCAACAGAGAGGAATCATACAAACCAAATGCTGGACACATGGCAGACTAGAGCAAATTGTCATGACCGTGGATGTCCCAAGGTTAAACAAGAGGTCTTACTGTTTTGAACAGGAATTATCACTGAAAATTCAGCCTGCCACTTTCCTTCTTTTTCCTTGCATTGTGTTGAAGCAGTAAGGGGAAATACCCTTGTGCACTGCTACGCCCTGCTAAGCTGTCTTATTTCCTAGCAGCTTTAGCAGTGTTTCATTCATCTTTGGGATGAGGGAAAAGAAGCAACCTGGTGTTATACAGGAATGAACTTTAGCAAGAAGTAATATCACACAGCATAAAAAATCCAGCACAAAAAAGAAAGTTCAGACTGGCACTGCTAAACCAATAGCAGTGAAAAGAAGATTCTTCCTGTGCAACAGGAGCGATGCAGCACAACCCTACTGACTTCAGGGCCAGTTAACAGCAGCTTCTGATTCACGAGGAGAGGTGAGACGGTTTGACTCACTCTTCACCGGTTTGTTTGATGCAGGCTATTTCTGCAGTATGTTCTCTGGGGTTTTCTCCAGCCTAGTTTTCAGTGTCTCAGCAAAGGAGTGCAAGCTGTCCCTGGGGAGATTAGTAGATAGCTATCCTGGGGATTCCATACATCAGAGAGAGTACTTCTTACATCGCTTTATACCCGATGCCAGTCTTGACTTTCCAATTCTTTGTGCTCTGGTGCTGTTGCACCTGTTGGTTTGTAATAGGCAGTTATACAGACAGAACTGCACAGCTGTGGTATTTTACATTCACTTTGCACTTTGTTGGAATAGGTGTAAAAGGTGACAAAAAAGCAGGTGAGAATTCAGGGCTTTTATGCAAAATGTCCTATCCCCTGCTTAAGGAACAAAAGCATTTCATCCTGGGTGGCCACATTTCCAGCTGTCTAAACCTTCCTCCCTTCTGAAGATACCAGCACTATGAGATCTCCTCCTGCAAGATTGGAGTGCCCTGTGGCCACTTGCAAGGGAGAGAACAAGTGAGTTATTTCTTAAGATTGATCTGAACTGGGGCAGCACCAAGATGCATGGTGAAGAGATCCCAAAACAGGAAAGCTGAAGTGGGAGTGGATGGACATCTTACCTAACTCCAGACATCTACACAGAGACATCTCCAGCTGATCTTCTCACCCTCTGCTCCCTTTCTAATTAGTGTAAATAAACATGACTTTTCTAGGACTCTATTAACCTGACCTATTTAGATACCTACTTCAGGACAAGAGGAGTCGCAGCCTGGGAACACCTACATCTTTAGCAAACTAAAACGTGGAGATATCCACGTTTGTTCTAGAGCATTCCAGCCACAGAGCAAAAAGAATGGCCTAAACTCACAAAATGAGAACACAACATGTGCATGCCAGGAGGAAACAGAACAGCAGGGGAGGCTGAGCTGTAATATGAAGCAAAAGAAGCTCAAGGGGGCCAAAAATAAAATCTGTCCTGAAGGATAAAGCAGGAATGGCTAGGTCAAAAAAACTGAACCCAAAACAATACCAACAACAAAAACCACCTAGTTTGTGCTTGCGATCATCACCCTTGTAGTTGTTTTAGTGCATGTCAGTCATCGCTTGCACTGTTCCTGCTTATTCCAGTCCTGTGGTCGTCCCCCACACACACAGCTTTGAGATTTTAGCTTGGTTTGCAGCTTTGCCTTTTGTTTCAGTCTTTTGAAATCTATGCTGCAGTCCAAATCATCCTATAGCATGGGATAATTTTGCCAAAGAAACAGGCATCTCCGAGCTGAGCTGACAGCAATCTCACTCCAATCTAGCATCCTGGATGGGGCAGCCAAGTCAAGGAACCTTTTGAGCAGCCTCAGACAAACCTTAAGCTGCGACTGCAGAATTGCTTAAGCGATAGAGCTGTGCGGTGGGAGAGGCTGAAGTGCGTTTGCTTCCCAGCTGAAGGGCCTGTGCCAGGGACATGCTCCATACCCACAGCTCCAGCTGCTACCTGCTAGGAAACAGCCTTGCCCATGGAAGAGAAACAACATGGAATTGAACTATAGAACCTTGCTGAAATAGGGTCTTAAGAGAGTTCCTGTCCTTCAGTGCTCCATTTATTTCCTGGAAAAAGTGAGTGTCATGTCTGTGAACCCTGCTGGGAAGCAAACGCCTTGAACACATGCAGCTCTGGTTGCTGTAAAGTTGAAGCACGCACGCAAGCAGCAGTTTTGCTGGATGGTGGTACTTCCAGCTGCCTTTGCCTATGCTGTGCTCTAATGGCTGAGCGTGCAGGCTCCTCTCCAAGTCTCTCCACTGCCCTACATTAGTGAAATTAGGTTGAGTGGATTTCCGGGTAAAACACTGTCTCTTGGGACCTGCCCAGCTCCCGTCTGACTTGCCAAGATTAATTAAATCAGAGCAGACATCAGCTTATGACCATAGTAGCAGCAACCTCTCTGCTGATCATTTCTTTTGTGGCTGGTGGCTTGGGTTTTGTTTTCCTTTTTGTCTCGGTTCCAGTGCAGATCTTTGAATTATCACAGCCAATGCCAAGGGAAGAGAAGTTGCACAACACTCGGGGATTCTACTACAGAGGCAGAGATTTTGCTTTTGCTGCTTTCCCACTGTTTGCATAATTATTGCTGATATTGATTGTGCAGCTAGAACTCTCCCATGCCTTCATGCTAAAGTACTGCCCAGATCTAGTCAGCCGCTGCTCTTTCTCTAGCATTTGTCATGCTCAGTCCTTTCTCTCTCTGTCCTCTGCCAACCAGAGCTTGGTCAGAGATGGAACTGAAAACCTGTGCCTCATCTGGTCTCCTCTTCGCTCCCAAATATTAATCCAAGTTTTCCTGCCCTGTTATAAGCAGACCTCGTCTGCCCCAGAGATGACTCTGTTTAGTGACATTTTTTGGAGGGTAAGGAGCACTGGAAGGCCCCATTTAAAATCCCTGACCTGAGCCTCTTTTAGTTTTAATGACATTTGTATACAGATTTTGATCCAGGCTTCACAGCTTGATTCATCTGTCCCGATCCATCTGTCCTTCTAGCCAGCCAGAAGATGATTCCAGGCAGACGATGGTAGGTCTAAAAGACTGCTGAAACAAGATGCACTTCAGGTTCAGAGCTGTTGCTTATACAGTTCTCTTCCTGATCCAAGTTAGCCCATTGCAGTCAGCCCTAGGATGCGTCATATGCAGTGCTAAAATCCTACGCCCTCCCCACTTGCTGCATCTGCAAACTGGTACACTTATGCTGGCCCAGCAAAACACTGAGAAATGAAGAAATTGGTTGTTTCAGGTGAGTGGCTGTGGCTGGTCCAGGGGACTGACTTGCATGATTTTTCCCAAAACCCTGGTGAATCCCCCACTCACTACAGACCCAGGGTACCACCTGGTTCCTGTGAGTCCTGGGGGTCCTGGTAGGCACACGGTACCTGGAAGATCTGCGTAACCTTGGCAAACTCTACCACAAGGTGGTGGGAAGAGATGTCCCCACTGCAAGCAGCAGGCAGGAAAGCTTGGGAAATTGCCCAGTAACTACTGGAAAGAAGCAGGCAAACAAGCCTGTTAAGATTAAAAGAAAAAAACGAATACAGCCACAATACATGGTAGTTTGGGCCTCATATTCTTGGCCCATGCCATCTCTGTTTCAGCGCCATGTACGCCAACCTCACTTGCTTTAGCAGAGAGAAACCCCCCAACTTCTGCCAGTCCCACGGGTGATGATTTTGGTCCAAGCTTGGACGACTGCCTCTTTTTCTGATCCTGCTAAATCCTCAGAGGACAGCCAGCCCCAGTTCTGTCGCCCCAGCTGCCTTTGTGCTTTGTCAGGCTGAAGACCCAGTGGCTTAGGGATTTCCTCTCCTTCTCCTCCCACCCCACACCTTTCCTCCCCCAGCACCACCACGGAAACCCCACCCTGCATTGGCATCCGTGTGCGCAGTAGATGGAAAGGGAGGGAGTGGTGGGAGAGATGCTCAGGGTGTTCAGTGGTGGGGAGGGGGTTCCGAGGGGAATCAGGCTCGCAGCTCCATTGCAAAGCATCTTTCACAGTGTCTAGACACCAGCTGCCGGGTTGCCAGGGAAACTCCCCAACTTTGGCTGATGGGAGGGAGCAGTGAGGTCCCCAGAGAAAGAGGGGTGGAGAGAGAAAAGGGAGGATGTTCTTTGTAAATGTGAGGTGTTAACCCTGTTACAGCTACATTTGCAAATATTTTTGCTTCCTGGAGAATGGGAAAGAAGCAGCTCTCCTTTCTTTCACCTCTGTTTCCTTTCCACATCTATGGACAGAGTCAGGCCTGAGGACTGAGACAGATGACATGCCTGCTGCTGGCTGGTCATTGACTCCTGCCTATTAACAGCAATTTTGGCCCAAACCTCCTGTGTACAGAACCTATAACTGGGCAACTGCAATCCAGCTGGGGTTGGAAGAAGCCTGCCAGAGTGGTAAAGTTTTCAGACAGTGAGATCTCCTTTAGCAATGCCTTTCTCTTGGCCACCATCACTGCCACAAGCAAGTGCAGCTCCGGTGAGGACAGGGTGCTCCCACCTGGCAGCAGTGTGATCTGTCACGGTGCTTCTGTGGGGATGATTTGTTGCACCAGAAAGTGGTGGGCAAGTAGGATGCTGTGTAGGACAGTGGCCAAAAGGGAGGTAAAATAGCCCTTTTGGGATGAGGGTGCCTTGGAGGCAGGTGTTTTGCCTTCTGCCTTCTGCCAAACAATGTCAATGGTGCTGACCTCAAGAGATCCTGCCAAGGCTCCGTGGTCTTTACAGTGAAGAAGTGGGAAGTGACTTGTGCAGGGTCTCCCCTGCCATCAGCTGGGGTCAGAGTTGATCTGATTCCCAGTCAGTTGCTCAGCTGCCTTGCTGGAGTAGAAAGGCTCCCTTCAGGAGACGCTCCAAGCTACCAGCCTCTCTGTCTCCCCAGAAAGGGTAACCCAGAGTCAAAGATGCCTCTGCAAACACTCAGACCACAGTTCTTATTATTCACTGCTTGACTTTCCAGCAAAACAGTGTACTGGTCTTTTCAGATACAATATCCAGATTGTACCTGGATATATAAGATAAACCAGGATATAATATCCAGATCATACATTTATGATGAACCCAGACCTTTGTCAAGTCAAGAGCTGTCTCCATTGTGACCTTTCCACATTGCAACAGGTGGCCAGCAATGTATTTATCTGGTCTTCATCACCACAACAATGGCCTAACTCACAATCATGTAGGTATTTTATCTTTTTGGCATCACAGTGAAGAAAGTAAAAGCTTTTATCTGAGCAAAGTGTGAAGAATTGGGCTGTGGTCACATAAAACCCTGTGGTGTGCCCAGGAGCCTGAGTCACCTTGGCTCTTCATTCCAGCATCCCAAGCAGCCACTCTGCACACAGCAGCACTTTCACAGGTGTGATGCCTTGGGCCTGTGATTACTGAAATTCCACAAAGTCCTAATTTCAGGCCAAAACTGGAGATATAGCAATCTCAGCAATATATCCCCCCACCCTCAACCATCACAAGAAGGCAGGTAGAAGAAAGGCATTCTTTACTTCACCTGAGGAAAACCTAAGAAATAATCCATAATTGTTCTTTGCTCTTCTCCCCTGCCCCTGTTGATTCACGTAGGTCCTGCAGACCAGAAGGGCTAATCTTAATTTCTTAAATACATTGTGTATCAAACAGCTTGAATATAGAGGTTTTTACTTGCTTCCAGCTGTGGAATGTAACAGTTGGCAGCTAATCTTGGCATACGCGTTTGAAAACAGGATCATGCAACATCTCATCTCATGCAACAGTATTTTTTTGTGTCACCCATCTATTCCCCCTTGCTGTGTTAGGTTCTGGAGAATGGTTTAGAAACAGAAGGCATGTGAGGGGACAGAAGAATAAGGTCTTGATAAGATACATCCATTTATTCTTCAGCCTCTTTAGGGTGGCTGCCCTGTGAGATCACAGGGGAGAAATCGAAGGAACGATAAGAATAAATGAGAAGACCCTGAGCAGATCATGGCCAAGTGAGCAAAATGCAGCCTATTGAAGTGACTGATAGTGATTCCTGTACAGCCAGGCCATTTCTAGCAAAGTAATTAATTCAGGGAGCGAAGCTTACAGCACTTTGGGGATGGAGGTTTGGGTTTGGAGAGGTCTGACAGATGCACAGAGGATAGCATAGCAAGTGACAGAAGTCTGATAGACAGATCAGATCCTCAGAGGTCTGCCCATCTTACAGCTCCGCTGATGAGCCTGGCAATTGTGGTAGGATCAGTAGGGGGATAAAAATGAACCCAAAACCGTGGCAGACTGCTGGCGTTCACGCACTGCTGATCCTGAAATAAGGAGGGTTAAGGAGAGGAAGGAAACAGGCAGAGTGCTAGAGCCTTTGGGTTCTCCATCTAGAGCTGATCACACAGGACCAGCTGTGGGGCTGCTCTCATCCTCTGCCCTGGTAAAGCTGGCCAGGGGAAAGAGGCCAGAGAAGGAAATCTTCAGTAATTGCAGCAAAAAAGGTCTAGAAATTCCTTCAGTGCATCCAGAATTAATGCACTGCTCCTCCTCTTGTACTCCTCCCCCTTCAGCTGTTGGTGGCAGGAAAACAAATTGCTGCAGCTTACTACAAACCATGCTCCCGCCTCCCTGCCCCCAGCCCAAAAGACATGTGCCATTCATAAGCTGCCTGACTGCTGGTCTCCTTTATTAAAGCCTAGAAGGCTGATAAATTGGGGATTCATGGAGCCTGCGAGCCTCCAACAACCAGATTGCCATGGAAACCAGAGGCAGCCTCCATCTCCAGCAGAAATGATATTGATCTAGCTGAAGGCAGGGAGTTACAATCAAGGAGAGGATATAAAATGTCTCTTTTCCTTCCCTTAGCCATCCTCCCATTTTGTGTTTAAATGAAGGAGAAATTTCATTTAGAGATCATTAGTTTGTTTCTGTCCATCATCATACACCAAGGCTCTGCAAACTGGATGCTAAAATGAATTAAGTGCCTGTTGTCAGGCCTTCCACAGCCATCTTGTTGATAACCATCCCCAGCAGTTGCAACATCAACACCACCAGCTCTTTGCATCAGAGATATTGCTAATATTTCCTATATGCACAGCTGGTGTGCACACATGGAGGATCCCAATGTGTTTTGTGCAAAATGGGCACTGAAACACAGCTGCTGCTTTCTAGGAGGCAGTTCAGGCTTAATGCCGTACCCACTGAGGCTCCTGGGAGCCTTTGCTTTTCATTTCAACAGGAGGAGGTCATCGCACACGTTACGACAGCCTGGACATAGGAAAAGGTATTTTGAACTATGAGCACTTGCGGGGAAATCCCCACTTCAAGACAGCGCAGAGTGGCATTGCTGGTGCAGAGCAACCCTCCCCTCTGCCCAGAATCCCCTCTCTGGGGCTGCTTAATCACAGTCCTCCAGGGGTGGAAAGATCAGGAGCCCAGCACCCATCCTGCGTAACCGGGTGGGCAGCTGGACACTCTCCCCAGCTGATACTGCAAAGGCCAGATCCTCCTCAGTCCGTTGCCTCCTCCCTTGGGCGCTTGTGAGAAAGCCTAAGGGCTGGGAGGTGAAAAGCCACAGCCTGACCTAAGGTGGGAGGTAGGACTACACAGTCACCCCCTCTGCCCCAAGAAAACTCTGTGACCAGAGGTGTGGTGAAGCCTGACCAGTAGGTGCTCAGCCCTGAAGGAGGGTGTAGGGCAGCCCTGTGCCTGGCACTGGCCATTTTCAGAGAGCCGAGCTGCACAGGGGGAAAGACAGAAGGAGCTAGGTGGAAAACCTTTCTCAAGTGCTTTTGTTGCTAGTGGCAGTCTTCCCTGTGAAGGTGGCAGCAGCTAGCATCAGTAATACCAATTTTAATCCAAATCTGGAAATTTTGGGGGGGGGGGGGTGTGGTTTGTTGTTTTTTTTAACCTGATCTTCTCCCAGTTCAGGAGGGACTTTGCAGCCTCTGAACTTTCTGAGCGCTGCGCCAAGCGAACCGGTGCATCTGTCCCACAGTAGCCATCTCGGTTTAATTGGCTTTTCATAATAACAATTCAGTCATGCGGGTAATGAATTCAGCCTTGACATGAGGGCACCCAGTGGGGCAGCTGCAAACGCTGGGGAGACCTCAGAGGGGCACAGTGAAGCAGCCCCATGCCCAGTGCGCGGCCAGCTGTGCCGTGGCAGCACCAGGCCGGGCTGCATCACCTAACACCCTGGCACAGAAGGGATGTCCGGGTTGTCAATCTCAAAGTCAAAGCTCTATGGTGGAAAAAAGTACCCTTATGGGGTGCTAAGACAGCTCTTTGCTGAGCTAGCCTACAACGACAAGGCTTCTCTCCCTCACCCAAAGACACACCAGCACTGCTGTGGCTGTCCCCTTCCTAATGCTGCCAGACAAGGTGGCCCTGCCTCGGCTGCGGGGCCAAGCTGCTCTGCCACTCTCTCATGTGTAGCCAAAGCCTGCTATGAAGCCCAGCTCTGCAGAGGTCTACAGAGGCTGTGGGTTACCACAGATCCCACTTGCAGAGTTTCTAAGTGTTTGGCTGAGGTGGAGCAGCCCATACTCTCGGCTTGTGCACCATCACTTTGGTAATAGCTGTCACAGAAGATGGCCTTATCTGAGGCATGAACCCACCAGGCCTGAGCTGCTCTGAAATTACTCTGAAATTGCACTGAGGCATAGGAAGTGGCACCCCACCATTTCATGCTCATGTTGTCTCCTCTGGTCCTCTGGCTGATTTTATTTGCTGTAAAGGTCCTTGGCTCAGGTCCTGCCTGCTGGTCGCAGAGCAATGTTGTGAGATATCCACATGAATGAACATGTCCTTCTTACTCTTCTTCTCCTGCTGGAGCTGTTCCATTTCCATAAAACATTAAATATTCATTGGGCCAGAGGAAAACATGGACTCTGTAGACTGGTGCTGAGGGCACTCATCTGGAACGGGGGAGACCAAACTCCACATCCTGGCTCCAGCAAGTAATAAATAATTTATACAAAGTGGAACAGCTCCAGCAGTAGAGATCAGGGGAAACCATCTAGCAGCCCAACAGCTTGCTTGCAAAGCTCACTGGATTTCAGTTTCCTAGGGTAAAGGCATAGGCCCATCTTGTCTCCTGTCCCATTCAGGGCGCACCTGACTCTCATGCGCTAGCTATTCCAAAAGCAAGCAAAGGTTTCTCTCACTACTTTAATCTACAAACCCCATCATTTCTGGTACAGCATGGTTGGCTTTGACAAATTGAAGGATTTTTTAATGAAAGACAGAGTTGCAAAGAAAAATTCCAGCCAACTAGGACTCAGAAGCCTTTGCATGGAGGTGATTTGAACTGCAGCTAGGCGTGACTCCTCTCTGTGGTAAAACACGTGTATGTGTTTTGCTAGAGATGAGGACAAAAAGCAGTTGAATGCTACATCAGGTAGGAATGGCTGGAATTTTCTCCTTCTTCCCTGAAGTAAAAATCAGTGACTCCATCCATCTTTCCCACAGTCATTTGGCTTCAGCCACAAAGAAGGTTTCTAGCTTGAGTCAGAAAGAAGCGTTTTCTTTCTCATTTTGTGTCTCTTTATTGAGTGCAGTGAACAGTGCTGGGTTAGTATCCCTTGAGACCAAAGCCTGCTGTTCATCCAGAGAAGTGGTGCTGCTCAGCAGCAGTGCTATGTATTTATTCCCCCTGGCTTCCTGCTTGGCCTCAGGTGTGTTTGGGAGAGGTTTCGTCATGGACAAGAGGTCAAGTTCAGTCCCTGTGCCTGGCACCATGTTTGGCCACACTGATAAGTCTCCCTCTTAAGGCTTGGCAGTAGTGGTGGGATAGGTTTCTGCAAAGAGTACCTTCATCCCCAAAGATAAGCTTAAATGCCTGTGCCAAAACCGTTTACACTGCTGAAGGATCTCTCAAACACTTGCAAACCTGCAGCACCCTGAATGTCCGTGCTGAGCACTAGGAGCTGTAATGTGGCACATGTGCAGGATGGAGTAGGTGTGGTACAGGGTTAGGAGATCTAGGTGGCAGTCATGCCTGCACACTGTTTGGCAATAAAGTAGGTACTTCCTTCACTGCGCTTTCATCATCTGGATTCCTGGTCTACCAGTTGAATGACAGACTGTGAATGCAAAGAGCCAGACAGAATTGCTGCTCGTATAAATTGCAGCAGCCCTACTGAAGACAACCTCACAGCAACCCTCTGGTCAGACCCTGTGAATGCGGGGGATTTCCATCCCTTCTGACCACAAGGGAAAGCAAAAGACCAATATTACAATATCACGCTCAGTCCCTTCCAGGGGAAGAAACACACAAACCATTTGTGAACAGATCCAAGATTAAGATCACAGACTACTTCAACTCAGGTGTCTTTCTGAAGTGCAGTAGGGCAGGGTCCAGCCCAGGGCTTGGTCTCCTGTGGCATATGCTTTGTTTCAGCACTGATGACTGAAGATTACTTTTAATTGCTTACAACAGTGATGCTGAAATCACAGGTGAAATCCTAGCCTTCCACAAGTAGTGACTTAGGTTTCAGCCCTGTAGCTGCAGCTACAGCTGGTGAGCATTGTCTCCAATCAGGCTGTAAAAGATGGGAGGAAGGAAGAAGGGGAGCTTGGAAGAGAAATTTTGGGATAGGTAACACAGGGTGCCTAAGCTAGAATACATACTTTTTCATTACTAAGCCCGCACCTAGTGAGGGAATGGAGTCCTAGATTCATGTAAAAACTAGGCAGTTATGGACATAGTCCACACGAGCTTGCATTCACACCACCCTCTGAGAGGCTTGTGTCTTTCCAGATCAATGGGTACCCAAAGCCTTTAAGAACAGCAAAGGGGATTTTAAAAGTACTTTCCACCATACCAACTGTAAATTACTTTTACTTTATTTCATCTTCCATCTTTTCAAATGGCTACCCAGTAAGGTCTTTGAAACATTTCTCACAGCTGCTGAGATGGTTCTGCCAAAGTCAGCAGCACCGGGGAATGCTCCTGCAGCCTGGTCACAGCTCTCGCTCCTGCTCTCCCATTCCTTTCCCTGTATGTGCAATGCATTGCCAGCTATGGTTCTGCAGCACTGCACCACTTTAGCATTGGGATTTGGATGCTCTTCCAAATGTCAGAGAGATTTTCTTCTTCATTAAGCCCTGTAGGTTACAGGTAATGTCCGATTATCATTACTAGCATTACCAATTACTGTGTTTTGCTGAAGGAAGATGGAGCGGTTGAATAGTGTCTTCCACCTTCTGCTTTCTTTCATAATGAAAAGAGGAGTCATTTGCTATTGCCTCAAGGTACAGCTGGCAAGTGTGTGGTCCTTTGAACAGTGGATAATTGGGACCTTATGACCTCTATCTAAGACTTATTTACATGAAGCCTTGAGTCTCACTTTTCCTGTCATTAGGAGAAGAGCATTTTCCTTTACATCTCCGAGCCCTGCCCAGGTTACCACAGTTCTTTTCCTGACTACTCTGCAGCCCTGCAAAGGGCAGGTGTCCAACATGGGGTCCTGGCTGCCAGGACCTCAGCTGAGATTTTCTGGTCTGTTCCAGTGTCCCATGCTGACAGTGATGTAGCTAAGGACACGGAAAGGAAAAAAAAACCCCAAAAAAACCCCAAACCAACAACATTTCCACAGATCACATGCACATTTGGTGATGATAAAGCCAAGGTTCTTTATATGGTACAAGCCATTAGAGCTAAAGGATATGCAAAGGGAACCTTTAGCATGGAATACAGAACTAGGAAGAAAGTCATAGTTCTAGCAATCTGCAAAGCCAGACCAGACTCCCCTTCAGAGAACAGCTAAGCAGACAATAGCAGCACTCTCCATCCTTCAGTTTTCCCCCATATATTCTCCTTAACCGTCTCCTCTATTTTCTGCCTGAAAGACATTCACCACCAACAGAGAAGAAAGCTAGGCAATGAGGAAGCCCTCCTTTAATTCAAGCTTGCAGCATGAAAGCAGTCTTGAGAAATATATTGTGGCTAGAGACCTGTTCAAATTGAGCTTGCATGAGTTGGTCTTTCACAGGTCTTTGGGAGATCCAGAACTAGAGGTAGAACCTATCCGACAGAGCTGATGCCAGTGGCTTGACTTGTAAGCCTCCTGTCACTGCCAACATTTTCTTTGGTTCTCTTGGCCACTGCCCAGTCTCACTGACCATCATATGGCTGAATAAAGTATTTGTGCTGTGCCTTATCAAAAAGGAGAACTCCCAAGTCCACAACAGACCTTGTTGTCATTGCAGTCATCAGTGCTCATTGGGTAGCTGTCTTCAAAATGCCAAGACGTTGGTGTGCGTAAGGACTGGGATGAGGAGCAGAACAGAAGAAATATTGCCTTTCTAAAAATATGTGTAAAGAAGTACAGCCTTTTCTGGACTAATGAGTACAGTGTTTGTCACCTCATCTCATAAAGGACATTTACAGATTTAAAGGGAGTGCAGAGAAAAGCAACAAAGATGCTAAAAAGCATGGGAATCTTTCATATAAAAAGCAACTAAAAGCATTGCTTATGTTTTCTTCCAGAAAAAGATGAACAGCAAGGGCTATGGTACTATGCCCTCTGTGCATACTATATGATGCTATATACAATAATCAATAACATAAAGCAGGGCTATTAGAAGCTTTTGCTCTTTCTGTGATATAACACAAGTACAGAAAGATATTTAAGGTAATGGTGGCCAATTTATTGCTGAACTTTCCAGCCATTGGAAAAGTTGGCTGGAGTTGGGGAAGCTGTTGATACTTAGCCAAGCAGATACTGTGCATTTATATATACATATTTATATGCCATATAAAGCCACAGTTATAACTAGTATCAAAAGACATAATGCACCATGCTCTAGCTTTTAAACCAAATCTTAGGCAGCAGAGGACAGGGATGAGTCCTAGTAGCAGAGAGGCAGTTTACCCCAAATCTGCCTATAGCACTATTTGGTGCTAGCCACTGCAAGTACAATAAATGGGTGTTAGGTCTGACCTGGCTTGGCTATTTCTATGTTCTTCTACCAGTTATTTGCACGGACCCTTGGGAGTACAACTTCACCTTGCCAGAGTCCATGGAGTTGCCATAGAGATTGGGAGTGATGCACTGCCACTGATAATCCAGTATTAATGCACCTATTATACAGCTCTCGAGGAATGTCTAATTTGATTGTGCTGACCTGGTGAACTCTTCCAATCTCTTTCCTCTGCACATGGCAGTCATCTGCACCACAGAGTCAGTATGCTGCCTTTAAAATACTGCTCCTTGGAGCTGTAAATCCCAGCTGATATTCTGGAAGCTTACATCTATCTGAAAAGTTCAGCCTACTTGATCCTAGTGTAAAGAGATGACACTGGTGGTGGTGCAGAGCACTGCTGTCAGCTACAGCAAACAGCTGCCAAATAAATTTGATTGTCCATCTGTCTATTCTGTCCACTGGTCTGCTATTTGAGCCCTTCTCAGCAGAAAATTTGGTTATCATTTATGGCAGAAAGCCTTCCTCCCAGGTGGGGATTTTGGAGCATTTTCTGAAGATGATCTGAGTGCAGCTGTAGTGGGTCACTGTGGAAAACACTATAATGAGGAGACAGTGATTTTAAGCAAAATCTCTGAGTTTAACCATCGGCCTTGGCCGTAAACAGCCGTGTGTTACAGCGAGCAACCACTGTACAACACGAGCCCATACTGTGACATTGGCATGCACTTACTTAACCACCACCACCTCTATGTACTACTTGTAAGAGCTCCTTCCTGTGGAGATGTGTAAGAGTGTAACACTCCCAGGGAACCTTGGTACACCATCTAGAAAATTTGGTATTGCACAGGTTCAAGACTAATAGCTTTATTTGGCTGGAAGAATGCTATAACGATGGGAAGAAGAGTGAGACTGGCAAGCCTCCCCATGAACGGGAACTCTCTGCTGCATGCCGTGATCAACAAGTAGGGGCTCAGCCAATACTGCAACAGCTGTGGTTCCCAGCATCGGAAGGGATGAAAGATTGCTGTCGATTGCTGTCACCTTTCCTATAATTTCCATCCTTCGCAAAATAAATGTGTTAACCAGCCTTAAACTGTACATGCATCTCTTACTCAGGTCCCAAAAGAACAGGTACCTCCTGGGTGCAAAATAGTGGTTAACCCTGCTCTCCTCAAGAGGCTTTTTCCAGAGTCAGCCCACACTTACCATCACTAAATATGTTTCGTGCCACCTAAGAATTCATTAAAAGAAGTCAGGTCCTGCTTCACCACTAGCCCATTAGCACAGTTCCCACCTACACAGGGCAAGCTGCGCCTCATTAGGAAATGGCAGACCTGAGGCACACATAGGACCAGAGACAGGATTTCACTGCAACAGAGGAAGAAATCCTGCACCTGTAGCAGGCAGTGTGTATGTTTCCTGTTCTCTGGCAAATTGTCACATGCTACTTTCCTCACCCTGCCCCTCACATGACTATTTGGGTCAGTGCAAAGCAGGCTGTGAAACACATGCAATGCTTATACCCATGTAGGCACAATGAAAAGATCAAAAATTTCAGAGCAACTGAGGACTAGGCACATACTTTGACACCTTTCAGCACGTTGGAGGTAACCTAAATTGCGTTTATATTCTTACTTTGATGCTGGAGTAGTACTACAGACAAGAAAACGCTGGCACGCTTCTTAGGGTTGTTCCCTCTGGGGCAATCATAGGAGACTGCTGTATTTGCATTGCTTTCCTCAGCTGCCAGGTGTAGCAGCAGAGATAAGCTCCCATGAAACAGGAATGACAGTGAGGGTGTTCTGCCTCATGCCAGCTACCCATAGGCCAAGACTAAAACTCCAGTTACACAACTGCAATCCTCTCGCGTAGCGCAGGCGGTTGCCTTCTAGCTGGTATGTGACAATAGACAGTCTCCCATTCCAAATCTTTATATAGCTAGTGCTCCCCAGGTGCAGCAAGTATTGTCCTTCCATCAATATGCTGATTAAACTGGAAACAAAGAACTGATTCAACTCTAAACCATGAAAAAGGATCCATAGGGACCTGCCTCCTCTGAGGAAGTGAAGAGAAGATGGTGCCTCCCCGTGCTCCTTGCTAGCAGGATACAGGACCCTGAGGGAACTGCTGGCCCGCTTACATGCAAAGCAATTGTCATCTGGCTGATTTTTCATTTCAGCTGTGAAACTGCTCCATTGTAAAGCTATTTCACCAAGTGGGAGAAAGCATTCTTCATTTCCCAACAAAAGAAGATCCATTTGTTTCCTTGGGCACAATTTACTCTCTCACAGTTCTGGGCTTTGTTGTATTCTTACCTGTCAATCTGAGAGTGCTTTTGATGTGAGACCTAGCCAAATTTGGAGGTGAGACTCGAAAACCTGAGAAAGTACAAAGACAATCGAATGCCATGTGACATTCACCTCCTCTCCTCACCGTATAGCACACAGCATCCCATCTTCTACAGCCTACTGTGCTGGACACCAATCTCACTTCAAAGCCGCGTTAACGTAGACTCTTCCCAGTAAGTTTGATGGCAAGTCTCCAGATTTAAGCCAGTGCAACCTCGATCAGAGTAAGTCTCATCTCCTCATCCATATGTAATGTATAAATTCCCTCCTACTACTTTTGGATTTTTTCCTGTTGAGTACGTTGGCATCTAAGGGAGCCTCTCCAAGTATAACATCAATACCAAAGAGGCAAAAGTTGGATCATAACAAGAAATCCTGTAAACATAAGTCTTGGCAAGGATGCTCAGGTAAAAACTTTCTTGGCCTGCAGGTCACCCACCAAAAGACATGAAGAGAACTAAGAGATTGTCCTCCTTACATCAGTCCCTCACTGCCACTGAACAAAGCCCACTGACTCATTTCTTGCCTTACACAGGTTGGAAACCACTACTTTTTCCATCTAATTTTTGATGCATCGAGGATTGCTTAGAAACTGTCCTACTGTACAACTGGGAATGCCTGGGGTTCCGGATCAACTAATACTGGACACAGGACAGTTGTTTGAAGCCATTTCCTAAGCCATTACCAACGGACAGGTAGAGTACATAGATCTGAATAACAAGGAGAGCTGAGGGCTGTCAGGGAATTAGCAACTGGTGTGAAGAATCACCCAGCCTCTCCCCCACTCCAGAAACATGAAATATTAAGCATTAAAAATTATGTACTTCTCTTTATCTGGTTATTCCTTTCCCCCTCTTCCTGCCTTTTTTGTCCTGCCCTAGATGAAGGCAAAAATCTCTTCTAAATATAAATGAAATGCCCTTTGCCTTTCGCTTGTGTTTGCACCAGAGACGATACCCACAGATAACACGATACAGCCATTGTAGTAAAATTCAAGGCAGATGAACATCACCGCACAAAAGTAGCACAGTCGGCACGCCTCCCGGTAGTAGCAGGCAAGCATGCCATGGCAACCAGCCAACCGATGACACTGGCTAAGAGCCAATTTGATTTATTTTTGGCAGCCTGACACCGCATACTACTGTGCCAGTCTTCGATCGCAGAAATGATAAGAGATGACCTTTGAAAGCCAAGGGGACTGATGAAGCTGAAAGAGAATCTGTCCCCAGGCTGAAGGAGTCCTGGAGTGGCAAATGTTTGGTAGCCCTCCCTCTTTTGTGAATGACCATCTTAGCCATGCCAGCAAGCACCAGTGAGTGCTGTGTTTGCTGGGGGATGACTGGGAGAAAGTTATGAGATGTGGCAAATGTCTTTAAGCCTATGAAAAGAGTGAGTACCATGAGAGTAACAGAGAGGTTTAAAGAGATGAGAAGGAGTAACAGGATGAAGATAGGAAAAAGAAAACATAGGCTTTCTGTCAGGATATACCTCCTGTCTGTGGGAACTTTTATACTGTGATGATGCTTTTTTTTGTGGAATATTCTTTAAGGAGAAAGCAGCTTCTTACTATTCTGGACGTTGTGCTATACAGCCTATTGCAGAACGCAACCCAGCATCCTCAGAGAGGTGGACAAGAAGGGCTATTTAATCTTTTTTGCATTTCTTTCTTGGATTGCTCTGGGGGCACTTGCCCAGCTGTTCACGTTTGTGACTGGAAGGCTGGTATCATACTGGAATAGGAATTTAGAAAAAGAAGATCTATACTCATTAACATTTTAAAGAGACTATCAGCTTGACCGTGGCCACACACCTTCCATGTTTGCTTTCTGCAAACATTGGTAAGCTTGAATACTACTGCATGCATATTGAAAAAGTATAAATAGATGCACATACTCAACATGAACACTCAAACAATCACTGAAAACTCATTTTTAAACATATATTTGATTGTAGATTTTCCAACTTACTCTGTTTGCTAGGTATTTACGTAAGTATCATGTGCAAATGCATATTAAACCATGCATTTAAATGTCCCCTTCAAATGATGTGGCCGTGAAAGGCTGACCTCTTCAAATGATGTTAAAGCCAACAAGAGCATGGGGAAGATATCAGCAAATAATTTAGAATATGGCATAGAAATAAACCATTCTTTGATGACTAGTAACTCAAAACAGTTAAAGTTAAGGAAATGAAATGGTCTGCTACTCTTAATTTCCTACCTCTACCCATTAAAGCAGATTAATCTGAATAAAAATAGAATGTTAATTCAAAGTGAAACCACTGTTCCTGTTTAGAAATAAGACATCCCAAGTCTTAGAGTTAATTAGCACTCATCCTGTGTACAGAGGACCCCAAAACACTGATTCACTCTGTCCTATTTTTGCCGTTGTTGTTTATACCTTTGCACAAGTGTAAAAACAATGCAAGTACGGCATGCAACACACCAAATTAGATCTCACAAATCACAAGACATTTATTTTGCCACTCAACTCATCGCACAAAGAACAAAGGGCTGGAGACCTGGACAACAAAAATCCAACTTGGACAATGCAATTTCAAGGCTTATCTCTAGAAAATTTTAAATGAACAGAGGTAAAACCTGCAACCCTTTGTTATTGTGTACATTCAGTTTAAAGTCACACTCTTGAAGGTCACCCCCTTTGTCCACACCTTAAATCATAACTGTTCTGCATGAGCTCCTCTCCCAGTACTTATCTGTCCTTTTGGATATCTGTCCTTTCCTATTTGTCCAGGAACAGAGTCGCCTGAGGCCCTGAGTTACCTATGAAGCCCAGAAGTCTAATTAGAGAGTGGGAATTGTAATTTTGGCAAGAGTAGTGGACCAAACAAAATGATGGAGAAACATCAGTAAGCACAAGACTGGATACTGAAGCTCTATAACATTTACATCAGGCTGTTTGTGAATATCAAGGTGATATGCCACATTTTTGCCCCAACAAGCTAATGCCCTGTACAACAATGTCTCATGAATGTGGAGGCCAGTTATGCTTGGCACTGCCTCTTGACTGAGTTTCATGCGGTACCTACCCCTGATGTTACCCTTTTTTTGGTTTATGTTCTTTGCTAACATCAGGAAGGTAAAGAACAAGAACAAAAGTATCCTCCAGTCTTTAATGCACTTTCTACCCAGTTCAGTATCGCAATTCAAAACCAGCTCTTCTTTATGGTTTGTAAACACTATGCCTCTGTCAAAAACGCTCACTTTTGCCTCTCAAAACTTTTCACCCCTCCCTAGAGGAACTAGTTAAGTACTTGGTCAAGAGCAAAGAATTAAAAACACCTCCTAGGGTGAACTGCATTCAGTCCTCTCTGCTGTCCTCACTCGCTGAGCTGTCAGGACCTTTAATCTTCCCTTTCCCCTACCTGATCCTCTTACCATGTGCATCTAACCCAGCTGACACATCTAAAAGCTTCATGCAAGCATGGCTGTCATGGGCTACTGCAAGTACAGAGGACAAAATATGGGTGTGGATGAAACTATAAGCAATGCTGTTGACAAGATGCTCCTGACTAGGATGTGGTTGCACCAGAAGCCACATCCATTCACAAGCAGATGGAAAAAGGACCCTTTTGGGTCCTTCTTCCCCATCCCACCAGCAAGGCTAAAGAGCCTCCTGCACTATGAGAGCACTTTTGTCTTGTGAGATATTCAGCTCAAGCTGACAATGAGCTGATACCAGCTTGAGCTGTTTTGTTGACACACTGGAGCTGCCTGTGTTAGTGTGACTGGGAAGGTTCATCCCCCTTTTGAGCATATGCAGACCTTGGGGAGCTCTCCCAGGTTCTTGCAAGCCTTCCAGCTGGCTAACACTGTCCCATCACCATAGAAAAAACGGCTAGATGGCATCTCCACCTAGAGGAACAGGAGCCCTGAGAGGAGGTGCAGTATTCCCAAAAGCTGCCAGGGAAGCAGGGAAGAGGGTGTTAACCAAGAACATGCAACTCACCCCACCCCTAAAACCCAGCAAAGGGATTCTCTTGTTAACCCTCAGCCTAACCCCCCACCATCTCTTGCCAGCCAACCTCAGATGCATCCCCAAGAGACCAAGGGAGGCATCCGTTTCTGGAGAGGCCCATTCCCTAGTGAGGCGTTCACTTACCTGTCTTCTCTTCGGTTTGGCTGCTCTCCACTGTCTCCATTTGGGGTTGCGCTGTTGCCTTGGCAGTAGCATCCTCTGCGGCAGGGGTGGTGGTGGCAGTGGTGTCAGCAGCAGGCACGTCGGCTTGTTTAGGCTCCTCTTTGTCTTGGGCTTCGTCAGCCTTCAAGGACGGCGAGTTATCAGTGGAAGCTTTAGTGGCACTTTCCGTTTCGGCGGCAGCAGCAGGCTTTTCCTCCAAGGAGGCAGCAGGAGTGGCAGCCTGTGGCGCTGGCTGCTCTGAGCCCGTGTCGGTGGCTCCATCCCCTTTTTTCTCCTCCGCTGGAGCGCTGCTGTCTTTGCTGCCCTCCTCCAGCTGGGCACTGTCAGCGGTGGCCGCTTCTGTGGCAGTGGGAGCCTCGCTCTCTTTGTTCTCGGCTGCTCCGCCAGCAGGGCCTTCCTCCTTCTTGTCGGCGGCATCAGTCTCAGATGCCGGGGCATCTCCTTTCTTCTCCCCCTTGAGCTTTTTCCTTGTTATGTGTCCACGGAAGCTGGCCTGGATTTTGGTGGCTGCCTTATGAGCTTTATCTTCTGGTTTGATGCCATCTTGCTCAATCTTTTGGTCCCCGTCCTCATTTTTTTCAACCTTTGAAGAAGAACAAGGGAGGAGGGCAGAGGAAAAAAACAGGGAGAGAAGTTAAGATTTCTCCAGGTGCAGCCCAGGCTCTGTTTTATTGGGAATGTCCCACCTTCCCCTCCTGCTAACCAGTGACAAGCTTCTAAAGCAGCTTTTCCATTTGGTATGGGTTTGAAGCCAGGTGGTTCTAATTTCATCCTAGGGCTGGACAGACATGGGGCATTTGTAAAAGGAATTTAAAGTACCTCATCATCTCCATCAGCAATGCTGAGAGTACCTTGGCTGTGTGGAAAGGTTTTCACCAGCTGGGTTGTCTCTATTCCCATGATTTATTTTCCCATCCATTTAGAAATATACCGATTTTTTTCCCCCTACTCATTTTCAAAACACTCTCCCGAGGGGGATTTTCACAG
This sequence comes from Falco peregrinus, assembly GCF_023634155.1. NCBI lineage: Eukaryota > Metazoa > Chordata > Aves > Falconiformes > Falconidae > Falco > Falco peregrinus. The sequence continues at coordinate 87,866,103 of NC_073726.1, read as the reverse complement.
TCCTTCCAAATCCACCTTTGCCTTCAAGTCTTTGTTTCTTTCTAATGACACCTTGTTTCACAGGTGTGTGACTCTAATGACACCATGTGTTTTGTCCTTTATAGCTTTCTGGCTCAGGATTGCCAACAGAGAATAGTATTGCTGCCCGCCCCGCCGCAGACGCATGCTGTCAGACATGCACAGATATTCACAGCGTATACTTCTCACAAATGCCCTGCCTGCAAGCACTCCAAGCACTTTGCCTCTGCTCCCCACTCATGGTTTCAATGAAGGAATAAAGGCAGACAGATATCAGTCTTTCCAATTTCAGCAGATTATTATTATTTCTCTGACTATTGTGGGGAATTCAGCCTTGCAATACAGAACAGGCATTCCCCATGTTTTTTAGACTTAAGTCATGCATTAGAGTATTAAATGGGATGAAAACATGAGTTTTTCATGCTGGTCTGCTACAGACAGATAATGCTCAGCTTGTAAACTCCCACTGAATCTACAGGACACACTATGATTCACCCCAATAATTTAGCAGCTCCTGGGCAAGTAACAGCTCAGCTGCATATTGATGAAAGGACACTGTTCTAATAATATTCCCATTGGGAAGCATTCGAAAGAGCTACTCGGAAGCAGAGCCACTGGCCTCTTTGCTGTCTGCACCTGGTTTTCAATACTGGCTCAGGTCACAAAAGAAAGAAAACTAGCTGGCTGAGAAAGATAGCAAGCGTTTATTCCTGGGTGGGAAGAGGATACTTAGGCCATCGCAACTGAGAGATGCCATCTGGGGAAAGGGCCAGGACCAGAAGAGCAGAGAGAGGGGACAGCCTATAAACACATCCGAAAAGAGTGCAGCAGGAATAAGGGAGAAGAGGCCACTGCCGCGAGCGCTTGTGGCACTGGAAACACCACATCTGTGAAAAGCGGGGGAGAGGACTGGCCACACGGGCAGCGATCGCTGGAAAACAGACTAGGAGTGGTCATTTCCACAGTGTGAGACAGGGTCAGGCATACACGTGACTGAAGCAGTGCCAGTGAACCGAATGCTTGGCCACTGGCATGCCAGACGGTACCCACTAACTCCCCACCTGGGTGTGAGCATCAATTCCCCCACCCTAGGACTGGTGCCCACCTGGGATCATTCCCCAGGTAAACTGGGGTGAGCTTGAGTGGGTATGATGGCCAATTAACGAGCAGCCCTAAATCATCAAGGAAAAGAGCCACTCCACACAGCTGAGCAGAGGTGAGGGTGGGTCAGGGAGTGAGACTAGGTGCCAGGATGCTGATGTAGGGGGTGAGTGGAAAAGCCTGTGAACTAATATGCAACTGGTATTAATACATAGAATTCAGAACAAGGAGGTTTTGTGCTCCTGATGGTGCTCAGGGACAAAATGGTTGTTAGACCTATCACAGGGGCACAGCTGAGCAGTTGCATCTTCACTTTCCCAAGTACATTAAGTGACACAGTACAGAAAGTGGACTTTCATGTTCATCTCAGTTTGTCAGAGAGCAGGTGATGGTTATATGTAAAGACAATGCAGACATAAGCACGCTGTAACTATTAGTGTATGTCTTTTGCTTGCATAGCTAACTGCACCGTGTGATCCAGCAGCTGGGGTAAGCTTTTCAGCCTATTCCAGCACAAGGAGATGGAAACAAACTGGAAGTCCCTTTAAACTAGCATGTCCCAGAACAGCTGTGATCCAGCCAGGGTAGTGCAGAGCTCCGCACAGGCTCATCCATCCTGCTCCTTTTGCAGTAAGTCCTGTGTGGCTCTGGCAACACATAACTACTAATACCTGGACCAGCTGGCATAAGGAGAGCTGGAGTATGCCTGTGTTACACTGTAGCCACAGCAACGTGAAGATACACTAGGTACTCCTTTATAGCACTTCGTAACACAGATGCCTGAGCTTTGATTCGGTTTGTGGCCCTGTGGCCAATTTTGAACAGCAGCAGCATTGGAAGACTAGAAAGACAATTTAGACATTACTACAAGACCTTAAAATTCTAGTCCTATATGCCCGATTCCTGCAAAACCATTAGTGAATGTCCAGAATTGTTAGTCCCTGGACAAAGATGAAAACCGTTGACTGAAGGGAGATCTTTCTTGCCACTGGCCTTGCTGCTCTCACATCCCACGTACCTCCTGCACCAACCAGGACAGCTGTCATGACGCCTCTGACTCCGGAGGAGTTACCCTGTTACCCGGGCTATGCAGCCCAGCGAAGGCTTATCTCCTTCCCACTGCTAGCGGGAGGCCAGGGCACAGCGAGCTGCAGGGTTGGCTCTCCTGCTATTCTGACAGATGAACTCACAGAGTGACTGCCAGCCAGCCTTTTACCTGGCAGGGAATGTGAGAGCACTTTTTCTCTCCAGGGAGGTCAGACTGAAACCTCTCACCCACACCTACCACATTAGAGAGCTAAAAGGCTCCTTTGCTATTCCGGTGACATCATTGTCCTCTTATCCCAGTTGGGATGACATCAGTTTGAGTCCTTGCCAGATCACAAGGTTTACAATGGCAAAATGTATTTCCAACAGGGTGCTTTCAGCATAATTTCAGATACAGAAGATAAGAAACATGAGGCTGGGGCAGAGGTGGAGTTTAAGAACGTGGATGGAAGAAATGTACTAATAGTTTGTCTGTGCCAACTGTGGCCCTCAGGAATCTCATTTCTATTCAGTCCTTCCCCACTGAAGCATTCCAGGCATTTAAAATGACTTACTTTCAGACTACTGGCCTGCAGCTACTTCTGGGGTAGGACACGGTGTCCATATAGTATGTGAGTCATGTTGTATAACAATGGGTTGGGTGAGAAACAGATTGTTCAGAGGGAAACTTCTGTTCACACACAAAAAAAAAAAAAAAAAAAAAAAAGACAAGGTCTTTTCATCTGTGGATTACACACACAGCAGATAAACCTTAATTAAGGAAGCTGCTCAAAAATAACCTGTATACAGTGAAGCTCCTGGAAAGCAATTTGTCTTCCCTGGAAAGCTAAAAGGGTGAGTCAGCCCTGCCAGGATGCATTCAAAAGCATCTCAGTGGAAAACAAGAAATCTGTCTGTCTAATCTATCTGCCATGCGTGTATGACATCTTGGTTGTAGTACTGTAGCTGGAATAAAGTGACTATTAATACTAGTGTTTGTACAGAATCTAGAGCTTCAAGCCAGGAATCGGGCCTGGTAAAGATAGGTTTCATATATTGGTATTCCACCACACACCCCCTTCATTTACATAGTTATGTGAAACAAACTCATTCTAGTACTTAATATTGACATATTCATGATACTGTAAGTGTGCATGTGATGTATTGTCATTTTATAGAGAGCAAACGTCCTCTGTTTCAAGTGTGAAACAAATCACAGATCCTTCAATGGCAGAAGGGCTTGAAATCAATGAGGCTGGTGGATACACAGCTGTATGGTTGTATGAAAGGACATACATAGTCAGACATGTCCATTTTTTTATTTGGACCATCCCCACATATCCACTGAAGCCAGTGTGCAAAGCTTTGCCTTTTTGAAACATACTGTTAGGCTTTTATGTCTCTATCTACACGGCCTGCAACATCTTTCCAGTCCTAGAGGGATGATCCTCTCACCATCTCCATCTGCTTGTCTGCCACACCTCCAGGTTTCTAGGACATCCTTTCCCAGGCAGACTGTTCCTGTAAGTGAGACTTTGCTTGCTATCACATAGCTGAGAGAGTAGGAGATAAGAAATTAATGTTTGAGACACAGGTAGGGCAGAGGTTAGTTCTTAGGTACCAGGAACATGGAAATTACATGGAGCCATGACCCCAGAAAGGTTTCTAATCTCTAGCCTCCTTTCCATCTTCCATCTCCAAACCCACAGCATACAGAAGGGCAGAGAGTGAAGGAAGTGTAACTATAAACTCCAGGCCCTTCTAAAAGTTCGACACGCTGGTACATCAGGAAAGGAGAAATGGAGAAACTAGATGTTTTCCAGATGTTCCATGTGTTTGTAGCCACACGTGGGCAAAGAGCAAGGAAGGACAGGACTGAGTCTTTGGTCCTTGCTTGCTGTTTGTTCACTCATGTCTTGTGATATACCTCATTGCCAGACCTTGGGAAAATAATCACATAGTTTTGTATTTGGGATGGAGAGATCAAGAATGAACTTACGGTTCCACTAAAAGGTCTTTCAATATTGTACGGTCTCCTCTGCCCCTGCCTATAGCTCTCCCTTCCCTGGTGTTTCTCTGCCCACCGAGACACCGCATGTGTCAGCCTTCCTAATGTTCATCCCAGAATCACCCAGTCATCACTCTGGTATCCTGCTCCTTTCTGTCCTTAGATAGGAGCTCCTTTTTAACGGGATATCAAATCCCAGAGCTCTTTGATTAGCATTGCTTTCTTCTGGCATTCTGAAACCTGTGTGCCATGAGTCCAGATTTAGGACTTACACAGCTTTCACCAGAGAAGCCATCAATACTGACCAGATTGTGAATACCGTAGGACCACTGACAGTTACCAATAACCTGCTTCACAACCCAAGGGAGATATGATACCTGATTATTAAGAAATAAAAACAACATGTGTTCTCCATGCAAAGATACAGGGACCCCAAGTCATTCCTTTTTCATACTGCTAAGGTATGTGAGTAAATCGTTCCTCCAGTTAGCTGGGTGAGGTAGCGCGGAATCAGCTAATAGCCTGCAGTGCTTGTGGGGTGAAGGTGCATCTCGGCCCATGCTCTAATCTTCACTAGAGCACGAAGTATGTTCCTACTGATGTTATTCAAGGTCACTTGGGCCCAGACACACAGAAATTTAGGCACCTGACTCGCACTGATTTCACAGGACTGAGTCACGTCAATGCTTTTGGGGGCCCGGCTCTACATGACCTGATTTATCTCAGAGACAGCATTTAAGGAGAAGAATGCATTAAAAAAAAAAAAAAGCAAAAAGCAGATGTCTCCCCAGAAGGACTGAAGCATGGACACATGAGAGAGAGAAAAGGCTTTCACGCCTTGTGAAGTGAGGAAGCAATTTAGCACAGAGAACAGCTTTTTTTAACCCAGTTAAATGGTGTGAAGACACCTGGCTAGAGGATGGCACTTCTCAGCGCAGCCTGTCTGCAAGGCGAGGAAACAGAGTTCCTTTTTTTTCCCCCCAGGATGACTACGGTGGTAGTGGGTAAAACACCCTCGAGAAAGAAAAGGTTAATTCATGTCTCTGATGACTTATGCAGGATGGTTCCCCGGGGCATGACTAGCAAGGTTTCAGCCCTCCAGTTTCAAGTCTTCTAAGAATGGAGTTTCCATCCTTTCCTCAAGATCCTTTCACATGTAGGAAACTTCCCCTCTATTTTATGGTTTCTGGAATGGAATAAGCTAATGATGGTCAGGCAGATGGGTGGATGTTACTGGTGACTGAGAAGAGAGGTAGAAAATACTCCAAGTGAGACCCATTTAGGTATTTTCAGTGTGCCTTCTCAATAAATCCATTACACATTTCTCACCCGTTTTGTAACTCTTCCTCATATTTGTCACCCTGCTTCTGTTAAGCTGGTGGTCAAACATGGTGTCATCTACCACCTTGAAACTCCTATAGCTCCAGTGGTTAAACACAGAAAGGCACTCAGTACTGCCTATGCTGCCTTTGCAGACTGGCTGAAAGAGCGAGCCTTGCCCCTGAAGATGATGCAAAGTGGATGACATCCAGGACTCATGCTTTCTAGAGCAGAGTGGCACGTGGATGTCACTGGGGAAAAACACTTGCCTTGGGTCTGATCTGGGCTCTGTGGAGCACAGGACATGTTCACTTGTCACAGCACTATCAAAACTAGCCAGCTGCAACAAGGCTTTTACCATCCCATACCATGTTAACTTCAGTAAGTAGTTCTCACACCCTGCCCCAGCACAGCCACCGATCCCCCAGAAAATTTCAACAGTTCATCTACTGGCCATGCCATTTCTTCATGCCAGTCCACCCTGCTTCTTGCCTTTGCTGCATCTTTCTCCTTGTCTCTCCTACATCCAGGATGCGCTCTCTCTCCTCCCTCTGCTTCTTCCAGGTCTCTCTTCCTTAGCTGCTCCTCTTCCCTACCCCTCAGAGCTATTTAACTACTTAGCAGGAACCAGCCACACCAGCACCTTATCCACGTCAGCCAACCCACCGCCCCTGAAGCCAGCCCACAGCTGTATGTTATCAATGATAATTAACTGCCTTCATTCCTCTACGTTCACTTATCTTTCAATTCAAAGCACCCAAAGTCCCAGAGACAGGACTGGGTTGTGGCATGCCAAGGTGATGCTTTTATAGTTAATGTCAAGGGCACGTGTATATCCTGGGGTATGACCTAAGTGTGTGAGGACACTTGAGGACACGAGGTCTGTGTGGACTGTGTTGAAGGCCTTGGATGTTGGGCACGATCAACATCTATGCTTTTTCTTCAGGTTGGACCCTGGCACATACTATGCTGTCAGTTGTGCCTAGCCTTCTTTTTGGAAGGAAATACTTGTGTCGCTCCAGAAGGAGCCAGCCAGCAGGCATTCAGATCAAGGGACCAAAGCCTGGAAATGAAGCAGGAAGGTATCCAAGCTGACAGTGTAAATCCACTCCCAAAATAGACCATGTTGATGAAATTCAGCAAAAGGACATGGTGAAAAATTTCCTTTGAACTATGCTTTGATTAGAAAAGTCCATTCAAAGAATATGTGATTTCTGCTGTAGACAAGCTTGGAGGTCATTGAACTGAAAAGAAATTTTACCTATGTGGTTTGAGCGGTCCTGTTCAGGGCAGTTTGGGCAAGAATGGTTGCTGCTATGTGAATTATTTTAAAGTAACATCTTCAGACTCTGAATCGTATGGTCTGCTGACCGTCAGTGGGTAACGAAACCCTGAATCATTGATTACTCTCCCTCCCTCCCTTCTCTCTCTTGCTGTCTTTCTTATTGCTTGCTTAGTTTGGGACTCCGCAAAAAAATTCAGGGAATTGCTATTAACCTCCGGTGACTGAGAGTGCCTGCCCCCATGAGGGCTGGACACATTTCCTTCTGCTCTAGCTGCAGCCAAGGGCCAGAGGCTAATTTACGGCTCAGAGCTGCTTCCTTGAGATTTGGTGCAGGCAGCTGCTGGGCCTCCTCCAAGTCCAGGCTTATCAAGGTCCCTAGAAACATTTCCACAAGAAGCAGTATCTTGTGTCCTGCAGCTCCTACCCTATTCCCTCCATGGAAACACGGGGCTGCATCCAGCTCTGGGGATGGAAAGTATCCCTACTTGTCCCCAGCCTGAGTAAACTGCAGGCAGGGATACTACAAGCCCTTCCACTGCTTGTCTCTGAGGTTACCTTGGCCTTCCCTGAATGCATCTAGAAATTGTGAGAAGTTTTATGCTGGGACCATCAGTCCATGGGCAATTAGACTAGCTCAGCATCCGCTTGTGTTCCTTGTTGGCTTGCCCATGGTTTTTGCAGCCAGCAGAATAACAATGAAAGGCTCAAGTTCCAAGTCCATCCAGTCTCTGAATCTTCTTTTTAACCTGCCTGTTAACCTTGAATCTGCTCTGGTACCTCCTTCTAGTAGTGACGGCCAACGCCGTGGAATATCTCAATCCAGTGATGAGAGAGCGCTAAGCATCAAGTAGCTCCCTCCCTGCTTGATGGCAAGCTCAGGGCTGTACTTGTTCTATTATTATTATTATTTTAGTTTATGTCACTGGAAATGGGGGCAATCTGAGAAAGCATTTGCGAGTTCATTGAAGTTAAACAAACATTCCCAGCAATCAGGGAAAGCAAGGCACAGACTAATTCCCAGTGGTTTGGGAAGCTTCTTAGAGGGTGGGCTCTGCTATTGCAGCAGCAATCTCCCCTCCCCTCCCCCCCACCCCACCCCCCAACCCCAGTGCATCCCCAGGCTTTGCCCATGCAGGGGTGGGCAGGGAAGGGGAGATGTGGGGCTGAAACCCAAGGTGGGTAGAAGGGGCACTACAAGGAGCTGGTGTGGTAGGGTGGAAGGCTACGGGAGGGAGAAGACAGAGCTCGAGGCAGAGAAGGAAAGGAATGAGAGTAGAGGGAAGAACAAAGGAACTAAATGAAGAGGAGAAAAGGAAAGAAAAAGAGAGGTAAAACCTGTCCAAAGCCAAGGCGCTGAATGGAAGACAGGCAAATAAGTAAGAGGCACAATGACAGTGATGAGATACAGAGGAGGGGAGAATGCAAGGGAGAGAGAATCACTGATCCACATCCAAAGGGTGTGACAGTGGGAAATACCAAGAAAAAACAGGCAGCTAAATAGCTGAGCAGGGTCTCCTGGAGCAGATATGCATGACTGACTATGCTACAGCTGAAAGAGGTGTGGGCAATACTCTCTCTGGCCCGAGCCGCCTTGCTGCACAACCCTGGCTGTCATTTCCATGAGCACTGGGCTAGCAGTGGCCCTGAGGACCCTGTGTCAGCCTCTGGACAGTGCTCAGCTGGGGAGCTGCCCCTGTCAGTAAGCGGGCTGACTGGGATGTGGGTGAGTCAAAGTGTGATAGCTCTGGGCTGAGCCTTACCCGCTCCCCCACTCCTCACAGCGGAGGAGGGAAGTGAGATGGAGCAGCTTCTCCAAGGCACCAAGGAGATATGAGAGAGGAAATCCACGTGGGGAATGCAAGTTGTTCAGTCCTTTGCTTGTAGCTTTGTGTCACCCTACTTGTAAAACGTAAAGGGCGATGCTTACTCTTGCCCCTGAAACCTGACGTTTGGCTGTGGTGCTGCAGGGGAGGCAAGGTGCTCTCATGAATATCCTGTTCAATTATCACAGACCATCCCATCAGCATCCCATCATCAGTCAACTAAGGTTTCAATGAGGAAAATATTTTGACTCTGCTCCCACCTCCTCTGTCTTCTCACAGGGCTCTACAGTGAACTTCTGCTCCACAGAGCATCTGGACAGTGGTATTTCTACAGGATCTTTCACCCCCCACTGCTTTACACCTAGACCTGCACAAAGAAGAAAAGGTCTCTCTCGTCCTGAACTGCAGCTACTGCTGGGGTGAAACCCTATAGCTGCTACTTGCGCCCACAGCCACGTACAGCAGTTGAACTTCAGGGGGGACAGGGGTGTGTATCCCACCTGAAATGACAGGGTGACCTGAAGAAGATAGCAACAAGGATTCTTGATCAGGATCTGGCAAGGACAGTAAAGTCAGCACTGCCTTTCTCACTGTTCATTTTCCTCCTGGAAATGAACTTTTGTCTTTTGTTTTTCTAATCTGAAAGAGAGCCTAACCCACAGCACCACCTTTAGCCAACAGCTTCCTCATGCCCCAAGGAGCAGAGCACAATCTTTCCAATCACCAGAGCTGCCCCCAGCAAAACCAAAGTAACCAGAGTTGCAGGTCTATGTAATTTGATAAACTGGCTCTAAAGCAGCTCCACCTAAGATATCCTCTTTCATAACCTATTCAGCTTTTGTTCCAGGTAGACCAATCCCACATCCCCACTGCAGAGCTGAACTGTGTGTGTACCAGGACTTTCTATCCCCAAAGAGAAGGAATCCATAGCAAAGGCTTCTACCTATTGGTATAGGCTCCATCTCCTCACTGGGGCAGCTGGCTTTTTCTCAGTTTCTGGTTCTGACGGGTTCCATGGGTCTCGGTGGCATGGCCTCTCCTTACCAGCCAGGACTAGCTCTGCTGCTTGCTCCATGCGACTGCCTGACCCCGCTAACACCAGCTCCACTAGGACAGGGTGTCAGCCTTGCTGCTGGAAGGAGAGAATGATGGTGGTGCATGCTGGCTCTGATTGTCGTAGAAGCTCAGTTTATTGATTTATGTTGGGGATCTTCATGCCCACCTGGGCTTGACTGACCCAGAGATTGCCCTCATGTATCCACATGTACTTCTTCCTCTGGCTTGTCCTGGACATTTTCTCCACCCGCCTTTACTTCAGTGCTACCATTGGTACTGATGTTTGCTCCACAGATTTTCTGCAAGGTGGCTGATAGGGCTCTCACAACATCGTGTGTATGAATTCACAACAAGCAATGGGTAAGACATGGACTCCTCTCATGGATCTGAATTCTTCACAACAGCAGCATCTCTTGGATGCTGGAGACCTTATAGAAAACCTTCTGTGAAATCACTCTTGGCCTACATTTTTTTCCCTGGTTCCTCTTACATGGTTGAAGTACAAGCACAGAAAGAAGGAGAGAGATCTTGTATTTCCTCCCCACTTAGTTACTAGTTCGGGTGAGAACGGGAAGAGTTAAATCTACTCTTAAGATATCAGATATAGAAGACAGGTCACTGGTCCTACCATAAACTCTTAGATACCGCTGACTTACAGCAAAGCGTGAGAAGACCTATACCACCTCTCTCTATTCCTCCTATCCCAAACTTTGTACAGCTTGTTAACAAACAGTTGTACTGAGATCTTACTGGAAGGCCAATGCCAAATGCAATGTTGGATGGTGAAAGTGGAGTGTAATTTCATTGATTTTAGTAACATTTTCACTTAGGAATAGTTTTTACAAGACCTCTGCGGTCTGCTGCTCCAAACGACTTGTGAGAGGAGACATTGTTTCATTTCAGAAGGACTCTGAACTTAATTGAATTAGTGTTTATAGCGTTGCAAGAGCTTCAGATGCACAGCAAGGTAAAGCATTGTGCAATATTTAAGCTGCATTCTTCTCTGTTCCCTCCTGCCAGTGTAGGATGAGAACACCCTCAAAGGAGGCATAAGTGTCTGTCAGAACCTGAAAAGCTCTCCAGAGGGGACCTGTATGACACAGCTTTTTTTCACCTGAGAACCTGGGTGTGACTGCCTGGGACCACATTCAGCTTGTGTAACTTCAGTGCTTTCCAGGGTCCATAAAACTGATGAATCAGGCCCGATGATTGCAGCTGTCACTCCTGAGCGGCACAGTGCCGAAGGCATTATGTTGTGCCATACCCCTCTCCCATCCTTCAGGTAGGGTTGTCACCAGAGCACAGACATGGCTTTGATTGGAAAGATCCTTTGGGGCCACAGGCAGCTGAACACCAGACCCAGTAGCCTCAGGGCTTAATCACTTATTCTAGAGACTGGCACCAAGCTATGGGAAATGCACACGTGGCTTCGAGCCATTTTGTTTCCTACTTTGCTCCTCTGCTGTATACAGCCCTATTGAAAAAGCGGGGAGGGGGAAGGCAAGCCTGCAGTGTATGCTGCGATAGACCCTTTGTGGACACTGTTAAGTTAGCGCTAAAAAGACCTCCAGCCAAAAGGAACACGTTGAATAGAATGTGCTAGGGGAAAAAAAAAGCCACAAGTGTTTGGATTCACCACTTACAAGGGCTAGTATGTCACAGCCACATTTAAGTAGTCACCCAGAGCTTCTCCTAAGCTTTCTGCTGCAGGAGAGCTGTTCTTTCTCGCTACTTTTTTCACTCCCTGGGCTTACCATCTTTAAGTTATTATTAAAAAGGACTTCAATAACCTTTAAACATCTTGGTCCTAAAGTCTTCTGGCTTTTTTCCGTTCCTCAGTCAGGAGGCATAGCAGTAGCCTCAAAGCACTGCACATTGCAATGTGCTTTCCCCAGGCACACAGTTTAGATCACTGTATCTGGTGCACCTGTAGCACAGCCATCCTGTGATCTACAGCCATCCTGTATATCCAGGCACCCCTGGAGCCCTCCCTGTAGAAGGCTTTACTCAGCAGCCCCCCAGCAGAGATGTCGAGGGAAAAGGCACTCCTGGCAAGGATGAGGGGATGGCTGGGCAGGCAGGGTGCACCAAGCTCCTTCCACTTCTTCCTGCTCTTCTGCAGATGTGATACTGAAGGAGTGTTTTCATCCTTAGAAGCACTTGTGAGTTTCTGGAATAGGAATCTCTATTATATAATAGAAATTCATAGAAAAAATAGAAAATCATAGGATCACATGCAAAGCCAGACAGAAAGCACTGGGAAGTGTGCGCAGACGAACTAACACCAGAAAATGTGCAGTGTTTCCTCTTCTGTTAGTAAGGGTCACCTCACACTACACAGCTTTGTCACACACTGAAAAGTAAATAATTAGAAATCTCCAGGGTCCTCTAGGATGCTCCTGTACACTGCAGCAGGGATGATTTTCTTCTGCTTTAAACCCCCCAACACACACATACAGGAGCAGTGTTTTTTACCAGTCTTTGGACATTCCCTCCAAAGATGATTCTCTGGGTTTCTCTGTCAGTTTATTCCTTTGTTGAACTAAAGAGTTCCTCCCAGAGTTTTGACCAGCCCCCTGCATCCTGTCCATGCTGAGAATAGTTTGTTTCTGCTTTCTTGGTAACGCTTCTTAATACCTCAATAGCTCTCACCTGTCACATCATCCTTCTTTGCCAGATCACTTTTCCTTCGCAGTCTTAAGCCCTAATCAGAGATCTTTCTTTGGTTACTGAATTTACATTTTTCTACTGAGAAATGATTAAAATGTCTCCCCAGCTTTAATGAATAATGAAACACTATACGCACAAAAATAATAATTAGCAATATAGCTAAAAATAACAATGTGTGGATCAGACTCCCAAAGGCAGCAGGAAAAGCTGCAGCCATGAACATGGATGGTGCTGAAAATAGCTATGCATTTAAGGAAAAAAAGAAAAAAAAAAAGAAAGAAAGAAAAAAAGAGAAGAAAAAAAAAGGAAAAAACCTTAGGGGAACTTGTGAATGGCCGAGTGTCGTATAGATAGATAGCAGTCCACACAGATTGTTAAACACAGTCCTGAGTCTGACTGCTGTAATTCCTGTCAGCCTCCCCCAAATTCTGACTGCTGTAATTCCTGTCAGCCTCCCCCAAATGCTGTTCAGCACATTTAGTTTTCTGAGGATGTCAAGAAGTTGGGTAGCTGGAGCAGGCTAGGACAAGATGGAGCAGAAGGATGTCAAACACTTTTCAGAAGTTCTCCAAGCATTTCCATCAGGCTGCTATTGTCCTAATGGTGAGCTTCCAGATGAAAGAAGAGGTGCCCACTGTGAGAAGAGGCAAATGCATGAGGATTTATGATGATGACAAGCATTATTATTTCTACATCCTCGGGATATATCTCCCTTGTGGTGCTGAGAAAGGAAGCAATGAAACAAGCAACAGGAGTCAAGACAAAGGGAGTGTGCTAAACACAAGAAAGGGCACAGTCAGCATATTGGTTTGCAGAGGAAAAATAATCCAGATAATATAGGAACCAGCTTGCTTTGTCCTAGCACCTTCTAATATATAGAGCCATTTCTTGGTAGAGAGACATAATTCATGATTCTTCAGGAAGTCACAGGACAAGGCTGGTTTTTGCCAGTACAATTTATTGACCCATTAACAATAAAAATACTAAGCCCTTCATAAGATACATCATTGGAGTTAAGCAAATTGTAGGTCTGCTCAAATGAAGCAAAGATTATGATATGCAAATGTCTACATTATGTGGCCAGGTTATGTCATTAGTTGTACTCTGCTTTTCAGAATAACTGGTCCCTCAGCCGTGAAAATAGACAAATCATGGAAATTCCACCATAGTGAATGATTACCTATCTAAAATTTTAGCCCAGGAGTGTGGCTTTTTTTTTTTTTTTAGTAACTCTTTCTTCTTCCTCCTTCCCAGTCAGAGAGAGGAAATCATATTATATAACAAACTGGATGTCACTCACACACACACACATATATATATAAACATCGTGGAGTGAGTAGTTTGCAAGAAATCCACCATCTGAAGTCAGTTTGCATAACCACTTCACTAAATCCTGCTGAAATGAAATCAGAAATCAATCCTAGATACAGAATATTTTCAAACAGATTAAATTCAACAAGAGTAATTTGATCCCTTTCAGAAAGAATGAAGTACAAATGCACAAACACTGCCTGTACTCTTTCAAACCAGTCACTAACTCAGGGCTTTGGGATAAGCCTTAGTAGCAGCTGAGAGTACTCAGTGCAGAACTGGAGCACCTATTGGGGCTTTCAGGTAACTAACATTTTGATCTCAGTGCAAAGCAGAGGAAAAAAAGTTTCCACCTATATGTTGCTCTGGTTGCAGAGGCAATTATTTTGAAGCCTGAAGAAAATACAACGCATCCCCCAAGATGCCTGCTTTCCAGATTGTACTCCCACAGCACTTTACAAACATTCATGAATTATTAACATTTTAGTATACAATCCTATGCTTTAGCTCTTGTGGGTCAACATAAGCTTGACTGAAAGAAGATGTAAAGGACCAGGTTTTAAGGAACGAATGGTGGGTTCTTGACAAATGCCTACTTGCCTTAATCCAATTGAAACCACTGCAAATTAGGCAACAAGGCTCTCTGAAAACCCTGCTAGGCTCCTGCCTGTATAAATCGTATTTGTTAGAACAGTTCTGTAAATTGCCTGCTACCACCTTGCCACTGTTTGGCACTAGGCTTGTAAATACTTGCTGAAAGATTGCAAAGTAAAACAAAGGAGCTTAAAGATGACTTAAAGCATTAGTAGGAAATCTGGATATTTGAAGCTTAGAAAATTCACAGGTACAAAGGGATTACACCTATTTTTTGCAGTTGGAAGTTGGAAAGTTAAAATGCAAGAAGCAGAGGCTTGGCAAAGGAGAACAGAAGATCTCAGCATTAGGGCAGCTGACAGATGGCTGTCCTACGACACTGCCCTACCTTTGCTGCTGAATTCTTCTGTTAGTGGAGCCCATACTTTTCACAGGGTGGTTCCTAGTGGCGTGTTCTGCACCTCTGAGTAGCTGGCTTCAAACACCTTGAATCTGATTTGGAGCAGTGCTGAGCACTCAGAGCTGCAGCTGACAGTAATGGGAGATGTTTTCAGCTATGTGCAATTGAAAATAAAAGCTACTAATAAAAGTCAGGTCCTCCGTTTCTCAAATTCAGCACATAAAATGAGGAAGCCCTACTGACCAAAACTCTCTTTTTGCACCTCGGTTGTCCGTCTGCAAAAAATGAAGTAAAAATACTCAGCTGTCTCACATGGGTGTTGGACAGATTTACTAAGTAACATTAGGGATGTGCTCAGAATCAAAAGACAACCCAGGAGAAAATTAGTATTTCTGGTTTCAGAGCAGAGTTTGAATAGTATTTATTGAGCAAAGCTGTGGGGTCACACGCTGTCTTATTACGAGAAAACAAAATATTGAATAACTGCTCATTAAGTGAGCACTGTCCATTCTGTGACCTGAATGCAGCAGGAATCCCTGGAAAGAAAAACGTGTTCCTGTTATTAGAAGTGTACTGAAATACATTCACAAGAGGAGATCATGCTGAGGTTGTGCAGGCAATTGCATTTCCAATATAGGCTTATTTTTTTAATACTTGACTTAGCAGCCATAATAACTTTCTTTTAACATAGTTTCTCTGCGGTCTTTTTCACACATATACTAGGTTATGTTGTAGCTGAAAACTAAATCTGTTTCTGCTCCTAGTAACGTAGGATAATTCAACTGTTAACCAGATTTCACTTTCTAAAATGCAATTAACTAAACCATGGGAGTTCAAATCTCTTGGCCTCATGAGCATCTTAAAAACACCCAAACCTTCCACAGCCCTACTCAGTACCTTAGGTAAGGTGAGGGATTTTTCAACAAGTAGCTCCCAGGTGGAAAACAGCAGTGGCTCCCCAGGGTCCCAGCACCCAGTGTGGGATGGGATGAGACTGGGTGCCCAGCTGAGTCCTAGAGCTCGTAGGGATCTGTTGGCCTCAGCAGCCACTAAGAGCTTCCTCCCACATGGAGATGCTGATAAAAAATCAGTCCTAAAATCAGTAGTGTACTCTCAGTAATGTGATGTATCTCCATTGTGGGAGTCATAATTCAATCGCTCAGTATCTGCCTGTGACTTAAAAGCCAAAAGCTGGCCATCCTTGAATTAGGTGAGGAAGGATTAGCAGTGGAAAACGAAACATTTTTCTTAGCAAAAAATAAATTAATAGAAAGCAAGTCTTATCTGGCAATTTAATGAGTGCACAATTACTGCATCAGGGAAAAGCCCCCTAAAGATTTAATCATTTAATATGTACAAAAAGCTACTGAACAGAGAATTACTTTGTTCAAAGGATCAGTTATACCCTAGCCTAGTTTTTAGCAACTCAATAGCTCGCCTGCAACATCAGAGCTGGAATAGCAGGGGTGCTGCAGGGCAAAAGCACAGGGTGTTGATAAAAGTGGAGCAAAGGAATGACAGAAATCCCGTTCAGCAGTTTCCTGCGCTCTGTATAACTGAGCGCTATTTCACTGCCACTGGCAGCGAACTGACCTCCTGTTTACACCACAGTACTTGAAACTTGTGTTTTTTTAAAAACTGTGCACCCATCTCCAATTCTGATTAGCTTCTCCAGGAATTTCTGCGCTGCTCGGAGTTTTCACAAACAAATTTCCAAACAGCAGAATCGCTCTGTATGGTACCCCTCAGAGCTACTCGGCATACGCTCATCTGCTGCGCCTGACAGCAGGAGAAGCTTAGAGGCAAGTACCCAGGAGTGAAGTTGAAAAATTACAGGTTGGGGATATCAGCATCAATGGTACCATACTGTGTGAAGCTAAGAGGCAACGAATCAGATGTGAAAGATGGAACTGAATGGGGCTGGATATAAGGAGGCAGAGCAACAAGGAGCACATTTTGCTCTCTGCAAGGACAGGTCAGAACCACAGAAGAGAAAGAGAAGAAAGCAAGCCCTACCAGTGGGCTCTCTTACTGCATTTTACGAGATGGGAAGCCTGACTTTAGCTTGATAAGGCCCCTTCAGCTCTGGAGTGGGTGCTTACAAGACACAGTATTATCTGCTGTGGTCTGTGTTTCTCCCATGGGGAGAAGCCGCCAGTGGAGCCACATGATTGTAAATGCTTCCAACAAAATTATCTCCTGACTAGTCCAGTGCATTTTCTGCGTCCCCCTAAATTTCTGTGCTGTAGCAGTATACACTTCTTTTGTGACAAAACCAGAAGCAGGAGTTGCCCCAGGGGTAGGCTGAAACCCCACCTGATTTGGGAGCAATAGGGACTACCAAATCTGCACCATCTCACAAATGCTAACACGAGATCTGCACTTCCACGACCTTCTGGGCAAACGTGCATCACGTTTGACCCAGAGGGACAACCACAAATTCAATTTGCAAAGGGAACTCTTTCCTCCCTGCACTGACAGCCTCCCAGTTCCACTCCTAACTAGCAGAGGGACAGTATCCTTCCTCCAGACCTGCCAACAGGACCTTCTTTTTTGGCTACCTACACTGCCTCCATGAAGTATCTCTCTGGATCAGTCTGCCTTGACCATCAACTGTGTATCAGTCCTGACAGCCAGAGGTTTAACTCCAGAGAAGCAGGAGGAGGGTTTCTTAAGCTGCCATGGAAGGCAGGCTCAGCAGAAGGTCCTCAAAATAGGAGACAGGGTATCCTCATAAGGCATAGGCTTCAAGCCATAACCAGTGATTAGATGTGGCAGGTTTACAGTGTCATGCCATGCTGGCACATCTTAGGACAACAGACATAAGCGCAGCTCTTCTTCCATGCTTACAGAGTGCTAATGAATTGCTGTTTTTCCAGGACTTCCGAATTTCTGTACTAGAATTTCTGTATTTCCATTTCAGTCTCTGCTAAGAAAAACTCTCCCTTGAGAATGTTAGGCTGCTTTGTGCCTCCCACGGGAGAAGTAAACTTTTTTCTGGAGATAATTCATGGACACAGAAGCCTAGGAGGCAACTTATCAGTCCATCAGCAGCCAGCATACGTAGCAATAGTGGGAAAAAATCCCACCTGTGCTTGGCCTGAAAAACTCTGTCCCATCTTGGGCACCAGAGCTTTAAGGGAGGAAATACAGACATCCATAGTCTCCGCAACAAGAACAGCACATTCAGACTAGGGAGAAACCCCAAGCAGGCTCTCATTAATAAAAGTGTATGACCATGTATCACCAAGGTTCTTGCCTCTTCTTGGGTTCCCTGTTAGGCCCAGCTTGAAGGCTCTGTCCTCTTTCTTAAACCCATCCTGGTCTGGAGCTTCCACAGAGTTCCATGCAGACTGCCTTTCCTGGTGCAAGCACAACCTCCCCATCTGGAGGTCCTCCAGGGCAGCAATCAAAAGCCTGAACTTCATGAAAACAGCACCAAGGTTGGGACATAGGACCTGTGATACCATAGACCAGCTTGCTTCTTCAGCTCTCCAGCTCTGCCCTTCCTCAGGAGATCCTCCCATAGAGTCCTGTAGGCAGGTACACACCCGACTCCCACAGTCACAAATACAAAGTGACTGGCAAATAAAGCAAATTGTTTGCATTACTCAAGCTATTTCTGCCAGGTGAGAAGGGAAGAAGAACAAACACTAGCTTTTCCTGTCATTTGCAGATAAATTCATGCAAGGCAAGTGAATACTAGTTTAAAAGCTATTGGTTGTATATAGAGAAAACAGGCAAAATTACTTCAGTAGATAATTCCACTTTCTTCTGTGCCTCAATTTCCTCATATACAAAGGGAGTAAAACCAGGCTTGATTTGTTAAGGATTTAAGCTGACATCTTCTGACACCAGTGAAAAGTGTAGTACTAGTTTCAGTGGTAACACATTTGGCCCATTTTTGCCTAATCATTTTGCAACCCATCGTTCACAGGCACAAGTACAAAAGTAGCGTGAGTCATATATTACATAAAAAGCCTGTCTTACAAGCATCTTTCTGGGCACATGGTAAAGGTTGAAGCAGAAAACATTAAATGGAGGCTACCTGTGAAACCTTGCTTTGAGTCTCTTATGCATGTGCCTTATAATAAATAGTCCTTATCTTTTTTTTTTCTTGAAAGTCTCCCCCCACCCCAGCTACTACAAAGGATAGACAGAGCTCACTGAGTGGGTAGTGATTCTGTAATTTCCCGTTATCCTAATTTCAGGCATGGCAAAGTGCCTCATTTGCCACATATCATTCAAACCCATCACCGAATGCAGAATACTAATTTCCTCATGGTCTTTTTCTGTGGTGTTATTTGGCCATAATATCTCAGTGCTTCACGAGCCTTAATGGATGTTCTCTGAGGGAGGTAGGTGGGGTTGTTATCTCCATTTTACAGACAGTGAAATCAGACATAAAGAGGTCAAATGGCCAGAGCACCTACTAATTTTGGGTCCCTAATTTGCCATGTCTTGCATTACCATTTCCCCAGTTGTGTATGTGTTGAGAGCAGAACTCCATACAATGCCGATTCTGCACTTCTGCAAGTCAGACCCCAGGTGTCTCAGACTGAGAACCCAGAAAATGAGAACACACCAATTAGTGGCCACCCATAGAAAACCTCATTTATATGGCTTTTTCATATTACATAGGAACTCACAGCAAAAGGCAGGAAAAAGCCTAATTGTTCAGGGCAGTTTTGAATTGCCAAAACATGAGACCATTGTTCTGTTTTTGAACAGCCCCCTGCCCAATTCAATATATAACCTTTATCACTGGCAGTAAATGAAACAGGAGACCTATAGAAAACACCTTCGTTTACAGCAAAACTCATTCAGTCCGTAAGTATAGTCCATTCTGTGCACTGAATGAGACAGGGATCCTATTGAAAAAAGAAATTACCAGTATTTGATCTTATAATTAAGGACCACATAATTATGCCTATATGTGAGAGAAGACAAATTAAAGATGGACAGGCAACCCTTTTAATTAATTCTCTATACTCTAAGTGTTTGACTTTGAAAACTGAATGTACGCTAAAGTGTTTAAACTCTTTATTTTAAAAATGTAAACTAGAAAGGAAGAAAATAGGAAATTTCACCATTTGAAATCATAGTGGCATTCTTTTGCCTTACACTATAAAGGTGCAACTGCTGTTTATTAAATGGTTGCAAAACTCTTTACATTTTCAAAGCTTTATTCCTCCAATCTCAACAGATACAGTCAAGTAACACATTAAAAAAACATGGTGTCTATTTGAAGAAGATCCCTACCAAGAAAATTCTTATCCAAACAGGGAACACTCATCCAAATTTGATGTAGTTGAAAAGATTGTCTTTGACTATTACAATTTATCTCATCCCCAAAAAGTTGGGTAATCCTGACTATAGGCAGGGTGTCTTGTTCCACACACACCCCCCCTTGTGCGGTGTAAAGGCTTTGGAACAACCAAAGAAAGGATATCTTCCCGAGGGTTGTATGGACTCGGCGTGTGGTAATGGAAGGTACCACAGGTTAGCTTCAGTCCTATATTCTCATGCAGCAGTAGCTTTTCTGCTGCATGAGAATATATCCAGCGAAGGTGAATATTATATCTCAGCATGTTTTATTCAGTATTCCCAGCAACCGCTGGGACACATCATAATGGGAGCAGAGGGGATTAAGCACTGAAGGTGAGTGCTAGTAGGGCTACAGCACTCCAGCTGGAAATTTCTGAGTGGCTGCCATATAAATGCTTTGAGACAATTCATGTTGGCAGAAGAAGCCACCAACTGATAAACCCTTTGTAATAATCCTGTGCTGAGGATGATGAAAAGGGAACCTTAGTGTGGAAATCCAGAAGACATCCACGTTCAGAAGACAAATGTTGGAGCTAAGTCTAGGAAAACCATAGTCTTAAGTTCACTAGAAAATATGGAGAGAACTAGGCACCCCAGTATCACAATATACCAAACAAATGCCTTTAGCAAACATTGAAGAGACAGTGGCATCTAAGCCATCTACGTTTAGGCATCTTGCTCTGCTTATCAGGGAGGCATCTAGTGTTTTAGATTCCAAGCCCTGAACCCCTGCCCAGAAAAAAAAAAAAAAAAAGAAAACAAACAAAAAAAACCACCCTACTATATTTTCTCTCTGACAGCATGCAGAAGACAGGTATTTATCTAGTATCTCAGTGGAGACACTGGCTTCCTTAAATTATGGGAGATGTCAATTCACCTCTACTACACTTCAAAAGACATTAAGTCTTACCTTCCTCATACAGAAGATTGTTTAGAGTAAGCTGCTCCTAGCTTTTCCTGCTTAAGCTCTTAAGACTTTTTTTCATGGACGAATTAAATAAGCATGAAGCCAGAGAGGGAGAGAGCATAGAAGTAAATATATCTTTATAGCCTACTGGTTAAGCACTCTTCTGCAAGAGGACAGATTGGGTCCAGATCCTGCTTCAGTGAATATTTGACACTAATAACACAAAATAGTGTTGAGAGACCATTTAGTCCATCCTCTGGTCCAGAAGTACATCCAATAACCCTTTGGTGATTGGAGCTGCCGTAGTTTTCTCAAACCATCTATTCCAGCGCATCACAATCGTTTTGGACTCTTCCTAAAGGCTAGTCTGAATCACTCTGATGTCCCATTAAAGACCATTAGTCCTTGTTTCATCTACCCTGGACAGGAAGAACAGATTACTCCCATTTTATTGCGCTTCCCAGATCAGCATCCTGACCCCTCTCAGCCTTATTCCTTTTAGGTTAAACAACCCTAATTTCAGTCTTTCCTCACAAATTATATTTCCCTTGACCTCCAGCAATTATCAGCATCCCAGCCCGCACTGTCTCTCACTGGATCACACTTCCTTAGAGTGCAGTACAAGACTAAGGCATGACACTTCAGCTGAGACTTACATGTTCTCAATCAGAGCTGAAGCCTTATTAGCTGTATCTCAGAGCCTATACTCCCATTTGCACAAACTGGTAAGATGATGTTCTCCTTTTGACAACAGAATGACATTCTAGACTAACTTTGAACTTGTGGTCCTCTAGAGACCCTGTCTCCCCTCCTGAAGGAGAGCTAACTGGCTTGTTGGCTTCCATGGACAGCTGACTGCAATTTGCTAATCACTCCCACAGAGAGCACTTTACATTCATGTCGCAGCACTCTCAAAACTATCAAGCTGCAACAAGGTTTTTTTACCATCACATACCAACATACTCTTCATACTAGTCCCTCTGCTGCCTTCTCCTTGTCTCTCCTCATGCAGAGCGCATGCTCTCTCTGCTTCTTCTTCCTCGGCTGCTCCCTCTTCATCGGCTCTCAACCCCTTAACAGAACCAGCCACAGCTGCACCTTGTCTACATCAGCCAACCCACCACCCCTGAAGCCAGCCCACAGCTGTATATTATCAATGATAATTAACCTGCCTTCATTCCTCTACACATTCACTCTGATGCTGTTCAGATCAGGTCCTTGGTTTGACAAGCTTGCCTTGAATTTTAGTAACTTCCACCAGCCTATACCTGCTTCATGCCATCTGCAGATTCTAAAGAACACTGCCTCTAGACAGTCATCCAGACCAAAGTTAAAATACAAAGCACAATGTATTTAATGAAAACATGAAGCACTAACAGGCCACAGCTCAAGCTTGTGGCAACCCTCTCAACAGTCTTGTTTCAACACAAAATCAGTAGAGAATTGCTCATAGAGTAGGATTATCTACACCAGTTCTGCAACCCTGCTGTAATGTTTTCCTTTGGACCATGTTTCTTTGCTTCACTTATGATAAAAGCCTGTGAGATAATGTCAAAATCCTTACAAATGACAAGGTATGACAACTACTTCCCCTGTATCCACAAAGCTTGTTACAGAAGAAAGCTAAATTAGTTTGACATGATCTATTCTTGACAGATCTGTGCTGGCTCCTAATAATCTCCTTTATTTGATTATTTCCACCATATTTTTTTCCCCAGGAATGAAGTTAAACTGAGTAGTCTGTAATTTCTTACTTCTCCTTGTTCTTCTTCAGCTTTCTGACACCTCATTCAGCCCTCATGAGTCCTCAAAGCATTCAAAGCTCATGGTTCAGAGGTTGCTTCCATCAGCTTTGTAAATAAACTAGGACAATTTAAAACAACCGTCTTCCATCAGTACATCCTAATTTGCTCTGCCCTCTTCCTAGATCCTGATCTTCCTCCTTTGTGGCTCCTATTGATTGCTTTACCCATCAGCTTGCAGTTGATCATGTTACTGGAGACATGCAAAATAAACATAAAACGCTTTGGCCTTATTGAAAACACATGATGCAAAGCTTTAACCAAAGCTCTTCCCTCCCCTCCATGAATATCATAAACACTAAGGTAGAGAGTCAGGATGATATCCTTTTGCTCTGGCCCAATTAATATTTTATTTGTCTGTGCAAAATAGATCAGCGTCTCCAGGAAACACTGGTCCCAGTATGTTCTATAGCCTAATAGCACATTTTCCTGGGAGGTGGGGGTACAGATCTACTCGGGCAGAGATGGTATATTCACCACATCTCTAGGTAAATACTCTGATTATAATCAAAGTCTTTCTGGATAAAAGGAAGGTAGTACATTCCCTTCCTCTTGGATGCATTCTGCACAGACACTTGACTGGCGTACTCGGTCAAACTTACCCATTTTGGCTGTGCAGGGAAAGCAACTGGAAGAACACTTGGTTTGTAGATCCCAAGGTGTTTAGCTGTTAAGTCGGTATTGAGCTGATTATTGCTTATAAAACTAAGGATCATGTAGCCATGCCAGTAAGCAGCCTTTAAATGCTTAGGGGACTTGCCAGATGTAAGCATAATTATCTTAGGAATTTAGGCACCTCCACAGTTAGAAAGGAAGGAAGCTCTAAAGTTCTACAGCCCATGACCATCGCCTCTAAGAAGGTAGTTCAACTTAGATTGGCAAGTATTTCTCAGTTCAGAACAATGGTAAAATACTGTGACACATTTCAGACTTCTCTTGTCAGGCACACCCTAAATAAAAAGTAATGAAATTCCGCAAGATAAGGCATTGTCTTATGATATCTTCCTCCTGAACTGTGGAATCATATGACTCAAAGGAAGAAAACAAAGAACATAAGGAGGAATTAACTGAACTTCAAAAGATTTTCTAAAAGTTCCTATAAGCCATTAGGGCTCATTTCTCACTAATTTGTCAATTATTTTGTCTTCCACAGAGTCTCGTACAGTGACATCAAAATGGAGGGTTCCTTTTGCTTCACATCTAGTTTTACCCTATAAGGGGGAAGTTTCAGGTATTGATTCAGATACTAACTATCCTGTGAAAGTTATCCATCTTCTTCCTATTTCATGGAGGTTTCGGTTAGCTTCAGTTCTTCAGTTGTTTTGGGTGGAAATATTTTTCCTTGCTCCATTCGCCCTTTCCTTAGGATTTAATCTCTTCTAGCTGCTGTTCTGACTGGAAGTTAGGATACAAGGGAAAGGCTGTTTGCCAGATCCTGTGATTTAGGTGGGACTGGTTGCATCCTTAGCATGCTTTTGACTGCAATTTTAATGGTCAACATTAAACATCAATTTTCTGTGGCAAGTTTCTGTCCTCAAAACTCTATGTAGGGCTTGAAGTGTCCCTGGGTTTTCCACTGGAAATGCAAACAGCAGGAAGGTTTAAAACCACTGTTTTGCATCTTTGATCAGGCCAAGTCTCCATTCTGACAGATTCCAGCTCAGCTGTCCAGTACAGGTTTTCGCAAGCTGCCAGCCTGACTACTCCAACACACCAAGCTAAGCATTTAAATCTTGACCCTGAGAGAGGTGTCCCCAGTTCTGAAGCACACAAGCATCATTTCAGTGCAGCTCTCTGACCTACAGCTTCAGAGCTAGCTTCAGATCCAAACACACTCCCCTCCACCCCTAAGTTTTAGGGGCGTTCAAACCAAGTGACTAGGATTCTTTTACAGCCTATTAGCTTTACTAATTACCAGCCCTTACAAAAAGGTGTCTCCTACAGAGAGAAATCTTAAATATTGTGAGATGTCCCAGCTTTCTATAAATAGAGATATACAGTGATTATAGCTGGAATTAATTCAAGAAACTTCAGAATTAAGATGAGTAATGAATGGGATTGACATTTATTGGCTATAATTTAAAAGAATATAAGTACATCCTGGCTTCCCTTTTGAGGCATCACAGCCAACCAGTCCTGGTGGGAGGAAGGCAGGCTCTCTTGGGCCATCGTGCCAGCCTGCCACCCAACAGTGGCATCAGCAGCCAAGGGACAAGCCCAGAAGAAGTATGAACCCTCAAGAAAGCAGGAATGGTGATACTACTTTGTACTGCAGGCATTGCTCCTACAGCAGCCATACCCCTCCACAGCCACCTGCTGGGGGTGGGCTACATTTTACTTCTGCTAACAGCAATGTGATAGATGAAGATGCATCACTTTGCTGTCTCTGTCTGTAGCTGTTCATTTGCAGTAGCTGCAACAGCTGACCAAGTGGAAGAGAACTGGGGAAGCTGCAAAAGTGACTGGAAGCACAAAGGAAGAACCCATGTCGTTTTCCCTCCTACCAGCTTCCAGTCTGATACCAGTGCCAGGAAGGGTGAAGGGAATAGGACCTTGGTGATAGTGGCTGAAGCTGCCAGCAGAAGCCCTCAAGAAGCACAGCCTAATGGAGGGTTGGTACCCAGCTGGAGGAGAAGAAGCAGCAGGACAACTGCATGGTCAAGGGAGCAGGAGGAACATGAGCAGAACAGATGGGGAGAGGAGACAAAGTGAATAACAGGCGGAGACGCAGGATCAGTGTAACTCCAAAAGAACAAATTCCTTTTGTTATATTAAAAAATAAATCACTATTTTCATTACACTATTCCTCCACCCCATACACATATTGTAGGTTTCTAAAGGCTGGATCATTGTGATGGTAGGGGATGAGTTAGCACACTGGTGAATAGTAGGGAGAAAACTAAGTTGTAGCCCTACTCAGGCTCTGACCCATAGTAATAAAGCCTGGGTCTGGGAAGAAAATCAATGGTTTGTGTTAAAGGAACTCAAGTGGCTAATAAACATCCCAGCACTGCAGGAGTGACTGAGGATGGATAAAGCAATGCTTTGCCTGTCTAAAGCAGCTCTCACCTGAGGGCATCTGAATCCTCTTTTTTTTTTTTTTTTCCCCACACACTAATTATTTAGTTTTCAAATTAAAGAACATCTTGCAGAGGCAGCCATGACAGGCTGAGAAACTGCTTAGATCAAGTCAGAAAGCGGGTTAATAGCACTGCTAGAAAGAGAAAACAGCTCTCCCGAAACCAATTCCTATATACTAACTACTGCCCTGTGGTGCTTGCAACCACGAAAAGCCATGGAGTTTTACACACACACTCAGCAGGTGATAGAGACAGCCCTAAGGAAATATAAACACCTTCTCCACATGAGGCCATCAGAGCTCTGAGGTTACATGTCACCTCCCAGTGTGCTCAGGAGGATCTTGGAATTATAGATTAAATGAATGTGGATGGATTCCAGACTTTGAGTTTGGACTTCAGATGTTGAGAGGTGTTTCACATGGATACCTGCTCTGGTATTCCCAGAGCAAGGTATTCTGGTATTTCCACCAGCAAGGCATGTGTACTTTCGACTGGGCCTTTCTGGATGACCAAACTCCTTTTAGCAGCCCAGCATTCCCCTGTGTAAAGCTACTGGGCTATGATTGTTGCCTTACAGCCAGACACTGGGCCTTCAAAACTCAGATGCAGCCAGGTATGGACTGCTGCCAAATCTATCCCTGAGACTTATCCGAATCACAGCAAACAGGGGAACTGCATCGTGATTTCCAAAGGGCATCACTACAGACAGCTGCCACCAACAGGTTTCCCATCCTTAGGTGTCTTTAGCCTGGAAGTGTCATCAGAGCTATCGTTCATTCCCAAATCCAAACAAAGTCTTCCCTGTGTAAGGAGGAAGCCCAAAGCAACAGAAGAGATGCAAGTCATTTATGTGCAGGAAGAGGGGATAGCAGGAGAGTTTTACAGAGGGAAGGATGCATGGGCTAGCAACACATGGACAGAAACAGTAGTCAGTAACGCACCACCAGCCTACTGGGAGCACGCAGAGGTCTCAGGTTATATGTACTTGGTGCTTCTGCTTCATACTATCTCCGCCAAAAGCAGAGGCAATCTTCAGGCTGTGCCTGCTGGTTTAGCTCTTAATACACCGATCCCTCAGCATAGACATGCCTGCTCGGTAAAGACTAGGCAGAGCCCACTTGTGCCCCATGTCCTCTGCACGTGGAGCAGATGGCAGTCAGAGGGGAGCACATGCCTCACAGTGAACCCAAGCAGGTATTCACATCCTTCATTTACACCATGCACGACTATCAAGCCTGCTTTCATCTTGCAATGGGCAAAGGGCCCAGTTCACCTTCCCACCAGCACAAGAAGGCCTTGCAACTTGGCAGCTGCCAGCGGTGGGGAATTCCTGATCTCTGGGAAATGGGGAGAGAGAAATAGAATGTCTGTGTGGGATGGCTACTAGATCCTGAGACGGCATCACAGAATCCATGACAGCTGGCCTGAAATGAGAGCGCACTTGAGAGGAAACCTTCTCCTTCTAGGCAGTCAAAGCCACGCGACGGCAGGAGCAGCCCTGCTCATGCCTCATCCTCAGGTGCTGCCCACCATCTCAGCATGGCATGGGCAGAGCCAGGAGCTACAGCCCATTTTCTTATCCTGAGGCAGGAGCAGCTCTGACCTCACTCAGACAGGACAAGCCCTCAGACAATACATGTTAGTTCCCTGGGCTGCACACGTGCACCCAGCCTGGCACAGGCAGGTACCAGATGCAACGAAGCCCCCTCAGCAGGGAGGCCTCCACACACCGGGGGGTACTGCCTGACTGGTTTTTGCTGGGATTCTCATTCAGGAGCAAGTGGCAATAGGCAATTTGGATCAACAGACCTGTTTCTTTCCCAGTAAGCATTACCACCGTCCTTCTTCCCCTGGAAACTCTGCCTGCAATTAGTTCCCTAGGAGGGGGCTTGTCTGTGCCATTAAGAACAGTTACATTATGCGATCTAGGAGAAATCAATGTCTCTAATAGTCAGCAAAGGCAGCAGAGGAGGACAGGGAGGTGGGAGGGGTGTTTCTCTGGAGACACCCTCCTCAGGAGAAATCCCAGGGGTATCGCCCCAGGAAGAGAAATAGTAAGGACCTGGAGTAATTAAACTTCCATGCAGCAATTGTTTACTGGAAGCAGCACAAGAACCACTCGGTGTGTCTCAGAAAGGCGGAGGCGGTGGCTGGACTCTCCTCAGGTGCAGATGAAGTGCCTCTGCCCTGAAGTCAATGGTCTGTGGTGATTTACACCACGCTGGCAAGTGGAGGGAGGAGGGGCACGGCTGGACACCTTTCCTTTAAAATGCCCCATTTTCTCTCTGCACGTTGGTGTTTAAAGGTAAGACCATGCCTTGCAAGTTTTGAAGCATCTGGACTGTGAGGCATAATTAAGTTATTCTAAATGAAGTCCGAGACATTTTAATAACCTGAGGCAAAGAAAACCTGAACTCTGCACGCATCTTTCTCTCCCTCTTTTTTTCTCCAACCATTTCCTCCTGCCTGCACACCTCTGCAGTTCCAGGAATGACAAGACACCTCGCCGGCTGGCTGTAATTGCTAGAACAGTTCCCTAATGCTTTCTCTTTCTCCAATTGCATTAAACTGCATCTTTAGAGGTACAGCCCTGTTTATTCATGCTGCTCGTGTGGAAGGGGAAAGAAATGCAGACTGCCTCTTCCCCTCTCCCTCCTTTGATTTGCTGGGTGTGGCAGGTTTAAACCTTTGCAGCCGCTGGCTCTCCAGCACTGGGGTGAGCAGGAGAGGACAGAATGGGGAGAAGCCGTTGGATATGGCTGGTGATGAATGAGACTCATCTCACCCACAAGTGGGAAACCTGCTTGCGGGTTATTGTTTAATCACTCATGCAATCCAATACTGAGCACATATCCCCATAACGTCCATCTGTTCTAGTATGCGGTGCATGCAACACTCGCATTTCTAGCCACCTACCTAACTATCCAGCTCTGCGTATTACTGACTGCATCTCTTGCTGGCAACAGAGGTTAAGTTCAATTTTTTTTCAAAATTTGCTCGACCTAGCCTTTTGGTTATGCCACCTTTCAGCTGAATATTTTGTGGGCACAGATTCAGAGCTGCAATCAACTGTAGGCAGAAATGACAACATCGAGCTATCTACATCTCTCATGGGCGGGCACAGACAGTCAGATACTTCACTCTTCACAATGGCATCGCACCCACAAGAAAGAATAATCTGCAAGGTATGAGCGTGTGAACATATTTGTCTTTGAGGGGTGGGAGGACAGACACATACACGCACACCTAGACACAAATGTGAAGAGATTTCTTCCACGCCCAAGCCTGTAATTTCAGAATTTTGCTCTTTAGCTGCCAGAAAGGCGGGACACCAGGGGCTTCCCCTGAAAAATAATTTGCAGAGAGCTGTCTTTATTTTGGGAAGGAAACTCCTGCCTGTGCTGAAGAACCCATTCCATCTTTTTCTCTCTGTGAAAGGTCTGGGTGGGGACAGAGGAAGAGCACAAGCTGAAAACCGAGGTATTTTTCTTCTCCATATTAAAGCTTCCTCTGGTGTATCCACCAGCTTTGCTGAGCGAACTGCTGTATTGCCAGTTTGGCAACTGTGGTGTGTATTCAGGTACAGGAGCAGGAGTTGGGCTCTGAGCCTAGGAACATCGACTAAATATGCACGGGCAGGCACATTCAGGTTGTATGGCTGCATAAAGATCAGAAAGCATGTGCAAACGAGTGCATATGTGCTTGTGCATATGTGTAGTACAGATGCGAACGACCAGAGAGTGGAGACGTGTGCTGCACATGCACGCGCAAAGGGGTGTGTACCATGCGGCGGATTAATGTACAGAGTGGGAAGAGACAACTGTGTGCGCTCATGATACCTGCATGCCATGCATTTCTAAATATGTCAGAATTAAAATGACAGGAGTAAACCCATGGAGATGTAAAGAACAGCTACATTGGAATATTATTCAGGAGCTTTGATGCCCAACCTGTAATGGTATGGGCAAAATTATCCCCCTCCTCCAATAGCTCTCTTCTGACTCCAAAGAATCCCAGAACTACCTACTTTATTTTAAAATTTGCTGTGCACCTCCGCCCACTGCTCTGTCACTCTGCCTCCCCGTCTGCCTTCCTTCTCCTCTGCTCTTTTCATCCCGTGTTTGCCAGCTGAATGTGCTCCGCTGGCTGGCTGCAACATGTTCCCCCACACACACACCCAGCCACCACCACCTCCCTCCAGATTTTAATGAATGTAACATTAATTGCAAAGCATTTGAAAAACCTGCCTGGGGAAAAACACAGGATGATGCAGGGTCTCTTCCTATCCCGTTCACCTGCCCCTCCCCATTATTCTACAAAATTGCTTCTTCGTTTGGTAACACAGACATCTCCATTCAGAAACACACTTTAACCTGCATTTTCTTTCAACTCTGTGCTGTTCTACAGTAACTGGAGTTACTCACATCAGTGTGTTAAGCTATTGCTCCAGAATACTGCAGTGCTATATTGTAAGAGATATATAAATGTACCCATATAGAAAGAAAGTAATCAGTATGGTGCCGTACCTAAGACTGAGTTGAGTTCTGCGCTCAAAAGAAGGACCACAGCTCCTTGTCACTACCTACAAATCCGTAATTCGGGGAAGTTTCTAAAAAGCCTTACAAAGATATCTGGGGCTAGTTCCTGCCTCAAAGTTCCAACTGCACAAATCCAGCATCTTCCCGAGGAAGTCTAAGAGATTTAGCCAAAATAGGCTCTCTTAATCACGAGCATGTTTGGGCTTTCACACAAAATAAAAGGGGGAAGTGTGAGGGGAGAATGATCTAAGTAGCTTTTTTTTTCCATTTCATTATCATTTTGGATATAAAAAATTTGGCACTGAAAACTAGCCACCACCCAAACCTTCTCATCATCCCAATTCCCTTACAGCAAAAGCCAGGTGGTACCAATAGAGAATGAACTGGTTTCCAACAGGTTCACACTGTGAGCTTCTCTTATCCCACCCGAGTTCGGAGCTAACAGAGGCGTGGTCCTCTGTCTCTTTACCAGCTGGTGCACAGTTGTCTAACTGGTTGTACTATGAAGGGTATTGCAATGAGGGTGACTCTCCCCCTCCCCTGGCTAATGCTTTTGTTATTAATTAATTGCATTTTTCACTATAGCATAGGCTGGAGAAAAAGAAGCTTCAGGTTAATTCTTGCTCAGATTGCTGTAACACAAAAAAATGAATGCACCTGTCCTCCGAGCCCCCTCACAGCACATGCACATAAAGCATCTCCCATTCATCAGAGCCAGGAGCAATAGAAAGCGTTCTGACCAGGGATCAAGGCTCACTGGGCATCCTTTCTTTTTTGGCATAAGATGAGGAGTCGCTTCCTTTATCTCCAAGGTAGAGCCAGATCTCATCACGTTTCCTGCCAGCCGCACCCCTGCCCCCCCCCCTCCACCCCCCACCCCCCCCCATCCACACCCTCAGAACCACAGACAGAAAATCCTAGGCAATACAACTGCCCACTATTAAAAAATAATAAGAATAATAGAGGGGAGATTCTGGTAGCTCCCCAAATGTGGACGTAGGCCACCCCCCTTCCCCACATCACCAGCCCCGGAAAGGCAAAACAGTCACGCTGCAGGGTGTGAAAAGAGCCTTCAGTCGCAAGATGCTAAAGAATTGCAAAAGAGACGTGTGCTGAAAGCAGCTGAAATTTCCACCCCCCTACCCCAGCCCCTCACGCACTCAGGCAGACACGCACCCCACGGACACGCGGCAGCCCGGGGGATTTCTTAACGGAAAGAAATATAAAAATCTTCAGCTCTACCTGTTTTGTTCTTCTCATACAGCACAGCATGATCGTATTGTCCCCTTCCTTCCTTCTTCTTCCTTCCTTCTCCTCTCTCCTTTTCCTCTTCTCTCTCTTATCTCTCCCCCCCACCCTCTCCACTCCCTCCCTCCCTCCCTCTCTCTCTCCCTCTCTCTCTCTCACACACACATACACACACACACACACACACCAGGGCAGTTAGCAGCAACTGTAAGGTCCACAGCTATTGCTCAT
Organism: Falco peregrinus; assembly: GCF_023634155.1. Taxonomy (NCBI): domain Eukaryota; kingdom Metazoa; phylum Chordata; class Aves; order Falconiformes; family Falconidae; genus Falco; species Falco peregrinus. The sequence goes on along the minus strand of NC_073726.1, from coordinate 87,834,357 downwards.
CACACATGCACACGCTGCCTCTCCCTGCCTCCCTCCCTACCCTTCCCAGAATTGTTCACCAGCTCTCCCTGACTCGTCACCTCCCCACCCCACCCCCACCCGGGCAGCCACCCCCCCCCACCCCCCAAGTCCCTTGCCAGCCTCATGAATAATTAAAATCTTCAATCTGGACCCAATTACCCAACGACTTTCCCACTGTACAGAGGCGACAGGGGAGAGGGGACACTGCGGGCTGCGGAGGGGGTGGGAGGGGTGGGGTGTGTCTGGGGGGCCGGGGCGGGTGGGGAGCCCCCAGCCCCACTCCCACCCAAGCAGCCGAAGCCCCCAGCACCCAGCTGCAGCCAGGAGTGGGACTGATGGATGAAGAAAGCGTGGGGTGGGGTGGGCACGGGAGGGAGCGGGGCTATTGCCGTGGCAGTCGGTATGTGCCATGCACAGGTGACGTACCGTAGGTGGGAGCTGTGAGCTAAATGGGAATCAGAAAATATGTGAAAATGGCTGTTAAAAATCCCCCTCCCCCTCCCCAGCACACTCACAAACATATATGTACGTGCTGCCTTCTTCATACGTGCAGGCATAAACCCTGCGTGGTGACGTCCTGCAGCACCGAACGGGACAACTTTCTCCCTTGCTCCCTCAGTCCATCCTATAGACCTTCCATAGGCACAGAAAATGGTACTCTTGCAACAGATAATTATTGGGTTTTTCCACGATAGCTTCAAAACCTACAGAAATCGTCCCTTTCCCTTCTGTATAGATCTCAATTAATTTCAGTGCCTAAGCAATTTCTACATCTATTGATCTCTGCCTGCAAATTGCTGTAAACTATTATGAGGAAGATGTGCATGTTCACACATACAGCCCCCCCCCGCCCCCCCCCTGCACGTGTGGGAGCACAAATGTATAGGTTTGCATGCACAGAAGATCATGGCGATGCGTGAGCCTGAGCGAACATTAATGCGCATACACACCCCCAAGCACATGTCTTGAAAGTTATGACACTCTGTTTTCTCAGAATATATATGAGCAGCATAGCTGTATCTGTCATCGTGAAAAAATATTCCAGACAACAGTTAAACTGAAGCATGACAATGTTGAGCATGTTAAAAAATATAAAAAGACTGCTGGATTTTTAGGATTTCATCTACCAAAACTCAAATTTAGCTTATTTTATTTACTGTGTCTGGGAGGCGCAGTCAGATGCAGTTCTCTTTTTTAGCACTAATGTCACTACATCAACTTCTCTGCCACACCATGGAGTTACTTCTAATTTATTTTTAATGTAAAACTGCCCGCAAAAGAGACAAAAAATTTCTTAGGTTATTATTAAGGCCTTTGCTCTTTAAATATATCTAAATACAGTATTAATACAAATACGCATGCAGACGTGTGCGCTTATATAAATAAACACATACATATATAGATACAGTTTCTGGAATACCCCTCAGCGCAGACTCCTACATAATCATATTCAGTTGCTATGACATCATTGCAGTTCCCAGTACCCCATATTTTTTAAGGAAAGTAAACAGCATTTCAAAGAACATCTAGCTAGCTAGCTACATCTGTATGTAATTTAAGGGAAGGACCTTTTAGGGTCAAGGAGGTATCAGTGTTAGTCCTGTTTTTACAGTCTAGAAAAGGGAAATAATGATATGATAATGACATTCAGAGAAGATACTAAACTGGGAAGAGTTGCAAACACCAGCTGACACAGAAGTAGACCAAAGGATTAAATAACAAAAATCAGATTCAGATTCAGAAAAGGCGTGCAGAGAAAAAGAAAGCAAACTATGCAATCATAAAAGAAGACAGGTACGAAGTGGAGTGACAAAAAGCAATGGGCATCAAATTTGAGGAAGGGGTGGGTGTCTGTGATGTATATCACTGCTGGCAACACCATGCCAAGGCCCTGAGGAGTGGAATATAATATAGGAGTGGAATACTCCACATTTCGGAATATGCCTATGGGACTTAGGAGCCTTTGTCCTGGCTCCAGGAGTTGCTGGGGGCCCACTTCCATGATGAAGTTAATGTCTCATGAGTTTGTGGGCACTTGCTAATCCACACGGCTGCTCCCCATGCCCTTGGGAGATGGGACTCCTCCGGTCAAGCATGCGTGTCCCCATCTGCAAGCATCACCCTGGGCTCGCTTTGGTGACAATGAGGAGAAATGGGAACTTCAAACTTGTAATTCAGACCATCCTAAAGCAGGAACCTAAACTAGGTCAGACAAATCACGCTTCAGAAGTGTTTTAGAAGCGTGTTTTCTTCCCACTGACAAGGCCTTTTTAGGGAACCTCCCTGCTGTAGGGAGCCCTGCCGAGGAAAGCCTTCCCAGCCCCCACCTTTCCCAGACACCCACTTCCCACCTGGAGGGGGAACAGGCTGGCAGCAGAAGGGCTGAGTTAGTGAGCCAGCTAGGGTCAAAGCCACCTTCCTGTGCACACCTGGGGCAGCTGTTCACCACCTAAAGTCAGAACCAAAGGCAGAGCCACCTCTCTTCATGCCCAGCTCCACGGGCACTCTACACTCCAGCTTATTGCAAACCACATTTGCCACATAGACAAAAACCCCTTAACAGGTCCCCCATGATATCTAAATTAGTGGAGAGTTGCCAGTCCACTGCTGAGTCACATCTGAGTTTCTTCTGAATTAACCTTCTGTAGAAAAGCCATAAACTGAGACTCAAATTTTCAGGGTATGTCAGTTCCTAACCCCCCTACTTTCAAACCAGGGACCTTTAGGTATATTTAAAAGTTGGACTTTAAATTCTTTAGCCAATTATATGGTTCTGAAAATCATATCCCAGCATCCCTTGCCCTGCCATTTTGGCTATGTTATTGCTTCAACCTGTAAGGTAAATTATCTGGTAAAACAGAAGGAAAAAAAGACAAGTCGACAGCAATGAGAAGGCCGAAGGGAACGAGAAGGAATTAAAGGCACAAGCTTCAGCCAGGAATTAATGAACATCAGAAGCAAAACTCAAGGGAAGAGGAGGTGAATCTCCATTTCGTGAAGTCACCTAGTCAAGATGGGATGCTTTCATCCAAATGACACTTTTGTCTCTCCACTGCGCTGCCAACACTGGCTCATTCAGCACTCCTTCAGAGTTTCTGGATAACACTGCAGTGTAGACATGCCCTTGAAAGGCCCCTTTGACCTTGGCTTTTGAAACTACACAAATAAAAGGAAGAGCAGTTCCAAAGAATAACATGAAGGGGGGGGCTAGGGAAGGGAGCTGGAAGGAGGGGGGTGAACAATGGCCGTAGATTTTAAAAGCTTCATCTGTGAGACTTGACTAAATGACAGCTAAGGAGGTGGAGAAGTGTGATATTTTCAAAAGCCGTAAGCTTCAAGAAGGGAAAGTAATCATCTGGAGTGATATATAACCCACTGTTTGGTGTATGCTGCATTTTCCTTCACTGTGAAGGAGGGTATGGTTTGTGTAAAGTAATTATGAAGGTGACTCCTTTAATTCAGAGCCATCTCTCTGATTTAAAAGGGTCCAGATCATTTCAAAGTAACAAGAAATATCGGTGGTTGTTACAACATAGGGTGGGTGGACTGAGAGAGACAAATCAGTGCTTTTTCCCCGCTCAGTTCTGCTGAAAGGTTCAGCAGTGTCTGAGGTTACTCCAGCAGTTCAAGGTCCATACTGGTTCAAGGAAAATGCATTTTCAGTCCAGCTGCTAATTTAGGTTCAACAGTAACATCTTAGATCCAGTTTTGGTATGAAGAACCGCCTAGTTTTGACCTGCCTCTGGGACTGTAATCAGGCTGATTGCCTGGCCAGAAGTTGTTAAATAAAACCAAGAAGGAAGATAGTTTGCCTATAAGAGTTGTCCCAGTGGTAAGCGTGCTAAACTGAAGAGGCGTCTCTTCAAGAGTACTGTGAAAGTCCCGTTACTAGGGATATTTAAAGCTTCAGCAAAAACAGCTCTGAAGTGAGCGACTTGCTTTCATTGGGAGATAGACTGGGTTTTCTCTCTATTCATATGTTCCACATATAGTGGTAGCCTCGCCTTTTGTTAGCCAACTTTCATGCTGAAGGGAAAAAAGCCAATTTTATAAGGGTTTTTTAGGATCCTCATTTGAATAGGCATTCCTGAAAATCCCACTGTTGGCCCACTTGCATTTTTAGTCTCCTCAGTAGCTTTGCGGCTCTGGTCTCATTTGGCCTCACTTTCACTCATCTACGGCTTAATGACACAAAATAGTGCATTGCAACACTACGACCAAACTCCTTTCCTAAATGATTAGACTTAGTCATGAATCTCCTTAGAGGAGTACCCATTTTTCAGTATAAGTATCAGTTATGTCAATTTACCTTGGATTTCAGTTAATCCTGAATTAGTAATAATAGAAAGGGAGAGCCTGGTTTAGTTTGACCTAAGACCGTCCATATGCCACAGGCTGAAATAAGTGGCTTTAAACCCATGCTTTTCAAAAGCCACAATGCCACTTACTCTTGCAGAGAAGGCTTCAGAAAATGCCAGTCCAGGAAAGCTCTAATTCATTCAGTGCCTTTGATGACTGCTCACTTGCTCATCCTCCACGACACTGAACACACATGACATTAGCACCTGTTGCCATCGTGCTAGTCAAATAGATATGCACAGGTGCTCGGCATTTATTCCCTGTGATTTCCATTTTTCTTCCCATGTCTGCACAGCTGGGCTCACAGCACTGCAGACACCTGACTTTACAATAGGCAACATAATAAGAGATGGCTTTAATAATTTTCCTTTTTTCATCATTCTTAGGAAAAAATGTGGTTTCGTACATTGTCTGTTGTATAGAAACTGAAGCATCTGGGTGGAAGAAAGGGTAGAAAGATTTTTAATGTGCACAAAGCATGGTCTGTACAACTCCCAGGTCAATGTTAATTATTCTGGAGCTTCAGAATTATCAAAAATGCAAACACAACAGTAAAATCCCAGCACAGCTTAGCGCTGAAGACAGTAACTCTTCAGTAAAATGAAATCTCATCTGCTTGTCCGTCAAAAAGAAAAATGTCATTACAGAAAGCAGTCAACCTATCAGCTATTATTCTCAGTGTAGTTGGTCTGCCATGGGGGAATGTGATACTTTACAAGAAAAAACAAATATTAGACAGGATGACCCAGGGATCCCCTTCCTTCTTCTCCAGGGACCCTTCAATACGTGCTGTTGGGTGTATGAAGCAGTCCTTTCCACTGTAGCACAGGCTCAGCAAAGCAAGCTTCGAATGAGAATCAGTGGCGACCAGGAGCTCAGCATGGGCCAATTTACCCTGCTTCTCAGTCTGGCTCCATCATTTACTCTGAGTCCTGCAGTGCCATGACATGTTGCTGTCAGCATCCAGGCTCTCCACCTTACAGTACCACATGGGGGATGTCTACGCTGCTCCACATGCAGGGTCTGATGGGACTGGGACAGACAAATGCTAAAGTGTGAGTCCTACACACTAACTTCAGGGCACAACTGGAGAAGAGTCCATCTCAGTGCTGTTTCACTCCCCTCTTGGCTTCTTCAGTGATATTGCCATTCCCCTAACATTGCAGGGATGAATGTGGAAGCTGCCCAATGATACCAGTATGATGACATGGCAGTATTATGGTGTGAGACACAATTTGCTGAGCCTTCTTTGGACCACCCGGCCCTCAATCAAGCCAGAGTGGGGACAACGACCTGGCTGCTCCAGCACCAGGAAGGTGGGTGGGCAGGGACATCGTCATCCTCCTTCCTCCCTGTCCCCCCAGCTGATCAGACTCTTCCTTCCCTCCAGCAAAACAGCTGAGTTGAGCTGAACAAATCTGCATGTGGGAAGGTACATGGGGTATCCTGGACTCAGACAGGAAACAGATGAGAGCAAAAAAAGCTGAAGAAGACCTTCCTATGCACTTATTTGGCACTGCAGTGTCAGCTATGGGGTGAAGTTCCCAGGGATGAAGAGCACCCAACAGATCAGATCTGCCCTAGCCTTCAGCCTTTCAGGAAAAGCATTAAGAGTTTCTAACCGTGCCCATCCTTCACTCACAGGCATATGGTGACCAGGCCATGTATTGATCAGGATCACAGCAGCAGCCTCCACAAACCACACAGACAGTTAAAGGATGCAGGAAGAATATTTGTATTGGAGAAGTGTGTGAACTGACAGGACCCTTTCACTTACCCAGAGCTGTACATGGGGGAGTTAGAACAGAAAAGATCTACCAGGAATTAAATATGCAGGAAAACTGTGAACATCCATCTTCCTTATGGCTCCAAAAATCCTCTCTCCTTGCCTTGGCTTCATTTAGATTAGCTACAAGATACACACTGAGAGGAAAAAGTAAAGTCCACGCTCCTCAGTCTGTCAAGTAGGTATGGCATATGCAGAGGGTTGCTCCCTTGCAGTGGGACAACAAAACTCACTGCATCCAACTGAAGTGGAAGAGCTCCCCAACCCAAAATGCAGAGCACAGGGCTTGGGCAGAGAACACATCTGTAGCTCAGTCTCACCATGGCCAAAATCATTCTACAGTTCCTTTAAGTAGCATACTGCTAAAAGTGGGAGATGGACCTATAGCAATTTTTATGCAATCCAGTATCAAACCTACATGAATTGCAGGTAGGGACTGCAACATTCTTACAAGCTAAAAAGTGCTCTATTTGTTTCATCAAATCATCACACTGGAGAATGGAAATTCATAGGTAAGTTTCCCATAGCTGTGATTATCATCGCTTCACTCCAGCAGCATCAAAACTGTGCTTTGGTAGGTGTGTGCGTTAAGGAAGAGGAGAAACACACCATGCCCAGCCTTCATAATAGTGCTCTGGTACAGCAATTATTATTTCTTTTCCAAGACCCCACACTGTTAGCAAAAGGAATTCACCCTGGAGGGCAGGAAACACAGATGGAATTTTATTAAGAGTCCGGGACTGTGCAGGCGGGAATCCAAACCTGCTGCCCCGCGCATGGAAATTGTGTTGCACTTCTGAAAGGCCCCGTTTTAGTTCAGCTCCACGGGATACAGAGCTGTGTTTCTGGACCATGGGTTTGGGTTGTTTTTTTTTCTGGAGGTTTAGAAGCCACTCCAAGCATAACGGTGAATTTTCTTCCTGTGTAAATTTGGGGGATTAGCTCCTTTCCCAAGTGATCCTGGTGGCAAGGAGAAAGAGAAGGTTTCTGGAGAGGGGCAGCCGAATCTCTCCAGGCTGCTATACAGCCCCCCTCCCTCCCTGACAGGACTGTATTATACAACACAAGTGGCACATACCATGCATGCCTGGCACTGTAACATGCTAGAGAAGCCAGTCCTGTTTCATGCCTGCTGCATCCCTTTCTTTGCTTGACAAGCTGCATGCACAATTCACCCAGCTTGTCCCATCCTCCTGATGTAGCTGCCACCTACAGCTGCCAGTCCCCTCTATCCAATAGATGTGGCACAGCCTGGCAGAAGCAGAGGCCAGCGAGAGTTTCTTTGCCTGAAGAAGGCAGTGGGAAGCAGCAAGGGAGGTGAAAAGGACCCGCAGCCAAGTGCACGGGGAGCTTTATGCCTACTCAGGTAATGCACAGAAGATGCAGTGCTCAGTGGAAGTGGAAAGGTCTCCTTCAGCTCGAGGGAGAAAGGAGGAAAAAGGCATTCATTTACCACCTGCATCAGAGAAGACAAGTACGCTCATCTTGATGGTCTTCTCATATGTGTTCATCTCAGTGGGGTCAAGTTTAAGTTTATTTTAATATTGTGTGCTATAAAATGTGAAGGGTAGTTCTTCCTTATTACCCTAATTTATTCAGCCAGACAGGAGGAAAAAGAAGTTCATTCTCTGTTTGTTATGAAAGCTAAGCTCAAGTACGAACAGTGTTCCATAGAAAATGATGGAGAGTTTGACAATCTTACCTGTATCATATGATCATACATTGAAATGTTCTATTGTTAAGAATAGATACAAAAGAATACAATTTCAGCTGCTTTAGGAACTGTAATTCTGAGCTTCCTCATTTTAGAATTCTTTTCAAGTCAGAGATCTGTGTTTTCTTAGCATAGGTTTTTGCATGCTATTTCCTTGGGTACTTTCTAAAATGGAAATAAGTCTTTGCAATGTTAGAAAAGCAAACTATACATGTCCAGCTTTCAAAGTTAGTCACAGTAATAAGAATGGCATTGCCCTTCAGTTCATGAACAGTCCTGAGTTCTGCCTAAAACTTTAGATGTCATAAATTTCCTTCTTAAGGATAAAACCCCCAAAAAAACGAAATAAAAAAAATCAGCAAAACCAAAACACTGATTCCTCCTCAGGTAACACTAAGCACAAAGAGGTAAAAAGCCAACAGTGCCAGGTCATCTCCATATTACACATAATACACACTAGACCCCCACTGCTTAGCTGTTAGCTACTAAGGTTGAAGAGAGAGCAGCATGGTCATTTTAATTCTTGCATTAAGCTCAATAGTTACCAAGTCATGGTTTGAGACAATGTGACTCCCTCCAGGTCTTCCAACATTTCCTGCAACTACTTGGAATTAATAGGCTAAAACTGAGCCCAACAGGGAGAGGAAAGTTGCTGAAACACAGTGCTCATGTAGTCTTGTTGCTTGGAAGCTAGTGAAGGTTATTAATTCTTAGACCTTTGGTGAATACTGCCTCCTTTGTATGTTTAGTCATCCAAGAAGTCAAAATGGTCTCCCAAGGGATGCTGAGCTACTGTGTCTGGCTTAATTTTAATCATACTGTGCCCGCTGAAAATGGGACTTTGTTGCATCTGCCTTTTTACCATCTCATCAAACTCCTGCAGGCTCTTACTAGATCTTCTTTACACACAGTCCCACTTCACTGGCCTGAAATTTGTCTTGTTATTTCCCAGGACATCTACGGGTCTTTTCTGTGTAAGCACACTGGTGTCACATCCCAGGAAAATTAGAGGATGGTTTTGTACTTTGAAAACTTAAGTCATGCTCAGCATTAGAGTAGAACTCTATTCCTCTGCACACAAAAAATTTAGGAAGCATCTGTTTTACCTTCATTGATCTTAAAACTAATCTATCTTACTGTCACTTCCTCCAACCTTCTGTTGTACAAGACTTTCTGTCTGTCTTGTAGCAGTGAGGTCAACTGCATATCAAAGTTGTTTGTGCTGGACACGTCATTTCACCTAATACTGAGAATTTCACAACAGTTTTTTCAAAGACATTTAAAAGGCATAAGCGATGGTAAATCTTTCTGCTCTCTCCTGCAATGTTATTAAATGTAACAGAAATTCTACTCTGTAGTCACACTCTGCTTTTTGAACCACGAAAGAAGAATTGCCCTAGCTTAATAACTTTACTGAAGATTTAAAATTACTTCATTATATCCAGTTCAATCTTGTGCTTTTGTAAAATATATCCAAGCATTCGAATCATAATCTCATGTCTTTTTTTTTTTTTTTTTTTTTGATTCACTGGTAAATCATTGGATCCTCTTTGAATTCTGTTTTTCTGAGATTTCTATTCCTTCTCCCAGGGGTTAAACCTATAGAAGGATCAAAAATAGGATTCCTCAGACTGCCAAAATGATGCCTTGATAAGCATTAGTTTACAAGTCTTTTTCAAATTTAGATGCAGAACCATTTCCTTTCAGTTTTTCAAATTTCTCTGCAACACCTTATTGAACTTGATCCACTTACACTATGCTTGAATTTGAGCACATTTCTTTCTCTCCTCCATCACCCACTCAGTGACCTAAAAGGGTCTGTTGCTTCCTTCTGGTCCCAGTGTTCAATTGCTCTTAAGTAAAGCTTAAAGTAAAGCAACACACTACCTCTTGAAACAAATGGATGTTTTCACAGACTTTAAGAAACAATTCTTTAACAAGGAGATGTATAAAACTGAGGAACAAACAACCCTTTCTCAATGTATATACACTTATGACCTGGCAACAACATTATCTATTTTTCTAAGGCTCAGCCTGGACATAATATTATTTAAAAGCTATATACATTCGCTGCAGTGTTTAGAAAGCACTCACTCCTTTCTTTTATCATTTTAAATAGTTCCATATCTGGTTTTCTCTGCAATGAGATATTTACTGCTCCTAACATGCTTTGGGACCTTGATAAATTTACTTCAGGTTCTCAATTACCACATTCCTAAAGAGGAAAAAAAAAATATCCTGACCCATCTTTCTTTAAGTCCCTTTGAAATACATCATAGTTCATCTTTATTATTAGTCACACTGCTGAATATATCCATGGTTAAGGTAATTAACATAACTGTATGTGATGAAGACACTTTTTGAAATGTCTCAAATCTGATCCTTTTGAAGTCACATGAGGCAAAACTCTTATTTTATGACACCATGGCACACAGTATCACCAAGTCTACACCATGTTCTTAAAATTTACTCTCTACTATATTTCCTGTAAACTCTCCCTGGCACAATCATCTCCTTGAACCTACATGGTGCCCTCACTTGACTCCTGTAGCCCCTAATAACTTTTTCTGGTGTAGCCATAAGGGAAGAAACTGACCTTGCCATGGCTCTCTCAGGATCAAGTGCTGATTAGTCAGGCACTCTTTACCTCAGAAAGTATCAGAGCTGCAAACTGTTAGAGGCTGGAAGACACTTTCTGGGGGAAGCATTTTTTCTGTGTCTTTTATTGCTGCTCTCCATACGTAGTTCTGGCTCCTGAATAAAGAGAGTGGACTAGATGGACCTTTGATCTACCCAACGATGGTCATTTGCAAGCTGCCAAACAGACTGAGTAATGCCTGAGTTTCCCCGCTTCTCCTTCACTAATCTGAGTCTTTCTCTGTCCTCTACCTAGAGATATTCATGAAAGCCCTGGAGACTGAACAATCTTTGTGGCTACCGCCCCTTTGGCAAACATGGGTGGGATGAGATAGTGACATGGGACATAGCGACATAGTGACAACTCTCCTCATGACACAGACAGACTGACAATCTGAGACAGCAGCATAGTTTTCTTTGCTAATGTAGTGCACTTTTAATAACAACTTGCCCCACAGGTAGGTTTCCAAATCAATTAATATCTCGTTTCAGATCCAGTAGAAGCTTATCCTACAGTAGCTGGCTGCAAACATATTTCTTCTGCAATTTCTGGTCTTCCTAGCTGTTGTGGGGCAGCAATATTTAACCAAATGCTGTGGTGTAGGGCTCATTTAGCCAGCGGCATGTGTGATGCCTGTGGTGCCAAAGAACTGCTTTGAGCTGCAGCAGTGTTAGGGCTAACAACACTCTTCTAGGCTTTCCTACTCAGCAGGAAGCAGCCGCACAGCCATGCAAGTAAATTACAGGCTTATCATTCCTCATTCAAGCATCAGCACAGTCATTCAGCAGAATCCCCATGTCCTTAGAGCACAACCATAGAAAAATAGCGGCTTGAACTGTACTATGTACTTGTGCTTCACCTTATTTATTGCCTCTGCTTAGTAACTTTGCAAAGTTATTCAACAGGTGCCCTTTGAATAAGGAGCATGTGGCACAGAGATGACTGGAAGACAAGGCAGTAGAAAAGAGCAGCCTATGAAGCAGTTGTGCAAGGCTTATTATAAAGGGCAGCTAGCTGATTCATCAGTGCCCTCCCCAGCAAACCATGCCATATAAATGCTATTTTGAAATTAGCCTTGTGGAATAAGAAGGATTAGTTGGCAATGGTGTGCATGCTTGAAGTGTGAATATGTAATGTCTTCTCTCCCTAAAGGAAGATAGGGGTGGTTTTTTTCCCCTCCAACTGCATGGTACATGGTTTCAACTCAATTTATGATGTGTGCCCCAGGGCCGTTTTTGCAGCCAATTCTAATTTAAAAGAATTAGCAGGATTTTCATTCTCTTCCATTGGACTGGTATTCTGGCTCTGACTCTCGCCCAACACTGGAGGAAGAAAGCAGAAGAAATAATGTTATAACCCAGCATGTAAGATAATGCAATAGGAAGAGATAGGAACCAGGGTTGCCTCCTTTTGTAGGTCTTGCAAGGAAAAACAGCAAATCTGCCAGGCTACAGATTGCTGTGTTCCATGCAGCGAGGTTGAAAGAGCATATGGCAGAAATGGCTGCCTGGCTGCAGTGCACCTATTGCCAGCCCCGTCATTCAGGGCTGTGGAGACGAGATAAAGGTTTATTTTAGTGCCCTGACAGCTGACAGGAACTTGTCATATTGCAGAAGCTGCTGATTTTCAGTCAGGGGATGGAGGGAAAGGGAAGAGAAATCAAAAGCAATTGCATACTTGCTGCATACTTGTCTAATCTCCTGGGGGCAAGAGGTAGGGTGAGGTCTCTCATGTATTCCGTGCGTACAGCACCTAGCACTAAGGAGTGCTACCAAACGCAAGAAGTAGACAGCAGAAGATGGCAGAAGAATCTGGACTGAACTTTATTTCATGTTGTACTTGCTTTTCAAACGACATGGGGAAAACTTGCTGTTAGGTATGAGGAAAGCTGCTCTGGGATTTCCCTGTGACCACCCAAAATGGGGAAGAACTTGAGCTGGCAGGATCTTCCTTGTAGTGCTCCTGATAAGTGTAGGACTCATTCCCACAGCTCTAGACACCAGAGATGAGGAGGAGGGGATGAAAGAAGAGGGTAATTTCCTGGGCTGGAAACATAAACAGTGCAATGTTTTAACTGAAGTGTTCGAGCAGATACTTTCTGTTAGTGCATCTAGAAAAAAAAAAAAATAAAGAAAAAATCCCATAGACTAGTTTTGCCTAAGTTTTTGAGCTCATCTTCCTGTCTATTTAGTTTTAGTCACAAAATGTTAGACACAGTTCCTCTACCAAGTTTTCCAATGACAGCTTCCCCTACGTTTACTGTTGATTCCAGGTAATTCATCACATAATAGGTTACAAGCTGCAGGCACTGCTGTGTCACTTCCACTCCCAGTAAATGTGCAGCCTTTTTCCCCACCAAAGTCAGTAGAAGTGTCTCTTGTATGATGTTCTGCATCTTATCAAATCACACCTATGAGATACTAGTTCCTTGAGGCAGGAGGCCTCTTTTAGACATTAGATACAATGCTGAGTGTACTGCTGGAGCTAGACAGATGTATCAGCTCCTTTCATCTGTTAATACAAGTGCAAATAAAAAGAAAAATCTGACCTGGATTTCACTGACAGTCAGGAATAAACTCTGGATTTAAATACAACAAGCAAGGCACTTCAGTCAGATTTATGTGCCTGCCTTGGAACATAATGTCCCTAAAACCAGAACCTGGATTCACTCTTTCTCAATGACATAGTGTGTCAATGACACATCTTCCTAATGTGCCTCTGGTGTATGATTGTTCCTCCTGTTTCCTCTGGCTTCACACAATAAAACACCTTTTGAACAAGCACCTTGCCATCTTGGAAGCTGAATAAACTCAGTCTGTGCCTGAATCACTCAAGAAGTGTAGGAAAGAAGGCAAAAAAATCTGCCAACATGGCTGGAAGAGAAGCTTATCTTGCCTTGGCTGAGTTTGCTTTGGTTTCCCTCTCCAGCTTCTTTCCATCAATCACCGTACTGATGTATCCCCAAGGGTGCTGATCCCAGAACAATATGCTGCAAAGATCATTACAGTCTAAAAAAGAAAAGAAAACCCTGTCGCCATGGATGTTATGGGTTTCAGCTTTTCACATTTAATCCTTTAATTGGTCTTCCTGGCAAGAAAAAATTGATACTTGGCTTTATGGCTGCGTGGATGAGCCCTACTGCAAATCCCATTGGGATGAAGCTACAGTCATTTGGCAGTAAGAAGATCTTTAGCAAACTCCCAAAAGCCTACCCAGAGGGTTCCTTGTTGACATCACAGTTTCTGTATGATGTCATACGGCCTCCTAGAAAACAAACAAAAAAAAAAGCAGTAGGACCTCCAGATATTTGATGAGACTGTGGCTAGCCCTTGCTCTGCTTCTGTATGCATCAAGAGCTATGTCAAAGCAGGGTTTGGGTCTTGGCTTGCAGCCAGAACATCGATGAATGCAAAATACAGAATAAGAAGGTTGAACAGGCTGTATGCACAATAAAAACAAACATTGTAAAACTATTGAGTGTACTGGACAAGAGGGATAGTACATTACACTGAGTTGTTCAGGGAGGTCTAGTCTCATATGTCTTCCAAACTTACACACTATTGCTTTGTGAACAGTTCTATAGGCTACCTGTGTGCTGTTGGGCAGGTTCAAACAAGGGCTAAGCAATCTGACCAACAGACTCTTTGGAAGAGAGAGTTTTGTCTTATGTGAGTATACAAGTAAGTTGCTTCAGAACCCATCAGCTAAACATCTCAATAAAATTTAATCTCCCATGCCCCAGGCCAAGAGCGATAGCAGCTTCTTTGCGTTTCTAATGAGCAGCCCTTGAGGTATGAAAGAGAGAAAAGACTTCATTTAGAGTAAAATGGAACGTAGGAGCTCTGATTCACAGTCCTATTCATTAATGACTGGTAACTCTTTCTTCTCTAAGAAAAGGGAAAGACTTAAGTCATTGCAACGGGTGTCCCTCCAAGATAGGGGTGTACTTTCTTCTAAGTTAACAAGTTCCTGAATACAAACCTGAAGATTTGGCCCTAAAAGCCTTCCTCAAGTTAGTCAATTTGTGCAGATGTAACTAATGAGGCATCTGGATCTTACGACCCATCCTCAGGCTGTATGTGTAATGAAAAGAGAGCAGATTAACACCTATGAAGCTAAAAATAAAAGCGTCACCTCTGAGGCTGGGCCTGTTGTGCTTATTGCAAGGGGTGGGATAGGATTGGTAGAGCTGTGCGTCCATCGTGGATGTCACCATGGCACACCCACGCCAACATCTCCACGGAGACACAGCACATTTCTAGCTCCTGCATCACCAACTTGTTGCCAAGGAAACAAGAGGATGCAAAAAAAAAAAAAAAAAAGAAGAAAAAAAAATCTCAATGACATTCAATTTTGAGACAGTCAAGAAACCCCTGAAAGGGATTTTAAAAGTGCCTGAGAAGGAAATGGAAATTGGGCTTCTAATTACAGATTCTCAACCAACTCCTTTTTATTCCCCAGTTATTCTGTCTGCTCACGTCACTGACTTCCTGCCATTCTCTGTCTACAGAGGTACGAATGCCAGACATCAGTGAAAAGAGAATCAGAAAGAGCTTTCCTGGAGTGAAGGAGAGGGAGGGAGCGAGGGAGGGAGCGAGGGAGAGCAGGGGAGAAGGTTATTCAGTACAAGCAACAGTGGAGATTCCATAATTCAGAGAAAGGTGGTGGACAGAAGTTGCAGAAAGGAAAATGTATGGAAGAAAGGCAGAGTGGGAGTGAAGGTTTCTGTGAGAAGGAGATATATGCAGTTGGCAGATGTGGGTGTACACATGCATATCTACAACCAAATGCATGTGTATTTTTATATATGCAGCTGAGAAGGCACGTGTGTATACCAAGGTATATCTACATCCACACTGGATGGTCAAAAATCTGAGTTGTGCACCCCCCCAAAAAAGTATTAAGTTGACTTAGAAATCCAGCAATCACACACAATAAAGTTTGCCTTTTCATTTTGTCTTTTGATCCATTGTAGCACTACATTTACAAGCTTTATCCACAATCAGCTACAAATTTACATCCCTTGTTACATGACAGCCAGCATTTTCATGCAACCACCTAACCCTAGGAGCTGTGGCTTTGCAGAAAAGTAGCAAATATAAGGAGAATCATATGGAGGTGGCAAGAGTTGGCAAGCCTGACAGTGCACGTGAACGCAGGAGCACACCAGAACCAGCAGATGCACCTGCTACAAAGTGCCTGAGTGAGTACAAAGAGGAGGATTTGTTGAGTGTTTCTGTGCAAAGACACGGCCACCAAGACAAGCTGTATAGGTGTTATCAAAGCACAGCAGAGCCAGATTCCACCAGCACTAAAACTAGTGCGGTCCAGATTTAGATGCACCAGCTATCTTGGGGAACGAGCACAGAGAAGATTAACTGTTTGAGTAAATGTCTGCATATCATCTTACTGGAGCGTGGGACACAGGGAAGGTTTCATCGTATGAAGACACGAAGTGGTGCAGACATTTAATAGCTATCCTGCACAGCTAGCAGAGTAGCTTGCATTTGGGTTAGTGCTGAAACAGATGAAAGAGCTCTGTCTTCACTTTCTTCTCTTCAGTACTCACAGAGTCTCACCCTTCTTCACACCTCGAGCCTGTCATCAAGCTTGCAGCCAGAGGTGAGATGGCCATAGGCCAGAGAGGCAAACTTACAGACAGAAGTTAATTACTATTGAATCGCAATGAGGGCCTTACAGAATGACACTGAGGGATCCCCATTAGTACCAATGGAATTCATCTGGACTGAATCCCCATGGAATGAATGATTTATGGCTATCGATAGCAAAAGGCTGCCAGCAGTAAGCTTTGAACTCCATCCCAGGTACAGAAGAAGCAGTGCTGGCCAAACACAAATATCCCTTTATGCCCCCTACCACCTTCTCCCTGTCCCTTGCACATGCCTTTGCAGGACTGAGAAGTATCTACCCACTTTGAGGCAGATTTTCTTCCCCTTGCTAGAAGCAGGTGTGAAGGAGGATGCCAAGTGCTTCTCTCCAAACCTGTGTGCTGACAGTCCTGGCAGTCCAACAGCTTTTCCTAAGGTTGCCATGACATGGAATTCACGGGCATATGAATCACGGTTGTGGAGAACACCTGCCTACATGCAGATGCTACGTTCAGATTAGCAGAAGCAAGTCCTGACCATGCAGTTCTCCACCGCTTACCGCATGAGGTCATGAGGTAACGTGGAGTATCCAGTCACCTCAGGGACTGTAAGCAGGAGAGGACAGGGAGACCACCTCTCACATGCATGCAGCAATATGAAACCACAGGAACACAAGCAGCCTAAATCACCTAAATGATGAAGCTGAGGTCAAATTAAAACATTCTAAGCAGTTGTCAGTGGTCCACTTCAACTTTGTTCCTGCGTAAGGTGACAACAGCTGGAGTGACTAAGCTGAAGGCCATGGAAAGTGGCCTCCCCTTTTCCTGTCCCAGTGCCATGCTGCCTTGCGGACTCAGCCCTTGTCCATGGAAGCAGAAGACAGTGTGGGCATATCTGAAGGGGCCATCTCAGCCCAGTAGAGCTGTGAAGACATGGGGTTCCTGCTGCTGAGAGTTAAATATGGGTGAGATATAGGAAAGCAGAGGCATTGCTGGCAAGATGCAGGGGAGGTCTGAGTCAGGGAAAAGACAGTCGGCTTTTTTCTCTCTTCAGCACATAAAAAGGAGTACCTTAATTCTCTCTCCATCATACGGCTAGTCATACTTTTCCTCTAGCATATCCAAAATGTTACCTTTTCTCAATGCAGATAAACCCACTATTCAGGTGATTACTTTTTTTTTTTTTTTTTTTTGGGGGGGGGGGGGGGGAGGGGGAGGGAGAAAAAAAAAAAGGAGTGCTTTTAGCAAGGAGTTTAGATTCACAAATTACTCATGAAAAAGGATATAATGCATTCTTTTTAAAAATGCATGCTTATATCACAACTTGCAGCTTCTGAATCACCAGTACGTGTTCATGTTTCCTGGAGGGAAAGATGTATCTTTGGTAACTTACTGTTTTGAATGAATTTATCATGAAACACCCAACAACTACCATTAAAATTTGCTTTGGGCAAAATACAAGTTCTGGTAATTTTTGATTTTTTCTGTTTGCTCCAAGTGCTGTTCATCAATGAAATGAGCACTTATTCCAACATACTTTTTTTCAGGGAGGAATTTTTTAAGTCATACTTCCTTAAATATAGTTTTGCCTCTTCAACAAATATTTTAATAGCAAGTTTTAAAAGCCTAAGAGCTTTAAATGAAAAGTATAAAAAGCTCTAGGATATTCCAGAATTTTGGAAAAACATTTCTAAAACACTGATAGTGGTTTCTTTTGTGAACAGAATTGAAAGAGAGTTTACAAATTATCTAATATACAGACACATGTATACATATAAACTTACATGCTATGTTGTTTTTATACTTACATTTTCATTTTGTGAAACAGACGTACATTGTGACTTGACTTTTCTCTGAGTACACACAGTATGACCTTCCTCTCTTTAACATACACAAGAGTGTAGGCTCTGTCATTTATATGCATACATACATACACATGCATACATACTATAACACACTGCACCTCTAAAATGCATATACACTGTAATCTCACCCGCTAAACACACATAAGCAAATCTTCTCTTTAGCATAAGCACAGCTACACACACACCTGCACAATGAAATCTAACACAGAGGCCCTGAAAACACAATTTTATCTCTCTCTGATATATACTGTCATTCCTTTTCCTAACACAATGTAATCTCTCTCTCACTTACTTTCTTCCATACACACAGACACACAGCACATACAGTCTAATCTTATCTCTCTCAGATTCAACTATAGTGTCTACATTATTTTCAAAATTGCATAAACACTTTCTGCCTGACATTTTCATCTGTAGACTCCATCACTCACAACTACGCAAACGCTTGCAGAGATGTGAGGATGTAGAGGGAAGTCCCTGATCACATAAACTCCTGTGTGCTCAGGTAAAAAGGCCTTTTCTGGCAAGACTGTTTTACAAGGGAGAAGATGTTATAAGCAATGTTTTCACTTTGGATGCAATATTAGTTACATGGTGCTTCTTGTTACGATACTATACTACCAACAAATAGTAAGAGACTTTAACAGCTTGATAAAAAAAGTCTGCTAGATCATAAAAACAGATTACTTCTGTATTGCTATCATTGTCAAACACGTCATTGATACGTTTCATGATATGTGCTGCAAGCAAATTACAATATGCAGTTACACTGATATTTCATGTGACATATAATACACAGTAGGCCCTGAGATTTCAAAAGAAAAAAAAAAAAGATGTATAGAGGAGGTTCCACCTCCACTTAAGCTATTATTTCTACAACAAAAGTCTATGCTTAAATCACTTGTATTAGCAGGATTGTTCTAATGGGAATATTAGATTAATGTCTGCCTCTGAGAGTTCTTTATACAATGGAGAGTGGTAACAGTAAGAATTAGAGGATGCAATATAGAGCATTCCCCTTGCATGTCACTGATTCAGAGCCAGGGCAGTTAGTCGATAGTTTTGGGGGGACCTCTGCAAAAGTGAGCTTCATATCCTCGCTTTCATTTCCAGTATCCAAATTATCTCATAACAGAACCAAATATTACAATGAAAATGCAGTGAAGAACCTGAAGCTGATCAGTGATACTACAGAGTAGTTAAAGGGGAATTATTTGCAGGGCCATGTTGGGCTACAAGAATTTTTACAACCTCTGTAGACAGGCTTTAAAGAAAAAACGCAGAGGAAAAAGTTATTTTAAAAAAATCTCAATAAACCAGCTTCAAAGGTATTGTCTTAGCTCTAATTAAGCACTTGTAGCTACACAACTAAGGTCACTATCAGGCAGCAACTTGCTACAGTCCCTGGGAAAATGCTACTTTTAGGTAACAAGGGGGATTTTGCCTAAGAATTTGGGCCAAAGTATCAATATGGCTTTAAGAACACTTCCTTGGAGACATGGGAAAGGGAATACTTTTGTGGAGCCCAAACTCACCAAAAAAATTGATCCACTGAGAGACTGGAAAAGCAAAAGCAGCTGTCTTACTACCAGAAGGGACTAAAAGAAAGGTTTTTCATTTATGCCTTATGATACTGCTCTGATTAATGATACTTTGCTTTGAGAACGCTGTCTGGATATCTGTCTCAGTGCAGGGCCACACAGCTCCCAACAGAAAGGCTGCTGAGCCAGGACCAACTGGCATTACAGGCAACTGGAGTGGAGGGATGAAGGCAAAGAATAGGAGAGACAGCAGATCTCATTTTAGGAGTGTGAAAGCCTGGAGCCTGAGGAATTGCTCTCAGAGGGTATGAGCATGGAAGTGCAGTACCCCTGGCTATGATACCTGTAAACAGCACAGGTGCATTTTCAGCAGCACTGAAGAGGTCATGGGAAACTCTCATGACCAGCAGCATTCTGCCCCTTGTTAGGCTATAATCCCATTGGAAGTCTGAAGCAGTGGTTTCCTGACATGGCCAGCACAGCCTTCAGCTACCACACAAATATCTAAAGCCAAGCACATGACAAAACTAGACTGCTTCTAACCACTTTTGACAGGACAGAAATTGACTCTAATCTACTGCAGGAAGCACGTACCACCGCAGACCTTGCAAAATCCATACAGCGAGTGTTAACGTCAGCCTCTTTCTATCCACAGAATTGATAGAGCAGGAGCAGATGTACTGCAAACTTCCCAAGCACACCACGTACCCTCATATGCCTCTTCTCCTCTTGCCCCCTGGAACAGATGCCAAGTGTCCACAATCCTCTCTGTAAGGCCATCCACAGCACAGGCACACTGTGTTGCATTAGAGAATAAGAAAGCGTTTCACAAGCAGGACCCAAACTTGCTCTACCCGTGAGGTAGGAAAGTATTACTAAGCCCCTTTCTACAGTGAGAAACCCAGTGCAGATGAACATAGGAACCGCAAGCCTGATACAGCGTAAGAGCTTCCTGACCTCTTTCCTGAGATACCTGATAGCCACCTGGTCATCTGCTGCACGGAAAATACTCTCTAGAAAACCAACTGGGAGACTAGTTCAGCTGCCCAGAGCAGCTCCAGATTTTTTTCCTTCTTCCTGACAACTTCTCCCTGCATCAAATACTCTGACATTAGGGATCCTGGTTGTTTTGAATGTTATATAGATGTCATTCCTGCTTGAGAAAATTTGGTAGGCCTCACGCTGCCCTGCCCCACGATGGCTGATGACAAAACCCTACTTGCTGGTTGTGAGACAGATTTATTTCTTAGAATCACCTTCGACACACTTCAGCAAGTCTCTGAGAACCTGTAAAGAAATGTCACCTGTGGGTTAGTCAGCTCATTTGGAAAACTGTCTGCTCAGCATCTACTTGTGGTGTCTTGGCCATTGGTTTGTCATTAGGAACAAACCTGGGGGTTTTGTGGCCTACTGAACAAATGGTTTTCTACAGGTTGCTTGGTCAGTGGTACCACTGTCACTGCCATCTCCATTTCAGTCACCTTCTGACCTTGCTGTTCTTCCTCCAAACCTGAGCAGAGGCCATGCTGTCAAACTTTCTAGGTAAGCTCAGTGTAGACTCCTGCAGCTCTTCCATTTTTATTTCTAATGAGATTGACCCATAGAGGCCACTCCACTGAGGATTCAGGAGAAAGCCACTAATCAAGCTGACAGAGCCATGTGACAAAGCTTCTTCCTCTCTCTCTCTTCCACACTTTCCCTCTTCTTAATGTCTAATCAACCTAGTTATCTATCTTTCTGTCACAATAGTAGTTAAGTAGCTCTTGAATATTTCAGAAATAGAAACAACCAACATCCTCCTTTCTTCTTTTCCTTCCCAGGCTGTAGGAGGAATTGTTCAATTAGTTTTTTAGGTGGCATGATTTGTTTGCTTGTTTATACGCTTACATGTGAGTGGGTGTTTTATAGATGTCTGTGAAGAGCTCAGTGGGGTAGGGCTAGCCTGAGGAGCCAAGCTGTGTATTTATTACTGAGAGTGGAGAGATGCATGACCTTCCACAGCCGACGCGGTATGGACCTCCACAGCATAGCACAGCCCCTGTCAGCAATCTGTCTCCTGCTTTTAGCCCAGCCCCACCAGCAAACCTGGGAATCGCCCGTGGAAGGAAGGGATTTAGTGGGGGAAGGAAGAGGAAAGAGCAGTAATTATTTTGGACCTGGCTACTTCAAGATTGCCTGTCATGGATAAACCAGATAGCCCCCACTACTGCCCGAACATCTAGAGGCAAATGCTGTAGAGAGGGTCAGTATCTTTCATTGGGCCAACTGCTATGGACAGGGAGGAAAAGACACACATAAGCTTTTCTTTGGGTTTGAAGCAGCAGTGGAGTGAAACACTGCACAGATTTTTGCAAGAACTTTGACATTTTTAGTGCTCTGAGATATGACAGAAGCAATTTCCTGGACAGTGTACTTTTCAAAAAATCATTTTTACAAAACTTCTTTAAGAAACGGTTGTGCCATAAAGTACAAATATCCTAAAATATTTTGCTCTCATCAATGCCAGATACTCCGCTGGCTCCTAACAACCACATTTACTGAAACAGCTTTCATCCTTTGAACAGCTCTTCCTTTCTCCATATACCATATGGTTTTTGAAGATCCTGTAAATAGAGAGAACCGGAGGCAATACCAAGGGTCTCCTGCCATTTTTTAAGCTAGTTACTACTCAAGGGATAAAATAGTATCAAACATGATGTCAGGAGTTTCATAGTGAAAGGGTAGGGCAGAAGAAGGCATTTAAGTTGGGAGAAAATATTTCCAGCATTGGATTCATTGGAAGAGTGTTACCTCTGTCTAAACTACATGGCCATTTGGGGACTTCACATAATGCTGGGATGACTGTTTTCAGACTTTAAAGGGTATGAAAGAAAAAAAAAAAAACCAAACTTTCTTTGTTCACTCCAAGGAAGTCCCTGTCTAAGTCTGTCCAACTGAATACCAGTCTTTCAGCACTGATTTCCAACAGGTTTGTCTGTTATGTTGCCAGTATAGAATAGTAGAGTCATTGATCTAAAGCCCTTCCTCACATATATGTGTACATGGGAGCTGGGACAGAGGGGAGAAGCGAAGGTGAGGTGCTAGGTACTGGAAGAATCCTGCAGTCCTGCAACACTCATTTTGCAAGAATCTGAAAAACAACACAGAATTGATGACCCAGCTGGATTCACATTCTAGTTGCCTATGAGACAAAAAGACTTCCTCTTCAAAAGCAACAGCTGATAAGGAATTGGTTGGATGGTCACATCCAGAAGGTAGCAATCAATGTCTCAAGGTTCAGATGGAGCTCAGTGATAAGTGGTGTCCCTCAGGGGTCTGTATTGGGACCGGTACTATTAACATCTTCATCAAGGACATAGACAGTGGGATTGAGTGCACCCTCAGCAAGTTTGCAGATGACACCAAGCTAAGTGGTGTGGTTGACATGCCTGAGGGATGGGGTGCCATCCAGAGGGACCTGGACAAGCTTGAGAAGTGGGCCCATGTGAACCTCATGAGGTTCAACAAGGCCAAGTACAAGGTCCTGCACCTGGGTCAGGACAACCCCCCATATCAATACAGGCTGAGAGATGAAGGGATTGACAGCAGCCCTGCCAAGAAGGACTTGGGGTTACTGGTGCATGAAAGGCTGGACATAAGCCGGCAATGTGTGCTTACAGCCCAGAAAGCCAACCATTTGCATTTGGGCTGCATCAAAAGAGGCATGACCAGCAGGTCAAGGGAGGTGATTCTGCCTCTCTGGTGAGACCCCATCTGGAGTACTGCATCCAGCTCTGGAGACCGCAGCACAGGAAAGACGTGGACCTGTTGGAGCAGGTCCATAGGAAGGCCACAAAAATAATCAGAGGGCCGGAACACCTCTCCTGTGAAGAAAGACTAAGTGAGTTGGGGTTGTTCAGACCTTTAAAGGTCCCTTCAAACTCAATCTATTCTATGATCCTATGATGTAGGGAGTCCTGAAATTTGAAAAGCAGAAGGGAAGAAAACAGGCACTTCATTCAGCTGTAGCATGGCTGCAACGAACCATCATGAATTGTCATTATAGTGTCTCAGCATTGGGATGTCAATGGAAAGTCATTGCACCTCTGTGTGAGATTAGCTTAAAAACCATGCCATTCAAAAAAAAAAAACCCTGAACCACATAAAATGGGTTCTTTTTATTTCCTCTCTGGGTTTTCAGTTCTCAGATTTCATTGGGTCCAATTTTCCAGTATTGTCTGCAACTGTGAAGACTAGAAGCGCACATTTACAAAAATGAAATCTTTTATTATCAAGTATTTCCATGATTCCAGTATCTGGAGATTTTAAGAAACACCTGAAGTATCACTCAGTGCACGGTGGTGACATTGCTGTTCCCAGCACAGGTCTGTTACAGTCTTTTTGTTAATGTATCAGGCCATTTTCCCCTTCTATACACTATAACCTTTCCTTAAAGCTATGGATTTTAGGAAGTGCTGAGCTACTGCTCAGCGATGTGTACACAACATTAGCTCGGAAACCATGTCAAAGTTTCCTCCTACAAGGTAGACCACAAGCAATAGAAAAGCAGCAGGAGCTGCACTCAGCATTTATTTCAAATATAGGCATTTATGCCAGTGCTGGAGGGAACACATCCCAAATTAAGCATGCCAGAGGGTCTCTACTAGCCCTTTCCAAGGAAAGTAACGCTCCCTTGGGGAGAAGGCTCCCTCTCTCACTTTCTCTTTCTCCCCCTGCTCTGCTTCACCATGAGAAAAGGCTGCATCTTTCATCAGGCAGAGTCAAGCCTGCAAATCCCTTGGCAGACAGCAAACAGATTTGTCTGTTTGCTGGCCCTTATGTGACCAATTCACATAGTATAAACAAATGATGATGCAGATGCTAAAGATGGCAAGACATTACAGTGTAAACAAAGGCTCTTATGGGATCCTGACAGCTCCACCACTTAGATCACTGCACACTGAAAGCAGGAGTGCAATCAGAATGCCTCTGTCTCCATCCCACTTGGACTCCCAGGTAAGATGGTTCATATGTACATGAGATCTACATGGCACAAGAAAGCCTCTCCTCTCAGCACCCAGCACTAGCACAGAGACCGAAAAGCTGGGAGAACTCAAGGCTCTGCAGGCCTGACAGTATCACTGATATTCACATGGAAATGTGAGCATCACTACCTGCAGCAAAAGCGAACTATGTTAGACCATGAGGCAGTGGGTCTCTTGAAGAGCATGTCTGTCCAGCTCCCTGCACATTCTCCAGGGCAGAGAATCAGAAACCAGAAGATCAACAGCCCAGTGGAGCAGTACATGCATCCCCCACTCCCCCAGGCAACAAGCAAAGGAGGGTGAGTGCTAGGAAGAAGGCAGGCTGGCTCCCTGATGTGAGAGCCCTGCTCATAAAACTCAATTAAGTGGATTACAGATGAGCTCATTCCCAGCGGTGGGTCACATTCCATTAGAGGCAGGCTCGATGCCAGGCGGACAGCACTGCTCAGATAGCAGCATGGTCCATCCCACCACTTACCGTCCCTGCCTCTGATTTCACCACACCTTGCTAGATTTTCTGCCCCATGCCCCACCACTGCATGGCAGACTCATTGCTCATCCCTGCTCACCCTCTTGGTGAGATAACTAGAGCCAGCGTTAGGTCATGGAGACAGGAATGGCCAAGCCCTCTGAAACACTGTGGTCTTGGGCAGCAATGTAGGAAAGGGAGAAAGAGTCAAGGGGTGCAAGGGGAAGATGAGCAGAAAGGGAGGTTCTGTAGAAAATGATGGCAGAGTTCATGATGAGGCAGGAAAGGATGGAAACAGCCAGCCCCATAAACTGCATCAGTGGTATTTTACGTGAAAGTGAAAGCAATCAGAGCTCTCAGCTCACTAATCCCAAAGGCTTTTTCACAGCATAGGTATAAGATTACAGCATCGTCTGCTATACGAATGTGTACATACCACCTACAGACACCGCACTCAGCACTCACTGAATGTATGTGTGCTTGTATATGGGGAACAAAGAGTGTCTGAGGTAGATTTGTGTGTGGGAATGACTATGTTTGGAAGAGAAAGTGGGGAGGGAAGAGAGAAGGTGAATGAATCTGTGAAGGGTGAGCATGTGTGGGCGTGAGGGCAAGAGAAAGCTGGATGAATGAGTGTGTGGGTGTGTAATATATGGGCTAGAGTAAGTCAAATGTTAAAAGCACCTGCAGGCATTTTGCCAGATTTGAAACCTATTTTGACTTGCTTTGTACATCCCACTTTGCTTTTTACTGTTTGCAAACGTTCCTGGCAGCTCAGCTTAATTCGTACAAATAGCAACCAACCGAGAGCGAGCCAAATATATTGTGAAATAGGTTGAGGAAGACGCAGTTTTTTGTGCAGATCCAAGCAGCAGGGGCTTTGTACCATCTGGAACTTGCGTACCAAGTCCCAGGCACAGGCTTACAAGGGAGATCAGTCTAGTTACCTCCCCACCATTTGCCATCCCACGTGAGGAGCAAATACTTCAGACCAGTTGCAGAGTGAGACATGCTGTCTGGACAATGATCCTCATAGGGCGTGGGACCCACACTGCGCAGGCATCTGCTATGCTGGCACAGAAGACCTCAGTATCCACAACCTCAGAGAGAGCTTTCTGCTTTGTCTCAGAAGGACTGAGAAGGAGACAGCAGCCTTATGTTTCATCCCCTTGTGTGTGACAAGTGAACTCTGTTTGGCAGTGTGAGGCAG
The DNA here is from genome assembly GCF_023634155.1 of Falco peregrinus. Classification (NCBI taxonomy): domain Eukaryota; kingdom Metazoa; phylum Chordata; class Aves; order Falconiformes; family Falconidae; genus Falco; species Falco peregrinus. The sequence goes on along the minus strand of NC_073726.1, from coordinate 87,808,122 downwards.
CAGGTTTCCTATTTGTTTTACCACCAGTTTACCGGGCAGTTTTGGAAATTCTGCTTGCCTTCTCCACATCTTTGTTTCCTAAGATATAAAAACCTAGCAGTAATGACAACAGACATGAGATCTCTTGATGAAAAGCACTATGTAAGACTCAGGTGATATTATTCTCCTGCACTAGCTGAGGGTGGATGCCAAATTTCCTGTGCATTCATTGGCAGCATTATCCAGCGCTTCAGCTCTGAGGAAGTCCAAGCCTGAACTGCAGGAGCTCCAGCTCTGGAGCTCTCCAATTCTGCTGGTTCCTTCAGCAGATCATGAGCCAGGTTTTGACTGTCTGTCTCAGGACCTTCTGCATAATATGTAAAGCCCATCCTAGGTAGCAAGGGATCTCACAGTCCCTTTGGCATGTCCCAGACTGTGCTTGCTACTCTGCCCTTGGCAACGTCACCACTTGGCTCTACGTTGAATGTATTAGAGTCCAGAGTAGCTTGGATGCAAAAGTACTGCGGCCACACACCCTTTCTCTCCCCACCAAGATGCCAGAAGAATTTAATGTTGTATATAGCAGCCAAAAAATCTGACCCCTTGTCTTTTATTCTGCTTTTCCCTTCCTTTTTGACTGGCTTTTCTTTATCAGTATCACTCTTTCTGATACCCGGGCCCAAAGGTTTCCTCCAGCCAGTGCTGTGTGCACTGTGCCAAGCTGCCTCACCCTGTCTTACTGACAGTTCCTGTAATGGCTGACCGTACAGTGCTATATCCTCTTGTCTGTGTGCATGAATTAGTTAGCCCTTCCATTTCACCTTCAACAGAAACAGAGTGACCTGTCTATACAAATAGCCCCCTCCCACCTTAACTAGAGGGAAGACAATATATTGCCTCTCTGAGGAACTCAAGAGAGAAAGAAAAAAAGACAGATGCTATCAGGGTTCCAAAGCACTATGTATAAAAAGCCTTTTTCACCCTAAGATTATATCAGGTGCCACGCGAAGAGCTGTTACCGAACCACAGCCAGAAATGGTGTGGTTCTATCTGGTGTGTTTTATCCCTGCCTCCTCTCCCCTCTCTAGCACTCATCGCTCCACAAGTGCATTTCATTCAATGAAATGGTTTAAGGCACTGCCTGCAAGGAGGATCTTCTATGAAATACCATGGCTCTGCCTTCTAAACCTTCCAGCTGAATGAGAATAACTGCTGTGGTCACCACAGCACAGGCTACACAAAAAAATGATGCTTGTGTTTAATTACACTGAGTGGTTGAGGCCACTGCCTTACTGTGCTCTGGGATATGTTCTTCTGAAAAGCAGCCAGGTTATTCTGCTGCTGCTGCCATTCCCACAGTGTCCTGGGAAAGGAGGAGGGGTGACACGGAGGGGGTTTTCTGCCAGGTTTAGCTTTAGCAAACATATCCGAGCTGGGGGATCTCAAAGGATGTGACTACACCAAGCAAAGATCCCCTGAGGCAGTGCCAGAGGTGGCTGGTAGATTCCCAGGAGTACAGGTAAAATTCAGTTTTTATGTGGGGATTTCAGCTGGACTATTCCTGTGCAAAAGAGAACAGAGAAAGAAAAAGTATTGGGAAGGGAAAGAAGGCAGAAAAGAACTGGAATGGGGATCTCTCAAGACCCCAGGAAGGAAAGAATAGAGGCAACAAGGATGTTTGTGAGAGGCCAGTACCTCAGCCATAAATGTTCTACACAGCTTAGCCTTTCTTTGAGTGATGCTGCCAGCCTGGCTTTGGCAGAGCTGACATCTGGGTTGGAGGTGCTACAGGACCCCTAGTAGCTACTGCCTACTCTTCCTGGAGTTGGTCATGGGTAGTTCTGCCCCAAATAACTCCAGAGCTGGAAACAATATGGCCACATGTGCTTCAGGACCAAATGAATTCTGCTTAGACATGGGAGAGATTAACCTCAATATCACACTATGCTAATATGACTAATTTTCTTCCCAGGCTCATGTGTCTGCATGGATAAGCACAGATATACCAGCTCATCTGGTGTATGCTCAAGTACTCACAGTACAGCACTGCCTTACTTGTCTGAACATACTTTGGGTAGCTCATCCATGAGTGTCGTTTTCACCACCCTCACGGGCACTCTTTTGTGGTGCAAGCAGTTCTTGGACTCAAAAACCCTCCCACCTTCAACAAAATCTTCTCAAAACGCTTTGGGAATCTGCCACTACTTCCATCAGCCAAGCTTCATTCACAGTGACCCCAAGGAGACCTGGATAAGAGAGAATCCACTGAGTTTCTTTCTTTTTTTTTCCCACCCTCTGGTTCAGAACCTTTGAGTTCCCAGGTATGAGAACCAGTGAATGATGAGTCCCTTAGACCATATTTAGAGCTGCCCTCTTCACAGCTAGACACGCAGTAACGGACGAATTTGCCAGTGGATCAGGGAGGTTTGTCACCCTTCTTGGGAGCAACTAATGACTATGGTTTTTAGAGGGGTTTTTTTCTGGGGTTCTGGGGTGAGTACTTGGGACTTCCTGAAGAGGACCAAAGTTTGTATGCAGCAGTAGTAACTTTCATCAGATTAAGGTATGCTCCTGGTGAAAAACAACCCCCCCTGCAAAATACCAGGAAAGCTCCTGGTACACCTGGAGATGGATAGCAAGGGGTTTTATCTGAATGCCTTATGAACCAATAGAAGCAAAAAAAAATGTTTCATCGAATCTTTTTGGGCCTAACATTCAACTTATTTATGTTCAACTTATAAGTGAATATACACTGTTATATTTATAACTACCTAAAGCAAATTTAAACATTTGCTAGATATCAAGCCCCTGAACTAAAACTTTGTGAACACCAACCCCTACCCAAGGCCACCAACACGTCTCAGCCTTCAGATCAAACTTAGTTACTATTCAAAGTAGCAGACAGACAATTGCTCTGCCACCTTCACCCTCCTGCCCCACTGCACACCCTGCTACTGCCTTTGTTTTTGGCAGGGCTCTTTTAGGAAGACACTGCCTGCAATGGACACCAGCATAAACTCGTGATGTCCTCCTTGTACATGTATAGCCGTCAGGTGGGCACCAGGCTGATTCCAACAAATTCACCTCGTGGGCATATATACAATTGTAATAGATTGTGATCCCTGGCTTCAAAAGGTAAAGTCAGCTGTGTTTAACCCCCTGGTCTCACGCCGCAGATCCCTGGGACTGCTGCTTTCCACTCCCAGGAAGATGCGGCATTGCTCGGTCACCATGGTGACAAGCACTTTTCTATACGGTAACCACCGTCCTGAACTCTGCAACTCACTCCTGTGCGAAGAGAAGAGCGAGGCCGGGTGTTTACACACGCCGCTTGCCTTGGCTGTGCAAGCCCTGCTGCGGCTGGGCCCGCTACCCCATGCTCCGCTCTTCCCGAGCTCCTGCCCGCGCCCTGTAGTCCCACACTGGGGCATTTCCGAGATGACCACAGGCACCACCGCGGCTCCCACCAGAAGACGCGGCTGGGCTGACCTGCTAAATATTTTACGGGGAGAATGGCTGGTGCCTTTCCCGAGCCTGCTGCAAGCGCGCTCCTCGGAGGATGCGGCTGCAGAGGCGTATTGAGCAGCTCCCAGGCCAGCCCTCCACCAAAGCGAGCGCCGCCACAGCCAGCCACAGCGGCATCCCCACAGGCTCCTCACCCCCCTCTTCCTCCTCTGCCCACCCTGTCGCTGCCCTGCGTCAAGGGCACTGGTCAGCGTCCCAGTCCCCCCAGCTGTGCCAGCCTGAGGGAGGCTGGCGGCGGGGGTGCGGTGCGGGGGTAGGCAATGGCAGCCGCAGCGGGGCGAGCCCCCGCCTCGCCTCAGGGCCGGCGCCCCGCAGGGCGGCACCCGCGCCGCCTCAGGGGAGTGGGAGGCCGCGGGGACCCGCAGCCGCCCCGGCGAACCCGGGCTCCCTCCCGCCGCCCCGCTGGCCTGCGGGGAAGCCTCGTCCCTCCATGCGAAGGGTTAACGCCACCGCCCCTGCGCCGCCATCTCTCCCCGCCCCCACTCCCCCCTCTCGTCCCCACAGACGTGTCCCCTCCGCCAGGGCCTCCCCCCGCCGGAATCACCATGGAAACCAGCCCCGAGCAGCTGCCGGCTGCGCCCCGGTCGCCGCGGCGTCGCCGGGGAAGGCGGTGGCAGGCAGCGGCGGCCGCCACGGCTGTGCGACCTGCCCCCGGGAGGCCATTTGCATCCCCCCACGGGGATCTGGCGTGGCTGCGGGCGCCGGGCGGCCCGGCTGCGCCTCGGGGGGAAGGGGCAGCCCCGGCGGGAAGGGGCAGCCCCGGCGGGAAGGGGCAGCCCCGGCGTGTCCCGGCGCTGCGCGGGGTGTAATGGCTGGGGCAGGCCGGCCGGGCCCGCCCTTACCTGGTGGTACACGGGCGCAGACCCCTGCCTCTCAGCGGCGAGCAGCCGGCCGCCATGGCGGGGCGGAGGGAGCGCTGCCCGCGGCCCGCCATCGCCCGCCCTTGTGCGGCCGTCCCGGTGCAAGCCCTGAAGAGGGAGGGTTAGGTGAGGTGGGTGCACCTGAGGTGGCCCGCATGTCTGCCGGCCCTGAAGCAGGATGTGGAGCCAAGCTCAGTGCTGCTTCCTTCTTCCTCCAAGAAGAAGACTTTCAGATGAAAAAGATCCCCAGAAGCATGATACATTATTGCAACCAGTAGCCCCTCCAACACACACAGGACAGTAATGGCCAGCCCTTGCGGTGGTCTCTGTTCTGGTGAGGGCTTCCCTTTTCCTCGTGTGTGGCAGCTGCCCTCCATCCACAGGGACAAAACCCAGACCTCTCACACAATTTATTTTTTTTCCATCAGGTGGAGTTGACCTAACCTGAGATACAGACCAAAACAAGGAACTTGGTTTTACTTAGTGGCAAAGGTTGTCAGTAGCCCACCCGAGCCCCTCAGGGCCCCTTGGTACAGTTGCCCGCAGGCCCATGCAGGCCAGTGTGCTCCAGCTCCCGGCGGGAAGGGGGCCGTGTGGCACAAGGGAAATGCCTCCATGTCCTCCTTGCACCTGGGGTAGGGCTCGTTTTCCTCTCGGTAGCTGGTACAACGCTGTGTTTTGGATTTAGAATGAGATTAATGTTGATAACACCCTGATGGGCTTAGTGGTTGCTAAGGAATGTTTATACTAAGTCAAGGATTTTCCAGTTTCTCAGGCCCTGCCAGCAAAAGAGCTGGAGAGGCACAAGAAATTGGGAGGGTACACAGCCAGGACAGCTGACCAAATTAGCCAAAGTAGCCAAAGGGATATTCTATAGCACAGAATATCATGCTCAGGATATAAACTGGAGGGAGTTTAATCCTGCTCGGGGACTGGCTGGGCTTCAGTCAGCAGGTGCTGAGCAATTGTATTGTGCATCATTTAGGGTTTTTTTCCCTTTTGGATTTTATTCATCTCTCTCCTTCTCATTACAATTGTCGGTGTTGTTATTGGTTATTATTATTATATTTTACTTTAATTATTAAATTGTTCTTACCACACACAAGTTTTACCTTTTTCGCCAAATCTCCTCCCCATCCCTTGGGGCGGAGGGCAGGGGGAGTGGGTGAGTGGCTGTGTGGTACTTAGTTGCCAGCTGAGATTTAACCACGACACTCCAGAAACCCTGGCAAAATGCACAGGTGACAGCAGATCCTGTGGGAACAGGTCAGGCTTTGCTTTCCTCTGCCTGTCAGACTGGAGAGTTAGCCTGGTGGTGGAAACATATGCCAAAGGATGTCCTGAAAGTAGTAGGTTCAAACAAAATAGGAAATTCAGCTTTGTTGTCTTACTATCCATAGTGAACCATGTCTTTTTTAACCACCCTTATCTCACATGCACCTTCCTGGCTAGCAAAACATCATCTCCAGTTGCAGCCCTTAGAGACTCATTACACCTATCCCGTCTGTATGGTCAAAGTAGGGCTCCAGTTTTGCACTCGGCCATAACTCTATTTTGTTCTAGCCCCAAACCTGTCTTCTCCCCTCAACCTTAAACTCTGCCAGATCTCACCCTGTTCTCACTTATGTCCCTGATTGTATGGCTGCTGAAATCTTCCTGCCCAATTTCTCTGTAGTAGTTGACTGTGATCCTCACCAGCAATTACACATCAGAGATAAAAAGGAATGTCTCTCCATACCCATAGGATGCTTCTGGTTTTGCCAGTGTACATGAAGCTACCGCATTGTCTTGGCTCTTCCAAATCAAACTGATGCCTGTTGGCCTCCAGGTTTCCCTCCCTGTGTTTTCCCTGTAACAATCTCTGCCTCTTATCCATCTCCTCTGTAGACTGAACAACTTGCAGAGCAGGATCTCCTCCTTTGATATTGCCCTCCCAGATCCTCACACTGAGAGGATGGTCCCCGATACAATACAGCACAGGCACTGAAGTGGCTGTTTGGCTTCACCCAGGGCATGTGTCTCCCTTACTGCTGTTAGTTAATTGTAAGATCTGATGTGGTCTAATAGGCATGGCTGTTAGACACAAAACCCCTCCACTGCAAAATGCTGGGTATAGCTGCTGGCAGCTCTCTATTTTCTGCTTTTTCTTTTGTTTTCGTATTAAACTAAGCAAATACGACTCTTTCTTCTTCCTTACTAGAACAACCTATATACCTGACATTCAAATATATAAGTGTATATATATATATATGTACCTATACATATATATATATATAAATGGAGGCAATAGAAATGCACACTAATGGAGCATTGAAGCTGTAGTTTGAATACACACAGAGCCTAGGCTATTCAGTCTTTGTTATGTGATGTTACGACAGTTGTCTAGCTTCACAGCCCAGAACACAGGCATAGATCAGGGGGAAATGAGTGCTAGGAGTTACACTGTACTCCTCAAGTCTGCTGGGCATTAAGATTGCTACTGAATATTATAACTATTATTTGATTTTTGTCTAGTCACATGACTGCACCTTTTTCTTTAGAATGAGATCTTAGGCAAGACATCCATGTTTTTATGACTTTTGAAGCTGACCACAGCCATTTCACGGCTGTGGCCAGAAGAAACTTCAATTGACCGATAGTGCAGCAAGCATCTAGATGCCCCCAAGCTGTGTAGTAGTAGCTAGCTGTGTAACTATCTAAGCAACTCTCTCCTTCAAGACATTAGACCTCAGGTCTCATGATCACCAGAACCTACCATGAAATTCCATTACTTAGGTGATCAACAAGTAGAAGAAAGAAGTACAGCATGAAAAGAAAGATGAGGAATTAGATTGCTGGAGGGTGCATGTGTGATAAAACCAGATTTTGTTTGGAGCTCAGAAACCATCAGGATGAAGATGGTACAGGCAGAGAAATATTCAGCTGATGTGAGATCTGGAATAAGGAAGTGTAAATGAAAGCAGGCCTGTTCTCAATTTCAGCATGCGGGTTTTGCAGGTGTGTATGCTAGACCATGTTAATTCCTAATAGACCTGATGTGTAACATACACCATTCCTAAACTTAGACTTCCCAGGGCCTTTCACTGGCTCTCTGTTGTTCCAAAATCAGAGAAAACAGGTCTCAAATGGTATCAGTGCACCTTGTTGCCTTCCCTGCCATAAGCACAGATTAGATACCAAGAAATTACTACTATTGTTTCCTTCATTAAAAATTTAGTGAAATAGTGGGATATCAATCAAGCCATCTGACAGTCTGGGTGATGGGACAAATACTTAAGAGGTGTTCCATACACGTAAAGATAAACCTTCTTTGTGGACTTGGAGCCTTGCCTATTTTCAGGCTTACTTTGCCTTCAACTTAATGTAGGAAAGGGAAGTTAAAGGGAAGGTTTCAGCTTTCTGGATCCTCTTCAAAGACCTTGGCCATGTTAGCCTGTCATTTGTAAGTTAGGAATCCTTCTTCCTTTGTACCTGAAGATTAAAATTACCATAAAACAAAACCCTGTTTCTGCTTTGTACACACTACATCTGAAGAAGTAAGGTCAGGAAAAGCAATACCTAAATTAAGCCACGTTTACCTGTCCTGCATGTACCCTAAATGGTAGGAAAGTATGAAGGCCACCCTCCACTGCTATGCTTGGTGGGGTAAGCAGAGAGAACAGGAAAGAGGTCTTCCAGAAGCATGAAGGTGAATTCTTGGCACCCTTCAGAATCAGCAGGAACGAGAGTTAGCTTAAACCATCTTTAATTAAAGCTCTTCTGGATCCTCTCTGTTTTAGAGCAAGCACAGTCTCAGCCATAAACAGTTTTACACTACAAACATAACACAGAGAGACCAGGAACAGAATATACTACAGACACCAAGTCTCACTTTCAGTGGTGACTCACAGGGGCAAATGAGGACAAAATTAATATATGTAGGGGAGAAAAACTGACATTGCTGTGGAAACCATTTCATTTCATGACATTTTAGTTTAAACTGTAAATTCCTGACAATGAATCAATGTAGTTTTGTGTTATTCTACTGCTGCAGCCAGCCCAGGGTGGGCCATGGTGACAAAGAGCTTCCAGGCTATCTCCATGCAGCAGAAGCCCCTACCATTTCAGCCAAAATGCCCGTAGTGACAGTATATGCTTTATGTGGTTCAGCTAGGACTGGGAAACTTGATCTCATAAACTTCATCGGCATGAATTATGTTTTTATTACATTAAATTGTGTCCTGGCAGTTGCCCATACACCGCATCACAGCCTCAGCAAGCACAAGCGCAAGCCCCTCTGCCAAAGCATGCAGGCGTGGGGGCAAAGTTATGGTTGTTGCGAGGCCTCCCATCTGAGCCTGTCCAATTTGGTGATGATTGACATCTCAGCTGTCATGTTTCATCTGTGTAAGTTCCCCCTCCCCTGTCTCATCCTTCAGCTTTCAGAAGGTAGGCGCTTGGTCCCATGTCTGTTCAGAGGAAGAACCATGACCTACACGTCTGCCCCTGACCTTTAGCCTGATCAATAAAACTACAAATTGGTCTTTTCTTATCCTCGGCACTTTAGTCATAAAATCCCTATTGAGATGGAATGAAACACTGAACTTTATGTCTAGGCATCATGAACATGTTTCAAGGCGGGGGAGAGAGACTGGCAGTATTTCAGCCATCAAATATACAACCCCCTTTCTCTTGCTCGCTCTCTGTGCAGCAACCCTGTGTGTTATATTTGAAACCTGTAGAACATCCCTATTGGTTCTATATTCACATATTTTCCCCAGTACTCCAGAATGGAGAGAACCTCAAGTGTCCTTTTGAATGCTTTTTTTTTTTTTCTACCTCACATTCTTCCCCCTTTGGTGACTTATTTTATGTTGCTTTTTAGAGATGACTGGCTCCAGGTCTCTGGAAAGCCAGTGGCCAGATCCTGCCACTGCCACCTGCCTCCTGAATGTATTCTCTGGGCTACAATCAGAGGAAAAGCCACTGACCAAACCTGCTAGAAAAAGGATCTTTTTACCTTTGCACACCAGCAGCCGTGCATATGTGGTATGGATAAGATGCACATATATCCACGACTGTGCTTCTCTTAAGAAGGATTTGTTTTAATACCCAGGCTAGGCTAACACACTGCAGGATGCAGAAAGTGCCCTGTGCCTAATGCAGATGAGAGCTGCTTTTCATCCAAGTTTGCTGAGGGAGCTTGAAGCAGTCTCTCACATGGTACAGGCAGAGCGTTCAGGAAAGAGCTCATGCTGTCATATTCTTCTTGTAAGCTCACCCGTAAGCCAGAGACAAGCCTTTCGCCTGCCACATCCAGCTTGTGCTTAGCAGCAGGCACCGCAGCAGACATTAAACACAGGTAGTGCTGCACTCATGCTGCTTCGATGATTCATGGGCAGGGGATGTGTTAGGGACGCAGTAGAGGGAGAGGAAGAAGAAACAGCCCGTTCCCACAAGAGAAGGGGAGGACAGGAGATACAAGGGCTGAGGTACGAGGACAGCCATTCCTACTGTAGGATAGCAGCACTCCAAGGGACACAGGGGAGAGGGAGAAGCAACAGGGACAACTCCACTGCATGGAGTGGTATGTTCAGGAGAAAGAGAGGAAGAGGCATAATTATTTTTTCTCCAAGAGGAACAGAGAGTATTTTAGGAGAGGGCAAACAAAAACCAGTAAGAGTTTAACGCTAAATGGTTGCCCTGTTTTTGCTAGTATTTCTGTCAGGTATTTTGTCAGTGTCACTGCGGAGGCCTGTGTGTACCAAGGCAGGCAGCATGAGCAGACTTGGAAGGGCGCAACCTAATGTGCCAGTCTCCTTAAGCCCTGCAGCGGTGTCGGCAGACCTGAGCTTGCATTTGCAATTGTGCAATAAACAGTACTTGGGTCTGAAAAAGCATGTCAGGGCTTTTTTTTATATACCAACAGCCTTTATCATAAAATCAGAAGGGCCTTAATGCGTTTATAAAGGTGCTTAATGTGTTTACACCCATTGCAGAGCAATGCAGAGGGAGGAAGGAGTCTGTACTGCACAATTTAGTGCATAGCTTGGAAGATCTATTCCACCCTCTTTACAGTGAAATAGCTGGTGGAGCCACATGACTTCTTCATGTTGGCAAGATAGTTGTGTATTTAGCATGCTCAGCTGCTAGTAAGGGTGGTAACCGTGCTTTTCACTTAGCTGCGATGCCACGGAATGGCCCTGAATAACCTCCTGTGTCACTTCAGGACTTTTAGCTGGTGGAATGAAACATGACTGTGAATCAAAGGAAGGAAGAAAATCATAGCAGACTCTCTTCAAATTCCTTTTTTATAGGCCTCCTTATGTCAGAAAGGCTTGCCATCATGTCCATCCATCCAAAAAAAACCCCCAGAAAGCCAGATCCAGTCAATAAGGTGGACCAGAAGACTGACAGTCTTTTGGTTCTTGAAAGCCCAAGAGGAGTGGTATGAAAATAACACCATCTTCTACGTGTCTCTTTGATGCTGCTGTATGCTACATAGCACTGCTGAGTCTGCAAACATGATTTCCTACACTTCAGCTTGGAGAAGAGGCCAGAAATGCTGTGTTGGAATAGCAGCACAGCACATGTTCAAAGCAGGCAGGTGGCAGGTTCAAAGTGGAGCAAAGAAACAGCACCTGGATGTGACACACAGTTAAGCTCTGGAGTACCTTTTCTCAGGATGTTATGGATGCTGGAAGTTCACATGAGTTTCAAAAGTAATCATATACAGTCCTGGAAGAAACTAACATCAGAAGCTACCCGATGCAGCTCTGTTGCAGTATTATACAGGGACTTCTTGAGGCAAAACTTGTTGGAGGCTAGAAGAGTGTAAAGGGCAAGGGTTGCTAAATGCTGACCCTGCTCTGTACTCTCACCAGGACACCACTATTGGCCTCCATCAGACGCAGGACTCTCAACTTCACAGAATGGTTTCATCTGCTGTAGCTGTTTTTATATATTCTTACAGGGAGGCTGACTAGAGTCTTCTGGGTTTACATACTTGGCAGGGAAATCCCACCTTTGGGAAACAGATTTTTTCTAAAGAGACACTGACATCAGCTTTTAATGATGCTGTATCTCTATATCTCATTGCAGAGATGGCACTTCCATCTTTACCCATTTACCCTTTATTTCATTTGCCATATGATCTTAGTGTCATAACTCTGCAGTACTCTATAAGAAGAGAGAGGAGTCGTTCCTCAGAAGAACCAGATGCCAAAAAAAAAAAAAAAAGAAAAAAAAAAAAAGAAGAAAAGGCACAACAAAACAGAGAGGGAACACAAGATGGGGAGAAGTTGGTCCCATTGGAACTGCTGGAAAACAGTTCAAGTCTCTCAGCTCCCGAATGAAGCCCTACAAACCTCACATGCCATGTCACCTAGTCCGGTCCAGGCTCATTTTTTGCTATTTTCTTCAGTGCTTCCCATTTGATGACTGAGCACCCTTTCCTCTGAAAGAAAATCACTGCTCTCCAATAATGGGCAACAGCTCAGCTTTTGATGGTGGTTATAGCTCTGTATCACTGTGTCCAATCTTCTTCCCTTTTGCAATGCCATTAGGGACCAAAGGACCTAAATAGTTAGAGAATAACACACCATTAGGGACCAGTCCTACCTGCACAATAAATTTCAAACATACCAATGTCCACCCACCAGTTTAATCTGTAAACCATGCCCAGCAAAAAGATTGCAGTGCAGATATAACTGAGGCTTGCCCAGAGGCAAACTCTGTTGGAAGCAGTGGCACTACTAGACCATGATTTTAGCAGAACGAGGATTTCATATGCCAAGTTTGCAATATGTTTGCTGGTGTCATCTTTGAGCGTGTAACTTGAAGTACGCTGTATGACATAAAATACACAGCATACCAACAGATTTGTGTTGGAATTGATCTAGCCATTCTGAGTTCTTTATTCAGATGGTTGAACTGTGCAAGGAATAAAAATTTCTGGTACCAAATTTAGAAAGAGTGTATTTTATCGTAGACGAGAAGATGGTATTTTCTCTGGTGGCAGTACTGGGGATTGAAGGCAGTTCACAAAATGCGTGTGTGCGTGTGTGTGTGTGTGCGCGCGCGCACGTGTGTGCGCGTGTGTGTGCGCGTGTGCGCGCGTGTGTGCGCGTGTGCGTGTGTGCGTCTGCGTGTGTGTGCGTCTGCGTGTGTGTGTGCGTGTGCGTGTGTGCATGCGTGCGTGTGCGTGTGCGTGTGCGTGTGTGCATGCGTGCGTGTGCGTGAGTGTGTGTGTGTGTGTGTGTGTGTGTGTGTGTGTGTGTTAATCTCTGATAGGCTTATCACTGTACTAAACAGTAATTTATTACTTCCATAAATTGTAGACCTAATGTACACCACACACTCAGTAACTCCTGGAGGATTTTAAGACATTAAATTACAGCAAAATTTGATCCCTTGTAGTGTTGGTATTTTTTAACGCTCATCTTTTCAATAGGTGGAAGACATACACACTCCAGATTGTTACTTCCTTCACCAAGTTCAGTCATACTGGAAGGCAACTGATGATACCCGCCGAGTATAGCCAGAGGGGCAAATTCCATAGACTCATTATGTGGGGTGATCTATGTGGCATTAATTGTGACTGGCCTTGAGGTGTTTGTTTGTCTTGTTTCAACAGTATGTTGCTGGTCAACTCGTAATGTATGTTACACGCAGACCTATGGATAAAACATTAAGTTCACAGAGGAAATATAAGAACAGAATTTACATTTTATTCATTTTTTGTTTGTCTTTGCTGTTCTTACATACCGAAATGTCAAAATGCATTTGTTGTATCCTAAACTACATCAAACTGTCCTGCAGGAGCAATCATTATTCTTTTATTGTCAGCAAAACACATTGAAACAGGGGTATTAAACATCTGGCCAACATACGTTTATGTGGCCCAAATGGCATATTCAAGTTCTAACTATGTAAGAATTCCTTTGGAAACAAAAGAAGTCTTGCCTCTGATTTGGGAGAGAACCTATCAAATATGAGCTGGTATAACTAAAGCAGGGTCTCTCCCTGAGAAAATGGGTAGCTTAACACAGTGCCTGAGAAGTGCAAACTCCTGTACTCTACCACTAATCTCATTTTAAGTCTAATGAAGGCACTTAGTCAGAATTAACTGGTTTGCCGCTAAGCCCCAGTGTTTGACAAAGAAACAAGCTTAGGAGTGATAATAAGACAAAAACGGAATATTGCCAAAATGAAGGAAATGTGTAAAGAGCGAAGGGGGCAGAGACATACAGAAGAGCATGGACCAGAAAAAACTAAAGGAGGTTTAGAAAGGACACAAAAGGTAAAAATGTGTGGCCGTAGGAAATGGGCATGTTTTCACCCCAGTAGAGAGATCTTTCAGCTGAGGGTGGGCGTAGGAACAGAGAAGGAGATGCTATTTGCAGCTCACAGAGGTGTGAGAGCAGGCACAGCTCAGCTCTTGTGAGGCTGGTGTGAAGCTGCCTGGGAGGTAAATTCCCAGACATCAGGTCAGAGCCCAGCAGCTCAAGGGTTTTCAGCCTCAGAGAATTTTCCTGCTGCCAGCACATTTGAGGGTAGAAAGATGAGTTTCTGCAACAGTGGAAAAGGGCAAGGAAGGTGGTTCCAAAGGCTGAAAAGTGGAGGAGCGTGGGAAGGATCAGTGGTACTTTGGGTGGCATCAGTGTGATGGAAAGGATAGATTTCAGGAGGAGTGTGGGAGAGAGAGAAATGGCAGTGGGATTTTCAGAGTTGTAAGAGACCACAGACAGGAGATGGGGTCTTTTGCCTTTCAGCCGGTTCTCTTGCCACTTCTCTCCCTGATGCCCTTTATTCCTTCCTTACTCTCTGGAGCACATGGGCTCCATTTCCAACTTGCCCCCTTCCCTAAACCCCCCAATCCGTACTCTCTACCCAAGCAGCCTTCTACCCACACATACTTCTTCCATCCCACCCATCTTCCATCCACATCTTATCCCACTCTGCACAACAGCTCCTCTGGGCAGCAGACATCACTGTCGTAGGGATGGAAGCACAGGGGCAGAACTAGAAAGGTGGAAATGGTCGAGGAAACAAGGGGGGATACAAGTGCAAATGATGATTGCTGTTGATGAGGACAGCAAAGGCAGGGTACAGATTGTGCCTCTTCAGGCTAGGAGAGCCCAGGCACTCTGTGATCCTTTTACCTTACAGCAGTCTTAAGTCAATGCAGTATGTCAACTCACATGGAGCAGGGGAAGATCTGCTACTACCAAACCCATACGTTCATGGGACATGTGAGTGTGAAATCCCCTTGGAAGACACATACTCTATAGCAGCTGTGCGGGGCTGCAACTTCTCTCCTGCTGTGGGAGCCCCAACCCTGGGCACAGCTGGCTGCCAGACACGCAGGGTGCCGGAGAGGGACACTGCTAGGAGTGCTGAACACGCAAGGTAGGAGATGCAGGCACTGTGCCAGGTGGCGGGAGGTGGGGTGAAACAGTGGGTAACCGATGTGTCTCATGCATAAGGTACACCAGCTGGCAGAGCTGCTGAGCCCCTGTTGGTACAGGGATGAGCAAAGCACAGACAAACCACTGCTTCAGTAAGAGACAAGACTGAGAATGAGGTCAGATTCACAACACATCCAGATATATAATTTCCATCATGCAAGACAGTTCTACACCTTTATTCAACATGATAGTTAAGAAGCTTGGAAATAAACAGGAGGAAAAATCCTATGATCAAGGCTCTATCACAGAATTCAAACATCAGTGCCTGCCCGATGAAGAACATTGGTCACATGTTTTGTTGGGTAATGGACAAAAACTTCACTTTTTTCAAACTGGAATAACTATACTGTGGGGTCGTGTCAGACGCTTTGATCACTTGGCATTACAGTTTTATTTAAGTATGTGCCCACTTTACAGATTTAGCTAATGTACTAGTCTGTTCTAGAGTAACTAAATTATTGCAGTGTGATGACTTGGGGTCCAATTTTCAAAAGCCCTACCAAATGGCTTAAAAACTTGCATCCTATTTTCCAGAGTAACTTCAGCACTTATGATGGGAGACATTTCTGGATGGTGAGGGAATAGCTGCTATATAAAGTGACACAGGTTTGGTTTCTTTGGTGCAAATTACAAGGGGACTATAATAACGATTACAATAATAGTAACAACATCATCAATAATAATGATAGGTTAGCGCTCTTTTAGCTGAGCTCCAGTAACTCTACTGCAGTGATGATGCTGCCCTCAGCTGCCCATCCTCCCCTCTGCCAAAGCATCGCTGCTGCAGAAGCAGAGCAGGTGGAAGGGGATGCGTGCCTTGGTCCCTGGCTGTCCCTGCACGCATCCCACGGTGTCTCCAGCTAAGACGTGCCGCTGTGAAATGCAGCAGTTTTGCTGTGAACACAGGTTTCCCAGTTGTGCTCCAGAGATAACAGCCTCCAGCAGCCATGTGGGCTGGGCAGCAAGGGGGTCAGGACAGCATCTAACCCATGAAAATCGGAGCTGTCATTTTTAACCAGATGAATGGGGACCCTTGTGCCATGTGTGAATACCTATGTCCCTTACCAGAGGATTGCCACACTGATGGTGTCCGAGAGTCTTTTCTGTTGGGCAAAGCCCAGTGTTTGGCCAGGGGAAATAAGCACTTCCAATGAAGCAGAATGAGTAACCTTTTGTTAACCAACAAGAAGAGAAGTTGAAGCATAGAGCTAGGTGCAGCCCCCCTGTCTCAGGTGGTATCCAGAGATCGGTGCAGAGATTGTTACCCTGGAGCTGTGCCATGTCCCACTGGGTGCTGAGGTCAGCCATCACTGTGTCCCACTGGGTGCTGAGGTCACCCATCACCGTGTCCCACTGGGTGCTGAGGTCAGCCATCACCCGTGAGCCGAGGCCGAGCCATGCCCACCGCTGTGCCTGCAAAATGTCCACGGCTCTTCCTCTCAGCTGAAAACAGCTGTTGCTAGGGAACTGCTTAAAGTCAAAAAGACAGCAAAGGATGAGATGAGAGCAGCAGCTGAAGGATGGCAGGCTGGAGGCTGCTGGATGGGAAGGCGAAGGGGGAAGGGGGGGCAAGAGGGTCAGGAGAGAGGAAGGACCGAAGAGCACGGGGTGGGAATTGTTCCCAGTCTTGCCACAGAGCAACAATTCCCTGTCCCTTTCAGGACTGCATTTTCTTAAAATTGCTAAATGGCTTCCCTTGATTTTTTATTTTTTTTTAACATGGCTTGGGGTGGAGGTAGGATATCTCTTTTTTAATTTAGTGTGCTTTCATGTGATACTTTGTACTTTTTTTGATTATCACCCCTACCTCGATCCCTTTCTTCTTGTAATAAAGGAATACAACTCTTTATTTTTGCCTTCCCTCACTCTTAGGGACTGTTACTCTTTTCCACTGTTGCATTGAAATTGTGGATGCACGTCATTTTATGAATTCAGATGACACTAAAACAAAAGAAGTTTTGTCTCTTCACTCAAAATTTTCCTTCTTCCTGGAGTTAATGGGATGCTGACAGGTGATCTCTCTCTGGGAAACATCAGGGTTATACAGTTACTCACCACACAGAGCTACTTAAGTTCCAGTCAAGATCTGCTTTGTTCACCTAAAAGCCTTTTTCAAAGCCAGCTGAACCCAACAGCAGGTTGTCCTCACACAAAACTAATTTTGGATTAGGCCAGATCAGTGCAAATCACTGTTAACCCATAGGTCATCTTCAAAGCCAGCTGAACCCAGCAGCAGGTTGTCCTCACACAAAACTAATTTTGGATTAGGCCAAATCAGTGCAAATCACTGTTAGCCCATAGGTCATCTGTAAGATATGTGGCTTACATTTGCATCTGGTGGCATTTAACAGGCCATCAAAGTGACTAGACACCTTTATAGAGATGGTACAGATCTCCGCACGGGTCCAAACCACAGTTCAGACTCCAGCGTTAGGTTCTCTCAAAAGATGCTTCAATGTCTCTGCCACCACACTGTCTGTTGTGTGGGTTGGAGTGTGGTAAGTGATGGCGTTTGAATTAGAGTGAATTTGAATTGTGGGCAATACTAATGCTTTCTGAATAGTGAACAAATGCATCTAAATAAAGAACAAGATTATATAGTTCATTGCTGAACAGAAATAAAAGGAAAAAAAAAATTGTTTGCAATTTAAAAAAAACCATCATGTGGGTAAAAGGGTTGGTAACAAGATACACACACACACACACACACACACACACATATATATATATAAAGTCATTAAAGAAAATAAAATGAGCTATGTGTGAAGTTTCCAAACTCAACTGTGGTTGCAATACCTTCCAAAGAAAGCCATGGCATATAATAAAAAGCTCTGTTTTATTGGTTTCAAATACTACAATGTATAATTGACTTATGGCAAGGCGGGTGGTGGGATAGGTAGTATTTCACTTCCAAGCATCTGGTCCAAAATCAGCCTTGGTTAGCAGTGATTGAACGTTATTAGTGTTTGATGGGTCTCTGGTGGAACCTATGAAATGCATCAGAGGTTTCAGCGCACTTCCTAGTGGACAGGTGCCCATACCACTAAAACCACAGCTCTTTTGGAGCTAGTCACATTCGCTTTCATTGGCAATCTCAGTGGAGAGGCTTACAGCTGAATGAAGCATGGAGCAGTTTCCATGCTGGTACTTCTTCCTGCAGAGAAGCTCCGCCAGTCCTGTGCTGAGGTACCGTACGGGAAGTACAGGGCTTGGTGGCGTGCTGTTCCTATCTATTCTGAGGCCAGAGCAAGAATGTGTCTTTCAGGTTTTGGACCAAGGTGGATAAGGGAAGATTACTGAGCTTTCAAAACCCATTCTTCCAGGAGAGAAACCAGGAAGGATTTACCTACATTAATGCTTGGTCTTGTTCCTGAATTGTCAGGCTTCAGGAAGGGAAATTCTGTTTGTTGCGATCTTCAGCAATCTCCTCTGCAGGACCAAAGGAGCTGTTATCTTGACTGGGCTCTTCTGTAACACTTGCCAGAGATACAGTCATCAAGAGGCATGAGTCACCCTAAGGATGCACTGAATAAAATGGTTGGATAGGAAACATATCATTTTCTGCACTTGGAAAGCTCACTCCATCCTGCCTACTCAGTGACAGGCACGAGGACTGACCTCTGGAAAGAAAGGCTCTTTGGCACTCAGGCTTGGTCTTTAGAGGCTATTCACAGAGCTCCATAGCTCATATTTCTAACTGACATTTGCATTTTACATATTGCTTTCACCACATCGCCCTCCTCCTATCACTTCTTGGCAGGCTAATAAATCCACCTGGCTTTTGATGGCTGTCTGTCAGGCTGCTTTCCCCAGCCATCTCCAGGCCCTGTTCATTTCCCTCAGCGAGCAGGCACATCTTCTGCTTTGCTCCTACATTCATTTGTGCTTGGCCTTGCAGTGTCTGCCAAGCAGTTCAACATCTGAGTCTGTTGTTATCCTAGGCAGACTGTATTAGGTGGCTTTTTCATTAACCTCTTCGCTGCTGCAGGAGAAATGCACAGCAGAAAGGCCTCGCAAAGGCAGAGGGTGAGCCACAGCCAGCAAGGTTGGGAAGGAAGAATCACCCAGCAGGTACTATGTAAGAAAGCTTGGGAATTCCCTTATTGCTATGAAAATCCTCAATAACTCATGCACCAGATGCTCAACAACAAGCAAAAGACACTGCCCTTCTGATGCTCAGTAGTGCACAGAAAGCTAGCTGCGTGCCAGACCTGTGGCTGCAGACATCCCAAAGCAGCAAAATACGGCTATGAATCACCCTTCTGAAGGAGCCCTCCCATTTCATTAATGATACAGGCCACAGGGACAAACAAGCTTCCTAACCTAGGCAGCATTCATCCCATCCTAAGAGGTGTCCCTAACAGATGGAAGCAACACTATGTGTAGCCACTTGTGTCTCCCCACTGATGATAGAGGGAGCCTGAATTCGTGCTTATGTACCTGGTTTTTAGGTGGCTGAACTCAGCTGAGACAAACCCCATGCTTAACAGTCTCAAGATGACAACAGGGTGTTTTAAATGGCGGAAGAAGTGTAAGTCATCTGAAGTTACAGTTGCCTTCTTATAGCTTCAATATCTTCTGAAGGTAATGAATGGATCTCAATATTATCCATCAGATCAGATTTGTCAAATAAGATAGAAGATGAGTTAAACCAGATTATGACTTTTTGTGTCCTGAAATGGTTCTCTGGGACCAGGGAGTTTGAGTAAGCTTTGAACTGGAAAGGAATTGAGTTGATACTAATTGACGAGTTGCCTTTGGCCTGAGCAGATAGAAAAGTGCAGCTGTAGTTGCTGTCAATGGGAGGGAACAGCACGGTCGTGGGGTATAAAGCAGTAAATGGTGAAAGGTTTATTCATGCTGCCTTAACAGGCTGAATAACAAAAGGATCATGGTTTGATCAGACATGGTTGAAGGGAGATGTCTTGCATCAAGAACGGCATAGTCCTAGCCAGAGCAATGGGACTGGAGAAGGAAGGGGGCAGGCCCTGAAGCATGGCAGTGCTGGCAGGGCCATATTCCTAACAGGGAGCATCAGCAAGGTAGAGCCTCAGCAGTGAAGCCTAAACAATTGAGCAAGATTCCCTAAAAGTTCTCTCAGTTGCCTTTCACGTACAGAGACTGATGCCAGAGGATATATGAAGAAGTTGTAAGGAGGCCTCACACATTCCAAACAAAAATGCCACTTCTTGGCACATGGGAAGAGGAACTGTGTGTCTGCAGAGTCCTCTTCACCCCACACCAGTTTTTTCTCTGTCTTTTGAAGAACTCCTCTTTCCCCACACCCAGCTGTTTGCAGCTGTCATTTCCATTTCCTTCTCTGTTGAACCTTTCTTCCATTATCTGTCCCCCCTCACCTACCCCATCCAGTGTGGGTCCTCCTAGAAAGCAGGTTCATGTCATCTAAAGCGCAGTTTTTCTCCTGTGATGAGGAGGTGGGCAGCTTAACTTAAGCTGTATCAGAAGCAGCTGGTTTAATTCCCTTATTTCCTTGGAGGAAGTTAGACTCCAGCTCTGTGGGCTCCTGGTTTTGGTGGTCTCTCTTTCACCATTCTTCATGTTCTAGTATCAATCAAAACTCTTGGGGAGGAAAACCCTGGCAGTACAGTCTGTGGGAATTTCAAACATAAATAGGTTTATTTCAATCACAATAATGAAAAAAAATCTGTTTTCTTGTTTTTGATACAGAACCAGGACAGGAAAATGCCGTTAGGATGCAGTGGTGTCAAAAGCTGTGGTGGTGCTATGGCTTGCCACGTTAGCAAATGCTGCAGTGTAATAGGAATGGAGCTCTAAAGCAAAACCCCTGACGCTGAGGATCTGATGTCCACATTTACATTTTGGGGGGGTTAGTTGGTCTAGCGGGAGTCTGGCTCCATGGGCTCAATGCCCATTAGCAGGTATATTTCTGAAACAAGTGTTTCCATTTAAATGGGAAAATAAACTGAAAGGGGACAACCAGGAGATTTACTTCAGAAGTGCACCTTTGCACCAAAATAAATCGGTAATTTAGACACATGGTATGTGGCCCTAGGTGTGCCTCCCCTTTTACAAAATAGAAGAAATTATGTTCGTTTGCTCCAAGAAGAAGGGTGTTTTTAGCCACAGTCCATTTATCTGCTCAAGTGCAATGCACTAGCAACCGGGGATCAATACTGCATATTTAGAAACATTAACACTTGGAAAGCATATAGGAATGCCCTAAAAAGAAACATACCCTATGTTAACTATACTCTCTGTGCTTTAATGATCCACCCACGTCCAAAATGTTGCCTCCCTCTTTTTTAATCCTTTGGCTGCCTGCCACATTGACTCAAAAAAAAGTAGTTTCTCCTTTGGATTGCGTGTGGTTGAGAGCACCTTGCTAAATGCTGAGAGCCCTCGACGCCTGCTGACTCTGGTGAAAACTGATGGCACTCAACACTCTGGAAAAGAGCACGCAGTCTCCTGCCTGTTAGTAAAGGATGTGGAGGGCAAATGGCTGTGTGGGTGTGAGCACGTCTACAGGGAGAAGAGGAAGCAGCTGTATGTGAGAAAAGAAGAATGACCAAGGAAAAGAGTTGTGTGTATGTGATAGGGGGAGACTAATACAGTTAAAATTGAAGTGATAAATCATACCTGAGATCCCTCTTGAGACCTATAAATAGGAAACTGAAAAGCATTTCCTTCTATTTATTTTATAAGTGCTATAAACTTTATCAGCTTTTAGTATTGGAGACTCGTACAATATTTATGGGCTGTTTACTTTAGAAGTTATTCAGAGGTTAGCATGAGGAGGCTAATGAAAAAGAAAATTGGGATGGGTGAAGGAAAGAGGGCTTTTCCTATAGCCCCATAATGACAAATGCATCACATCTCAGTTTCTTGGCCCTCTTCCCTGTGTCCTTTGCTCCAGGGATGCCTTTATTTCTCTAGCAGGTGCTTACCCTGAACTTCACAGCTCCACAGGGGATCACAAAGAGCATCACTTATTGGTAAAAATGAAGACAAACTTGTTCAGAAATTCCTATGAGGAGACTCACAGAGTGAAGAAGGAGATTGCACAACAGGACTTGCAAAGAGGAGGTGCCTTGGGGGGTGTTTCAGGGTTTTGGACAGATTAAGGTCCTTTAAATGGATCAGAATCCAAGATCAGCAAGAATTCTTCAGCTGCCATACAGTGGAAGGCTGCTGCAGCAATGTCCTCTCTTCTGGTTATAGCTGGGGCAGAGTTAGGTTTCTCCTTAGTACCCAGGACAGTGCTGTGTTTTGGCTCTGATGTGAGAACAATGTTGATAGGACACTGATGTTTTTAGTTGTTGCTGGGTGATGTTCATACTAAAACAGGGAGGTTTTGGTTTCCTGGGCCCTGCCAGCGAGAGGGCTGGAGGGGCACGGGAAATTGGGAGGGGGGGCAGCCAGGACAGCTGACCCGAACTAGCCAAAGAGGTATTCCATACCATACGATGTCATGCTGAGTATATAAACTGAGGGAAGAAGAAGGAAGGGGGGGACGTTTGGCATTATGGCATTTGTCTTCCTGAGTAGCCATTATGCAGGATGGAGCCCTGCTGTCCTGGGGGTGGCTGAGCACCTGCCTGCCCATGGGAAGTGGTGAATGAATTCCTTGCTTTGCTTTGCTTGCATGCGTAGCTTTTGCTTTAGCTATGAAATTGTTCTTATCTCAACCCTCGAGTTTTACATTCCTTTCTGATTCTCCTCCCCGTCCCTCTGGGTGAGGGGGAGTGAGCAAGCGGCTGCGTGGGGCTTGGTTGCTGGCCATGGTTAAACCACGACACCTCTTACACCAGATAAGCCAATAGCAGTATTTTTAACAGATTAGTAGGTCTGAACAAAGTAACAACCTCCTCATCCCTCACAGAACTTCACACCAAGCACAGTCCAAATGTCTGATTTGTTTCTTAATGTCTGGAAACATTATTTCAACTTTCCACACTTACGCAGTTTCATAGATGGCTTATCTATGCTCTTTTCTTTCAAATGGAGACAACAGCTGTTTTCAAAGTTAGGGTTTTTTTTTCCAGAGAAAGATAAAATCTCTTCAAATTTATAGCTGGGTGAAAGAGCTTTCCAGAACCTGCTGCTATGTAGAATCCTCTCGGAAAAAGTTGCAGATTGTTCGCATAAGGAAATATGAACATACAGAGACTGCTGGACTCAGTTATGGAGGAATTCCTCCAAAAAAAGCTGTGAATACAAGCCAAAATTAAAAAACTCTGGAAAGCACATTATATGGGTAGGACATCCCAGCTGAGGAAGGCACAGACAGCAAAGATGGCATTGGCGAAGCACGGGGACTCTGTGCTGCCCGGTTGTTTCCGTACACAGCCGTGGGATGAAAACTGGACTAAGAAGAAAACAGCACCCGGTAGCTCACACATCGCAAAAGCAGGGGGACTAACATACCAATAGCTCAGTCTCTTCACCATATCAAAGAGGAGACCAAGAGGTGTCTAACTTACCATTTCTATATACCTTAAGAGAAGTGCCTAGTGCTTACAGAGTCTTTAATATGGCAGAGAAAAATGGGCCAATGACTCATAATGTGAACCTAGATGCAGACAAATTCAAACAAGAAAGAAGACCTGTTTTTCAACAAATGTAAGAATGAAGTACAAAAATATGCTGGCTTTGGCACATTTTGTAGATCCTCAAATCGAGATCAGATGCCTTACTGGATGCTACATTATTTTAAGTACACACAAGTTATTGGACTTATTACTGAAACAGCTGGATAAATGTCTCCGGCATGTGTCAGATTAGATGATAGTGTATTAGTCCCTTCTGTCCCTAAAACTGTAAGTTTGTGAGCAAAGAAATTACCCCTGTAGATGTAGAGCACTGTCTTTATTATTTGTCTATAAAGACTTTAGTAAAAAAAACCCAAAATCAAAGCCAAACAACCCTTCTATGTATTTATGTTGTAGAGTGTATAGGGTTTTTTTGCCTATGGCCTGTATACCCTGGGTAACATTCTGGCCAATGGGAATTATGCCTTGGACTTCAGTAAGGATGAGGTTTAAAATGTTGACTCTGCCAGCAACTGTCCACTACCTTTGAGAAACTTGCAACTATTCTTCGAAGAAATTCAGCAGCGCACTGCCTGTTTGTCATCTAGTGCCAGGTGTCAGATGGACTAGCAGAATGTTCAAGTCCTTCAAAAAGTCCTGGAACAAACATTCAAGGATAGTCTTACAGTAACCTTTCTGAAGTGTACCATCTTAAGTTTCTGCTGTTGTTGACCCTGCAGAAAACTCTGACTACCTTATTTTTAAACCACCATTTTACAGATTAATTTTGATTTTCTTGTATGGGATTTATCAAAAGAGCTGGAAGAAAAACATTTTTTAGAGTAAATAAACCATAAAACATGTCTCCTAGAATTTTATGCCTAGACCAGAAAGTTAGTTATGGAATAACAAAAGAGAGAAAGAGGAGGAGAAGAAGGTGTTGTCAAAGGGTATAGAGCCAGCATTACACCTAGAAAAGGCTGAAAGAAAAATAATGATGACCCATGGTCCAGCTATTATAAGACAAAGGTCCAGAGAGGGGAAAAGGCCTAAGTTACTGGAAAGAAAATGATTAAATTATTCTGCTCTTTACTGGCCTAAGGAAGATGTAAGTGAATATGTTAATGTTGAAGCCAGATTCAGGATAGAGATGAGGAACAGTCCTTTCTGGCAGACAGTTTTAGCCACAACATAAATACTGATCTGCCAGAAGATTAAATCAATAAAAGGCTATGTTTTCATAAGTGTAGTATATGCATGTTATTAACTGAAACAAGATGAAGCAACTCTCTTGCATATCATGCCTTTAAATTCATAGGAAACTTCCCACCTTTGATGCAAGGAGTGATATGAAGGAGTAAAGATTTTTTATTTCAGATCCCATGTGAAGTGATGTGTGAGGGTGATCCGTGCACCTCCAGACTTGGGAGCTGTTCTTTCTGTTCACTTTCATAATCAGAAATAAACCATCAGAAGAGAACATATAGGAGTTGTACTTCATCCAGATGCAAACACAACACCAGAGAGGTCCAGCTGGCAGCCTGAAGACCACAACCAGCCTTCCTTCCAGCCCACCATGTCTCCTCTGAGAAGGTGGGAAACAGCTGCCTGGACAGCACGCTTGGACCTAAGAATCAAACACCTTCCCCCATGGTTATGAAAAATTTGATGGTTAGAGCTGCACATGCAGGAGGGGATGGTACTGGCATCAAGCCTTCTCCCTGGCTCATAGACTCCTACCAGCAACCTGGGAGTTCGTCTGAGAGACCATGAGAGATTTCTGTGATCTCACCCTCCCAGCTGTGTAAGTAGGTGCCCAGTTATGCTAAGGTTTTAATAACGTTGAAGAAATCCTGAAAGAAAAAGTCAAAAATACCACCACCACCCCCCAAAGGAAAAAAAGAAAAAGAATGAAAGACACCAAAGACAACTGAGTGAAGAAGAATTATTTACTTCTTCAATGATAGGCAGTATGGGTTGATTTTATCTTGGAAAAACCCCATGAGTGCATGTTTGACCAAGACATATTACAAATGAATGCGCAGTTGTTTGTCGGCACACACAGAGCAGCCATGTACCTTCAGTCTAAAATAACTATTACTTTGGAGTAAAGCAAGTAACTCCATAAACCCCACTACTCTCAAAGCAGTTTGCTACCCATCTGAATCCTGTTACTGAATGGAAACTCAGAAGCTTTTCCTACATTTGAGATACCTTCAGGGGCTCACTCTAATATAGGGTTTCTGATGACTAATAAGAGTTGAGCTCACATTGGTGTCCTTTCCATGTTGAGACATCGAAATGGTCTTTCTCACCTGCCTGGCCAATGTACAAAGCTTGTCTTTGAGACCTGCCCTCCCCAACGCGGTCAAGAGCTATCTGGAAAGAAAAGCAGACAAAGACAGTGGTGAGAGGGAGTAAAAGTCAGTTACTAGAGAGTAGGGAGAATTTGGGTCCTTTACAACAGGGAACAGCATGTTCATATATAAGGAAATAAAATGGCCACTGCCCATGAACACAAGCTCCTCGAAGAAGGAGCTCCTCCTGGAAAAGTGCAGGTGCAGTTGAAAGAACAGAGCGCCATAGAGGTCCACTCTGCTGCTGTCTCGAGGTGATCTTTGCTGGCTCAAAGGGCAAGAAAATGCATCCAGGAAAGGCTTGTCCATTTAAAAAGAAGATGACAATGACTTTCAAGTGCTAAAATGGGACCTGCTGTTATTGGAGAAGTGGCGCTGTGGAGGTGACGATGGCTTTCTCACCAGGTGACAAGACCATAAATGTCAATGGGCATTTCATTAGAGGGAAAGAAGGAATGTACAGACTAATAAAAGGCACAACGCTGACAGCAGCTTCTCCTTAGCAAAAATTTCCGGCCCACTCCTCTGTCATACCAGCGAAATTTATTGCCACTATGCAATGCATTAACCCTTAATATAGTGGCCAGGACCCAGGGAATAGACATTTCTATGCAAGTTATGTCCAGCAATAGAAAAACAAGATTTGGCTGCAGGGAGAAGGCTAGTCATATCCTGCCCATTTTGCCAGAGATCCCTCTCTGCCTGCTAACCCAGCATAATCCAATCTCTCCTCCCCACACCTTCTGTTGTATCCCACAAGCCTAGAACCATTTCTGTCCTCAGAAATTGTGGTCCTAGTCCTCACTGCCAGTGTCTCATTGCAGGCTCTGATAATACGCCAGCTCCCCCAGCCCTGCTTTTCACCTCAGCCTGATGCTGGCTCAGGGTGGCCCTAGAGCAATTTCTCAGGCACTGCACTGCAAATGAAGATGCCGAGTGAGGTAATCAGCACGTAGCCCACAGCAGACCTGATAGCCTAAAGGCAACCATGCTTTAAGCATGCGATGATCCACAGACTTGGAACTCTTGATACTTGGAACAAGAAAATCTTTCCCCACCATCTTTTCTTTGCGTTAATTGCAACTCCTGTTTTTCTCGATTCCTTTCTAGAATATATCCAGGTGTGGGGTATCCATGGATGTAACAGATATTTCCTTTAGAAAATCTACTCTAGTTTGTGTTCTTTGCTCCTTGTTTCCAACTTCCCCCTTCTCCCCAGGGGCTTCTTGTCTCCCCCACTCCCGCTGCTCTGGGGAAATGCTAAAGCTGGCTCCTAATTAAAGTGGTTGCAATTCCCTACTGGAGCAGCGGCGCCAGGGCCTGAACCCTGTGTCTGTGTCCCCTAGAGACAACCCGGCTGTGCTCAGACACCTTGCTGCTCGCTCCGACTGTCACAGACTTCCCCATACTGGCTCCAGCAGGTTTCTTCTGTATTTTCTCATCTGTGATAATCTCCCTCCAGCGCTGCAGGCAGGGGATGGGGAGGTCACTCAGCAAATGAAGATCTCCCTGCCCTGAAAACAATGAAAGGGAAAGAGCCACGGGGGGAAGCACGAAAGACTGAAGCAAAGATACAGCTCTGCCTTGTGCTGTGTTCACAGCGACAGCATTTCCATTTGACTTGCTATTGTCCTTCGCTGAGGCCTGATGCACTGCACAATGCCTGCCACCCAAATGACACCGAGCATGTAATCCTTTTATTGCCCAGATTAGTGCCTTGCAGGCGCCGTGTCCACGCTCACGCTGTCAGCACTCACACAACGTATGGCCCACCCCACCAAGCAACACAAATAAAAAGCTGGCCCGTGCCTCTCCCCGTGCACGTTCTGCCCACCATGGCCACATTCATGGCCCCCCACTGGCACAGCACAGAGGCGCGAGGGCATCTTTTGTGCAGCACTGAAACACTGCAACATCGCTCGTCATTCACAGGCACCGCAATAAACAGGGCCCGTGTTGTGGAACTGCGCATATCCCTGCTGTGGCCACTGCCCACCATGCAGGTGACACAAGTACTAGTACTCTGCCTAGAAGTATCCACCTCTTGGAATAGGGAGGCTCTTCATCTGGAGAAGACTCTGCAGCTGCCTCGTAGGTGAACATCACCTGTATTAGGTCCATCCCGGGCGATGTGCCAGTGCTACTGCAGAGTTGAACCCCAGTGGGCCCCTCTTCATCTGGTGTGTGATGCCTTGCAGCTGCTGTCGGGCATCGGAGCTGCTCCCCCATTCCGTGGGAGCAGGCAATACAGAGCTCAGGAGCCAGAGCTGCACCTCAGTTTTCTGAACTAAGCAAAGCTCAGCTACAGAGAGGCCTGTCCAAATAACTTTCAGAATATATACGTAGCTTATATGTTTTAAACCTTCTATGTAAACCATCATCAGACATGATTAAACAAGCATGGACCCAGTCATCATCGTGCATGAATGCAAGTGTAAAACATATATTCCCCCCATCAGCCCCCCCCCCACAAATGTACCTATGGATCCAAGTGGAAAAAAATGCAGAGACAGCTAAAAGTTGGTACCAAGGTCATGCCTCACAACCATACAAATTACTTCTGTGTAGTTATAGAAAGTCCAGTGGTAGGAATACTCTCTCTGTAGTAACGTTTCCCAAAGAATATGAGCGACTGAGGAGCCAAAGTCTCATTTGTAAAAACAAGGCAGGCTTTACCTGGCTGAACCTCCTGCAGAGCCAGTTCAAAGCCCATTGCTGGCATAAATGAAGTTCAGTTTTGCCACTCCATGGAGAAGCAACAAGGATGGGCGCTCACCACCTGGGGACAGCAAGCAGAAGGCAGAACTGGAGCTGGGAGAGCTGCCATCCTCAGGGGTACCCGATGATGCCAGGGGAGTGGGAGGAAGACGGGCAGCAATTACTGCTCCCAGGGATACAATGCACGCTCAGGCATAGCCAGTGTCACACACCTTGGCCCCCATGCTTGGCACTAGCTGGCGGCTCAGTCTCCATGGCTCTGACACAGAAAAGCAGGCAGAGGAACAGTGTTCTGCCACCAGCAGTCTGCTGCCTTAGGCAGCTGCCTGCTTTAGTTGTGCTTAAAGCTGGCACTAATTGCACTGGCCTTGAATAAAGCTTAGGCTCAGGAGACTTTGCTGCTTTGGAAATGGATAGCCCATATTTTTCTTTCAGCTGTGACAGACAAGAAGACAGTGGGGCAAGGAAGCAAAGAAGACCAATATAACTGAAGTTGTCCAAAAGTTTGAATTCAATATACAAGGAAGTGCTATGGGCAGGTAGAAAAATCCTCTTAGAGATTCAGCGTAGCAACATCAGAAATTTGCTGTCAGGTGTTTTAATAGAAAATCTCAATGAAAAGAGAAAAATGGAAAAATAATATGATAAAAATTTTCAGTCAAACAATTTGAGCTTTCCTCATCAGTTATTGCAAATCAAACTTTTTTATCCCAGAACCAAAATGGTCTGGTTGACAATAAAATACAAATTTTAAGTATGAAGTGTCATTATGGTCTTATGGGAATGACAGTAGGAAATGCCTCATGCTCCTATTTCACATCAGCTCCTGGGGTCTTTAGGTGGACTGCCTGTCCCGTGAGGCACACTGGTGTCAATCACAGAATCATAGAAGAACTCGAGTTGGATTCCATCACTCTTGCAGCTGTGCGCCGCAGCCACCACAAGCAATGATGTCTGGCAGGGGTGCTTGGCTCTTAAGGGAAATGAGACATCCTCCTGCTTCCTCACAAAAATGAAAGCAAGTGGAAAAGACAGGTGCAGAGATACACTGATAGCAACAGGCAGGTGAAGATCCTTCCAGTTAAGATCTTCAGAGCTGCGAGCTTGCACACTGTTCCACCGAGAAGTGGGTTTGCAGCCAAATACTGACCCCAGACTCAGACTATTAACAAATCTATGAAAATAGCAGAGTGTTAACCAATAGCCTGAATAATAGCTTATGGTTGAAGTCACTAAAATTAAACCAGCATGACTATCCACAAGCCTTACGAGCCAGGGCTACTTAAGCAACAATTAGTCATTGTTTTACCCAACAAAGAATCATCGGAATTGACAGGGTTAGGTAGAAGCAGTTCTTTCACGTGGTGTTTGAATACATCTGTATCTTCTTACTGTAAGAAGCTGCTCAGGTCAGGAGTAGAAATGGATTCAGAAAGGGAATAGATAGTTTCACTACTGCTGATGATGCAACATTATAGTCTATCTGTGAGTTTTGAATTTCTTTACCTACTAATGGTTGGGAGTTGGGAAGGTGGGCTTAGGAAAGATTACTTACTGCTTGCTCTCTTCCTTGTACCCCTCCCTTAGTATTTACAACTGGTCATGCCAACAACATAAAAATGGAAAAGGCAATCTTACTACTAGTACCTAGGTGTCAGTTTTTAGGCTATGCCCTACCGCACAGCAGGACACCAGCACTCAGCCACATGTGCTGTCTTACACTGGAGTGAAAATGTCATCCAGCGTCAGCTCAGCCAAATGCATCCAACTGCTGGTAAGAAATGCAGTGATGTTCCCCATAATTCCTGTCTCAGCTCTCATCGAGGAATAACTATAATCTCTCCCAAAATCAAAACATAATATGCTCAACAGGGAGCTAATAAAAGAAATCCAGTTCTGAGGAGAAGAATGAAAGGGAAATTTTTAGGCACATAAATTATTAATATAAAAAAGATGTTGTTGTTCAAAAATAGCCCAAGCTGCTAATACATAGTTTGGAGTTACTTTCTGGACAACCAAAGCAGCCTGTCTAGGAAGGGATTGTAAAATTCTGACTTTTATTAAAGTCACACGTAAGAAAGACCTATGCCAGAGACTGCAGCAGTCTTGTCACCTTTTCTGCTGTGCAGAAAAGAAATACCCACTTAGATGCTGAACAGTCAAACTAGAACCAGATTTCTTCTCAAAAAATAGTTTTCTTCCTATGCAGAGAATCACTCATTTCAACAACATAAAATCAGAAAAGAAGATAGATTACATCAGGCATGCTAAAATATCTCCAAATAAGCAATTCCTACTGTTACTGCTCCTCAAAAAAACCACACAGATGATTTGTTGCTGGCTGCCCATTATTGGAGCTACTTCAATGCAGATGTCCAAAGCAGAGTCATGTCTAATGAAAACAGACTGACATTCCCAGCCTGATGCCTTTATCTCAGGTTTCCATTTAGTCTAATGCAAAAACCTACAGGCAGTAAAAGGATTAGATTTCCAATCCCTCCATCAAATCATATGGGACCAAATAATTCCAAAACTCCTTTTGCTACATTCCCATGCTGATAGTCATGACCAGCCTATAAAAAGAGGACAGAAAGGAGCTGCCATGACTCAAGGACTAGCTCTATCCTGTTCTCCCTATGGAAGCACAACACTCACCAGTAAATTCCCACTGTTGGTTCGGGTTTTTTTCCCCAGCAATATTTGATTGAGACAGTCAGTGCTGCAGCGTCTTCTGGATGTAAAGCCCTAAGAAGCTGCAGAGTCAACTTCTGTTTCACAGCTAAGCAAAAGGACTCATAAACCATGGTGCTGTGCTCACAGACTGTAGTGGGCATCAACACCCCAGATACCTTCAGAGCTTGCTGGGATCTGATTTGGCCCTAGACAGCCCATCTTAATCTATCACCATGGAAACCATTGCATTCCTGGGCACAAGGCCACCTTTTCCTGGGACAGTCTGTGTTTTTTTCCAGCTCAACTAGAAGTGATTATTGCCATAAGAAAAGGAGGTAATAGTGGTGAAACTCTGGAACAGGTTGCCTGCAGAGGTGGTAGATGCCCCATCCCTGGAAACATTCAAGGTCAGGTTGGACGGGGCTCTGAGCAACCTGACCTAGTTGAAGATGCCCCTGCTTACTGCAGGAGGGTTGGACTAGATGACATGTAAAGGTCCCTTCCAACCCAAACCGTTCTATGATTCTATGAATATTCTAAGTAACAACATACAGACTATAAACAGATTCCTCTCTCCTGTATCTCAAGGGAGCCTTCTGAGATTTATTGGCTGTTGTCAAGACAAAAAAAAAGAGTGGGCTTGCTGAGACATTGATGCCTTGTAGGACTACTGACCTTAGTATTTCTCACCAGATGTGAGACAAGAGGGATATTAAAGATGATAACTTCTAAGAGTAGCTACAGGGAAACCTACAACAGGATAAAGAATACCCCGTACAGTAATATGTTCCATAACCATTTTGTCAGCAAGGCTGAGTTTGTCAACATAACAAGTGCCTTGCTCACACAGAGATGTGCCATATGTTTTTTACAACCAATTATCTTCTCCACAGCTAGAACACATTCCCCTACTAAGCCAAAACCTGCAACTCCTGGTCCCCATCAGTCTCCAAATTCACAGTGCAGTGACAATTTTGTCCCCAGACAGCATGTATGAAACCCACCAAATCAAACACATCTGAAAGGAGGGAAGGGAAGAAAGATCTAACATCTCCTCAGGAAGAACCACTAACAAGAAAAGCAAAGCAAGGCAGCACATTCCCTTCCTTCAGCTTCCAGCCAGAGCGTGCCATAAGTGCTGTGACAAGGGAGCAGCCACCTACATGAGGAAGTAGACTCAGAGTCAAACTCTGCATTACCTGGCACTCCCATGCCATCAGGGCATGCCAGTCCCACAGAGCTACTGGCCAGCTGGAGACAAAACCACTCTCTATCAAGAAATAGCCAGAAAGCTCCTTCTGATTTGGTGTTTTGGAATCCAACCGAATTTGAAAAAGTCCAAATGTGCTGCAAAATTGAACTATTGCTTTCAAGACAGGCACAATTAGGGCTGTGAGCAGTGCCTAAGATTGAAAGTATTCTGCTTTAGAGAGAGAAAGACCTTCCAAACATTAAAAAAAAAAACCAAAACCAAAAACCAAAAAAAACCCCCAAAAACCCCCAAACAAGTAACTCCTAATTTTGAAACAAGATTGCAGGTTCATTTGCTATCATCACTGACAGAGAAACACGAACACACGTATACACACCAAGGTGGAGACAAAGAGTGAGGAAGTGAGACCTTTTCCATGTATTCTCCACATAGTCCCTGAGAGTCAGTAAGAAGCATCCTTTGGACAGCAATAATGGTGAAAGGGAATGGTCTCAAGTAATACTATAACCCCAGCGCACTGAAGGGGGCATTGGTGGCTCATACAAGATGAACGCAGGGTGCTGAGCAGACCACACCAGGACTGGTGTGCCACCCAGCACCCCATGGAGTGGAGGGAGCTTTGTCTGAGCTACCCACTGTAATGACATGCTGCAATTAATTGCAAGCCTTGCATGGCTTAAAAAGGCTAGGAGCTTTGTCACTGAAGTCAAAGGGAGTGGGAGCAGCTCCAGGGAGACTCAGCAGTGAAACTCTGTTGTCACAAGGTCACCACAGAAGGATGTCAAGCATAAACGTTGTGAATATGGCTGCCATCTTCTGAACTGCACTGAGGTGCTCAGAGGAAAGCAGTTTGCTCCGAACAGTAAGCAAGGCTGGAGCTAAAAAAAGATAGATCTAACTGCTAATACAAATCAAGCCAAAAGGCCAAGGGTCTCTCTTTGATTTGTATTCTCTCCACTGATCTGTGACCCACTCTGACCTCTCCTTCTGACCCCTCACCTCTGGCAGTCGGGTGGAGAATTAGTCACTCTAAGTAAGGACACAGGCCCTGGGGCTGTGGTCCAAGCTGATTTCCTTAGGATCAGGGCACTGTAATTCCCTGCAGCATGTGCTGCAGGTCATGGTGCTCCTCCCGATGGTCATCCATCTTCCATAGTTCCTCAGCAGAAAGGCAATTTGCTGAAGGGTGCTCGTGTCAGAAGTGTTCTTGTCATATGGTAGGTAGGTAGGTTGTCCTAAGTTGGCTGCCTGCTCTTGCCTCATTTTTCCTAACGGGAGGCAGAGATAGCAAGTAGAGCTTTGAAAGTTTGCTTCTCCAGTAGCATTGCTGAAAGGCTGAGGCACTGTCCATGAGTCGCCTAGGGTATGCAGAGCTCCAGAAATTTTGTTCTGTCTCATGACTGAACCTTGTCTGGACCAAACACAGCTGGGACCGTATGACTGACTTTTTGCTCAATGAGAAGTTAATCTCATCAGAGGGCTTAGTCAACAAATGCTGACTGCATTTCCTCAGGGTCTGCCCTGGTCCCATGGGAGGAACAACAGGACACTGAATTGAAACGGATGGCTTGATCCCACTGCTGTCTCTCCAGATTTGCAATTCAATTCAATAAAAGATGGAGCAGGCTGCTGAGCTGCCTTTGAAAGGGTCAGAGGGTTCAGAAGCAGCAGGAGGGAAATGGAGGCAGGGTACAAGCAGGAGGAGAGGTGACATTATTCTTCTTCTTCATTCTGGAGTGCACACTCTGCTCCTGGGGCAGAAGAAGGAACACCTCAGACTGAATTACGGCAAGACCAGAAGAGTAAACAAGCGCTGGGTGGCTGACACCCATGCCATTTAGCAAGCATACATGTGACTCAGACTGGGACGAGCAACAGCTTACAGTCAGAAAACATTTGCCCAGGGTACTGAGAACACTTGTGTCCCCACCTCTGTTCTACCACCTTCAAAGCACCCACAGCTTTCCATGTTACAGCCGCAGACGGAGCCAGTGTGTTACAGCAAAGCGTGGGAGCACGCTGATTTTTGTATGAGTTGCGAAGGGGTGCAGAGACCTGCAGACACCCAGAAATATATACTGAAGTGTGCTGGGAGACTGGTGTGACTTACCTCTTTGCCTCGAATCCCTCAAGAGGATGAGGTATTGCTGTAGACAGCACCGCCTAATTGCTGAGTGTCCAGCACAAATTACAACGCTGTGATGATGGGAGCAATCTAGTCAGACAGAAAAGGTCCTGAAAAGTTTGTGGAGAAAACACCCTGAATGCACAAGCAAAATGTACAAAATTATTCGTAAGCAAGCTCTCTTCCTTAAATTTTGAATTCGTCTTTCATGCTGAAGTTCAGACGATGCTAGTCACACAGAGCCACAGTTAGCTAATGCAGTGTGGCAGGTTAGCTGGCAGGACAGTCCTGTCCCATATCCATGATGACAGAGCCGGAGCTACAGGTTGTCAGCACCAAGCCTGTGCCGAGCTACACGATGAGGACTTTTAAAATAATATGCTTTTGTTCAGCTTTGTACGTCTGGATCAGAGTGGTTGCTGGATGTGGCTCCATGCTTGCTGTTGGGAATGACATCAGGCAAAAGGATACAGATGGATCTTTCCAGCCTTCAGAAGTGGATCTTCCCTTGGTTCGTTTCTTTCTCATTCCTTTTTCCCCTCTTTTTTTTTGTCTTCTCCCCCCCCACCCCCTCCCCCCACCTTCTGATGGGACTTGCTGCTGCCCAGTATCTCTGTGCTGGGTGTCTTTGGCCAGCATTGCATTCATGTCTTTCTCATGAGCCTTTTTCAAGACAAACCAGCAAGAAGCAGACCTATCAATGCTATTATGTCCCAGATCTCATTTTCCAATACCAGTCCATTCCATGAAAATACATAGGAGCTAAAGGGGGAGCTTCACCCTGAGGAGAGGGAGTTGCAGAAGGCAACACTAAAGCTTCTATGCTATATACTTCACACTAGAGCAGTTACAAAACGTGTTCAGTAAAGGAGGAAAAGGAATCATAAGACTTGACCTTCTCCAGCTGCTTGTTTTTATCATTCCCCCAAATGGGAGCAGTCTTGCACCCAAACACATACCTGTTTTACTCACTTCCACTAGCAACAATGGTGCAGATGTTCTTCCTTTATCTTCAGAGCTTAGCAAGGAAATTTCTTGATTTCTTCACCACCCCGTAGTGAGCCTGGAAGCTCCATAAAGCAGATTGCAAACAGTGTTGCTTAGACTTTTACTGAGATGACAAGTCCTGACTAAACTAGTCATTCTGCAGAGCTAGACCTCTCCGAGCCCTACCATACTTCTATTTAAAGGCCAGGCGTTTTTTTTTCTCCTCCTATGCATGGATTTATCTATTTCTAGTGTATTGCATGGCAGTCCCTACCCAAACACTTAGAGGGCAGGATTCATCTGTATTGCAGAACCATTCAGGAAAGCCAGCCATCGTTGCCAAAGATCAAGGCCAAAGCCAGGGCCTCCCTCGTTCTTCTCTATTCATCAGGATTTAACTCTCATCTTTTCAGAGCATTCTGGCTCAGGCAGCATCAGCAAAGTGCAAATTTCAGCTGCTCTGATCTCATGGATTCAAAACTCAACTATTCCCATTTTCATGGCTACATGCTTCCTGTACTTTGAACTTGTTTGAACTTGCTTTGAACTTTGGTGTCGAACAAACCTGGAAGCTTCCAGTCATAATCAATGAGATTTCATCTAGGTTAAAAAAAAAAAAAAAAAAAAAGAAAAAAAGGAAAAAAGAAAGATGTTCTCTATGGATGAGACATAGAATCAGCCTTGGGTTCAGAGAGAAAGGTCAGACGAACTTCCTAATGAGCCCTACCTGAGTTTTAAGCTTGTGCCAACAGCTGAAAGTAGTCAAATCTCACTCTGTTTCAGGTTTCATTTCACATGTTTCATGCACTTCTAGACTTCACCATTTCAATATATATAATCTGGTTATTACTCCTGATTTAAAGAGTAGGTATAAATTGTATCAGAAGAGAAGAAGGTGGCCAGACTGTTAAATCTCTCCTCTGCTACTGACCGTTGACAAGGGCATTTTTTTCCATAGTGTGCTGAGGCTGATGCAGTAAAGTAGGAGTCACAGATGTCCATACAGTGAAGCTGTCTTAGCTGGGCCTTGATCCTGAACACTCCCCTGAACGGAGGGTCCATGGCTTGATGGAGGTTGCTGTAGGTATCCAGAAGTGCTGGGGCCCCTCTGGCCTTGCTGTCTCCTGCCCCATGCAGCCAAACACGCTGCTTTCTGGGGCAGCAGCACGTCCATCCCCTGAGAGCCTGTGGAGCTACAGAGCTCTGTCTCGGTGCGTGATATGAGAGTCTGACCTTATTTTCATGTGGCCACGCAAATGGTAAACAGCACAAGGGCTTTCACACACAAGGTGAGAAGGTCACGGCTGCCTGATGCCAGCAGCATCCCAACCATCCCCCTTTCCTGGGTGCTGCCATTCTTCCCAGGCCACAAAAAGCAGGAAAAGACCCAAAGCTCTTCTCCCTCGCTATTTCTCCCTTGCTTTATGCCACTTCCCAGTACAAAGGCAGGGTGCGAGGTCTCATAGCCCGTGATAGTCCATCTGACAGGTTCAACAAGAGCATTTCTTCTTCTCCTTTCTTTCTGAAGATGGCTGCACAGGATCACATGAGCTACATCTATTTAATTTAAACCTGAGTGACATCTACGCAGCAAAGAGAGGCTGAAATCAGAACTTCTTCTCTGATTTGCTTCAGGCTGAGGGATGGAGAGGGCATGAGCATGACACGACACAACGCGAGGCCCAGGCTTAGCTCACTGCAGCTTCACTCCTCCCCTCCAGACTGCATTTGCAAACCAAGCTGTCTTCTGCTTCGCCCCAACAGGTTGCTGCAGATGCACAAAGAGAAGCGGTGTAATCTCCATCCAGGGAGATACTCACAGCTCGCCTGGATGAGGTCCTGAGCAATCTGGTCTGACTGGCCCTGCTTTGAGCAGGCGGTGAGTCTAGAGACCTCCAGAGGTCCCTTCCCACCTCCTTCTCCAATTCTGTCACCTTTCAAACTGTTTCACTGATGCATTTTTGGGCGAGAAGAGAAGCAGACTGCAAAGTGCTCATTATAAACACAATTATACATTTAAATATATTAAAAATAGATATAAGCTCCCATATAACAAACTCTGGTCCTTATTAGAGAAAAGAAATGTGACCTCTGTTTTAGCTGAAGTTGTTGTATCTCCTTTCCACTTATACAAATCTGGTAAAAATCTTCAGCAATGTCTCACGTCTACCTTTTTTCTTTCTAATAATTCTTAGCTAGCTCAAAACAACTTAGATATAACATGGGTCTAAAGTTCAGCTCCAACTCAGATATTATTAGAACCATATACCACCTAAGAGCTGTGATACAGAAAAGGTGAAGGAACTGGAAAGAAGAAAATTCCAATTAAAAACAGGAAGTGTAGGGTACAAAGAGAGATTGTGAAATGATGACAAGTGAGTATAGGAAAGACAAGCAGAGTGTCAAATAAGCAGCAGGAATGCAAAGAGATGGAGATTTTAATAAAAAAATACATGATAACTAAAGCTAGTCAGAAACTATTATATTTTTCTCTGGAAACATTTTTACAACAATATGAATTGCTAGGGTTTTTCGGGTTTTTTTCCTAAAGGCTCACTATAAAATAAAGAGGTTTAATCAAAGACAAAAAAAATGTTTTCAGTACAAACAGGAAAAGTACTTCTTTAAGGGTTTTGTTTTCTTAAAGAAAGTATGGAGGAAAATAGTAATTATATAATTACATCTTCCACTGAAAAAAGTATCAGACACCTTATGGAGTAATATGCAGGGTGATGGCAGCCTGGGGCAGCTTGGCTGTTGTCAAACCATTATATTTCCAGCACTGCTATTTCACATTTGATTGTAAGAATCTTACACACACTTAATATTCCTTGGGAGAAAAACCACACCACAATCAGATTATTAGGGGGAAATAACCTGATATCTAAAAAGGTAATCACAGAGATCTACAAAGGTACAAATATGAGATTAACCTCCTTCCTTCCGTTCTTTTCCTTCACCCTAAATAATTCTCAGCTTTCACTTGTGTTTTCTTCAGCCATTAATGAAATCTTTCTTCCTACCAAATGAGTTCTACCAAAAAAGCCAAATGAGCTCTTCCATACACAGCAGCAAGGGCAGATAATCCATCACCTGGCCCCTCTGCAACTCATGAAATGCTCAGCACCAGACAGTCTTACAATACAAAATGCTGACATTTAAATTTTCCTAATGTAAGGCTGTAGATATAGTTAATGATATAAAGATTGAAATAATTCCTCTGGAATATTTGCTGAAGAGCTATTCTGTGAGAGGGAAAACTTCCAGAAACCCCAGTTGCCAAAATACTGGTTCATCAAAAGTCCCAACTTGTGATGGCTACTGGTCAAGCAAACTGGAGTTATCATCTGGAGTAGGAGGGGATACATGAAATCAGGATCTAGCTTCAGTTTCCTGGCTGCACTTCATATTCTCTGCTCTTCTAGATTTAGTTTGATTTAAGATTGTGCCATTAAGACACAGGAGCCTAAGGGAATTCTGAGAGCAAATATACAGAACCTCACAGTTTTGCAGGATCGTACACCAGAGATGTGCTTCGCATCTTTGCCTATAGGACCTTTCATGAAAACGATTGCCAGGATTATTCCTGCACTTTTTTCTGGGGGTTTGTTCTTCTCATGTCGAGGAAGTCAGCTGGAGAAGCGGCATCATGCAGTTTTCAAAATATTTGTGTTTCCAGAAGGGAGTGCTGCAGGGACTACAAGCAATGTCTCTGGGGAGGAGGAGGCGGGAGAGGAGCGGATTTGCTCATACACTTTGTTTCCACACAACTCAGCCTTACTCTTCTCGGATGAAGTGGCACCACCATGCCATGCACACCACAGGTCTGAATAGCCCAAACGGTCCTATCCTGCATCACACACTCCCGTAGCCAGCGATTTGGTACCCTGAGCCATTGCATCTCGTTTCCAGCAGGCCTGTGTAGAGAGCTAGTGTGGCTGCTTGACAGATGAAGGGGAAAAGGAAAAAGACAAAACATTGTAGTAGTTCTGATCTGAGCCAAAATTCAAATGCTTGGGGGACTTCCCTTGCCAAATCAATGAACAAACAAACAAACAAATTCCATTTTTTTCCTTATTTTAACTCAAAGGAAACATGTCATTCAATTAAAAAATAAATGTTCCTTTTCCATTTTCAGTTCAGTTTAACAGAAACAAACGATGAAAATAAAAGACTGGAGGCAGGCATTTCTTTATTCAGCAGTGCAGCGTTAAAAAACACAAAGCACAGAGGGGAAGCTTGCTCCATCTGATGGGACTGTGAAATATTCGCTTTTCCCCTCTGCTATAGGGGGTTCTTACATAAGTTAAGGTCAATCTTCACACTGTTCTGCTTCGTAGTACGCTTGCAATGCATTTAACCAACCTCTTCATAAAGCCCGTACAAAAAGGATTTGAACCTGTTATAGAAAGTGGAACAGCTCCAGCAAGAGGGAGCAGAAAAGGTTTACCCCAGAAAATCTGGGGTAGAAATATAATTTCAACCAATGAGGCAGAGGCAGGGACGGTGTCTGTCTCCATCGGTGTGAATGAACGGCTGGAGCAGACAGCTGGGTTAACATGGGCCCTTCATCATCATCCTCCAGTTTAGGAATTAGCTGCTTACTCCTTTAAAAAAAACATAAACCAAATCAAACCCAAAACCAAAACCAAAGCCCTTTTTGGCTATTCATCAGATTTAGTTCTAATTATTGCATGGCCATGGCTGACTTCATGATTATCAAGAAACAGTTTATTTACCAAAAACATTTGGTTTAGCCTCATTCTGAATTACATGCTAAGCTCTTTGAATCAGTGATGGCACTTCTGAGATCCAGTACAGTCTCTGCACAGTGCTACACTAAAACCCTAAAGTTCATCAGGGCCTCTCACCATGACACTGACACATTGAACAGTGGGAAAGTTTAACAAAAAAAAAACCCACACAAAAAAAAACACCCAAAAAACCCAACAAAACAAACTAGATCATCCAGTTCTTAATGATGATTTTATACCTGAATTGTTCCCAGTCTGTTTATCCCAAGATTTTACATTAAGCCTAGAAAAGTTATTGGTCCAATTAATACTGATATTTGATAAATGTGGGTTAAGTGACGTTCTAAACCTCCAGTGAAAATCTCAACAAAAAAAAAATTATGCCAGGAGCCTTCAACAATATTAAGACTGGCATCCTGAGACACTGAAAA
Organism: Falco peregrinus; assembly: GCF_023634155.1. Lineage (NCBI taxonomy): Eukaryota > Metazoa > Chordata > Aves > Falconiformes > Falconidae > Falco > Falco peregrinus. The sequence goes on along the minus strand of NC_073726.1, from coordinate 87,767,542 downwards.
TGGCTGGGGAGCCAAGCACTGGGAAGACCAGCATCTCAACCACAGCTCACCAGCACCAAGAGGCAAAAATTCCTAAGTAAACTAAACGCTTCTCAATGTAGCAAGACTGCAAGACTGGGCGGGAAGCGCTTTGTAGGACCTCTGAGTCAGTCGCCACAGACCCCGGTGAATTTAAACTTTGCCCAGTTACCCCTCCTGTGCCAGAACAGCTGGGTGGGAGCAGACCAGGTAGGGCCAGATACAGTGCATTGCCCCTGCTCGGCGCGGATCCTCCTCTGCCCATGCACATCTAGAGCAGGTGGATGCTGTTTGCTCATTCATTGCACTGGGCTTCAAAAAGCAATGAAATCCATTTCAGTTTTGCTGATAACTGTTTCGTTTCCACGTTGTCACCGTTCCCTGGTAATCTGGCTCTCCTCACGGCACTTTGTCCTTTAATGACTTCTTTTCTGGAACTTAAAAATAGTTATAATTACAGAAGAGGTTCTGCTAGGCTATTCTGAATCAATGAAGGCTCTTTAAAAAAAAACCTGTTGGAAAAAATGAAATAAAGGTATCAGCTGCCATGTTGTTCATACTCCATGCTTTTGTAAATGTATTTTACATTTACAAAATGTAAAATTTTGTAAATGTATGAACTTCCTATATAACAGAGAGTTTAACGTGACCAGATCTGGTTGTGTTAAATTATCTAATCCTCAAGATCTGGTTTCTGCCCTCTGTATCTTTAAATCTCCAGGACTATGGCAGGAAAGATGTGCATGATGAACTTTGATGTAAACTCAAATGTTCTTTTTTGTTTTTCCCACGTGGGTTAAATTAAAAGTCATTAAGCGGTGTTTTTGCATACAATGAAATACAGCAAGATGCTGAGCTGTATTGTAAGTGCATATGCAAGTGCTGTACGGGGAGTAATTGAATCAATGAAACCTATTTGCAGTGCCCAGCCAGTGTATGCAGGGACACCGGCTGAATTTTGAGAATGAAAGGTGAATGACCAGGAATGCCAGTCCCGCAACCCACGCAGGTGGAGCGGCATGAGCTTCAAACTGTGGGAGAATCAGTGCTTCCCAAATCTGATTTCAAGTAGAGAATTCCTTAGAAAGGAAAAGAGAATTTCATTTCACAGGACTCAAGTAGTCCCTGAGCTCCTTACTGATACTGGCAAGCAGGCTGAAATATTGCCAGTAGATTTTTAGCTTGGTTTCTAAGGAAACAAGGGCTTTGTAAGCACACAGGAGTGCGTGCGTGCGTGTGTGTGTGTGTGTGTACGTTAGCCTCTTGGATGCCCTTCACCTCCAGGAGCTTTTGAGCTCATTGCCTGATTTCAAACCAACTTTGCTGAAGGTATTGAAGGCACGGTGTTCTTACAAGTGTCGTGAAAATAGGTGATCACATAAAGGCTGTGCTGTTCATTCTGCCACTGACAGAAAGGCTAACAAAGCCACTCTTTGCAGACTTTAAGGAATCCAGGGTGCTGGATGCTGTACGCCATTAAGTCTGCAGATCGCGGATCCGGCCAGTTTACCTTGACGAAGCATCGCCCGACGGCTGCTGGAATAAGCCACACCAAAAGCCCCTTCTAACAGCCACTGAACACCGACCCACACTGGGTCCAAACTGATTATAGGCATAAACTCGATAAAGCCTTGCATTGCCTAGTGCATCACGTTTTGCAAGGAGCAGGGGGGCTGAGCATGCACTTAAGTCTCAGCTTGAGTGGGCTTCATTTGGTTGGACTCCCTCGCTCGGAAGCACGTGGATTATTTGACCAAAGCACCCAAAATCCCCTGACTTGGATGCTTTTATTGTTGCTTCTCGTCTCCGTGCTGACTCTGCTTTCTAAATGTATCCAGAGAGTGTCTCTAAGAGGGAGGGAATCGAGGGCGCCAATGAAGCGGAGATGTGCTTAATGCAGACACCATTAATAAATCACTGATAGTTAAGATATAGATTGGGTGATGGGTGGCAGATGGGAAGGAGGAATGTCAAATTGCTTTTCTCATATAGATTATTGGATTAACAAGGAAGCAGCGGGCATGTGGCAAACCGGTGTAACAAATTACTATCATAAAAAAAAAAATGGAGCTCATCGCAGGCTGGTAATAATGCCATGTCGGCCATTAGCTCTCTGGAGAGGTACTTAGAGCGCAACATCCGTCTTCTGGAAAAAGAGACGACCACTGGAACACCAGCGTGGAGGAGGCCGCCATTTACTTTTCCGTCCCCCTCCCCCAGCCTCCAGCTCCGGAGCTCATGCTGTCGAAGCCGGGTGGCCAACAGCAGCTGTAATGAATAATCGCCATAGCTTTTAATAAGCGCTGCTAATTATTCCTCCTGCCTCTGACCGGGCTGCTGCGCTCCCCTGCACCAGCTCAAGCAGTATTGGTGTGAGATGGGTAGGCAAACAACAAACTGCTGGACTGACTCTGCTCTCGGGTCCCCATCCTGCTCCATCTGAAGTCAGTGACTAAAATCCTGTTGCCTTTAACGGGAACAGATCAAGTCTTAATTCTCCTGCTGTCTTCCAGCTGCCATGTATGTGCCTACCTATGTTGCAAGAGTTACATACTACTGTTGTGCTGCAAATAATGCCCCCTGATACACACTGAGGGCATAAAAATAAACCTTAAGTTAGCTTTAGTCCCTCCTGTCAGTCCCCGTTGCCTCCCCCTGGGAACTCAGGATGCCGGGATGCAGGGAGCCAACGCAGCTGCAGAAGAGCAGGCTACAGGTGTTATGCAGATAATATGTATATCTTCTAAAATGAATAAATTCAGTAATGGTGCAGCTGTGAAAATCCTATGCAGAGAAAAGAAGGAATGAATAGCCTAGCGTAGCATAGCATAGCCCAGTCCATTTTGGTCACTAGTTTGTTATTTATGGGTTCAGTCACTTGGTCCCCCAAATTTCCAGTTCAGCTGAGGCTGGGTAAAATCATGTTTTTCTTCTACCCCCCCAAGTACATTTCCATGTTCTGGTTTTGGACACCCTGCCTTGATATGAAGGAGGCTGCACCCCTTGCCCTTCAAACCCCCCAGCCCTGCAGAGCTCCTGAGCCACCAGCTGCTCAGGCAGGCTCCCTCCAAAGAGTGCAGCCAGTGTTGGGGGGGTGGGAGGAGAAATAGATGTCCAAACTTCTAGTGTTTTTCTTAGCCTTGAAACACGCTGGAGCTGTAGAGCTGGCTCAACAACACAGGGAAGCCTTCCCCTTGCTGGAGTGCCTTTCCCGTGTGAGCAGGGACCGTGGTGCAGCAGAAGCTGGCCACTGACCGCGCTGAGCACTCGCCATCAGTGAGGCTTGGACGCCTTTCAGGCAGAGGGCAGCTGCCTGGAGCGCAGGCAGCACCGTGTGCCTGGGCTGCTGCAAGGCACAGCTCACCTTCTGCGTCAAATCATAGGTAATCAGACTTGGTAGGTCAGCATGTATGTGCTACAAAGCCCAGCGAAGGTTGCCCAGGTAAGATTTAGTTTAAAAGTGCCTCTTTCTGAACCCTCTGGTCCTTTTGATGTTTGTGTGTGACAAACCAGGGTTTTAGAAGAGGGAGGAGAGCCCCTCCTGCAGCATCCTTCTCACGCCTCAGCCCCCGTGCCCAGCTCCTGCTTTAGCCCCTCTCCACCACCATCCCTGGGTCTCCATCTCCGCCTCCCCCCTGCTGATCTGACCTCAGCCTCCCCTTGCCCTCCTGCCTCCCACCTAGCTCCCAGCTCCCTGCGAGGTCCCTGTCCCTTGGCCCCAACCCCATTTGCTCCACTCCTCCTCTGAGCCAGGCCCTTTGCCCAGCCTGTCAGGCTCTCTAAAAGCCTTGTAATTTTGTTTAGATGCTGACCCTTCGGCTCCAGGCTGGTTTTGGCCAGAAGCTTTGGAGAGTAGGTCCAGAATAAAAAAAACACCAGGAATTTTGAAGTGGGTGGTTTTCTAGTTTCAGTGGCCAGCCTCCACGTTAGAAAAAAACACTGGTGCTGTTGGTCCTCAAAGGTCATTTTCTTGAAGATGCCGATGGCAAACTGAGCTGTGGAGACTGGGACGTCACAGGCAGACCCGCAAGGGCACCAAGTGCCTTGTTGGTGCCACCTAAATCCCACACCAGATCTGCAATCAATCAGCTTCTGCTTCCAGGGTTGTTATCTGGCGCTTTCCACATGCACAAAATTAAAAGCCCATTAAAGACAAAGTGCGTGTGTTCCTCCATGTGCGCGTTTGTGCGTACGCAAATGTCTCGGGACTGGCGGGACTGGGCTAGGGCTGTCATTACGGCCACACCACAACCCACCACAGGCGCCAAGGGCTACAGCTCTCCATGGAAACTCTAATCCCTGTGAAATGGGATCTTAGTTTGTTTTTGTTTTTGAAGAAACCTACAAAAAATAGCTGAGAGATCACAAAGCTAGATAGAAAGCATTAAGAAGGCAAGAACGACAACATCTTGTTGCAAGACTGCCCCTAGCCCTTCTCCCCATCAAGCTGGCTTTTAGGGTTTGCTCATGGAGACACAAGTTATTTATGTTTTCCACCCACCTCTGTGTCAACACACACCTCATCTGTTGTCTGTCCTTTGTCAGTTGAAAAAACAACAGATAAAAATGGAGAGCAATTTCATCACCTACACATCTTTTCCTATATAATTTATCCTGGGCACATGGATAGAAATGATGGAAACGGTTTAAATGTACAGTAGAGAAGCTGTTTGTCCATCATATGCTTAAGGGAAAAAAATAGCAACACCACCCACTGATTATGCAGACAGTATTATAACTTTACATGTACTATTGTGTGGAATGGATTCGGGAATGACAGTATCATGATATACCAGTCAAGTGTTCCTTTACTGGCTAATCTACAGCTCAGATCATTACTGACTAGGCTCAGCTCTGGCCTGGCTTTCTGACTGTGCTGTAACAACAATATTAGAGAGTGCTAAATCTAACCAATTTCCACGCAGCATTTCACTCCCTTTACTGTGATATTGGTGCCACAACTTCAGGGAGGGCTGGAATCACAAACCCTCGTTTTCCATTCTCCTGTCCAACACATCTGGGCAGAGCTTCACGTCCAGTCTGTCGAGGCAGCTGCACATCTGGAAAGCACTGGATGCTTTCGGTTCCCTGTCCTAAGAGCCAGACTTGCCCCGCAGCATGGTGTCACCTGCTGTTACCCAGCACAGCAATGACATCGTGGGGCTAGGTGCTCTCGTCAGCAAACATCAGGCTGCGGCACAAGCAGATCCAGCGCTGAAGTGCTAAACTAGACCTGATTTAAAGGGTATGTGTGTATGTGTGTGTGTGTGTGTGTTGCTGTTGAGACGGACACGACACACAAAGGATTGTGCACAAAACCAAAAGGCCAAAAAAGTCCATTTATTGTTCTAACAGGCCTTTTTATATATTTCTTAAGAATAGGTGTCTATACATGATGGGTTCACTCACAGACCATCAGCTCAGGGTTGGATGGCCTTTTCTCTGCTACATCTTTGACACACTTCTACTTGTGCATCTGGCAGTTCCTTATCTTCTTGGCTCAGCTCGTCTCAGGGCTTTCCCAGGCTCTTCAAGGATACATGGTTATCTGTTCAAGGCTAATGTTAAGCTCACGTTCTGCTCCTTCGGACCAGCCGAGGTTTCCCACAATTCCCCTTTTTGTATTTGTGCTACAAAAATTGCCCATGCCATCTGTTGCAGGGCCCTTTGCAACAGAGACACAAGACATGGCAACATCCATAACACAACTACAATAATGAACAAAACCAACATCCCAGTTGTTACCAGAAACAACAACCACCCTGACTTGGGGGGGGGGGGGGGGGGGGGGGGGGGGGCGGGGGGGAACCCAAAACCTTCAGAATATGCCCCAATTCGGTACTCCATAGGAAACATGGATATTTGTCAATGAGGCAATGCCCCTGTTTTGATGCCCTAAAGCTTAAGGCAACGAGTGTCTGTATAGCGTAGGGACTCCTGAGTTACAGGCCAGTGCCACAGGGCCCGTTTATGACCCAGAGCATCAGACATTACATGGGAAACAGCAAGGGCCACTACAAATATTTGTTACATGAGATTAAATAAAATGTGGCTATCAAGCCACCAAGGTGCATATAAAGATATGAAATTGTGCCAAGTATATAAGGAGTCTGTCTTCTAACACGCTGGTGGGGTTCAAATAAAGACTTCAACAGCAGCATCCAGAAATAAAGAATTCCAACTTCTCTAAGCATCCTCTGGAAGCTGTTTGTGCATCTATGGACCACGGGCTGTCCTTGCCCTCTCAGGCTACCGGGGCGGGTGGCTCCAGAGCAAAGGGTCTCCATTCCTTCCCCATAGCTGTGTCAGGTGCACCTGCAGGATTTAAAGCATATAGGTCTTTGTGCAGAAAGCTAATCTCTTGAATTTTATCCGTTAATTAACTAGATGCCAACTGGAGAGTACAGGTGTTTGGCAGTTCATTGAGACACACCACAGAGTCAGCAGCTGCCGTTATATTACCTGAAACTGCCAAATGTTCCTCCCTTGTAGAGGACTGGGGGTGACCCAAATGCTGTGACTGCCTGTGCTGAGATTTTGGTCAGCCTTAGCTGTGGAGGAGGCTTGAGTCTCAGACTGATGAGCCCCAGCAGGTCTAACCGTTGGGTTTAGGATGTTGCAGCCCCAGCTGTGTTTCTGCCTGAGGTCTGACATGACACCAGGGATGCCCCACAGCACTTGTGCCAGCATCTCTTCTCCCATGGTGCTGGTAAACCCAGGGCAAAGCAGTCAGGAAAGCAGCCTGACTGGCAGTGTGTGGGCAGCAGCAAGAGGTCACAGCCCCCAGCTGCCCCTTCCCAAAGTCAGGGGTGCATCACATGGGTTATGGTATCATGATGGGAAGAAGAAGGAGGATCATTCAACCTCCATGACTAACGCAAAGGTCTGCAAAATGACACAGCATCCTCACACCTCGTCCCCAGCCCTGCCACGGCCATCCATTCAATAGCAGGTTTGGGCAGCCCGTGAAATGGGATGGATGGGAATGGATCTAAATGCCACAGCCCTGGTAGCTTCATGTCCAGAAACTGAGCAGCCAGGAGGGGCTTCAGGTAAAAAAAAATATTCCAGTTTTAAGACAAGCAGCCTCCCTTCTCTGTCAGCCCCTCTCCTTGTCTCCCATCTGTCTCACCTCCCTTGGTTTTATCTCTGCTGGGGGTTTTGGTCTGCAGGTGGGAGGTGGCTGCTGGGGACTGCAGACTTGGCGCAGTTCTGGATCTGTTTCCACTGCTATGTCCCAGGCCACCACCTCTCTCCTAGTTACAGCTTTAAGAGGAATGATCTTAAACATGGTATAACAGAGGTTGTTGGAGATGCCCATTGCCCTGCCATGGCCACAGCTGAGAGGAGGCAGTGGTGAGACCCCCGAGAGGGTACTCAGTGAGCATCCAGGCTTGATCTTTCAAGGGAGGCTTAAGAAAATAATGCCTCCAGCTCCCATAAAGTCCTTCTGAAAACCCATACGTCCTTCCAGGATGAGGTCTAGCACGCACCCACCAAGTTCGTCTGCAGGAGGCTGCCGAGTGCCTGACAGGCACAGCACTGGCAGAACAGCAGGGTTCCCTGACGAGGCCACCAGAGCTGCGAGCAGACAGCAAGGTCTCCTTCCCCCTACCCCCCAGCTGATTAGCATGCTCAAGAACAGTTTTGCATGTGCAAGGTATCTGTAAGGCCTGCTGCCAGCTTTTTGCCAAAGCACTGATTTTTCAAGATGTGAGTTACTGCTTTCTTCTAGTAATTACTGATAACGCTCTTGGGATGAATTACAGACATTTAAAAATGAATTAGACTGTATGTGTGTCTGTCTCTCCTGTCCCCTTTCTGTTTCTTCACCACAGGATGTATGGCTTTGAAATGTTGATACATATTCATTACAGCTTCTATGACTTGAAAGCCATAGCTAAAGGGAGAGCTCAGATCAACAGGAATGTGAAAGCGGCAATGAAAGCAGGATACGTGGCTGTAAGCACAGTGAGTAAGCAGCATTTGAGTAAGCAGGTACCAGGAGTTCTGAATCCTGATCCTGGTTCTGCTCCTACCTCTGGTGGCTGTGGACAAGATGTGGTCGGCTGCCTCAGCCATAGGATTGACACAGCGATGCTTGCCAGTGCTCTGCAGCATTATGCCACATAAATGCAACCTCAAACTGGTGGCAAGTGGATCCAGCTATCACTGTTCCTGTCATTGCCAGTTGTCAAAGCAATGAATCCAATGAGAAATTCTTTGGAAATAAAAAATAATAATAATGAAAAAAGTCCTGAGCAGGTACTAAAACCCCAGGTGAAAGCACCCTCTGCTCATAGTGCTCAGAGCAGAATCTCAGTGGCCTGTGGTGCACAGGCACTTTTGCTCAGTCATGCATGTACATGCACACACAGTTGTACATGTGCTCTGTGCTTCCACAGAGACAAGTTTTCTTCGTTTTGAAGAGTTCCCAATCCAAAAGTTAAAACAATGTGGAAATAAATTTTGAAGGGATTCTCCATACCCGTACCTTGAGGCTCGGATGTGGTAAGAAAATGCAGATGAAAGATGAGCTTGTGTTTCTTTGGGCCATCGCAACAGTGCAGGTGTGAAGAGAGAAGCAAACTGTCTTGGTGCCAGCGGGGTGACACGGTGTCTGCACTCTCATCTGGCTCTTCTCTCCTTTCCCGCTGCAGCTCCTTGTGTGTATTTCTTTGATGTGAAGCTGTGTCTCACATTTGGCTAGTGGCCTCTACTCAGGGCAAGACAGAAAATCACATTGGGTAGGAATTCAATCATGAATCTGGAAAAATCCTTCCTAACTGAATTTTAATCAGAACTGAGAAACTGAGAAGTTTGGGGGTTTAGCAACCTGGCTTTTTTTTTGTTTTGTTTTTTATAAAATCAATGCAGTGGAAAAATTCCCAAGCAGGGAATTCTGCCTCTCCCTGGTACAGCTGCAGAATACAAAACTGTTGCATTTGGGACATCTTCAAGCTCTTGTGTGAAATCACATTCACCTGTTACAACTCCACCTAGACTACTCATTTAGTGCCTTTCCAATCAAGACACCACCTGCAATTTTTCTCTTTCTTCCTGAGAATCTGTTTCTGCTTTTGTTAAATATGAGGCTGGTGAAAAGTTTCAAATTAACAGCCACAAGCCTCAACACAGAGCAGGTTAACTACTGGCAATGCTTGAATAAGCTCTTTTCTTACAGCTCCTGACGCTAATATGTCTCAGATATTATCCCCAGAGATGAGAGAGTAGCTTGCAGCTTGTTCACTTTCTAGCCTCTGTGCCAGGATTGCCAGTGAAAGAGGGAGACAGTTTCTAGCAGTGGTGGTATTTCTGACGTTCACTGATCCAGTAGGAACTGGACTGGGACTAAGTTCATTTCCTATCGGCTGACAGCCAGTCAGCGCGTGATAGAAATTTGCAGTCCCTGCTGGTGTGGGCTGGATTCATATTGGCAAGCTCCACATGAAAAGGCTGTCTAACCCATTACAAAACTGTGGATGCCAAGACATTTCCCCATCTCCTGTGAGGATTCATTTTATAGTCTTTATGATGAATATCCCTTGATATAAAATAGTCAGGGATAAAAAGGTACAAAAAGGAAAAAAAAAAAGCATCTATAGGAAGAAAGCATACCTCTTTGTTTCTTGATGCACAAAGATCCATCTCTGAACTCTGGAAATATGCAGGCTGGATAATGGTTGCCATTAGGTTTAGAAAGGAGACCTTCTTTTGTCACCTACACAAAGGTCACATCTGGAACACAGGCTCTAACCATCACGTGCAAAGAGGGGTGCAAAGCAGGTTTCCAGGAGCCCTGACCAGCCGCAATCCCCAGGGGTGCTCTGTGAAGACGAGTAGAGTTGGGATTTCTTTTAGTCAAAGCCAGAGCCCCTCCTTCCCCTGGTGCTCCCAGAATGGAGGTCATGTAAGAAATGATCCTCAGACAAGCAAACTGCCTTACACAAGAGTGCCTGGGCTGAGCATCTCGCCGGTCCATGGCAAAGCACAGCTATGGAATAATACTCTGACTCACCTTATTGTAAGCACCCAGCAACCCCAAGGGGGTACATCGTGGGAAACCCAATAAACCCATCACGCAGCAGAAATCGTGTGTCAACCCCCAGCTCTGCGTTCTTCTGGGTTTCTCTTGGGTTTTTTTTCCTGTGCCCTTGCCCTGCAGCTCCCTCTTCCCAGGGTAGAGGTTGCAAGATCTGCTTGCTAATGTGAGTCCGGCAGAAGGCACAGGCCAGACACTTGGCAGCATAAGCCAGTTTAGTACCACAGAGCCAATGGCTCTGGCCCAGTTTTACACTGGAAGAGAGCGTAGCCCAAGTGTTAGGTAAGCTATGAATTTTGCTGCTTGTTTTACACACACGTGACGCTGCAGTGAGCATTGAAGGGCTGCTCTTTAAGGTGTTGAAGAGGCAGTAGCTAAAGCAAAGGAACAGTAGTTTGGAGAGTTACCCCTGCTACCTAACTGATGGAATAACTTAGGGCAACACCACCTCAGTTTCCCCCACGTGAGGCACAAAGCACGTATTTAGGCATCCTCTTCCGACAGGGATTAACCCTGCTCCAAGTGTTATTACAGACATTCCTTACTGAGGTCATCCCTGTGCCAGCTGATGCTCCTTCATAAACCAGCACAGGTAAATCAGTGGCTTTGACTTACAGCGGCAAGGTAGTTCTGTTCAGTGACAGACTGCTTTAATGCGGCTTTTATCAGCACCTTTCTCCCAAGATAAGGAGACTGTCAGAAAGATATCAGCAGTGGTTTAGGAGGAGCTGGATGCTGCGGTTCTAAATTAATAGCAGGACAGCCTCCGTTCACATCTCCTGGTGCGAGGCACCAGAGGAGGCTTAGCCACAAGGACTGCGGTACTCATGACACCAGTGTATGCACTCCTTACTATGAACCGTATTGTCTCCACCAAGTTATTCTCTGAGGGTAGATGAGGCTCCAAGTGGGCTGCGTGTTCCCTTCCAGTAACAGGCTGCCTGATCTCACGCTGCCCCTGTCTGTCATCTCACAAACCCAGACCACCCGGGAAAACAAACCACAGCCTGGGGCATGGAGGGTCAAAGGGAACATAATGCTGGAGGTTTTTCCAACCAGGTATCCCTGAAAGGACTGCAGTTTGAGAATAGCTGCATCTCTAAAAAGACCACAAGAGGTTCCTGTGGATCCACACAGGAGATCACACCTGAGTGTCATGCCAAGCACTGGAGCAGACCATCACTGCAGACCACGAGTTTCTAGGTCCTAACAGACCAGTGTGGTATAGACCAAGGCAGATAGGGACCCCCACAGAGCGCAGGGCAGGGTACCAAAAGACTTATTTCAGACTTAAAGCCACAGGGTGGCTTCTTGCTGATACTGGGAGAAGCGGGAACATTAAGGATGGGGAAGTGAACTTCAGGTCATTAGGAACAGGGCTAGAAAACACAGGCTAGTGATTAAAGGAGCTAGTTGTTATGGGTGCTGTGATAATATATTGCCGTGGGAAAAGAGAGGTGCCATGGGAAGCAGTGAAATAAATCTGTCTGAAAGGAGATCATCGCCCATGCTAGAGTGCATGCATGTGCCAGAGCCTGGGTCTGTGCTGCTGGCTGCCTTCCCAAACCAGTGCACAAGGAGGCAACAGGGAAATGCCAAATCTATTTTTCCTCAGAAGGGAGAGTCCAGCATGTTTTTTCTACCCATGCAATGAGCCACAGAACCAGAAAAGATAGCAGTGTTCTCCTTGGATAGTATCTCTTCCTCCTCACGCTGCCAGTGCCTGTCCCTGGCAGGCTGGTTTAGAGACACTTAAGCCTGAGCTGAGGAACCAAATCCCCCACAGCTTCTTCTTGGTAGCACCTCATTTCAGCTGTGCAGGAGGAGGGCAGGAGGTATCTGAGCTTGATCTGCCTTCAGCCGGACAAGCTGAATGGTGTCCCCCACTTTGTGCATGCTCAGGTACCCGCACACCGTCACCGGCCCCGGCCTCAGGCAGCAGCAAATCTGTCCCTGATGGCGAGGGCTGTGCTCCCAAAGTGCTGAAAGATGACTCCAGAGTCTTCTGCAGGTCCCTCCTGCCATCCCACCTCCTACATGGGGAAAATTGCTCCCCAGGAAGCACTCTGTAGGGGTAGCTATGGTCACCAGCGTTCTCCATCACTAATGTCCATTGCCCCTGTGATTGCAGCTGCGCAGGGAAGTGAGTCTTCACGGCTGCTTCAGGCTTCAGTGTGATCATGAGGGAGCCTTTAAGCAATGCCCACAGCTCTCCTTCTTCCTAATCCAAGATAGGTCTCCTTCCTTTGCTTCTCTGCAGAGGATCAGAAAGCTAAGCTGTTAAGTTGTCTCTCTCTCTCTCTAATTCATCCATATATGTCCTTTAATGCATCCATATATGTAACAGCTGATCTCTGAATTGCTAACACACAACCAGTTCTCATTATACTACAGAGAAAGTATAGGGGTTCTTCCTATTCTCACTTTTAAAATAAGACAGAATGAATTCTTAAATTGACTGGCTTTGGCAAGGAAGTCACCAGCAAAGAAGCAGGGGAGCATGAAATATCTATCTATATCTCTCTGTGTCTATCTGTCTATCTGCAGAGTGTGTGTGTGTGTGTGCATAGAATGCCTCTGAAAAATAAAATCCTTCTGTATGCTAATTTTTCTCTTGGAGTTTCCAAGACAACAGTGGTTTCACTCAGTGCTGTCCCCATATAACTCCCTGGTCCTTCCTCTTCAGAGACAGCTTCATGGTTTGTAAGGGCACTATTTTCTTCTCCATTTCTGTAGCTTTTCCATATGCTTCTAATCACCCACACTGAACGGTCCTACCCCAGGTACCTGTGAATACCAGCACACTGAGATGTTACCCAGAACAAGCTATGGCATGACCCTGAGGACAGCATCAGCAGCCCTGGCACACAGCTCCTGCCTGTACATCCTTTCTTCATGTTGCACGTGGAGACACTTATCCCATATACTTTGGCAAATAAACTACCTCACTTGCCTGTGGGGTAAAAGTGTGTCCATGGGCAGGTACTGTGCTGTCACACTGTAAAGATCACACGTTACCCTGGGATACCTTTTCACTGGGGTAACTTGTCCTGCATCTCTTGCTCTTCTCATTAAATTTGTGCTCTGGGAGGCAGTTCAGTAACAGCCAGCAGTGGTTGTGCCCGCAGCACGTAGTAGGATTTAGCAGCGTTTTTCCTAGACTGGTGCAATCGCATAATAGTTGTCATTTTTGCATAAACAGGTACCAGCAGACATGTCAACTCATTTTGCCACTGTCACTGCTTATCTTCCGCAGTTTGGAGTTTCCTGGTAGTGCAGCTATGCAAGGAAGGTCTGCAAAAGCCATACGGCAGTGCCTATTTCCTTCCCTACTTTCCACTGGGTACAGGTCTTCCTAGGGTCCGAAGCGCTGACCTGCTGTGAAAACCCCTTTCCTGGGAAGGTTTCTCTCCAGCCCCTGGGATCTCACCTGTGGCAACACTTTCCTAATTTTTTTTTTTCAACTATACTCTTCAGTATTGTTCCCTCCACTTCCACTGCAAGCATCAATCCAGCTCCTTTCCTTGGCTGAAAACTCAGATCATTTACCAGTTGCACCACCTACCATGTATCTCCTTTTCTGTCCCACAGCAAATGTTGCCATGATAAATCTTGATCGGTAGGGTTCAGGAAACTGCAGCAGGATATTCCAGGAAATCAGGGACAAAATAAGATTCCTAAATACTGCTAAGTCGTCTTTCCCACATTTGCTAGTAGAGCTCATTCCTCATCGGTCCAGTGAACAAAATTAGAGATGTTCCAAACCATTGTCTAAGGTTTATGTATAGCTGTAGAGGTGGAAGAGTGTCATGCAGCATTGCTAGACATCGGTCTGCTGATCGACTTGCTGTGGGATACAGGGTAAAGTGTATCAGTGCCCACATGCATGAAATGTACACAGTAAGTCACAGGAAACCTGGAAGATTTTATTCATATTTTTAAAATCCATTGAGATCTCCTGCAGAAATTGTTACAGATGGACAAAATAATTTTTTATCTAAGTCTTACTGTTTCAGGGAAGTAGAAATACTGAGAAGATGAAGAGAACAGACATATCCAGATTTCCATCTGATCTTGAACTTGGTACGCATCTCTTTGATTTTTAAAGTCATTGACTTGTCAACCTGAAAACCACTTTGAGAACCTGTGCTGCCTTTAGGGTTCAGGAGGAACAAGGTTTTGGACCCCAACACATACAGGCACACACAGATGCCCCTTTCCATCAACCACCTCAATTATGTGAGAGAATTTTAGGCATTCTTTACCAAAAAAACCCTCAAGGTAGCTAGTGTCACACCACAAACAAGAGAACTATATTTGGTAACCAGATATCCTTAGCCATATTATAACATTTGCCGCTATAGAAAATCATCCTGGCAACTTCCATCACCCTGAGAGATCCTTGATCTTCTAGCACAATAAGAGGGTTATTACAGCTATCCACTGCTCCTGCAGAAAAGCAAATAATCAGATCAGCTACGAAGCACGCGCACGCTCCTTTGGTTCCCAGAAGTGCTGTATGCAGGGCTAACAGCAAAATGGCTTTGTCTACAGAGGCGTGCCTTAGGATCGCACATCGTACCTCTCTGCCCTCACCTAACTTCGACAATGTGTATTTGTAAAGGACAGGAGATCAAATACAAAGAAAAAGATAAATGGCAGCAAATAGAAATGAAATAAATAGTGAAAATTCTAGGAGTAGTAGAGAAAGAAAAGCCTCGGTCTGCAGCATTATTGCACAGCATGGATCCAGCTGCTGTAGGAGTGCTATGTGGGAGCAGTGTAGCTCACCTCCTTTGCCAGTTTTGACTTGAAGGGGGATAGCTGAGGGGGTCAGGAAGGGGACAGCTTGGTTCTCAGCTTCTGACCGACAGCAGAGGAACCTGGGATAACAAAGCTGCATATGAAAAGCTCCTTCCCAAAGAGGGCAAAGCCCGATCTGAAGACGCTCCCCCTATGAAGACAAGTCCTGCCCGCTTTCCACAGCTGCACAACTTTATGTGGAGCATCAGGTTTTACAGAGCATTTGCCTTATGGGTTAACAAAAAGTCAGTTTTGAAGTGCCAGGCTCAAATATTTTTTTTTAGAGCTAGAGATTTTTTTCTCTAAGGCACTTATTTTTCAGTTCCAGAGCAGATTAAACTGCCCTGTAGATAAGAAAAATGATATATTTTGGCTGGATTTTCTTTAATCACACTTCAGAAGAGGGTCAGGCACAACCCAAGTCTTCTGTCAGTTCTGTTCACACCTGACTGTCACTAGCAAGTGCAAAGGTCTTTAACAACACTATCAGCCAAGGGAGGAAACAATGCACAGTGCAAAATGGCTCGCAGTGAGTCACTCGCAGCTACACGTACAACTGGCAGCCTCAAGAAGGAAGCATGTGCTTGTTGTGTGATCCTGAATTTACTACTACGGATTAACATATTTTTTTCCCCTACTCTTGTAATAGCTCAATATGGAATTTACAACGTCATGTGAAGACCCCTTTTATAAACTGCTGCCTGTAATAGCTGAAACAATGAAAATCACCAAAGACAAGCTGAGTTCTGGCTCAGAATTTTAATGCATTGTACATGTGGGATTTTATACTGGGAGCAGACTTTTGCAGTCCCTGTGCAGAAATCGCAGTTGCAGCTTTCACCCAGATAAACGGAACAGCGTCAACTTTTAGGGTAAGCATCAGATCACGCCATCATTTCTGATGCACTAATTACAGATCAAGCTGAGATAAAAACTGAAGGTCAGCTATCCTGAGTTACATCAAAGTTTCATCTAGCCAGGAGCCTTTGTCCAGCAGTGACTGGAAGCAACTACTTGGAGAATGCTTTTTCTTAAGAGACCAAGCATCAAATGTATATCTGGAACATCCCCAAAACCCTGACAAAATCCCGCAGACTGCAACTGAGATTGTCTAAGCCTTTTTTATAGCCTTCAGTAGATTCCCCTTCCCTAAACTAGTCCAGACCCCTCTGAAGCCCATGTAAGCAAGCATATAGCATCTACAACATCTACAGCAAAGATCTCCACATGTGAACCTCATGTTCAAAGAACCATGTCCTTTCAATAGCTCTGTTTCAGCTGCTAGTTTAATTCAGTGCCTCATACTTCTCCCACCAGTGAGCAACCATTCTCCGTGCCATTGGTGAGAAAACAGAAAGGGCCCTGGCTCACCCCTGGGCACATCTCTCCCTGTAGGGGCAGAAAGCCCCTAAACCACCCACACTCATCCCAAAAAACAGGACCTCACTTAAGCTCTGAATCAAATCCAGGCCCAAGAGTTGCGGACGTTATGAAAGGGTAGAGTCAGGCTATCTGGATCCTCACTGCTGGTCTAGCTCATGGCAATTCTTGACCATCCTTGTGGATTGACACCTGCTTCTTTAGCCCCCTTTGGCACCCTGCCTCACCCCTGCAGGGACCCAGTGTTGCCCATTGCCATGAGGGATCCTGGTGCCAGCCAGTCTCTGTGGAGTACTTTCAGGTTACAAATGAAAAGCGCCTTTTTACTCCATCATACACCTCAAAGTCAAAGCTGAGCTGAGGGCTGAGCAATGAACATGTCTCTACATATCTATTCACAGATCAGCCCGACAGGATCCAGTACTTACTGGTCTGGAATAATTCTAAGCCTAGTTTCAAGTGTGTTGCGGGAAGGAGTTACTATCAGATGTGCTGAACAAACTATGTGCACCTCAGCCTATGGAGCTCAGCTTATTCTCCCTTACATCACTTCTCCCCCATTAACCTTAGATTAAAATAAAGTCAGGATAAGGTAATTGTTTGTTGGAAAAGGGAAAGAAAAACAACATTCTCTGGGTGGTTTTGGTCAGCTTCTCTATTCCCATAAACACCAGTAGCATCCACAGATACTCACATACACACAGAGAGCACCTACTTAAAAGGAGGGAGCACTGTGGAAAGGTCAGCAATCTGTACTCATCTTCTGTCCTCAGTGCCACAGAGCATACAGCTCATCGAGTCCAACCCCTGCCCCAGAGCAGTGTCAGTATTTGTATAAACCTTCCCTAACAGATGATTTTCCTACCTGTTCCAAAACACCTCTGTCACTGGCAATGCCCACGGTCTTCCTAGGCCGCCTATTCCTGACCTCACGTATATTTTCTTTAGCCTAAAAACTTGTCCTAATGTTTAGCCTAAGTCTCCTTTACTGCAGTTTAAGCTCAATTCTCCTTTTTATACCCTCAGGGGAAAAGATTACTATTTTATTTCCTTCCTCTTAGCAGCAATTTCCTATCTATTTGAAGACTTACATTTTCCTGCTGCTTCCCTCCAGACCCAGTCTTTACTTCTGTAGCCCACGCAACCACAAATCTTTCAGCCTTCCCTCACAGGTTGTGTTTTCTAGACCCCAAATCATTTTTATTCCTCTTCTCCGCTGTCCCCACCAGACAGCCTGCATCTTTCTTTGCACGCCATACACAACGCTGGCTGCAGTGCTGCAGCAAGGCTTGGCTACCACACAGCAGACCATGGCCTCCCATGTTACTCGCCTCTTCTGTACAGCCTGATACCATATCTGATGCCTGCTCAGTTTTTGTAGCAGTGTGACATTTACAGAATATGCTTAAAGATCTCCAAGTCTTGCTAGATGGGAGAAATAGCTCATACTTTAAGAGGAAGAGGTGACAGAGACCAAGTAGGACAAAAGGCAGAGCTTGTGGACTTAGGTTTTCATCTCGGGAAGTAATTGTCTCCTTGTACAATCTTCTGGCCCAACTAGAACATTGTATTGTATTTTGAACGCTGCGTTGTATTTTGGATGCTGAAAGCCAGGGAGAGATTGACAACATTAAAGAGAAACTCATCGAAAGACAACAAAAATGATTAAGAAGGGAGAGAAAAATTAAAAAGAAAGTCATTCTCTATAATTTAATCAAGCCATAATTTCAGGAGAGGATTATAGGCTTAAACAAGCTTTGAAGATGGAAACACAAACAAAGCAATGGTTTAGAGTATTAAAGGACAGCAAGCAGATGGTCATAAGTGAATGCATTGACATGAAATTAATGAAAATACCACTTCAGCGTAACCTGGGAGAGAATGGGATTTATGAGGCAGTGGAATAATTTCCACAAAAAGTGATGGAAACCCCACTGCTTGCAGCTTGTGCAGCCAGACTGGGCACAAGAAGTAGTCAGCGGACAGCCAGGGAAAGGTCGCTGGAGCAATTAGGGCTGGATGATTTTCTCTAGGGCCTACCATTCCTGTTTTCAAAGAAGAAAATATATAGATTATATATATGTCAACAGAAAGACCCCTCTGCTGTCTTTTCAGCCCAACTGATGGGAAGATCATGGAAGAGATTTTGGGGTTGTCTTGATGCACCAGGAGACTAATCTGTAGCCTAGTGAGGTGAGCAAGACCCCCTCTTCTGACTTCGGTGGAATGAGGGAAAACCCAAAGAAAATTACCTCAGGACTCCTAAGGCAAGTGGCAGCTTTTGTGTTACATCTGAGCTTGTCACAGACAAGAAGAATTTGTTACTGCTAGATCAAGAGCCGAGTAAAGAGAGGTGACAGCATAGAGGCAAGTGTGTTTTTTCCACCTGTTTTTGCTGATCATTTATTTCCTCTGAGCTGCACTTTCTGCAACACCAAAACAATCAATGAATTCAAGCTGAATTTGCCAAATAATTTCACGTGAAATGAGACTAAGGCGGGAAAAGAGGCCATGTTGGTACAGAGACAAGTGGGACACTTTCCGTTTTTATTTGCAAGCTCTTCTTATAAATGGGACAGAAAGGAAAGGCTGGCTGCACCGCAGTGTCACAGCCAGAGCAGCCAGCTGCCCTCCTGCCCTGGTAGCTACAGCATCCCCTCGGCACAGACGTAGCATCAGCCTCCAGTACAGGAGGACTTTGAACCCACATCATTGCCACTCCCGAAGAGATGGGCTTAGTCACCAGACTGAGATACTCTGAACTAGACTGCTGCTGGTCTTTCTGGCTGCAGTTGTCCCACTTTGCACTGAAATGCAGAGCAGGAGAAAAATAACTTTTTTTGCCACTCAGCCCTCATGTGACAAAGTCCTCGGCAGTAGCAAGAATTAAATTTATAATATTAAATGTAAATTATCATTATATTTATTATTATTATTTTATATATATAATATATGTATATTTAATAGTAGTAGTAGTAGTAGTAGTATATTTAAATTTATTTAAATAAACAAAAACATTACATATTCTTGCTTTCCCACAGCTGGCTTATGCCCTTGCACCGTCACGTTGTGAACCAGGGCAAGGAAGAAGTGCTTTGGCTTAAAAATAACATTCCAAACTAGAAGCTGTGTTTTTAAAGCCCCATAGATTCTTTGATGTCCTTCATAACCCAGCTGCCCAAAGACCTGTGCTGCCACAAGCAGCGACGGGGGAAAAAGATGCCAGAAGATAAAGATAAAACTATACCAAAGATAAGGGAAGAAGTATTGCTGTCTCTCCACTCAGGGGAAGATGTTTAACCATGGGAATGATAAGGAAGAGCCAGAGGAACTCAGAAAAGGTGATGACAGAAAAGTGTATGGTCCAGCAGCTAGGTGTGGAAGGAGGAGACCCTGTCCCCCCAAACCACAAGCCCTGGTGTGGGCTGGTGCTGGAGAAGGGTGATGTACATCACAAGCAATTAGGTATCAAATGTTTATATTCTTCCTAAAGCTGGGCAAATGCCCTACCTTTCCTCCAGCTTTCGCAGCTTTCTACCAAAATCCAGTGTGACCCTCCTCGGCCCCAGTCCATGTATAATGATTTTTTGGTAAAAGCGACAAGGAAAATTAGGATTTCCTGAGGAAAACCCCAATCCCTGCTACTCCATGCTTTATATATATATATCTCTATGCAGGTTCACACACAGACCCTTCATCTCCTGACCTGCAGTTACGAGTGAATTACAAGTCACAGGGTGACAGCCCTTCAGAGACAGGCCAAGGCAATGCTGCATTAAACCAAAGCACAGAGCACCCTGAGCCTGACCCATCTGGAGACATCACACTTATCTTCCCAGGGAACGGCAGGGCTTCATAACGTATCAGGCGGTGACTCCCAGGTCCTGGACACCTATGCCCTAAGCCCGTGAGGGTTTTTTTTTGTCACAGGTGTTTTTATTTTTTTGGCAAGAAGTGCTGGAGTAAAATGCTGTTAGCACATCAGCAGGTTTGTCACTCCCTCCCTACCACACCAGAGTCTCCGTGGATGCAGGCCACCTTGCCATACGTCTCGGCATGGGAACAGCAAGTCCTTTCCCCTCGCGTTGCTCATCCCCATTGCGAATGAACAGCCAGGTCGGTCCCCTGTGCACCACGGGAAGGCAGGGGACAGGAGCCACCAAGCCTCACTGTGCAGAGGAGAAGCTCAAGGTGTTGCAGAACAAGGGGGGCAGGGAAGCCACGTCCTTCATTATGTCTGGATTTGTAATCAAGGCTGATTCCAGACAGTATAGTTAATCCATGCTCCCCAAATCTCAGCTGGAAGAAAATGGATTAGCTTTACTGACTTCACTGAAGCCAAAGCAATTTACCCTGACAGAGGATCTGATTCTTATCCTGGCCATCGGTTGCCGCGTGTGTTTCAGCATACAGCACAAAAGCGTGATTTTCCAAGCTGACCAGGGGTCGAACATGGCTCTTTGGCTGGAGGTAAGCAGCAGAGCCAAATCCAGGCAGTACAATTTCAACGTGCTGTAAGACACACAGCACCAGGAGGAAATGAAACCCCCCTGCTACCTCCTGTGTCAAACACCCCCCGTCTCCCACCCCAACACCAGAAGCTGAGTCACCTTTCCTACCAGCGCAGCTGGCAGCTCCCTTGTTGAGGGCAAGCCAGCATAGATCCTGGCCGCGGCAGAGAGATGATAAACGGTACTGCAGGGCACACTGCAGGGAACGTGGGAGGCTGTAAATTAAGGTCTTCCTAATTAGAAAGCGGTCTAGAAGCGTACAAGCACACACACATGGATTCCTGGTTCAGGGTAAGTGGCTTGCCTACAGGTTAAGGTAATGTTAAAAGGCAAAGCATCACACAGGAGATGGCGAAGGACACACACCGATGGATGAAGCAGCAGGCACGTGTATGGCACTGCCAGCTGCAAAAAGCCGTGAGTAAGGGCCAAGGAAGAGGCCAGAGTCAGAAAAAGGCATATAATGGCAGAGGCTCTTGAAACTACAGGGGCAATTCTCAACTACGACCAAAGATTATTAGGAAGCAGGAGAAGATGTCAGAATAAGAGTAAAGTGTTAGCATGCTGTGCCTAGGAAGTCAGTGTAGCTGGGGCTCTGAAAAACAGAAATGTGCAATCGTCAGGTCAGGAAATGTACAGCTGAAAGGTCTCAGTGGGGTAAATCCCTGTAGCAAAGGACAAAGGCGAGGAACTATGGAAGTCCCACGGTTCCTAGCTGGAGGTGCAGTGCTACACCAAACTAAACACCTAGGGGGAAGGGTGGCACACGCTTTTGTGGGATTTAAAAAATAATAATATTTTCAGCTGCAAGGGCAAAGATATTTTCTGGTATGTTCAGGTAGTAGATGTTCTGGTGCAGAAAAAATGGCATCCTCCCCAGACATCCCTTCCCGGGTGTCCTGTGGCAAGGGAATGGCGATGATGCTGCGCCCTCTCCACACCACAGCTGGATCCAGCCCTTGTGAGGACAAAGATGCAAAGAAGAGAGAGCAAAGGAAAATCTCTCAGGGAAAACAGGCGGGGATCCTGTGACATAAAACTGGCTTGGATAAAGTGTTCAAAAGTGCTTGACAGGAAAAGACCAAATAGGACCTAATAATATTCTCTTAATGAGGCAATTTAACTGCCTGTAATTCTGTGTCCTGTGCATTGTGCTCTCCCAGCATAGGAGTTCAAAGGGTTGTCACAACAGGCCCTCAAAGGAGGGTTTTTATAATGAGTGGTATTTCTTGGGGACTTGGTATGGGGCAGCCATGCTGAGGAGAACGGGAAAAAGGATAATGTAGGATACACTGAAAAATTGGTCATCAAGCCAGGTTGTCACTGAGCCATATTGCTGCTTAATGTAAAGCATCACTAAAATCAGTGGTGCTCGCCCATGGGCTGTGGTCAGTTCTGGTTTCAGAGCAGATGCAATTCAGATTTAGCAAAAGGACTTTGGAGGGTTTCATCTGTCAGCTCCCCTGTGAGCAACTTCCCTCACTGTGAGAATAAAATCAGGCTTTTCCAGGGCAACTTAAAGGGAAGGCGTGGATTCAATTATCTGGCAGAGAAAATGCTTTCCGTCTCTCTCTGTGTTTCTCCGCTTTCCTTAAAACAGTGGCTGTTCTTACACATGAAGGTCACCCGCAGAATGTGAGTCAGGGGAAAGGTACGGAGCAGGGGAAGCTTACGCTGTGGCAGCTGCCACCTCAGTCACCCCTGCAAACACAAACATCAATTGTGCAGAGAACGGTAACTGTTTTAAATAGGTTAAAAAATAAAGCCTGGTTATTTAATTTAGCGTACATGCTAGGTGGGTCAATATCTATCACTCTTTCCTCATCCTTCTTCCCCATCCCGCAGGTCTCTAAGGGCAGAGGTTTAAGTCCCAGCTGAGGAAACAGGGCATGCTTCATTTAGTAGCACCGCAGCAGGGCTGCTGGGGATGTCATGCTTCTGATGAGACATTAAATCAAGGTAAACACTAATCTCATGGGCATCACTGCTTAAGAAGCACAGAAAGTAAAAAAAAATAACAAAACCTTCATGGTTCTTGTGCTTTGACCTCTCACTACAGCGTGATTCCTCAAAGTGAGGAAGCCCAAATATATGTGGAACAGGAGGTATCAAGTTTTCTGCCTGCCTGCCTTCTTGGACGTTTTTGTGTTGGTTTTGTTTAGGTTTGGGGGGGGGGGGGGTTTCCCCATTTTCTCTAGGGGGGGATTTGTTGCAAATAAAGGGGTTCTGTTAAACAAAATTCTTCAACAAGAGCAAGCAGATATCGTCCCAAGAGCCTATTTAGCACCCAAGCCAGAAGACCTTCCTCTCTTCTTTGCATCCCTCACTCCATTCCTCCTTGCCCTACAGCCCCTGTCTTGCCTTCCACTGCCCCAGCACACGTGTCCCGTCCCCGCCATGCCCCAGCCATCATGGGCCACTTTTCCTAGCTGATGATTTCAGACCCTACTGGAAGGTCTGTAGCTCAGGTCAGGCTGAACCTGCACAGCCATACAACAACTTCTTTCTTTCACAGGTAAAAAACAACAAGGAAGACAGCTGCAGTATTTCAGCCTCATCTTCCTTCTTTCTCAGCCAGACCCCAACCCCCCTCCCTGTGCCCCATGCACAGCATGATTTTTCCTTTGAAATAATCTTGATGCGCCTGGTAATTGCTGGAATTCCTGAGTGCAATGATTCAACAATAATTATCTCTTTTTTTCATGCTTTACACTAATTCCTGTTTAATAGAATCATTGTTCTGTGTGAGAGCCTGAGCTGTCCCAAAGACAAACAAGGAAAGTATTTATTGCCATCAATGTCCTTACAGAGGCCTCCTCACTTTGTTTAGGTGTGAGCAAAGAGAGCAGAGGGTAGCAGGTTAGATCCTGTCTGGATAAATAAAGAATAAATTAATTGGGTTCCCCTCTCCAGTTCCCCTCCTTTTCTGTAAAAAAACCAGTAATTTAGCCCTACTTGTATGTTTTATTACAGGTCTCAGGCAAGAAATCACACATCCTGTAACTGGTCATGCCAAAACAGAGATGAAAATGTTACAATATTTAGTCCTAGTCTTCATTTGGTCGTAGATCCAAGGGACTCTTCAATAGCCTTTGCTGTCCCTGGTGTGGTCCTCCTCTCACTTTGATGCCAGCAGGTGTCACGGTCAAAATATCCTAGGTAGACCGTGGGCATTTAGGAACCAGCACAGGTTGCTCAGGGAAGAAGGGAGCTGTGATTTCACAGCAGGGTGAAGAACCCAAATCTAGAGCCAGTTTGTTCCTTGGGGATGGCTGCGAGACGAAGGCCAGCCACCGTGCAGGGTCGGGTCCCCTCTCTGTAGCAGGTACACGTGCGGTGACAATGCTCAGGCACTGCCCTGTAGTGCCACCATCACATGTGACAGGCCCATATGTGACAGCACAGGTCCAGTGCAGGTCCAGCTGTAGCCTGTCACAAGCACACACACCCCCAGTGATGGGCAGAGAGAGGTTTCCTCAAAGGAGGCAGGCAGAAGGACCAGGGAAGGAAGAGAAAAAGACACCTTTTTAATATTTTGGGTAATAGTTTTTGATGGGTAAAAGAATTTGGAGACTTGATACCACCGCTCTGTGAAAAACACACAGTTCCCCTCATTCTGCCTCCGTCATGTAGAATTAACAGACAGAGCTAAAGCCAAAGCTACTGATTTCATTAGGCTTACGCTAGGGATGAGTTTCTCTCTGCATACCAAGCAAGTCATTGTACATGTTTAAAAGTTTCCTTTGACTGAGTCTTTTCCAATTACCTTCCCACTTCCCCATCTCCCTAAACTCCTTGGACAGGTCATATTAACCTCTGAAGAGCCTTAGACTCGCTCCTGGAGCCCCTCCATCTGCATTTCATCACCTTCCAGCCTCATGAACTGCTCATCTGGAAACTCTGTGCTGACTATTTTCCAAGTCCCAGGCTTCCTCACCCTGAGACCTTGCTGCTGCCGTGGGTTCATTCACATCCTGAGAGCCCCTCTCTGCCGGAGCCCTAACAGCTCATACCTTAATTCTGCCCTTCTTTTCCCTTTTAACTTAATCTGCAGGGGACCTTCACGTGCACACGTGACCCCAGCACAGGGACTCTGAAATATCTTTCTCCATCCTGGACCCCTCCACAATCTTCATTCTCATGGCTTTTCCCCCCAGCACCTCTTCAAAGTTGGCTTATATTCATCAAGCTCTACGCCAAAATCTTCTCCGCTACTCATGTTACTTAACCTTGCTATTAAGGCTTCTGTCCTTACATCATCTGAGCCAGACACACAGGAGTCACCCTGGACCCTCTCCTGTTGCAGAATGTGGCTGATTTCTTCAGCACCGTCCTTCATTCTTTGCATCTGCCACTTTTACACACTTCCCAGCCCCACCAAGACGTTACAAGCAGTAAAATTACCTCCCACCTTAAAGTGACTTTGTCATTTTTCCCATCCTTCCAGCCATCCCAGTTTGTCTGAACATCTGCTTCAGGACATCCCGCATTGCCCTACCAGTGTTAGATGGTGGCTGGAAGAACCAGGATGCCAGGCAGGAGAGGGGCTGGGGTGATTCTCTGCCAAGCTGCAGAAAACACAGAGAAAGTTTATGAAAACCCTGGGAAGCCTGGGCAGCTGTAAGCATCTCTCTGGTGACTCCCCCTGCCTGACTCTGCAGGCAGACATTTGACTCGGGAAAAGCACTGACCAATTCCCTTGGGAGACATGCCCAGGTCTCCCAGGTCAGGGGGTCTGGCTGAGATGTAGGTCCAAGGGTGGCCACATGGAGAATTCACATGCCCCCTCCCTCCACCTGCCTCTGTCTGAGAAGGATATCGTGAAATGTTTTTGGCTGGGTTATTTAGTGCTGCAAAGGGTTTTTCTGCTAGGTTTGCAACAGCCAACTTAACCAACACCCTCCGTCCCCACGCCTATGGGCCCCATAGGGGATCACGTGCCTTCCAGGCATTACTTGTGTTGGTGGCTGTCTGTACTAGCCAGGGACTGCAGGAGAGTGGCCTGAACGTGAGTGAGAGCGTATTCACGCCGATCCGCATGGCGTGAACCTGCCCTCCCCGTGTATGCGTGCTCTTGCACACAACAGCGCCCGCCGGTACGCGTGCCCTCTCCCGTTTGACAGCAGGCACAGCCACGCTCTGCCTCAGCTCTCCTCTCCTGGCAGACCCTCTCCCATTCACATTCCCAGCCATGCCCACGGACACACTCTCTGCACACAGATCCGCGCCGTTTCTCACAGGCACACCCACCCGCTCACATGTGTCTCCCTTTGTCTCCCCTTTCACAGCCACAGACACTCGTCATCTTTCAACTACACCTACACCCCCCACCACCCTCAGCTGGATCTGGCCTTGAGTTCCCGAGATGAAAGGAGTAGGAAAAAATGTTACTGCTCTTTTTGAAAAATACATAAATAAATAAATATGTATTTTTTTTAATTTTCTGTTCTGATGGGCTACTGAATGGCAGAGGCTGGAGTTGCCTCAGTGCAGACAATGTGCTGGTGGTGAGATGGTCCAGAGCACTTGTATCCCACGGAGTAACAGATCCTTTGGTGGAGGATCGGGATCGTCGTTCATTAGGAGAATAATAAAACAGCCCGAAAGCTTCGTCACTGCACTGCAGCAAGGAGTGAGCGAAATGGGGCTTCGGAGCCCTTTTCCACTACCAGAGAAAAATTGTGCCGGCACTGCCTCCCAAGGGCTGCGGATGCAGTTGCCATAGCAACGCTACATCTGAGTCAGAACTATTAAGGATCACCATGGCAACAAGTGTCTCACTTGCCATTTCCAGAGGGCTGACGGGGTTTGGGCTGGAACCATCGCACTGCAGGGAAGGGGCAGGGTGGGAACCGTCACCCGGCGAGCCCCGGACAGGGGCAACTGCACTGCGGCCTCCAGCCCCGACTCCCTTCGGGGTCCCTCCTCCCCGACCCCGCGTCCTCTGCCCCAGCATCGCCAGGTGCCACAGAGCCACAGCCTTGGTGCAACGGCCTCCGCACCCAAAGGCCAGCACGCGGGGTGTCGTACCCCACGCCAGTCCCCAAGATGAGGTGAAGGCAGGGTTCGGGGCGGTTGCGGTGAACTGGCTTTCTGTGTAAAGCCTCTCGAATAAGCAGATTTCTTAACCCGTAAACTCCAGACAAAGGAGGAGACAAAGCTCCCTGCTGTCTGGCGGCTCTCGCCCTCCCCTCTGCGCAGGAGCCTTCATGCTCCTGTGAATATTGAGTGGAGACAGAAGCCTGGAGGGATTTGCATTTCACACTTGCCAGCAAATGAGCAACAGGAAGATCACACCGAGACCCCAGCACGGTGCTATTACCAACATGTGCACCAGGGATCCACTCGCTGCAGAGTCTGAAATTGCTCCGTTCTCTCTCTCTCCCTCTGTGCAGAGGGACCAGGTGCTGCTTTTATGGTCACACTGTCGGCACCGCCTGAAGGCAGGTGCCCTGGGTCCTGCACTTAGAAAGGGCTGCCGAGACCGCACGTAGCAGGTGATGGTGTGGCAGACCCGACCTCTGTGCATGCCGTGCCACCGAGCCGGGCACGCATGGACCTGCAGAGAGAGAATGGCTCTGCGTTTTGCACTGCCAGGTGGGTGTCACCATTGCACAGGCTGGTGGCTCAGGCTCATGCAGGCAACACACAGAGGTACTCTGGAAACGCAAGCAGAGCTTTTAGCACTGCCATATTTCCCTGGGGGAGTTTAGGTGTGGGGAGCAGAGGCTGGCGTGCAGGGGAGGAAAGAAAGCATCACTGAGACATCCGTGTTGTAGTTCCTTACTGTGTCCAAAGCAATTCTCACCATTCTCCTGCTGTAAGACCATCTGAGATGCTAGCAACACAACTCTGACAGAAAACACGTGGGAATCTGAAGTTTCTTAGCCTGTGCAAGGAATTAAGCACCTCTAGGTACTGGGACTTTGCCTCAGCTGCCTTTCTCAGCGCTCAGCCTCTGCCCTACCCTCCACACAAACTGTCCACAGGACACATTTACACCAGGGAGTGCTTGTTGGAAAACGTGCTGATACTGGAATGGATCACCCACAAGGCGGAGGAAGCACAGTATTACGTGACAAGGGCTGCCCAGGTGTATGGGATCTCCTACCAGTTAGGCTGGTAGGTGCCTGCATGATCCCACATCTCTCTGGCCCGCGTTCAGGACAGACAGATATCGATATAGCCTGCTGAGGTGCAACAGCCTGTGTCCTTCAGCCACTGCCATCTTCCTGGAAAGAAGAATCCATCCCATCCAGATGTGTCCAAGCCACATGTGTTGGTAGGTCCTTGACAACTGGCTTGCCCTGCTCTCCTGTTTCCAAAAAGGTGTTTAGCTCCCGGTTCCATGTATTTTCTGATTTTTCATAACCTTTTTTTTTTTTTTTTTTTTTGTGTGTGACAAAGATGTTTCTTTTTCTTTTACAAAAAGGGAAGAAATCGAGGAGAGCCCTGATGAAAAGCTACTGCCCTGCCCTTGCCCCCAGTGGCAATGCCATCCTGCTGGCAGAGACCGAGCAGGGAACTGTGCCTCCCGTTTATGCCTGTAGTAGTGCTGGCAGGGCTCGTGCTAGACTTGGTATAGGCACTTGCAGTCCTTCCCCATCCAGCTTTTTTACATTAATTCATTCATTTAGTCATTAATAGATGCTGTGCACGCCGCTGCCAGTAGAGCTGGTGCTTTCCAGATATGTGCAGATACCTAGTTTTAGTTCTGATTTAAAATGGCCCACACCAAGATCTCTGCCTCAAGAATTCAAGAAGAAAAAAAAAAAAAAAGACTTATGATAAGATTATTCTAAGTAAATGAGTAAGCAGATTTTAAAAATGGGCCTGAGGCTCCTAAGTCACTTAAGGTAATTTTATTTATTCACAAACCACTTTTCCTTCAGTGGGGCAGAGGTGGAAGATCCCTTCTAGATAAGGAAGATTGTTTTTTCTCATTAAACGCTGTGGTGGGTTGACCTTGGATGCCAGGTGCCCACCAAAGCTGCTCTATCAGTTCCCCTCAGCTGGACACGGGGAGAAAAACATGATGAAAGGTTCACGGATGGAGATAAGGGCAGGGAGATACCAGCCGCCAATTACCGTCCTGGGCAAAACAGGCTCGACTTGGGGAAATTAGTTGAATTTATTACCAGCCAAATCAGAGTAGGGTAATGAGAAATAAAATTAATTGTTAAAACACCTTCCCCCCACCCCTCCCTTCTTCCCGGGCCCAGCCCCACTCCCGATGTCTCTCCGCTCCCCAGTGCAGGGGACGGGGCTGGGGCTGGGGTCAGTCCATCACAGCTGTCCCTGCCGCTGCTCCCCCGCAGCCGGGGGGTCCTCACACTTTCCCCTGCCCCAGTGTGTGTGTGTCACCCACAGGTGCAGCCCCCCAGGCCCAGGCAGCCCCAGGGGGTCCCCAGACCGGGTCCCTCCCCGCGGGGCCACAGGCCCTGCCAGGAGCTTCCCCAGCGCTGCCGCGCGGGGGTCACAGCCCCCTGTGGGCACCCCCCTGCCCCGGGAGGGCTCTGCCTGGGCTGCGGGGGGGGATCTGCTCCCCATGGGCTCCGTGGGCTGGGGGCACAGCCTGCCCCCCCAGGGACT
Organism: Falco peregrinus; assembly: GCF_023634155.1. Lineage (NCBI taxonomy): Eukaryota > Metazoa > Chordata > Aves > Falconiformes > Falconidae > Falco > Falco peregrinus. The sequence goes on along the minus strand of NC_073726.1, from coordinate 87,738,196 downwards.
CCGTGGGCTGGGGGCACAGCCTGCCTGGCCGGGGGCTCCATGGGCTGGGGGCACAGCCTGCCTCGCCCAGGGCTGCATTGCAGGCCAGGGGGGAGCCCCTGCTGCGGCGCCTGGAGCCCCCCCAGCCCCTCCTGCCCTGGCCTGGGGGCTGCAGGGCTGTTCCTCCCACATGTTCTCACTCCTCTCTCTGGCTGCAATTGCTGTTGCACAGCAGATTTCCCCCTTTCTTAAATCCGTTATCCCAGAGGTGCTACCAGCATCGCTGATGGGCCAGCAGTGGGTCCATCTCGGAGCCAGCTGGCACTGGCTCCATCGGACATGGGGGAAGCTTCCAGCAGCTTCTCACAGAAACCACCCCTGTACCCCACCCCCACCCCAACCCCTTGCCATGGAATCCAATACAAACAATTACTTGCGTTATCATTAGTGCTCAGAGTGAACGCACCTATCAAGTTGATTCAAGGCCATTCACAATTCACTCTTTCTCTGAGATTTCATTTCAGGTAATCTTGCTGCTGACAGCCCTGTGTCTGGCAGTAGCCCAAAAGGCTGTTCACATCATTCTTTAAAGATCAGCGCATACATGCTGCCCTAATGGACCTATAAAACACCATCTTCTTTCTTTCTAATAGGAGGGAGAAAAGGCCAAGCTCTACTCAAACTCTCAAATCACTTCCTGACAGATTTAAGGCCAAGCAGCAGGATTCACCCCTCCTACCCTTCAGGCAAAGCAGAGGAATCGGGGAGGGGGGGCGGGGGGGCAGCGCCTGGCTGCAGCCCCTCCTGCTCCCTAGGCAGGGCAGCCAGGCTTGGTGTGGACGTGTGTAATATTGATACAAATACAGGGCAAATTACCCTTCATTAATGACAGAATGAGGCTATTCTCACTTATGAGTCACCTGGGGGTTTTTTCATATATATTCCTCATGTGTTTATTTTCTTGTATTAGAGGGATAACAGCATACCCGCTGGCCAGAAAGCTAAGTGCCTCAAAATAGCACCGAGGTGGGTCTGGCTTGCTCAGAGCTTGCTGCTCCTGCAGTTGATCTCAGACCCTTTTGACAAGCTGGAAAACATTGGGTTGGATCTAGGAGTATGAAAAGCAGTTGCTTCACGCTGAGTTTGGTATCTGGATCCAGGCTGCAAGGGCACGGCGGGCTGGGGCCGGCAGGAACGGCACTTCATCATTCCTGCTTTCAGCTGTTTCTTCCCAGAAATGTTTGCCTCGTTCAGCTCCTGAGAAGAAATTAAATACCGCAGGGACCAGCTGGCATTCTCCCACTCCTCCACGGACACAGCCACTAGAGAAGCGATTTCATGTGCCCACGCAGGGACTGGCGGAGGCTGTAGAGGGGCTCTGTGCCATGCCTTAGCCCTCCCCACAGCCCTCAGACTCATCTCACCTTCGACCCCTGCTCAGCCCCAGGACAACTTTACAGGGACACGGATCAAGCGTAGCACAAACCCAAGCTGTGTAGACCTGACCCAAGTCCGTCCTCTTGTCTCTTCAGTCCTTGCTCAGCCCCTTGGAAAACTCCCTTGACACAGGGATGCTCCTGTCCTGTGTTCAGACTCCTGGGAGGCTGTCGGCAGCTCCAGGATTCCCATTAAAGGGATTTCTGCACACCAGTTCCACTAACTGGGCCCTGGGATGGTGACGCATCATGACTCTTGTGTGTCAGGTTTTTTTCTAAGGAGGAAGAGAAGGAGAGGGGCAAGGAAAATGTCCTGACTGGTGGAAATTTTTTGCTGCTGTGGCTGAGTCCTTGTTAAGTATTGACTAAGGCAAGCAAGCTAGAGGATTTTGAAAGGATTTTCCATTCAAATCAGCACACAAAAGCTTTATTACCAGTCCCAATGCTGGAAAATCATGTCAGGCCCCATCAAAATCATGACAGTGGCTTAAATCATGAGTCTAAAAATAGATGTGTTAGCTTATTATTATTATTTGCTTTATGGATTCTGAATCATTAGGTTAAACTGGCATCAAGTTCTTAGTGTTCCTCCATGCCAAAAGCTCTAAAAACTCACTCTAAAAATATTAATAACCCCCCTGAGATCCTCAACTAGTCACATTCCTCTAGAATATGAATCTTCATGAAAAAAAACCCGCAACACGCCATCATAAGATCCCTGCTAAAGCCATGAAAACTGCCAACTTCTTTCTTCTCCTCACGGGTTTCAAATGTATGTTTTATCTGCTCGTTTCTGCCAGCAACGAACACAATCGGTGACTAAGCAGCACAAAGGCCAGGTTTACTTTTAGGAGAAAGTAACACTCCCCATTATTTAGGTGTTGGCACAGAGCCCAAAGATGCTGCTGGTCACCCTGCTATCAGCAAACTTCCCAGCTGCCATACTGCCTGCACGGTTTAATAGACCCAATGGAACACAACCTGCAGGTCCCTGGACTGGTACTGGATGAGCCATCTCCAGACCCAGAAGCAGCACAGCCCCTCATGGCTACAGGCCAGATGTTTTAGCGACCCGTACCACCGTGCCTGGGGGGCTGCTGCCTTGTGCCCAGCGGACCCCCAGCCGTGGCACGCTGTGCAAACCCTTGGCATTGCAGGGTGGAGGCTACGCCGTGCGTGCACCCTTCTAGCTGTATTTGAAGGATGATTAATGCAAATAATGTTGCTTTTGGGCAGGGAGTTGGCCAGCCACAGCAACCACGGGGATTTGTTGAGCGCCATCAGCAGCCTGCGCAGGATCTGTTGCTCCCAGATCCCTATGAAGGGCAGCAATCCCTGTCGGGATGGGGAAGCTGAAACATGCACAGTGCTGCAGGGCATCACCGGGCCCTCCCTGGAGCTGGGATGACGTGAGGACCCAGGACGGCAGCCTGTGGCTGGCTATCTGCATCTGGCCAGAGCAGGAGATCCAATGCCTGCACTGACAGCAACGCCAGCAGTGGCCAAGCACCCTCCTTTATGGCACTCCTACGCTGGAGCCCATACAGCAGCACAGCAGCCTCTAGCATCATTTTAAGGCATCCAGTCAGTATTTAATCAGACCAAAGGTACTCTCCATCACTCCTTACATCCTCGAGCCACTCATACATGATTTTCTTACCGTCAGCCCTGAAACCATCCTTTCCTGTAAGACTCAACAAAAGTCCCATGCAGATGCACCACAGAGGCAGGGAGGGAAGGGGGAAGGAGGCTGTGGATGAGGACAGAAAAGAAGCACGGAGACACACGGATGGTGGACACCAAGCAGCAACTCTGTTTCCTACTTGTGCAGGTGAGTCTACCTGCAGCATTGCTGGCTGTAAAGCCCAGAGGGCTGAATAAGACTCAGGCTAGCCTAAAGCAACCAGCTATGTCAGCAAAGTGAAAAGGTGGTGGTGGCAGCAGTGGATACCTCAAAAGGAAAGAGAGAAAGCAGATTTCAACTTGCTGTCAGACACGGAGCTCTGTCCTTCACATGGCCATGGGCACCTGTGCAGACACGTGCAGACACCTGGACCCCCGTGCCAGCTGGCTGCTTTCTTGCATCTGGCCCACTCCTGAGGGACTGGAGCCCTCCAGCATAAGTTGGGATTTCAGCCCTTACCTCCTACCAGGCTGCAGTTGGGTCACCCTGTCCTTTGGCCACATTGCCTCCTTGCAGGCTGCTTGTACCCCATGCAGAGTCCCGCGGGTGGCAGCCTCCCTGCCACCACCCTTCTTGGCAGAGCGGCCCTGAGGAAGGGTGCCTTGGTGCTTTCTGTAGCGTTGGTGCAATCCCCAGCAGATGTCAGGCTCACACCTCAGTCTTGAGGGGAAAATTCTGGGCTCAGGCTGAACAACCAGGCTTATGGTTAACTCAGGCTCACTCAACTTTTCTGCAAAATTTGGAAATGTCACTGCCTCCAGATGTGCTAAGCACTTGCTGCTCCTTCATACCACCCAACACTGCAGCTCAACTATTTTTAAGCTAGCCATCTCAGCTATTTAAAATAGAAGAGTGTCAGAGAGCAGGTTACCTTTCAAACGTAGGTCCCCTCGTCTGAGCTAAACCACGCGCCCTTTGCTGGCTACCTGGGACGTGCGTGGGCAGACACCAGAGACCTGCCACCGGGCTTGGTAAATGCTGGTGGACCAGGCTGGTGCGGAGACTTCAAGGGGTGCAGGCAGCTGGTGCAGCTAAAGGCAGGACCCTGGGGAGCTTAGGGGTATGAGAAGGGCTGAGACGAGCTGCTAGGGGATGCGAGCACTGGAAAATAAGAAATGCTGAGAGAACCAGCTGGGGGAGGCTAATAAAGCCTGCCTGTCAGGGGAACTATCTGACAGGCAGGCAGCCAGAGGAGGGGAAAAAACAGCTCACTCGAGTCCACGGACCCATAACTGTGTTATGGAGCTATGTAATCCACTTAAACTCTAAAACTGCCCTGCCTCCCTCCCCCAACCTTTACTCTCCTCTCCCGGACCTCCAATATTCAGAAATGTTTCCTCGAAGCTTCGCAGGAAGTCTTGACAGCAGTTCAATTTGATTAGTGCTCGCTGCAGCGTTTTCCCAGAGGATCTCGGGAAATACAGAGCTACAGATACCTCCAGAAACCTGCAGGGTATTGACGGGTTCATACGGCGTCTGCAGCACAGGAGAGACCTGCTCGGTAAGAGGGGCACGCACGCCAGCAGAGAGACAGGGGTGGGGATTTTTTAACCTGCATTAGGAATTATATGTGGACACTTAATGCAGTTTATTCAAAACCAGCTGTCTTTTCCATTATGTGTCATTTACCCTGAGAGAGATTGGAGAAGCACAAGACGCAAAGGGCCTCTTAGATCATCTAGCCCATCACCCCACAAATGAAGAATTAATCCCATTAAGGGCCACCGTTGGCTTCGGTGGCTTCAAGATGTGGTCCTAATTGCACAAACACAAAGCCATTACAAGACTTCAGTCTGACAGAGCAGCTTTCCTTTTTACAGGGTATATAATTTCTTTAATTAAAGGGGCTTATCCGCAAGCTAATAATTAGAAAAATATTGTCCACTTCTATTCTCATTTCATTCTTATATCCTGGTGGGCTGGATATAAGCAGGAGGTGAGAATGCAAACGCAGATGTACTACAAGATCAACAATGCACAGGCATATCAAAAAGACAGGTCCTTACCCACAAGGGAATTATAATCTAATTTATTATATGGATTGCAGCAGCGCATTGCAAGCCAAAAAAAAAAAAAAGAAAAAAATATTCATTTTATATGAAGTACCAGGAATGTAGCACCAAACCCTGATCAAGGAGGGAGGGGTTCAGACTGATTTTAACATGCTTTGGATCAGCAAGCCACAATAGCTGAACACATTGTTGGCTATGTACACATTTTGTTTGCTCTCTAATTATTAATTTAGAAAGGACATTCAGTGAGGGAGGGGATGAAATGATAAATGTCCCTGAGAGCTGCCTGGAAAAAATGAACAAGAAGGGATTTATGGAATGAGAGGGACAGAGTCCAGAAGGTTGTCTCCTGCAAGACAGGGTACAGTGGGAGGGTAGAAGGTAGTAGGAGAAAGAGGACAAGGCTGAATGCATTGTGTCAGGGACTCAACTGGTGATGGACCACAGGGTGGGAAAATGTGCAAAGAAGACCCTTAAGAGGAGAGCAAGAAGATCAATAAGGAAGTAAAAATGGAAAACTCATGAAGGAATGTGTAACTGGGGCATTGAGTTATCACTGCCGTTTCTTCCTCCTCCTGCATATTGCAGATGACAACTAAGGGCTCAAAATCTTTGCATATCAATTAAACCTATTATAAAACAATAGCAATAACAGCAAGAATAGCAACAAATTACTGAAGTCAACTGGCATTTGCAAATTTTTGGTGGATAAACACTGTGGTCATCTCCCTCAGTAAAAAAATGTGTCCCACGATTGATCAATGCTAATGGCTTTCAATAAAGGCTAATTAAGTAATGCTATAAGATTGGACAGAGCATAAGCCAGGTCCCAAGCATGCCTTAAAGCCAGTCTGAGAGGAAAAAAGAAAGAGATCTCACCCTTATGAAGCTATGGTGGATTATTTCATCTACTGCAATCTTTAATAAGACTATCAATCAGCCAGGAGGGATGTTTATCCCTGTCTCCCAAGATATCATACAGAGGCATGCATTCCCCAGACACAAGCAAATAATGAATTGTTCTTTGAACCAAGAGGAAGATGAGGCCCATCTAGTCACCATCTCAATCAAAATGGAAAGCACCAAGTCAGAAATATAACCCAAGGCTAGACAGGAGAGCAAAACAGATTAAATATATGTATAAATGTTTGTACATAATGAAAGGTGGGATTGGAACAAAAGAATGAACCATAACAAATCTAAAGGATAATCCAAGAGGTTTCTCAGATCTGCAAGTGGGAAAGACACAGAAATTTTTATTGTTGTCTTAGCTTCTGCTGAACACGAACATAGCGAGTAAAGCACAGAGTAGAATCAAGATCCCAGAAATCAGAGTTATCTCTGCTGCCTCACACTATTTAAACTACTGAGAGATTAAAGGAGACCCTCAGCTTTCCCAAAAAAAAAAAAAAAAAAAAAAAAAGAAAGAAAGAAAAAGCATCTGTCCTTCATGGTTGCTGATAAAAGCTTGGAAACACAAAGCAATTCCACCCTAAAGGCAAGGGAAATGAATTCAAACCTTATTATTTCAAAATACATGATTAGCTTAAACTCTCAGGACTCATCTCTGTGGGGACAGTCTCCTGTTCTGTGATGCTTAGGACTGAGAAAGAGGTGCTCCAAGGCGGGGAAAGCAAGGCTTCTTTTCTTCACACTGCTTAGATCAGGTGAGAAGGAGAAAAGGACAAGAAAAGATGGAGGTGACAGACATAAGACAGAGACATTTCATCTTGTTACACACAGGTGACCGTGATATTTGCAACACCCTTAATATATGCTCTAGCTCTTTTCTGCCTCCTCTACACAGCACTCTACAACCCCCAAAAGGGGCTCAAACACTTCCAAAACTATCATAATAGCTTGTACCTATATGTGTGTGTGTGACATTGCACTTCCTAGCACTCTCCAGAAGCTTCTACATGCATTATATTCAATACCATTGTAATTCTATAGCAAGATTTGCAAAGATAATACCTTGACTTTGCTGATGGTGAAATCTTTGAAACTTTCATTTATAGAGCACCTATGAAAAAGCAAAGGATGATAGTTTTTTAAGCAAAGGTGTCTTGGAATGGGTTAAAAGTGATGCAGCTGTTGAGCTTTCTAAGGCAAGCTCTCCTACTTCAGATGGCAAAGCACAGTGTCCATTAGTGGTGTATTCCATGTTACACTAGCAGAAAGTGCTTGAGACTCAGACAGTTATTCTACTCTTGAGTTCATTTTCATTACTGATTTCTACCTTTTAACAGTTCTAGTGCTAACATCTTCATGTATAAATGGTCAGATCAGTGGTTCTGATCCTGAAGGTACAAGCCATTATTTACATCATCTTTACTCAAACGTTAACAAATCTTGTTTATTCCCGTATCCTTATGAGCTGTAGTAGAATTATGCATGGGAGGTAAATAACACAGCACACGGGTGCCAATGGCGATGTGTTCTTAGTAGGAATGCAGCTCTTGGTCTATGCAAGCTTAACGTAGAGCATTGAAATAACAGAAAGGTAGTCGTGACAGTCTAAGGAAATCAGCAAGACAAGCTGTTGGGAGAAGTAATATCTTTTGTTAGACCAGCTGATACAATTAGAAAAATGACAAAGCTTTCAGGCATGCAAGCTCCTCTTCTTGTCCTCCCTTCCCCCCCGCCCCCCTGTATCAGCCAGTCCAATAATACTGCAACTGCTTACAAACCTTGCTTCATTTACAGAGAGATGAACTCAGGTGAGAAAATGCGACAAGCAGGGCTGGCCATGCGTGCAGACTGGATCCTGAATTATTGAAAGGCAACCATGTGGCTGCCAGCCCAGCAGGCACAAACAATACGGGACGAAGTCAGAGAAGCAGCATCTACGGCCGTACGCCTTGCACCCCAAGCACCTACCCATCATTTGTATCCTTGTTTATTAGCAGCTTAATGAAAAGGATTGTCTCAAATGCACTGCTTCTGTGTCTGGGCTGACTCCCTCTTCCTTTCTGCCATCTGTCAGTCAATAGCCGAGGAAAAACAGTGGAGAATCAGTCTGGATTTGGGCTGTGTTCCTGCCTGTGTCTCTGGGTTAGACCTCAACATGATGTAACCTGATGGAGACCCACTGAACTCACATGGGTCTGCTAACTTACAGCAGTAAAGGATCCAGCTTGTTTATTTCTCAGCTGTTTGTGTCTTACACGATGAATTGTTCCTGTACTGAGTTAATAAAACATATATTTATGTAAATGAGAGAAAGAGAAAGAGAGCACATTCTCCAATGTTATGCTGGACTGGATTTCATTTAGAAAGGATTGTTTTCTCCTCCCCCCCAAAAAAAATCTATTGACAGACAGATAGACAGATGTCATGTTTGTTTTGAAATATTTGGGCTTCAGTTCAAAGAAAAACCACGAAAGATATTTTTTTTTTAACTACAAATGCAAACTTGTTATAAAACCAGAATTTCCATTTGGTGACAAAGTTGTTTTTTCAGGTTCTGCTGGAAAGCACTCAGCCTGGAGAAGGTCTTAGATTCCCAAAGGCTTTTCTGTTGTGGGTTTTTTCTCTCCAAATGTGTCATTTCATCTAATAAAAGACTTTCCAGCCTAAAAACCTTGCTTCATACCTTGAAACATTCATGCCACTTCTACAACAGCTTGTATCAGCTATTCACTAATGAATATTAGGATTATTAGCAGCAAGTAGGGTCTAATATTCACCATCTTCAGATATGTGACAACTACATACGCATGTTGCAAATGCCTGAAAACATGCAAGACCAGCTTGTGTTCCTCCCCGAAAGGGAAACTATGAATCAGTCACAATATACAGCTGCAACATAACAATAGCTATTGTCCTTTCATTTGCTGTGACAACTGGAACACAGACACTGAGCAGCAGGACAATGGGGCTGTGTCACCATGCAGGAGGATTTCAGAGTGCTTACAGATATGAGTCACCTCCCTCTGTGATTGAACACTAAACCTTTGGCGTTATGAGACTCTCGGTGGTCTGATTCTCCTTATTTTGGTCTTAGTCACTTCACCCCATAATTTCAGATGGTGTGAAAGGAATACGTTCAATGCTCGCAGAAAAAAGGGGCTCTCTCAGGAATGTGGAGAACGGTGAAATTTCCCCAGGCTTTCTCATCTGACTTATTAATTCTCACTCCCTGCCATGCATACACACAAACCCACACTTCAATATAAGGCTTCTACTAGCATTACCGATGAGAAAAACATTGTCAAGGTACAGCAGGAGCAAAACCTCTGGGCTTTGTTAGAGGTAAGTACAATAGCGCAAGCATCTGCCCTGACTAATGTTTTCCAACATGTTTAGAGTTTGACCCCTCCTATATATTCATTAATACTCTGTGCTACTGGTTACTCTGCAGTGCCCCTTTCTTTCCCATTAGGCACTTTCCCGTTATTGTCTTTAACAGAACGTCTTGTGTGTCTCCTCATTATGAAAAGAAACAATCATCTCCCTTCCCTGGCCTTTTGGGACTCCAATGAGAAAGTGTCGCCCTACTTCTTTTCCCCATCATCACTCTAGGTGCAGAGGCATCACAGAGGCATCACCTCCAAACACAGCATGAAGTTCTCTGATGCTGTATTTGGTAACAATCTGGCAGAATCTGGCACGCCACGCAGGGGTGAGGCCATTTGGTAGCGCAGGGTCTCTGCGGGGATCTGTGGCTGTCTGGTTTGTTATTAATCTGTTCCTCCCAGGAACTCTTCTGCTGGTTTCGCTTTTAATCTAAGAAATATTGTGAGTACCGTTCCTTTTCTGGAGAGTTTATTATTTGCTCCATTGCCCTAAGTACCAGTGCTACAGCCTCAGAACGATTTGTGGGGATGGGGAGTGCGACCATGCTTTCATTTGGAAGCGGGGTTTCATTGCCAGCTAGAGAGAGCCGGTCTGGCTCTTTGCGGGCTGAGCGGTGGTGAGGAACGTTTGCAACAGGAGTTGTTTTGCGCTGGAGTGTCCTTTCCCCTGTGTTGAGAACAGATAGATTCTCCCTCCCACCCATTCACCTCATATACTGCTCATCTGTCTTACCCGGCTAACAAACTCAAAGCACCTCCTGCCCCGATCATGACCTTTTATATTTAAGTCATTACAGCAAGGCACTTGGAACACGCTGGGGATATGGTGAAAGCTGATCATACAAGAAATACAGCAATCGTTCTGCAGCCAATGCTGTCTAGATCCCCATCCCACTTTTATTTGAGTCCCTGCCACGGGAAATATTGAGCTGAACTAACGCACAGCAGAAAGTAAATGCATATTGAAGAACTGCTCAAGTTGTATCTAGCCACATATTAAATGATCTTGAATTTGGGGCAGAGATGAGCAAGGGAAGAAAACAAAGCAGCAAATGATCTGTCTGACAGGGTGTTGGAATCGAGCCGTAACAGTCAAATCTCCACGCTTATGTATGCGTGTTGTGGAGGGAGAGGGGGATACACAAAGGGAGGGGAAGCCAGGCAAGGGGAATATATCTGTATGAGCTAATCTGTTCCTTGCTTTCCTCCTCCCCTCCCCATCTCCCTTTTTCTGCCTGTCTCTCCTGGGAGATGACTCACACCTGCTCTGCCCTGATACTACCATTTCCCATCAGAAGCACACAGTCACTCTGATGTCACCCAAGCTGTTCTGTGTTAGATCCCTGCATTGCTTACATCTGCTCTTTGGTGTGCAGGATTCAAATGCTGCGATGGAGAGCTCGCCCGTAAATCAGCACAGATTCATGAAATCCAGCTACCCACCCAGGACACACTGATGTCCTGATGGCATCATAGGCTTTGAGTGCTTCAGCCTACTGGGAACACCTTTTTAGAGCAGGTCATTGCATCTTCCCTTTGTGAGAGAGATGGTCTTTATGAGAACCCAGGCAAAACATTCACCAGTTGACATCAGGTCTTCAGATAGACAGACTAATGACTTTTCAATTCTAAAGGTCTGAGTCATTTCATCTGCATCTGACCTTATTCCACCTACACCTCCCACCTCAGCTAAAACATACTCTCTCACCTGCGTATAAACAATCACAGTGGCATTCTCTAATGCCTTCTATGCAGGATCCCAAAGGGCTTCAGAAACATCAATGGATAAAGAGTTGGGACCCCATCACAATGTGGGTAACTATTCTTTTAATTTACATTTTAAGAAACTAAAAGCATAGAAATAATCAACATCTTCCCCAAGATAAGGTAAGATTAGCAGAGGCAGAAAACTGGAAAAGAATGGAGCAATATGATTTCCAGCACCGTACTTGAGAGCCAAAACCATTCTTGAATTCAGTCAAAAGGATGTGCAGATGTTTTACATCTGTTTCTTTTGCAAAGTTCTCCATCTCCAAGTTTCTCTCTGAGTTTCAGGTTCAAGTGAGCCTGTATACTTTAGGGGCATTCAATGCTAATAATTGCATTTGACTGCCTTTGTGGCTCAAAGCAGGGCTACGGACTGAACAAAAGCTCAGGAAATCTCGGAGGTTTCTGGGTCCCAGCGACCACTGAAACATCACACAGGACAAGCTGCACAGTATTCTGAATGTCACCGAGAAGGTACTGTTCACCCTTATTATCCTGTCATTTGGTCGTCTTCTTTGATGGTTACACCTAAAATACCCATCACTGTAGTATCCAGAGCTCCTTGCAGATATTACCAAAGATCGAAGAGATGGTTTGACTGCGAGCTGTCAGAAGCAAGCTCTCTGTGTGCATAGATACTGTACTTATCCAGCACATGCCTCTACAGCAGACAGCTAGAATTATCTGAAGAATATGACAAATGAAGGCGTGATGGCTTTCCCTAACTAGGAAGATGTTTTCCATCAGACATGATCCCTGTACTGCGCTCTGACAGTTGCAAGCTTTGGGTTGATCTCCAGGAGAAGCCAGATCTGAGATGTGAGCCTTTTGTGGTGGCAGCTATGGCCCCTTTGAGAGGTGTCCTGGGATCGTGAGTGTCCTCTCCAGCCACAGCTGTCACGGCAGCTCTTAGGGAACGCGTTGGGCAAAGCCAGCTGCCCAGCACAGCACATATCACCTAATTTTTGGAAGTGCCGTGGACTTTACTGACATGAACCCAGACTTGCAAACAACCAGCAGAAAAAGGAATTTCCTTTCTCCTTAACAGGAGAGAGGCAGCTATCCTTTTACAATTAAAATAATCATAAGCATATGTCTGACTGCTTGCATAAGACAATAAAATGACATTCACAGTTATATTTCACTCTCGTTTTCTTCGGGCAATGTGATACCGAAATAATGCCTCGGCCTTTCCCGGTGATAATTTTCCCTTTTCTATTATAAGAGGGATAAAACAAAAAGAGTTCAGCACAGGTTTCCAAGAGGGCTTTTACATCTATATAGAGGGAAGGATGCATACTCTTCTTTCTAGGGACTTTTATCTCTGGCTCAGCCATTTGTTGTTGCAGATGTCACTGTAAGTCCCAATAAAGACCCATTTTATATATACTCCAGAGTTTTTCTGCAATTTGCCAGTCCCTCACTGAGCCCCTGGATTTATGCTCTGCCGCCTTCTCTGCCTCTGCTGGATGTGTGCCTTCTTCCCACCACTTTGTCATGCTATCATGTACCTGCTTCCACGGCTTTCTGCCCCTTGCAATGCTGCTTTGATCCACCTATTTCTGCGTCAACTTTCGCTCCAGCATTGATCAGCAGAGCCATTTGGGAACTACAAAATCTGCCCCATCCCTCCAGTTTGATACTGATCGCACCTTAGCAGATGGGTCTTAGAGCCCCCTTTACCCAGCTGCCCCCAAACACCGTGGAGAAGTGGTCAGGCACTCTCCATGAGCAGCAGGGGATATGGCAGTCGGGACAATAACCCTCTGTAGTTCTGGTTTCCAACCTCTTCCAGACACTTGAGCTCTGGATCAGCTTTTATCACACTTCTGAGCTATACAGGCTGTATCACAGTGAAGAGATACGAAGCCATAAAGAACCATTCCAGGTAATGCCTTCTTCCAGTGCTGGGATGGAAAAGCATGGGCCACATATATACTTAGCTGACCCTGTGAGACACTGAGGGGCTCCCAAAAGCCCTCCCACACAGCCTGGGACTTCTTGTTCACACTTGGCTGATAAGCAGCATGGACCTGAGCTGCCCTTCCATCTGTGCTTGCAGTCCAGGATTACGGGGGCTTGCTGGCAAGCATCCCACTCGTTTCTTTACTTTAAAACTGAGTCACTTGATGTCATCCATGGCCCCTGGGATAGATGGAGGCTACCACTGCAATTCTGGATGACTGCAGCCACCTCACTGTGTGCTGACTTGCGCTTCATAGCCTACCGCTTGCATACCCCGTGTGTGTCCCCCTACTTTGACTCTCCTGCTCCCAGCCATGGGGGTACTCAGCACCCAACCACAGAGCTCAAATACACGACTAGCCATTGCTTCCCGGCTGTCCCTAGGGCTCTGTTGTCTCTGTTCTGCGTAAGTCTGGAAAGGACCATTTCGCTTTGCCGTGGCACTGAAGTTGCACCGTGCAGCAGCCAGGCAGCCCCCCTCGCTGCCTTACCTGGCATTGCCGGAATTTCCTGCCCACCTGCTACACACACACATGGACACCCACCCACCCCATCCCTAGAAACTTCTAATAAAATGTGATTGATTAACATTTAAATGCCAACACAAAAGCCTCTATTGACCTGCACTTACACTGATCAATGGCTCCAAGAAACCTAAAGCTCTGGCTTGCTGAAGATAGAGTCTGGCCTCTGATGAGTGATTTCTGATGCTGTAGCCTGTCTTCTTTGGATTAACACCTTTGGATAGTGGCCCCATGGCTCAGGTGGATAGCAGGACTGCACCTGCTCCCTCTTCAAAGAACCAGGAATGAAAGAGCTTGTTCAGAGAGCACAGAGAGAAAAGAGAGCATAGAAAGCAAAGCTGAGTGTTCCTAGATTTACCAGGGATGACATATTTCAGGGTGGGTAAAAAATAAGTGTTCTAAAGATGGTAGGAAAAAAGTACTTAAGTGGCAAGATTAGTGCTTTCTACTGAGTGGAGCAACATGTATGTCACATATGAGGCTACTACATGGAGACCAGCAGCTGCCACTTCCCCTCCACCACCTTTCCCTGCACTGAGCAACATGTGAGAAAAGACCCTGACAGAGATGAGCACACCGTTTTCAGAAGAGCATTTTAAAGAGAAGGCAGTAAGGGGCACCCCTCACGTTCACAGAAACAAGCTGAAGGGAACGGCTACGTGGTGTAATGCAAGGTGGCATAGGGAAAGCCGAAGTATCACTTAAGATATGGCTTATATATACAAAGAGACATAACTGAGTAGCACAGAGCAAGCCCTTGCAGAGATCACTTTCCACCTCCATAAGCCTTTAGGGAAAAAAAGAAAGAAAAAAAAAAGGTTCCTTCTTTTTGCTGGAAAGGAAGAAGATAAGCATCCATATCACGGAAAAGCACATGCTTTAGTTGGAGCAACTTTAGTAACAGCTCCATGGGAGAAACCAAGACCTAGAAGCATATGGAAAGAAATCTACAGCTCGATAGAAGAATCCCTGCAGCTAGGAAAGCCAGCCTGTGATAAAACCCTTGGGTGTCTCACGTTTTGGTACTTTCAAGGGGCTGAAAGGACACCAGATCAATAGTGTTTGCATCATATTTGCATTGTATTAATTTCATGTGTCTGTCTTCCTCCGGTGGCCCGTCTGGGCCAAATATAGAAATTCCCCCCCCACTTCTCATATCTTAATTGTCTGCAGGGTGAGAGAAGAATTAATGCTGCCTGTAACTAGTGACTCAATGCAGGCAGGGCATGCTGGCATCCCTACTGGCACTGAATTTTCTGTTACCTGGCTGGCATGTTTTCCACACGCGCTCAAGGTTAAACTGATCCCTGGATTCAGGAACAGGGATGTCTTCCACTGGTCAGACTGGCTAGAACCACTCAGTGGGGGGGGTGTGTGTGTGTCCTTTTTCCCTACAAGTTTTCTTTTAGTGTTCTTGTTTTGGTTTAGTGGTTATTTGGGTCTTCTCCCATCCCTTCCCCCTCCCCTCCCCCCCCCAAAAAAAAAAAAAAAAAAAAAGTACTACTGTACCAGCAACCTAGCATATTAATGGTGGTGACCCATCTCCCTGTGTCCTTTTCCATGGAACATTTTAGTAAACCTTTGGTCTTAAAATAGTTCTTAAGTTTGTTGTAAGGGTATAGGGATTTATATTGTTGTGAGCAGAACGGCTGTTCTGTAAAACCTCCTGAACTAAACCTCTAAGGCATGGTGGTCCTTCCCAAAGTGTACTGCTGGGAGCACAGCACCCTCCTCACACCCAGCCTATGTGTCACCGTGAAGGCGCAGTGACAGCACGTACTGTAGAAGCTCGCTGTACGCTACAGTACCTATGTTTTGGGGACTTGGGGATTTACACTGGTGGGGGCAAGATTAGGTTTCTGTGGGTGTCCCAAGCTTGTCCTTTAGCATAGGATAGAAAGGTTTTCGTTTGCATCCAGGCTGCTCACAGATTTCACGCTCAGTCCCTTTATTGTGCTTGTTGTCCAACATGGAAACTAGCAGGTACACACATGTAGAGGAATGAAGGCAGTTAATTAGCATTGATAATATACAGCTGTGGGCTGGCTTCAGGGGCGGCGGGTTGGACGATGTAGATAAGGTGCAGCTGTGGCTGGTTCTGTTAATTGGTTGAGAGCCGATGAAGAGGGAGCAGCCAAGGAAGAAGAGGAGAGACAACACGTGCCCTGGATGAGGTGGGATGAGGAGAAGGCAGCAGAGGGACTGTATGAAGAGTGTGCTGGTATGAGGTGGTAAAAGGCCTTGTTGCAGCTTGATAGTTTGGAGAGTGCTGTGACATGCACACTCCTCCATCTCTTCTGAAGGTCTCAGCATAACTCATAACTATCGTGTTTACTTGTGAGGTTGAGAATGGAGAAATCAGTCTGTGAGGCTAAGAGCTATCAAAGGTAAAGGTCTTTCTTTCAGGCTTTTGTCTCACAAACCCCTCACATCCTCTGTCTGCAGAGGTCCTGCCTGCATGCTGGAGGTCTGCCCCAACTTGACACAGCCAGAATTGGAGACATCCTGACCTGAATTTGGCCGAAATGGTGCCCAGGGTTTGAGTCTGCCCATCAGAGCTCTCGCCATTGGCTGTCAGCAGTGAAGGCCACCCAACACCCTTTCTCTCTTATTTACCTGCAGCAGGTCAGTATAAAATGTTCTGTGCTCCATGTCCTTTCATTTTGTGACACAGGTCTCAAAACCTTCTTCTGCGGGGACGAAGATGGCTATAACCAGAAATGGAGAAAAGAGAGATCTTCTTAAAACTACAAGGTCCAAGTCTTCTTCCCTATTTGCTGAGAAGAGAGGCAGTGTACACTAACTTTGTAAATCCTTCTAAACAACAACAAATGCCATTCCCGGAGCTGTATTTGGTGTCCACCTCATGCTCCTTTTTGGCCAGTAGACTTCCCTCCTTTCCCTTTGATTTTTTTTTTTCCATTACCTCCCATGTGTTCTGCCTGCTCTGGCCGCTCCTTCGATTGAAGGCCGTGACTTTGCTTCCCGAGATTCAAACAGGCTGCCACCTTTCATCAATAACAACTTCCCTTTTTTCCCCTCCAGAAAGACATGCCTGTCTGGCAGACAAAGGAAAGCACCTCTCACATAAAAGTGGAGCAGAACTAATGTATTTACTGTATTTGCTTATTTTATTATTCCTTGGAGATGTATTAGTTTAACAGGTTTATTTATGGTACGTGAAAAGTTAAACATTCCTTTGTCCTTGGGATTTACATAAACTGGTGCAGTGTGAGATTCTGGGGTTTTTAATGAGGTATTTGTCAAAATACTCTCCCCAGAAGATTATTTTTTTTAATACCTTTGAGACCGTAGAGGATCATTTTACTACAATACTCTGCTTCTATCAGAGCCAGTGTGAATGGCTTGTAATATCCTGTGGACATAGTCCCTTTAGACATCTGACTGCCCTTTTGGAGCAGTGACAGAAGAGAGGAGCAGAGGCTGGAGGGTCCCTTGCAGACCCTGATCCAGGACCAAGTGGAGCAGCGGGAGCTTCATGAATCCTGCCTGGCTCCTTGGGGCTGGATCAGGGATGCTGCAGAGCCCACCCAACAGCCATGGACCCCCATGCCTGGAGGGCAGACACGCAACAGAGTTCACCAAAGCTGTTAGCATCAAATCCTCCAAATCAAGGCATCTCCTCCCCTGGCTCTCTTCCTCAGCAGAGTGGGGAGAAGCAGCTTAATGTCAAAAAGGATCTGGAAGAAAATGGCTGTGCATGGTGTTGCTGTGAGGAAAGAGTGGCCAACGCGGGACGTCCTGGGCTCTCAACATCCAGGGCAGCCCTGATCTTTACTGTAAGGATAGTGGCCATAAAGTCTGGGTTTTACCATAAGAGCTTTACCGTACAAGCTGGGTCAAACCCACCACTTCCATGGATTTCAAGGTCAGCCCAAGGAGGCACAGCACCCATCCTGAACTAGCATGGCAATGGTGCCCTAGCCAGGCAAGATGCAGGCTCCAGGTGGGGTCGGTGGATGACCTGTCTCTGACCAGGTCCAGGAAGAGATACCAAGCAGGGACAGCCCCTGCCTCCCTCGCCACCCACAAACACATCCCAAAGCCTGGCTCCCACCAGGCTGTAGCTGGCAGCAGGTCCCAAGGGGAGGGTTAGCTGCTGCTGGGACATTGCCGGGGATAGAGAAGCAAGAAGGAAGCTTGCTGAAGGTATGGGGAGTATGAAGGTATGGAGTCCCAAGACTCCAGCCAGAAGGAAGAGGAAAATGGGAATGGGTTATGTAAGTGGTGCTGATCCCTCTGTTTAAGGACACCAATGGAGACGGAGGGAGGGAGACAATTATGTAACAACATTATTTACAGGTCTGACAAAATCCTTCATGACTTCTGCCACGTCCTTTATTGTGCAAAGTAAGCCAGACAGGGAGTGAAAATTACATCTAGTTAGGGATGCCTTCATTAATTCATATTTACCTTAGCAATTCTTTTGCAAATCAGAGAACACTGAAAGTTCCTTTAAAAAAAAAAAAAAAAAAAAAAAAAAAAAGCCAAACAACCAGGAAAAAAAAGCTGCACCAGAAAAGAAAATAACCCTAATTGTCAACTTAGTGGAGTGAATCAATATTTACCTCAGAAAATGCTAACAATGTATATAAACACATCCTCATTTTTTCTCAGTGTGTGGGTGTTGATCTCCAGCTCTGGTTCACTAGGCACAACCTGGGTAGCGCTTGACTCCTGTTGATCCCAGGAAGAGATAATGCAGCCTGGGCTTGCACCAGGAGTAAGTACTGCATCATATCAAATCCCCATGCATTGGTGATGGGTACAGAAGCATTAGATACAGACAAATACTGGTATGAAGTGCAATACCTAAAGACCTGCAGAAAAAGGTCACGCAGGCAAGAGACGTGGTGGGGACAGGTGGTTCCTTTTCAGGTCTTTTTTCACATTGCCATGTAGAGAAATCACCGTACAGGATGCTGACAGCATCAAGGGTCTGCTGAGGTCCTTTCTTCAGCATGGTTACTTTGACTTGTACCTGTGGGTTCCTCTCTAGCAAACCAATCAAGAGCCCGCTGAAGATGGTCAGTCTTTCTATTGGGCTTTAATGGGCTTTCGATCAAATCCCACAAGGTCAAATCTATAAAGTTTTAACTAATTTTGAGTACCCTCAATTTTCATTGAAATGCTAGTAGTCAGCATCTCCAGAGGTGCCTTATAGATTGGAGCTCTAGATCTACGATGACATGCAATGAGTAATTTATTTGTTTTTCAGGTGACTTTTCCAAGGTCATCTGAATCATATGTGATTGGATGGACAGGAGAGGCCATCTCTATGGACACAAATGCCTCCTTACCCTCACGTTGGCAAGAGAGACAGGATCGATCAGCAATGTCACACACAGTGATAGACAACCAAAAAGAAATTGGGTACAGGTTTCTATTTACTGTAGAGCTGTTACAGCTCCTAAAATAGTAATTCATTCTTTTAATAGGTTATCTGTTAGCTAAAAAAAAAGAAAAAGAAAAAAAAGAGTGCAGTTCTCCGAAACTAAATAAACACTTTTGCTGAATGGAAGCTTTAAATTTCGGAGTACATAGCTAGCTTTAAAAGCTGAAGTGTACCTATTCATTATTTATAACCACTTACAAATTTTAAGTAATCTGCGAAGAGTTATTACCTAACACTTGCTTTTCAGTGTCCAAAACATACTTGCTGCGTGTACAGTTAGTGGGATTTTCAGTGGGGCAATGGAATGAATCTGCCTTCTTGGTGGACTGAGATCTTCCAAGCATCCAGGCTCCCGCTGGCCGTCTCTCCAACGGAGATACAGCGCTTCTTACAACGCTCACACCACTCCCACCTGGAGGGGATGCGATCTGAAAGCAAGACAGATCTAAGTTACCCCCTAGGTCCCTACTATATTCAACAGAATGAATAAAGCATGTTGTGAAAGTAATTCACTCCATCCCAGGAGAAACGGGGTGCATTAGTTAGTATGGGGGGCTCTTCCATCTCTTAGGTTCATTGTGGGGGAAGCCTAGACAGCTCATTTATTTTACCCTCAGCATTTTAGGAAAGATTTGCCTATTTATAGTCCAGTCTAAGTGATATTGTTAGCAAAGACAAATGCAAAAGGACTAAAGTACGTGGAGCCTCCAAGAATCTACATGGTAGGGATGGGTTATTGGGATGGCATTTATCCGGAGATACTAAAGCTCCCAGGGCTCCCTGCTTCACCCCAGCCAACGTGCAAGTTGCACAGATCGAGACAAAGGACTGCAGTCCTGGACTTGGGCTTTGGCAGCCGCCTTCATATTTTTAAATGCCTTCTGTCAGTACTCATCTAATCCCATGGGATGCCGTTCGGTCTCCGAGGGAGCGCAAACGCGGAGTCACTCAGACTCCCAGGGAGCTGCGCTGCCTTCCTCAGCAGACGGCCAGCATCGACATTCCTAGATATTCCTTCTTTGCTCAAAGAGGAAGACTGGAGCCGCATCTCATGCTAGCTGCAGCAAAGAGATACCTTGTGGGATTAAAAACACACACGGTGAGAAAAAGGAGTTACTATCATGTGTATCCTCGCATCCTCCCGCTGCATTTCTGCACGTTACCTGACAGGCTGAAAGACTTAACTGCAAGAGAGCCGAGATGCGACCATATGAGAAACCACAGCAGATCAGACAAAAGGCTGAGCTGCGAGGCCTTTAGCATGCAAGAAGGCAGAAGAAGTGCCTAGGAGTTAGCTACTTAGCTTCCACCCTTTATCCGCTTCCGTTTCCCATTTAATTCTCAGAAATATAAACAACACTATCTCCAAAACGAAGTTTAAGAAATGAAGGTAATCTCTCTCACGTGCACAGTCCCTGCCATTTCTTTTTGCCTCGGTCAAAAATGTGAAAGCAAGCTTGAACCGCTGAGGAGAGAAGCAGCTGCACTGATGTCAGAGCTTCTCCGAGGACATTTCCCAACAGGCCTGGAAAAGGATTACACTGTAGCTGGTAACAGTAGGGGATGTTGATTTTCAAATCCCTTTTATTCAAGCATTTGTGTCAGCGTTTTCATGCGTGTTACCTCTGGGCTGAGCCAAACATAAATCTGTTCTTACTGGTCTTCTCATTAGCATGCATGAAACAAACATTAGCAGAGAGAGCATCAGCACCGAAGGACAGCAATCCATTTATGTAGCTTTGGGAGGCAGACAGGAGGCAGGGAGCAGCGGAGCCTGACAGACGGACCCGGTAAGGCTGCTGCTGGAAGCTGCGCAGGGTGTGGAGGCGACAGCCAGCCAGGGTACCAGGAGCAGGTATGGGTACCAGAGGTTCAGTCCCAGGAACCAGGGGAGGTTCATTAGCCGTTGGTGGAACAAACTTTCTTTCATGCCATGTTTGTCATCTGCTTCTACATCCTAAGCCAGAGAAGAGGTGGTGTGGGGGTTTTTTTTCCATTTTTCAGTCACTGCCTCGGACCAGCCCCACAGGAAGAAGGTCCCAGATTTCTTCTTTTACCGTATTGATGGTGGATGACTTCTGTATTTGAAATACATGGATGTCCTAGCTCCTTGAAAGCAGGAGGGATCATCAGCAAAGCAGGGAACACGAAAGAATGTTCATTTCTCTGCTGTGGAAAATCCGCTATGCTGAACAAATGTTGCTTCGTAATGTAGACATAGCTTTGCTGTGAAAGCTCAGGCACATGTGAACACAAGCTCTGCGTTATGAGTCATGCTAAAGAACAAACATTTCATGCATGCCTGTAACTGTGGTGGCTGGACTTTCTCTTTTTATGCAGCACAGCTACAGCAAACAAGGCATTGTACCAGACTCCACAGCAGATTCCATATCGCTAATGACACTGGAAGGCTGAGAAACTGGTGTCGATCAACAACATCCCTTGTGTTAAATTAATGACATGTACCAGAAGCAATGCAGGAAGATTGTTGTCTTGGTCCCATCTGGGTCCCGTGCTGGGGAAGCAGAAAATTATGGTGCTTTTTGGGGAGAAACATTTGGCTTTGGATTTCTTACTCTAGGAAACTGCCCAACATCCCAAGCAATGCTGCTTTATGGCAGAGCTGGGCAGAGCTGGATTTCAGCAGTTAAATTTAAGCGCTGGTGGGTTTATAGTAGGAAACTTCAGACTCTTTCTTCCCTTTATTTTTAATAAGTGTCTTAGATGTACATCACATACTGCAACTCTTACCATGCTTTCCTGGCCTCTGAACTCTGAAGCATCATCAGACTGTTGAAACTGCCACTTCCCACTAACTTAATTGGTCAACAAGATCAGTTTGTATTTCTCTCACTTATGAATTATTCTCCTCCTTGCACAATAAATTCATTCGCTGTTTAGGGCACATTTACAATGACACTTCAAGACCAATTTGTTTGAAAGAACTGAGCTAGATGCGGAGAGCGTTCAGACTCTCCATTGAGAAGGTGCCTCCAGACCCTGCACCAGATGCCCTTCAGAAAAGGCATCACAGCAGTGCTGTAGCACCATAATCGGGTTTAGTTGCTGCAAAAGCAGGCTGCTGACAAAAGGGGCACCCTCAGCCGTCTTTCCCCCCCCAGCTTCCATCCCTTGTTCAGTCACATGCGTTCATGGGGCACAAGGAAGCTGGACCACAGGGCTGACCCAGTTGAAAATCAACTTAGCAAAACACAGAAGCTGGGTGTACGGCCGCTTGTCTTGGCACTGGTGGAGTGAAGGGAGGGCTTCCAGCCTCCACTCCGGGCAGCTTCACCAATTAGGAAACCACAGCCTGACGGGAAACCACCCAAAGGAACTAACAGGAAATGCTGCGGGAAACCGCCCAAAGGAACTAATAGGAAATGCTGTGATTAAAGGGCTTTTACTGGGCTTTAGCGCCAAAGCAGAAGGAGGGAAAGGGGGCTTTTACTAAATGCTTAAACGCAGAGTAGCCTCTGCAGCCTTCCCCGCCCAAGAGGGGAATCTGGGTGCCTCACACCACAGTGAGTATCTGAAGCATTGGGTACATTCACCGATGACAGCAATGGCACCACGTCGTGCAGCTGTGTCGTGTTAGCTCTGTGGGATCCAGACACACCTGCCAGGTCAGGGCTCACCCAGGAGGCGGCTCTTCTCCTTGATCACTTCCAGTCCCAGTCAAGGGCCTGGGTTTAAGAGGCATTGAGCAGCTCAGTGTGGCTGAGTGTCTGTGCCGAGCAGCAGAGGGCTGGTGCCGTCCAGGTAGCCTGTGCAACTAAGGTATGTGCAAGGGTAGCAAGAAACATCTGTAGGACTTTGAGTAGCAAGTTGAGATGTGGAAAGTCCCGCTTTGTGGATATTGCTTGCTCTGCTGAGATTTTGGGTGGGTTTTTTTTTAACTTTACTTTGGGATTTCAACACTGGAAATGTTTGGCTACTGTCTGTAGTATCTAGCAAGTGAATATTCACATGATACCTGCCTAGCAAGATCTGAATTCTTCACCTTTTCCCACCTATAATGCTGGTGCTGGCACACATGTATACATCGTGGGGGTTTTTATCAGGAGTGGGGGCAGGGGATGAATCAATTCTTGGTTAAACAAGAAACACATCTAGCTTAGGTTTCCTTTCCTAGCTGATTCTATTTTCTGCTTCCTGTGTCCCAGCGAAATATCAATCTGCTTGCGATGGAATGTATGAGTCTTTCTTCAGTACAAAATTAATAACCTCCTGTTCAGCAGAATAGAAACAAAAATATATCTCCTAATATTAATGTTTGTAATTTACCTTTTAAAATACATCCGTGGCCTCCCACATACACCTCCTCCTAGTTTTAAATAAACTGCTGGTGCTGACAGTGTGATCTCTTGCATGAAACCTGAAATGGGGTTTCTGACCGTTTATAGTCACTGCGATTCCTGTAGCACTTATAAAGCACTGGCACTACAACATCGGATGTCTAGCTGCACTTTCCCTTCCACTTCAACCCCAAATGAGGTTATTTGTCAGCTTTTATCTGAAGCTTTAGATTTTAAGCACTGTTGAGTAAGTGGATTCTGCTTCAGAAGTATCTGTGCTGTAAGCAACACGTCCTCCTCTACTTCATTGAGAATTTTGGAGTGGGGGAAGATGCCACCGTATAAACAACAATTATTTACTACAAATATCTTCTGGAGAATAGAAGGGGCGTTGCTGCTTGCAACTGAGGAACTTCCATAAAAAACAGATCTTATTTTTATGCAGACTTGCGTAATTATAATGAAAGGTGAGCCAGTGAAAGCAAACGTAAGGAAATGTATATACGGAAATGTTACTAAACGGGGAGCTGCCTTGGGCTGGTGTGTTGGATGCTGGGAGTATTCACTGGGAGAATAGCCCTCTCTGCTGAGCATGCTTAAGCAATAAACCATTGATGTCCTTTTTGTCTGCAAGTATTAGCTAATAACACAAGATGTCAATATTGGAATTGGCGGTAGAAATTGATGCCCAGATCTGTGCTTTAGGCACCAGACCACGTGGCTCACCGCTGTGCAGAGCGGGATCCCGTAGGGACGTGGGTGCTGCGGCGCCCCGCTATCCTGGCCCTTGGAGTAGAGCCCAGGCTCCTGGCTTAGGTTTGGGCTCCCTGTGCAATGTCTGAGGGGAGATAAATGGCACGGAAAGACCTACAGAAACCTGCTCACTGAACCAGGGCACAGCTTGGGGTCAGCAGGCAACTGCCAAAAGCTAGGGAAATGGGAAGCGCGGGGGTGAGCAAGTCCTCACCCCTGCCCACGCAGTCATTACACATAGCGAGGCCCATCTGCTTGTCTAGAACTCTCCGCTCCAATAGTGGGATTTAACTCTACGGGGATAACAGCAGGGATGCCACGTGGTGGAGGCCCCAGCTTGCTGCTGCCTCAGTGCTGAGAAGGTACCTTCTGCAGGTGTCTTGGCTTCAGGGCTGGGCTGCTTCGTCTCTGGTCAGGAAACAAAAAGACACCAGGGGAGGCAGAGGCTTTAAAAGAGGCAAACAATTCCCCCGTGGCCCCACAGAAGACAGTCCCTCTGTTATTACTGAAGACAAATCAGTTATGGCAGAGGGCAGGACCCATCTCACATGTGCACTGCTGTCAGATCCTCTGCTGATCACAGGTGTGTGTTGCTGCGCCTGTCAAAGGAGTAAGCAAGTGATCATTCCTCTCCTTTAATGCATCCAAAGGGGATTCTCTGCAGAACAGCCCTGTGGTCACAGTAGTTGTGCATGACCTGGGGGAACGCAGGTTCTAAGGGTACATACCGACCTCTTCAGCTCCAGTCAGGGTGAGGCAGGAGCTCAGCACAGAGGTGCTCCATCAGGCACGCAGAGAAGTAAAGCTAAACTTGCTCCATGATGTGCAAGTTCATGTCACCTATATAGGGATTCAGTTGTGTGGTGGTCTCGTTCGTCATCCCCTCTGTGGAAAAGGCAGTGGGATGGACTTGACTTTGGAGGGGTTTATTTTGCCCATAGCTTTGTACAAGTAGCACTGTGAACATTGCAGTTTTGGGAAACTGGGCTAAAGGGACCTATGGACTTCTGGAGGGAGGAGACCTACAGTCTTGGTGACTGGCGGTGTGGATGTACGATGGGAAAGGAGATTAGGGGTATTAAATTGCATTTAGACCTGTGCGCTTCTGTCTAATTGCCACTATAGGTGCTCCAGCCTATTACTGGATCTGCCTAGTCCCAAGTCTCTGCATTTCAACCCTTCTGGCAAGTGTTTTACTGCTGGTCTGTGCTCTGCCAAAAGCTTATCGGATATTAATGTGCCTTCCTGTGGCTTGAATGAACCAGATCCCTTTAGCACTTTTAAGAAACACAGGAAAACCACTGATCTTATTTGCTTTCAGCACACCAAACATCTTTGCTTCCCACTGAAGTAAGTCTGAGAGCTGCAAATCCTCACGTCTCTCTGTGTTTCACAGGGGACAGGCGTATCAGATGACCTCTGCTCTGGCCATTGCCACAATCAGTACAAAAGTTAATTATTGGGTGTGGTGTGCCTTGGCTATCTTTCTGCTAAAATCAGCCATGATTGGGCCTTTAGGTAAAGACAAATACCTGAGCATGGGGCCTTTTCCCCCCAGGAATAGAAAGCACATCCAGCATCCTCTGTGGCCCCAGCAGGCACAGGCTGCAGAAACAGCACTGTTCTGCTCATACCCAGCTTCTCATGAGACCAAGCTCTGAATGCTCCTGGCTGCCTTTCAATCAGCAGTAACTTCTTCAATAGGTCTGGTCAATAGATCAAACCAAGCTTTTTCTAAACTCTCACTTCATGGTTTCCAGTTGAGCGCTGGGTTTGTTACGCAGCGACTGCAGTTGTCCCAGAGAGATTTTCTCTTCATGCTTCAAACCAGCATCCAATGTCACGGTGACAGTGAAGCTGAGAGCCAAGCCTGTTACATTAAATAAAATGGGAAGTGTAGCACATGCTCGCATCCTAGTGCTCGTTTACTGCTGGGAGTGTGAGTGGTTGTGGTGGTGTGACGCTATGCACCAGCAGACCGAGTACAAACCGGTCCTTGGCCTTCAGGCGTGCAGTCTAGTGGCTAGGATGTGCCTATCTATAATATATTTTCACGGCTGTTTGGATCCCTCCAGCTGTCTAGGTTTTACTGCCACAGGCATGGTGGTGTAAACTCTGCTAATCTAAAATTTGCCATCTAAACACTGTTTCTAATGACAGTGGGGGGCAGTGTCCCCAGTACAGTGTGATAAATGCCAATTCTGTTGGCTCTCACCTGTGTATTTTCGGTGCCTAAGTCCTCCCCTGTGTTTACTGCTCTGAGTCAGAGATGACTTGGTGAGCTGTGCAGTGTTTGAGTGTCTCAGTGCACAGTGGTTCAGCTTGACTTTCCATTGAAATTGTTCTAATCAAAATGGTGAAAGCATTTCCAGACTTAAATATAGCAGTACTCACAAAATTGGAGGATATGAACAATCCTTCATTTTCCTCTGTCTGTAAGAATAATTAATCATGCATAGCTTAAAAGGATCTCGAAGCGTTATATAAAGGCAGTATTCCCATTTTTAAATCAGGCCGGCAGAAGGGCAGGGGTGAAGTGGTATATGTCAGGTCAGCAGCAGAGCTGGCAGCAAGACCTTCTTCTCTTGCACAGTGATGCAACGTTCTTAAGTACTAGATCCAACCCACCCTCCTCTACTGCTGTAGTTAAGCTCATCTTCAGTGAGAAGCTCACATTCTTAAAGGTTTGCAACAGTATAAATAATGTGCCGTGTTAGGGCTGTAAATCAAGTGCCATTTGCTTGAAATTATTTCATGCAAAAGCTTCTGCTTTTTTCCAGCATAATCTAAAAGAGCTTTATTGATGTCCTGTCTACCATCTGTTTTACATATGAACCTTGTGACTCCTAGTCTTTCAAGCTCGTTAATTAGGCCAATAAGAAGCATACCACAGGAGCTCTGAAATGAAATGCTGCTGGCAAATCTCTGCCAGCATGGGCTTATTCCCTTTTCCCAAGTTTACAAGTAAGTGCTAGTTCCCTGGATGGAGACCCCTTCTGTGGTCAGTCCCCTTCTTTATTCCAGGGAGCTGTGCAGCAGTAGCTATCTGCATTTTCTCTTGCCTTCTCACCTGTTGCAGGAGGAACCTGAGCAGGGAAAAGTTTTTGTATATTTTCTCCCTTGCTGCAGCACAGGCTGGATTTTTCCAGCTGCACCACACCTCCGTGGAGCTCATCAGGAGTTCAGTGCTTGAAGGCTGCCAGATGTACAGACAGTATGAGCACCAGTGTGGGCTTCCACAGGCACCTACCTCAGTGGATTATGCAGATAAGTGGAGGAGATGGTGTTCTAGGAAACAGAGGCCCCCATCTGGTCTGCAAGCAGTTGCTAAATGCTGGAGTCTTCTATTTCCATTTACTGGCTGCTCTTCCTGAAGTCTGGTTTGGGTATTACTTATGCATGAATAAAAACCAGTAACGAAAATGTAGAGCATCTGCCCACTTGTTCTTCTCTTCTGCCTCCCCTCCAGCCCCACCACCTTGTAGTGTAAAGCTATACCCTCTGAAATAGGGATGCAGTTGCCTCTCCCGCTGTGCCACCACCTGGGGAGGGATGCTGGCTACCAGGAGACTGCCACGCCTTCTTGCTGGGATAACGGCAGGCATGGGCAGCTGGGGATGGCACACCCAGAATTGGCTTGGATTTTGTTTATAGGTGTGATAAACTGTCCCCAGCAACTCCAAGGTGTGAATCGGTGGATACCTCTATAAACAGATGCACAAAGTCTTAAAATGAATGTCTGTTCTAAAATGCCATCTGATAAGGCGCGCCGGTTCCTAGAGAGATGTGTGGCCCGGCAGCTCCCAGCTGAGGGAGGATGCTGCCCTCTCTTGGCTACGGAGGCAAGCGATGTTAGCCACCAGAAACGACCCCACAAGGGCTAGTATTTCTGGCCACCGAAGGGACACCATGGCATGCAGCTGCAGGAGATGGTGGTTTGCAGGAAGCCTGAGGGGTACCCTCGGGATGTAGGTTCCAAGCTCCTGGGTGTTGTGGTCTAGGCAGGTCATCTGGTGCATCGTGTAGGGCTGCTGGCAGGGTATTTTTGGGTTTTTTTGTTTTTTGTATTTTTGTTTTGGCGTGTTTGCATCCAAAGTGCTCTGTGTAGATGCGTTCAAACAGAAAACGCTATAATTTGGGGTGGTTTACTTGGAGGGGGAAAAAATATGTCTCCATATCCTCTACTTCTACATAAATGCCTGGGCTGAAACCTGAGCCCAGAGCCTGGGTGAAGGCTACGCCAGCTCAGTTTTCTTCCTTAGGTGGGCACTGGGGCTGGGACTTGGCTTAGGTCTTGGAAATGCTTGTGTTGTCTTTATAGGCTGATTGTACAGTGTGAGGGCTGGGTTTACATCCCATGTCTTCCTCCAGTGTCTGCAAGAACAGGCTGAGTGCAGGTGTTGCACTGAACAGGAGGTGGTGTTCAGCCATGGGTGCAAGCGCAGTGCTGGGGCTTCTCGGGGATTTATTACCAGGGAATCAGTTCTACCTTCCACTTTTCAGCAGAGACTATGGTGACTGGATTTCTGTCATTCAGCCATTTGGAATCTGTTTAACGTCACCGTCAGGTTTCCCTCCGAAATGATTGCCTTCTACAACTTTCCTGCCTTACGAGGTGTAGAAGTCAATCAAGACAGTTTGAGCACTACTTTGCTCTTTCCCTCTCCTTAGCTGCTTTCAACCCTCATCATCCCTTCTACATCAGATGAAGGGTGCAGTTCCTTTTAGAGCTGCTTTCCCTCCTAAAAGCACACCTGCTAAATGAGTTGAAGCCTTACTTTGAGGACAAAAAGGGGCAGACCTGCACAGTTAAGAGTGCTGGCTGAAGTTCCATTTCTCACTAGATGTGAGCAATGCTAACGAATCAGACAGGAATCCCCCTCTGAGTGGATAGAGCGAGTTCAAATATGAGACCAGGCTATTAAAATTATTTACCCTCTCCCAAACTGCAGTTAATAGAGTTTTGCCTTGGTAAGGTATGCTGATTCTGGGCATCCCCAGCATCTCAGAGTAAAAATATCCTTGACTCCATACTGGAAAGCCATATGTCTTAACCTGAAAGTTCCAAGTTCATATCTATATATCAAAGAAAGCACCTTCTCTTCCAAAAAATGCTGAAGAGTGATAGAGACAACAGATCAAAGCTTGTACTGGGGAAACTGCTGTAAAATTTACTGTTAAACTCAGTCTGAATAAGATTAAGCAACAGCCAAGCCATACCCCTCTGCTGCAGACACACAACTAGCTGCTGGGCTCGGCACTGGCTCTGAGAGCTCAACAGCAAGAAGCAACAGCGAGCAACTGAACATGAGGAGGGCTCTCCTAGAGGTGACAGCAGAAGGGACTCAAGGAGGCAGGATGCGCTTTTCCATCTCAAAGACACAAAGGCTGGAAACGCAGAATTTGGAAGACTACCCTGGGAGTGACAATGTCAACACTTGTTAGGGCCTGGCTTTCTAGGGAGGTGATCATGGTGGAGCAGTGGCTCAGCCATGATTCAGAAGGAACGCTGCCATCTAGTGCACTTCCAACAGAGCGTCTTCCTACTGTGAAAACAATGGGATTGGGGTCTGTGTGTGCAAAGGCTGGAGGCACCGCCAGATAGGAGAAGGCATTGTATTTTTGGTGTTGCATAGAGAAACAGCGTTTTAACTTCCAGGTGATCTCCAAGCATGAAGAAGAGGCGGGGGAATGAATGCACATGCACGCACGCACATGCACATGCACGGGGGAATGAACGCACACCCACACACCCACACCCTAACACTCCCAGTATGCATGAGTAATCCTCGTAGCTGGAATCTGTGTTTGAGCTACAAAATGGGTTTCCACAAGCTCTCTGGATGCACGCTTGTCCTACACATAGCCTTAGCAATGTCTGATTTCTTACCAGCAGTGGATAACCTGTCAGGATGGGAGCATGCTCACCTACTTGTGTGCCCACTC
This sequence comes from Falco peregrinus, assembly GCF_023634155.1. Taxonomy (NCBI): domain Eukaryota; kingdom Metazoa; phylum Chordata; class Aves; order Falconiformes; family Falconidae; genus Falco; species Falco peregrinus. The sequence goes on along the minus strand of NC_073726.1, from coordinate 87,708,118 downwards.
GCACCCGGACTCTTCCAAGCCCACAGACTCTCTGCGTGCCAGCAAGACTGACGGCTGTAAGGAAAACTTGTATGTGAAACTGAGATGGACCACACACTTTTTGGGTTTGGTTTTTGGGTTTTGGTTTATTTTTAGAGATGGCCTGACGGGCTCCATTCAAGCCAGTAACAGAGCAGAAGATACCTGCAGCCCTCTCCTTGTTCAGGACTGTTTTGTCCTGGCGTGTTAGATTCCCAGGTGCTGCACAGGGGGGGAAAGTGCCTGCGTGTGGCACGGCGTAGCAGCGGTCTGCCCACCGACAGCCACGGAGCTCTGCACTGTGTAGCTGCTGGGGTCAGCGGGGAAGGAGGCTTAGGGCTGGCAGAATAAACCGTCCTCAGGAAGGAGTCACTCAGATTTATGTTCAGACTGATTTAAAAAAACCCTCCATTTTTCTCAGTCCAAGTCAAAATGGTCCATATGGATACAGTGATGGTGAATTCTACTGGCTCTAGAGGTTTTCGTGATATGCCCTGCTTATCTGACCTGTCAGTGAACAGTTCCTTCTTTCAGGGAAGGATAACCTCACAGGTTTTGGCTTTACAGCCTCTTCCATGTAGGAAGAAGGGATATCTCCCTTTCCGTCCTGCCTGTGAAGTAGATGAAAGTTCTTCCAAAGTGGATCATGACCCCTTTGTAAGGTTGTAAGAAGATACAGAAGGAATTGCAAAGTGTTTGTTAGCCTCAAAATGGCTAATTGATTTTGATCCTTGGCAGCAACTTGGAAATTACAGCTGGTTCTCACGTTCATGCCCTGGAGCAGCAAAGCTGTTGCCTGTAGTTAAAAGTGGCCAGTTGTCCCTTCCTAGTGCAAATGTCTTCAGCCAGTGATTACACAGCCATGGAAAAGGGGTGGGGGTGGTGGTGGTGAGCAGTTTGGTGAGCTGACATGAAGACATAAGATCAAAACAGCTACATGAGGGGTGGTGCTGCAGGAGGGGGGACCTGAAAAGTTGTAGATCAAGTAACAGATTGTTCACTTCCCCATTACTCTCGGTGTAACATTGCTGCAGAGCTGGCTTGCTCCCTCGGCAAGCTCTCCCACACTGGCCAGAGACCGTCTGTCTGACTGGGTCTTCTGATACAACTACTGCTGTCTGACATCCGTGTAAACTTTCAGACTTTTTATGTCAAGAAATGCACCCAGTTCATTCTGCGCAGGGTGAACCAACCACACGTGTGCATGTTGTGCAGCCTGCCTGCATCCTGGCGAGGCCGATCGCGCCGCTCCTACAGCCGCAGCAGAGGTACGCGCTGACTCGGCAACAAGCAGCTGATGAATTAATCTGATCCCTCCACTAGATGGGATGCAAGCACCATAATTTCTAAGCACTTCTTGTTAAAATGTGAAGTTCCAGCACAGCTTGCTCAATATAACTGGTTTCCATACCAGATACTCTAGCCAGGGGCTATGAAAGGCAAAAGTGTTTAGTTCCAGTTCTTCTTTGTCGGAAAGGGCACAAAAAATGAAATGATTCGGTGCCCCAGAGACACGGTAATAGATGATTGGGGCTGACATCACCCAGCAATCAGGCAACATGATGCCCCTGCGACCCTCTAGGTCATATCCTAATGTGAAGAGAAATGAGGGAGCAAGCTGAGGCTGAGACCTGTCACTTCAGCATTGTCGCTAGATGCAGCAAGAGCTGTAGCTGTCCAGAAAAAGGAGACACAAGCTCATTTTTGCAGGCAGCAAGAAACTTAACATTTTTATAGATCTCTAACCTTACTACTCAGTACAATCTTACTCCATTATTGCTAGTACCGTAATGTTCGCTGTGGCCCTAATTGCACTTCTCATTCATTATCACAGAGTAACGATAGCAGACAGTATATGAGTAATACCTCTACTCCCCTCGATTTTATGCTTTTAATTTTGTGTGTAGATGTTAGGAACATTGTTATTACTACTTTCTCTCTGAGGAAAAAGAGACAGAAAGAAAATAAGTTGCCCAAGAACTCAGCAAGTGTATAGCACAAACAAGCAGTACCTGTGTGTCCTGACTCCCAGCCTCCTGAACAATATTCTGAATTACCAGGGCCCTTCATCACTATGAACTTCCCAGGAAGCTAGACACAGTCCCTTTAGAAAACCTCTTGGATTTTTATCTTGACAGTGCAGCAGACCAGACATTGTGTTGACTCTAATCTTAAAGGTACATTTTTACTGAAATTAAATGTGGAAATAAACACAACCTTGAGGACACTAGGTTGTCTGTTATATTTTTATATTCAGGTTTGTCTAATCTTTTCACTTTCAGTTTGCAGAACACCAAACATCTTTGTTCTGACACCACTCAGACGGGGTTCATGCACTGTCAATCCAAACTGGACAGTTGAGTAGAAGGCAAAATGAGCTTGTGGGATCTGGGAAGGTGTGAGGAATAAGGATTCTAGTATGTGCATGAGTTGATTAGCAGTGAAATGATTATATGCTTTGTAATTTAATGCCTAGCATTATGTTCAAGAGTTAATGTCCCCTGGAGAGGAACTGAACACTTGTAATTCCCCCCAAGCTAAAGCCTCGGAGGCTGCAGAAGCAGTCAGGCAACACTGCATTAGGTATGTTCAGCTAATGCTTTTGGTGCTTCCTTAGTAACCCGAAGGACTTGCAATCTGAAGCACAGTTTCATGGCAAAAGATGAATGCTGTTCCCAAGGAATCGCAGCCTGGGCCCTTCATGTCATATTTACTTTGAGCTAAGGGCCTCTCTTAACTTCGTTCTGGTGCAGCTCTGTTTTGTTTGACCTTAATGGTGCACGTTACAACCACTCTGACTGTTGCTCCTTTGAACAACAATAGCACCTGGGTGAATATAAAAACCCTGAAAGCACTGTCACATATCAGATACAGTGGGCAAGGCAAAAATCTCCTTTGTTCTACTTTTTGCCCCACAGTGTAAATTCCAATGAAAAACACTGGGGGATGGGGGGGACCACAAAAAACTCAAACCATGTTCCTCTCCCTGCATGGCAAAGAAATACTAGAGGGTCGGAAGTGTAGACACTACAAGTCTCCTGGATGTCCTCTTGATGTGCTGGCATTATTCAGTTTTCAGCACCAAACACACCTGAAAGGGCAACTTCAATGACTAGTATGTGCTTCTGCTATGCCTTGAAGCCACATTTTCTCACACTATTACTTTAGACTATACTTGCTGTTGTCTTCCCACTGTCCTTCCGAGAAGGTTCACAGGTCAACTTTGTGTGATGCAATGCTAGTTATTGCTTCTTGCCATATGTATATTTTGCTTTTAGCAGTTGTGGCTCTCATGTTTTACAACACGAACAACAAACGTTTTACAACATGTTTCACGTGTTGGCACAGTTTTAAGCGAACTTTTTACTCCCGTTGCAGGCTTCCCCTGGATCAGGCAATAGCCACCTCACCTATGGTGATGGACCAGTTAAGACAGATACTGGCCACCTTGCCTGTTGGTATTGTATTATTTGTTTAGTAGTGGTGTTCAGAAGCTGTATTCCACAATGAGGTCCTCATTTAACAGACAAAAACAAACAGACAGTTCGCACCCACAGAGCTCACCGCCTAGGGTTATGGAAAAATATATCAAGTGGAGGTCAAAGAAAAGTAAAGGGCAATAATGCAACACCAGCCACCCTGCTTTCCATGGGCCTCTTGCCTCAGGGGTAACAGTCAACCTTGCCTGCACAGGACCAGCTGTCTCTTGCTTAATACATACATATACACATGCACACACACGCAGGCTGTGCATAAATTAAACAGTCTTTAGAGTGCTAACAAATAGTGAATGCTAAATTCAGGCCAGATGTGACCCACTCACTAGACACCAGCAACAAGCTTCGGGCTGGAGTTCCATGTTGTTGGAGGTGGCTTGGAAAGGTGGCTTGATGAGGAAGCTCCAACACTTGAAGTCCAGGGGGCCTCTCTGTGGTCTTGCCTTTCTTCCAGCTTTACGGATGCCCTGGACACAGGCTATCATCCAGCAGTGAGGGTGGCTGTTTTGATGTCCTTGCACTTTGCTTGAACACTTCTTGGAAGAAAGCGGGTGGGGGTGGGGGTGGTGGTGTATGTCCATGATGCGGGTTAGGATGTGTTCTACTTAAATGTTTGAAACACAAAGATATGTAAACTTTTAGAGTCTGACAATCTAAAGGATCCCATTCCTGTGCATCCTATTCTGTTGGCATCCTTTGGGAAGATCCAGGCTTTTCCCGCTAATTTTTGTTCTGAGTCTCATATCCAGTGTAGCAGACAACTGAGGTAATGCAGGGCTGAGCAGCTGGAACTCCTGTGTGGCTTGCAAGATACTTCACAGCAGGCTTCCTGCTCTACCCTGCGCCACGGCTTCAAAATGAACAGCAAACCTGGAGAAAACATAGCGGCCTTGGCGCTCAGAGTGAATGCCTGTGGGAAAAGAGCCATCAGAATGGATTTGTGGATTAGGCCACCTTTTGTGAATACATTCAAAGTTGTCCTTGAAATGATATTTCTTTAATTTCAAAAGAGTGCTGCTTCTGATTTTTTTCCCTTTTGATTAACTAGGAATTGCATCAGCATCGCCATTATTATTACTAAATAAGACTCTGTTTGAGTTTCAGTCCATAAAGTTTGATCAAATGCATTTTACTATTGCTGTCTAAACATTTCATTTAGTTAATGTCTAACTTCAAGTATTTTTAATATTTGTACTTACCGAATTATTCGGAGAGAAGCTACTGATCATAGGCCAAATGCTGATGTCATTTACACCAACAATTAGCCCAACATTGCCCAACTCATCGGGTGCTGCCAGGGTTTGAGGCTCTGGTGTCCTCCACAGTTCCTCCCAACAGATGGCAGCCTCTTGACTTCTCTCTTTCCCTCGGATTTTAGGCAAAAGGCAGCAGGGAAAACACCCTTATTGTAGTTTTGCCTTGAACACGAAAGACTTTTGTCCTTGATTTAACCTTTGCTAGTCAGACTAATGGTGGTAGGGGAAAGAAGCCAGTCCCTGAAGCCCTGAGAAAGAGGGGAGTGGATTTCACATAAATACACGAAATAACAGGGATGATTTCACAGTCAATACGTCATGAAATAGCTGTCAGAAAGTCTGAGTCAAATGTAATGTGAAATGTTCACAGAAAAAGGAAGCAAGCCCAACGGAACTCCTCCACTATGGCATGTTTTGGGGCACAGCTGCCTCTTGCAAACACTTTTTAGAGACTCAAAAAAGCTCTGTGACTGGCTAAAAATAAGCCTTGGCACCTTTCATGCAGACTTCGCAAAGCCCTGTCACAGATAGGAATTGAGGCTCGACAGTCCTTGCAAGGTAAGATCTAAAAGGCTTTTATAGACAGGGGAAAGTGAGGCACCAAAGGTGTCTACACACAATTTAGTACTAGGTATAAGTATTTTGGGTGAGGGATGGGATCTTTTAATCTTTTGTTATAACAGTACACTCCCTACTGTGCCAGCAGTTACAACGTACCTTTGTACCACTACAGTGGTAAGATTTGCCCAACATGAACATATTATTCCGATAAAAGTATATGAATACCAATATAGTTGTGTTAATACTAGAGTCTGTATAGCTTTATTGAACTGCCACAACTAAAGCAGTACAACCTTGACATACAGATAAGGACTAAGTATCTTATCCAACTATATGGAGCAAGTAAATGACTGAACCGGCAATAGTTCACAGCAGTCTTCCTTCCCAAGCTGCTTTCTGGATTGCCCAAAACTATTCTGTTCACATTTTTTCTCGCTAAAGGGTAACACAAAGCATCATTGTTTGTTCAAAATGTCATGATTTAAAAAAAGATGCCACACTCTTATTTATAAAACCAAGTGAAACAAAACATTCAAAAGTGTTTTGTCTCTTCTCTCTCTTCCTTCCAGTGATACCTGGTATTTTCATGGATGCTTCTGAAGGAGTGAGTTTTAGCAGTGCTTTAGTCGGGCCTGACAAGGTACCGCTATTTCCGTGGAATGACTTGAGACAGTTCAGATTTTTTTTAGATATATCTACCAATGTTCATCCCAAGTGGATGCTTTAAATAAATAAATCAATCAAAATCCACCCCCAAAAAAAACCAACCCCCCCCCCCCCAAATTTATACGGAGACCAGCATATCCAACTGTCAAGTGGATAGTATGACAGTGGTTTAACAGTGTACATCTAACTACTTGTAGTGTGTAAAGTATTAGAAATGGCTCTGTCCCTGAGGGATTTTGTGAAGCCTTGGATCTTGGGTTTCCTCCCCACGTAGGTGTGGGACTCAGCTCACTGAGCCCTGCACTGGAGACAGCCCTAGTAAGAGGCCAACAAGGAGGACTGTGGTCCGTGAAGGGTCTAGTGAGGGGCTGGGGAAAAGGACTTGGTGGAGCAGAGCACACAACACTGTCCAACGGTGCAATGGGATGTGCAGCGATGCTAAAGGAAAAGGCAATGGGCCTCTGTAGGGGAAGCGGTAGGGCGAGCCCACAGTTCTACCTCATGTGAAGATGATGTTTTAGTCCTGTTCTTTGCTTAAGGTGTTTCATTTCTATGGCTCTGCATCCCTATCTGGGCTACCACATACCTGTTGTAGCGGTTCAGATAATGCACATTCCTGTTATCCTCTTCCAATCAGCCTTTGCAAGTTGCCTTCCCTGCAGACTACACCGAAATTTGCCTTCCTTGCTCCCCACGGAAGAGCTTTGTGGGCAAGGTGGGCTAGCCATGGAGTTGGCCTCTTCAAAGAGCATGACAGAGCAAGCCTGGCGCTGCAAGGGTCACTACAGGCAGCTAGGGCACAGACTGATCTACAGCCAAGCCAGACTGAAAAATTTCAGGATCGTCATCAAGCCCAAATTAAATATTTCTGAAGTTCAGAATATTTTCTCTTTTAAAACTTCCTTTTCTGTGAAAAACTCTGCTAATTCAGTATTTCGGGACAAAAATTAATTTTGAATTATCTGGATTTCCCTTGGGAGGGAAATTCTGCTTTTCAATGAGCTGGAAGTGATGTATCTTAAAATTCCCAGGCAACAATCTTATATTGGTATTTTTAATTCTGAGGACCATTCCCATGAGTTTCTAGTATTTTTAAAGTAGGTCAAATTTTGAACACAAAAAAACCTTAAGAGTTATGCCCCTTTCATCTTTTCTTAGGAGCAATAAGCCTTTTTGGTATTATTGCTGGCTTAAATATTAAACAGGAAGCAAATTACATTTCCAGTCATTAAAGTACAATAGAACAGCTCTATTGTCTGAATCAGTGCAATATTAGGTCAGATTGTCACAAAATGCTCAGAAATGAAGTCTTATTGAAAGAATGCAATAAATTAAGACTTTTAATGCTTTCACTATGAGCTCTGCCTGATGAGAGATTACTTCTTCATTCCTGCCAATTAAAGTGGGAAATTCAGGCCCCAAAACTTGAATTCAGTAAGCAACTATATGGAATTTGATATTCCCATGCATAAAGTGACTACAAAAATGCAACACATTGAAATGCCGTTTAGAAGATTCCAAGCTTACCGGTCCTACTGTGTGACCAGACACCTAATTTTTAAGATCCTAGGTGACTCTCCAAATAGAGGCATTTGCTTGCAACGCCATCAGCTTGGAAGGAATTGTACTGTAGAGCGGTTTAGCTCAAGCAGCACAGAGGTGTGGAGTTAACTGTAACGCTCCTCTAGTCAAACCCCTGCTCATAGCAATGTAATGCTGGGACGGGTCTGAAAGATCTTGCAGGGACGAGCGTAGACAACACTTGACAGTACCAGACACCCCGTGCCTGGTAGCCTCCCAGCAGTGGCGTCCTGACTATATCTGATTTGACCTTAAGCCTGACGACAAAACAAAGCAGAAGCTGGAAACTGCTGCGGCTTAGAGAAGCAATATGCTACCATTGAGCTGCCCGGTGGTATCCCATCTTCAGGAAAAGCAGGAGCTGCTGGCTGTTGCTGAAAGGCATGGGGAGTTTTGGGTTGTCTCCCACAGATGCTTTGTTTCCAGTGTCGCACTCCCCAGCCTGTCCCAGCAAGGCAGTGTGCTGCTCAAGGTCTTCCGGCTTCGCTGCCTTGGGCAACTGTCCAGAGGGCAGTTGGCCCCACACTGTTGTGCTTTTAAAAGCATTCAGTATCGGGGATTCTATGGCCTCCAAGGACTCTCTTACTGTGCTGAACCCACAAAAGGTTTTCCCAATATCTGAACCAAAACGCTGCTGTTACCTTTTGTCTTGGCCCAGTGGATGTGGAGAACAATTTACCTTCTTCCACAGTAATTCTACTTAATGCAAGCATTTTGTACTCTTCCCCTCTTTCTTCCCTTTTCTGGACTAAACGAATCTAATTCCTTTTCTCTTTTTTTTGTATGCCATGTTTTCTAAGACTCTTATGATTGCCACTTCAAAGTTTTTAGTCTCCGATCTTCAGAACCTCTTCTAAATGCAGTGTCCGAAACCACAGTATTCCAGCTGAGGCCTCCTTGGCACTGGGTATACAAGAACTATTTTTCCCTGAGCTTACTTTACGTACAAGTCTCCTGGTTGTACGCCCTAGAATGAGATCTGCCCTTTTCACCTTCGCTTTGTATTTCGCTTGTGATCTAGCCTGACCTCTTGCTTCCTCTTCTGTAGCCTTTCTGCATCCTCAGTCATTCCTCTTTCAGGAGGAAGTTCCTTAACTGTTTCTAGAGTTGATTTCTGTTTCTATACCATGCTTAGCAATTCTATTAAATACCAGGTTGTTGGCTGGATCACTTCCTCAACGCTATCAGTTCACATTCTAATTGCATCCTCTGAGAGGTTTGTAACATTTTTGAGCATGATTTCTAGCCATAAATTTCAAAAGTGTGCTCTCTGTCCCACAATAATTAATGATGACATTAAAAAAGAAGCAGACCCACATCATTGCCGGATGGAAATACTCTTCCCTGTCGTGTCAGGAAATCAGCAGTAACTTGCTGGGCATCTCTGATAAAGCTGCAATTCCCACCAGAAATGCCACCCCATGATCTGGATGGACAACAAATGCTGTTCAAGGAGGTGAACCTCTTCCTCTGCATCTTTTTAAAATCCCCTGTCCTTCTGCACTATGCTTTTTAATTATGCATCCATAAATTCATTGCCACCTCCACCTGTTGTTACCTCAAGTTACTAGCTGGGAGGAATCTGCTCTCTAATGGTCACATAATTTCTCATTTAGTGGAATAACTCAGCTAGAGGAGCCTCAGCTCATTCTCAATACTTGGTTACAGACTGTGAAAGATTTATGTATATGAAGCGTGCTCAGTTTTACTGTCATGCGCCATTGTTTTGACAGCCCAGATGAAGTTCCAGGTATGACATTATCAAACAGAATATGCCCTAGAGAAATTATTTTTCTGAGTGTTTTACTTCACACTCCGTCTCAGCTTAAAAATGCAGAACAGGCCACAATGAAATGAAAAGTAAAGCTTTGATTCAGCAAAGAACCTCAGCATACGCTTCCATTTAAGCAGCTACGCAGCCAGATTACGCCAGTGCTTAAAATCCAAGTGCATTGCTGTAATACTGAGCTGAGACTGATGGGGTGCCTTACCTTCTTTTACTACCTGTTGTAATTTGCTTACTAATTACTCCCCTTACATTGAAAACCAAAACCAAAAATCCCTCCAAAACCAAAAATACCATATACTGTAATAAATAAGGGGTATGTTCTAATTGGGGCAACAGAGGTACGGGGGGTGGGCGGGGTGGGGTGTATCCCACATGACAGGAATACAAATATAAAGTTGTTCAGGGAGGATAAGGGGAGGAAGAGAGATGGCCTTGTTTATTACATACCAGTTCTGAAACTGAATGAGCTAAGGGAGTGAGAGCTGCTGCAAGCCCCTGGGAACGATGAAAGAAGCTGGGCACTCTCCTGGTAAGGATCTGCTACAATACCCAATTGACGAGATCGAGTTGCTTTCTGTGAACAGCTAACTGAATCACCCAAGCTGACGGCAATGGGAGACCTGGTTGTTCAGGAAGGACCCCAACAAGGGATGTTTCCTGGAGAACACTGGTGACGAACTTCGACACGGAAGACGGAGAAACCAACGGGAACGGGAGCTCTTCCTCACGTGGTTCCAACAGACAGATATAAATACTCGTGATATCAATGTGGGAGGCAACTTGGGTTAGGGTGGTAAGTATAGATTGGATGATCCATGCAAAGGAAAGGACAGAGAATGGCAAACATAACCGACAGCTGGGATGAGGGAATTGGAGAGTTGGGATGTTGCATCACAGAGGAGCAGTGCGTCAGAGAAAAAGGAATCAGGAAACTCAGCGTTCTTCAAAGGAATGATAGCCACCAAATCTAAACTAACCTATTGTACAGGAAGGAAAAGGAAGTATAGTAAGAGACGAATGTGGATAAAGCACGAGTTTTATTTGACCTGAAACAAAAAGGAAGCAGGCAGAAAGAGGAAGGTAGGTCAGATGAACAGCATTCTGGTAGAACACAGAAGCATGCAGGATTAGTTGGAAACACCGGCAAAAGAAAATAGCAGAAGAGCTGTTAAGGATGGTGAAAACTTTATAAATATATTCGTGGTAAAGAAAACTTAAGGTCTTGGCCTTCTCTTTGATGGGAAGGGATAGAGGCCATTGCAGCCAGCTGCCCTCAGGTGCCTTTCTGGAGGACCCAGCGCTGCCAACCCACCTGGGGACCCTCAGGAGACACCTGGGGACCCTCAGGAGACTCCTCGTGGTGCTGGCAGCAGCGCTGGCCACGGCAGCTCGCTTCGGACCTGGTGGCAAAGCCAACCCGTCCAAATGGTGCCTTCACTGTAAGAACAGCTGTCACTGCCACCTGAGGGGGTCTAAAAACACGGGGGCTCCGCAGGGCCCGGTGCCGAGGTGAGAAGTCCCCGCTCCCGGGCAGAGACCGCCGGCAAAGTGGTTTCACCCGGCCTCCCGGGCAGAGAGGCCAGGATTCACCTCGAGAAGGCAACGCAGCGGGTGCCGCCGGCGTTACGCCCCAGGGCAATGCGGGAAGGGCCGCGGCGGAGGGCCGCAGGCCGCCTCGGGCACAGGCACGGCGCGGAGAGCGCGGAACGGGGGCGATCACCCTCCCCGGCACCTGCGTGCCCCCCGCCCCGGTGTGAGGAAGGAAACGGTTCCGTGTCCCTTCCTCCCACACCCGGCAGGGCCGGGGCAGCAAGCAGTGCCCCGCCCGCCTCACACCGACCCAGGCCCGGCCGAGCGGCCGGTACCGGCCTCGCCACCGCCCTCCGCGGGAGCCCCCGCCCCGCCCCGCCCGGGCAGGGATGCCCCGGGCACCGGGCGGGGGCGGAGGGCAGCGCCCCATTGGCCGGCGGCGCGTCAAGCGCGGCTCGTCTGCCGGGCTGCCGTTGGCCCAGGCGGCTGATGGCCCCGGCCCGCTCCTTCCTTCCCATTGGTCGCCTGGGCCCAGCGCGCCCCGCCTTGCCCCCGCCCCTCTGGGGTCATTTAAGTTTATGGAGAAAATAAATAAATAAAGCGGGAAATAGAAATGCGTAGAAGACCGGGGGGTAGGGGGGGGGAGGGAAACGGCGCGCAACCTAACGTGTTTGCTTGAGGGCGGAGGTGCTCGCGGAAGCCAATAGGCACCCAGCTGCCGAGATGTGTGACACCTCCGTAGAGCCAATCAGAGGTCTAGCTCGGCGAAGGCGGGCCACCATCGTTCTGAACTGCGGCCAATGAGAGTCGCTATCTGTTTGACCGACATTTTCTCCTTCCAATAGAAAGGGCGCGTAGCGGGTCGGGGAGCGCGGCTTCGCCTATACACAATTAGCGATGAGTGGCGAGAAGCGGGGCGTGCCCAGGCAGCGGCGAGGGCGAGGCCCGCCCGGGAGTGGCGGGGCTGTGAGCCAATGGGGACAGCCCGGCGGGGAGCGGGGGGGGGCCGGGGGCCAATGAGGGGGCCGCCGAGGCGGCGGCGGCTGCCTGTGAAAGTGCCGAGCTGCTGCGCGAAGGGAAGGGAGAAGATGAGAGAGGTACCGCGTTTCCGGGGTCAGCGGGGGGTTAGGGGCGGGGCCGCCGGCCGTTCCGCCTACCGGGGGGCGGGCCGGCCGGTCTGCGCCGTGAGGCGGGCTGGTGGCGGGCGGCGGAGGGGTTGGGGGGGGGGGGGGGAGGGCGAGCCGTGTTTCTCGGGGCGCGGCGGTTTGCCCGGCGCGAGGGCGAGCCGTTAGGTCCCAACCGCCGCCCTGAGGCGCTGGGCGCGCGCCGCCTCTCCTCACGCGTCCCGCGGCGGCCGGGCGGGGAGGCAGAGCCCGTACCCACCGCCCCGCTCTCTCCCGTGGCATTTCCCTGTCCCGCGAAAGTTCCCCGAATCGGCGGGGCCGCCCCGCGTAGCCGCAGCGCCGGTCTCTTCGGGGCGCGCGCGGCCGGCGGAAGAGTTGGCACCAACGCGCCCCCCTCCCCCGCTCCTCCTCCTCTTCCCCCCGCTGGCCGGGCCGCCGGGAAAAGTTGCCAGCGCCCTTTTGTGAGCGGCGCGACGGCCGGGCCGGGGCCGGGGGGCAGCCGCGGGGGGGGGGGGGGGGGGGGGGGGGAGCGGTGCGCAAGGTGCCTGGGGCCGCCGGTGCCGCGGCGGGGGGGAGCCGGGCTGGGGAGGGGTCGATCGTCCTCCGGCACCGATGAGCTCCGATGAGCTCCGCTGGTTTTTGGTGCCGGCGCTTGGGGCTCATGGAGCGAATATGCGCGTTGGTCCTCGCCGAGGTTGGCGGCGCGTCTGTACCTGAGCGATCTGTCGGGATAGTTTATATCGCGGGTCCAGGGGTGGCTCTCAGAGTGGCCAGTCGCTTGGCTTTCCGCTGCCAGGCGGCTGTTCGTGCCAAGATGGCAGGGTCTCGTACCCAGGCTTCTTTAGCCCTGTCAACGGGGAGTGCGCTCGCATTTATAAATCGGAGTACAGAGGTAAAATGAATTTCCTAGCCGCTGCAGCGAGAGAACTGGAAAATGGGCTGCCTTACTGCCAGCTGTCCAGACTCTGCTTTCTTTTGCAGCCGAGGAAATCTTTTATTTTTCAGCTTAAATGCCGTCTTGTCGGTCCTGAATGTCAAACGAGAAATTGTAAGAAATTTGTAAGAGTCGTGGCTTAGTGAAATGAACTCATAACCAAAGCCTGAAAGCAAGGTTCTCACATCAAAGTAATTAATTTAGGAGAAAAAAGTATCTCTATAAAACCTGTGGTTATTTACAACTGTATAACTGTCCTGAAATCCAAATAGCTTTTTGGGTTTTTCTCAGTGCCTGGGATGGACTCTGACATAGAAATTGTGTCTTTGAAATTATGGGGCTAGTGTTACAGAATTGCAGAATCATTTAACATCTGTGAATCTTACTGTGCTTTGTAAGAAAGACCAACTCAAGACAAAAATTACGATAGGAAAGTAGTGTCATACTTCTCCTGCACACACAAAAAACCAAAAACCAAACAAACCAGCAAGCAAACCACCCCTCAGAGCCCAGAGCTCTTTTAGCAGCTAGTCTGTCTTCAAGTAGATGCTATGAGTATACGCTATTAGGGCTGATTGGGAGGATCCTTCCCACCCCAGTGGAAAATGTGGTATTTGTGAAGTTGCAGTTTTCTGCAGGGAAGTTCCAGTTTTACTGGAAAAAAAGTTAAGATTTTTCTGACCAGAAAAATAAAGTGATGGTTTATGGCTACCTGGCTTGAAGACTTCTGTCAATTCCACATTCTGCTTTACAGGGAGAAAGCACAATTATAAAAATCTTCCCCTGAGAGATATCCACCTTCCCCCCCCCCCCTTTTCTTGTTTTGTTTTTTTTAGTTTTTTCCTCCCCCCCTTTAAAGGAATTGCTTGGAATTTTTATTCCACAAAGGATGAGAGCTTTACTTCTTACCCTGAAACATAACTGAACATTTTTTCATCAGACGAAAATTCCAGTATTTGGCTAGCCCAAATCAAAACTTCTGGAAACTTGGGGCCAGATCTTTGGCTTGTACAAACTGGCTAGTTCCATTGTGTTTAGTCCACAGAGGATTTGGCCCTAGTTAATTAATGGTTCACCTGAGGTCATGCAGCGAGTTGATTTTTAAAGCTGGAGACTGAATTCAGAGCTGTTATTATTCAATCCTGTCATATATCTTGAAGTTTACTGCACAACATTGTATTTTTCTTAGACAGGCTGGATTAGTAAGAGCCAGAATCCATGAGGCTCTGATTGCAACTTTTCTTAAAAATCATGTTCTGAAAAATCTATTCAATTGTGATCTTACTAGAAAAGAGAGTAAATATGTTGTAATTAGTGCATAGGTGACACTGACTACCGAGGGAGAGAGAGGCCTGAAAAACTGCTTTTGTTATTTAAACCTTTCTTTCAAAGTACAAAAGCATTTGATTGGCACTTCACTGATTTAATAGTCCATTTGTAATGCAGGAAGAACATTACAGAAGATTTTAGCATTATTTTAAATCTCATCATTTAACCTGTAGGTGTTTTTTGTTTTTTTTTTTTTTAAATCCTCATTCCTAGCAGAAGAAAACTTTCTGATAGCATGTAGAATCAGGGACTTGTCAGTTGTTAAAGATATGGATGCCTTGTGTCTTCCAAAATTAAATGGTTTGTAAGTCTTAAAGCCTAGCATGTTTGTTGTGTTAGCACAGAAAAACCCCAAACAAAAATCACAAACAAAACCAAAAATTCTCCTGGCCGAGGATTTCATGGTTGCTGTTACTACATTGTAATGTTTGGAATGGAATCCTAAGCCCCCTGCTTTAAAATCAGGGTTGCTAACGTTCAGACTGAAGAGGAGAGCAGTTCAGATCCTGCATGGCAGCGATGCCAGATGTATAAGATACCAGCTAGCTCATTCAGTAGTCTGCATTTACAGAGGTTGTCTTTCACCTGTACTTGCAGAAAGATGCATTGTGACAGTTGAAATTTTTTCCATTTTACACACGGGGAAGAGCATGAAATCCAAACAGACCAGCATGCACACACCCTCCTGCCCACCCCTGTTCTGATATTCAGGGGAAAATAAAATTTCATTAAGTTTATGAGGGCTCATTTTTGCCTTCCAAGTATTTGGGGAGTGACATCATTGGTAAAATAATATATGCTAGAAAGACCCTGAATTAAACAGCGCTGAAATGACTTCCCAATCTCAAAGAGCAGTCAGTGACAAGAGTTTGAAGAGACCTTCTGCCTCCCAGGCCACAGCTGCACCTATTGGCTTCATTGTCCCATCCCTCCTACGCACAGGCATGCCTGGCATTGTTTTGGAAATACAGCAGAAACTTGATAATTCAAACTGATGACTCGGAGAGCCACTTGTGGAATTAATTTATTGGGTAAATTAGTGACTAGATATGCAGGCAGATTAAAAAAAAAAAAAGATGCTGTGTCATACCGTGTGATCTGTTACCTCAAACAGTGTGGTTTGTCACTGCTCTAACTGAGTATCCTGGAAAATATTTTGTTTGAAATTTTAAAGGTAAAGTCTTAAAAAAATCTCAGCGTGGTTCTATCCTTGTTATTTAAATCTGTGAGGGGAATTGGGTTTTCAGCTCTTCAATGAGGAGTTATAATTTGGGATTAGAAATTAATCCATGGCACCTATTTTATGGCACAGGATTTATAGCAAGACTCGGAGGTTAAACCATAGCTCTAGTATACTGATCTGTGCTGTAGGCTTATTTGATTTCAGCAGGACTGCCAGCCTAAAGACAAATAGGATTTGATCCTTGCTGGGTAACCTTGGTCAAATTCCAGGTGTCCCTTAAGACTTACTGTTTCCATCTTGGTATTAGAAAAGAAATGGGTTCTTTTTATTTATTTTTCACAGGGCCTCAGTATTGTTCAGTATAGTTTGTCATGTGAGGCTGTAAATCCCTTCAAGCGAGGTGGGATTTTAGATTTGCAAACTGTTCCCAAATGATCGCATGTGTATCATGAAGGAAAAGGCTGTCCTCTGGCCAAGTATGGGCAGAACTTACCAAGTTTAGCTCATTAAGATTCCAGAGTGACTGCAGATATTAATGTAGAAGACGCTATGGGGGAAAATAATTATTTTTAATTTGTTCAAAGTAACAAATTAATGTTAAGTAAGCAGAATTCATCTGTAATTGCATACGTAGTAGCCCAAGAAATCTTACCAGCAGTTTAAACCCTCTAAAGAGGCCAGCTATTGCAGAAAGCACTTACAAATCATTACAGTATTGACAAACCAAACAAAAACAATATAGGGTCTCAAGCCGGCAGCTTTTTGTAAACTTTGTTTGTTTACCCTTCCATAGGCATGTTGACCCTTGATCTTGGGTGTCAGCACAACTCAAACAAAACAAAATTCACTTCTTTAATTTTCATGAGCTGGATACACTGAGATGAATCATTGGGCATTTCTGTAGCAAAAGAAAATAGTTGCTATTCACTGGTTTTCACAACCAGAGGTGGTTTTGGAAGGTCTGTGCTGCTTTGTGAAGTCACATACATTGTGGCCTGAGCAGGGTGAGCAGAACAAAAAGAGATTTCAGGATGTAGATTACTTTGTGCTTACCGGTATCAGTGGATCTCAGATTCTACTCTGATTTTCCCAGGTATTCATGAAAGGTGCCTCAAGGAATAACAAAATACAACACATTGTAATCAAATTTTCTTGTAACACCAGGAAAAGTTCTGAGTCCGATTCTTTTATTGCTTACTCAAAGAAATAATTATTCCTTCATCTTTTTTTTTTTTTTTTTTTTTTCCATCAAGTATGGGGTCCAACCCAGTTATTGCTGCTTCTGTGTTCATGAAAGCACACTGAAGACTGAGTACTTTTTTACTGGTTTTGGTTCCTGGCTTAGGACCTGGGACTCAAGAAGCTCTCTGCCCTGCCACGAATGCAAATTTGACTTTGGGGAAAATTGCTGTGTCTTTGTTTCCTATCCGTATAATGGGAATAATACTGCGTGCTGTCATCACAAATATTTGCAAAGGTATGTACACAGAGAATTCCAAAATAGTCCTGTTATGGTTGTATATAATAAGTAATAAGTTAAAATGGTAGGTGCCAATTATTCCATTGGCTGTTTGGGTTGACAATAAATGCCGGTGTCAGTAACTTTATAAACTTTGGTGTAGTTATTCTGGGTTTGCATCAGAAAACAGAAAGTGGCTTAGACATGAATTTCCTCTTTGAAATAACTGGAGTGACATCAGTGGAATTATACAGGAATTATTTTGGCATTGATACTACTGAAAGACGTAGTGCTGTGTGAGTGCTTTGGCCTCGTACAAAGTGAGCTGTATTTGTAGTACAGGAGTTCAAAGCTGCTTCGGAACGGTAGTGTCTTCTTCACCATTTTAAGTTTTCAAGTACTGTAGCTAGCAAGTGGCGTTTCTGGAAGAACTTACAGGATTCAAAAATGTCCATGTCTTACACCCAATACTAATTATACACACAAATGACTTAATTCCCTATATGACCTTTAGCACATCCATTTGACTAAAGCTTGAGAACTTAAAACTTTTAAAGCATTTTTGTGATAAACTAGGGTCAGAGATCTAGGCTGCTTTTCTTATACGTAACACTTTCTATTTCCAGACACTGTAAATATTGGCCTTCAGTAAATCTTTGTGTGGTGTTTACCCACATCACTTTAGGGAAGATGAAGAAAGCAGAAAACGCCCACTGTTTTAAAAACTGGTGATAATTTTTAACTGCTTACATTTTTGCATGCCTCTTTTGAGACCCTCAGGCTTTATTTCCACCACCAGCACTACTAGTTCTGTACATTTCCCTCTCTCACTGATGCTAGTGCAAGTTGTAGTCATTAAACATAACTACCTCAATTTAGATACTCAACACTCAAAAGAGCTCAAAACTCACGTAGAAGTTACGGATTTTAGGCATAGAGAAACAAGGACAGAGTTTGTTGAAACAGATTGGGAGTGCCTGAAGTTTGGTATTTGGGCCACTAAAAGGTTGTTCTTCACTATTTTTAAGTGTAACAGAATGAAATTAGGATTGAAATAGCAGGTTTTGCTATTCTGCAAAAGCAGCAATATCTGTTTTGTTAAGTAATTTCCCATTTCATAGCTGTAAAGTAAATAAATAAAATCTTTGTGCTGTTTAGTTGGAATTTAAAGGTTGGGTCCCATTTCTCTCTAAAACGTGCGTAGGCCTTCTCCCCCATTGTAGTGTGTGAATAACACCCACTGAACTCCATGCGACGTTTTTTTTTATCGTGTGGCTGAAAAGAAGAGTCCCTATTTATAGCATTCAAACATTGGCAGGTGCAAGACTGGTGAGAAACTTTAGTCTCACACATACAAACTAGTTGTTTAGGAGAGTCTTTTACGCAGTGGTAGCTGCTCTTAGCCGGGCCGCTAGAATCAACAGCGTTGCTCGGTGGCTGTCTTCTTGTTGAGAGCAATCATCTTGTATTTCTAGGAGGGTGTGTAACGAAGAAAGGCCCGATGGTGCTGATTGCAGTAATATACTTAGCTATGGCAGCTTTAGCTATTATTTATAGAAGTGCTAATTATATCAATAGAAATAGCAATATTAATACTGTTAAGTGTCAGAATCCATGCTTGACAGCATGAACTAAACGCAGCTACTGTGAAACAAAGCAGCCAGCTTGTCTCCCTTGTCAAACCACCAATATGCCTTTCAGGAAGAGTACACACCCACCTTAATTGCTTGGGGTCTCACCATTTTTGCTCATCTTGTTATATCACTATCATTTCAAGCTGAAAACTCACAAGACTGGCTGTTCCCTTGTAATGTAGACTGTATCCGAAGTCAGTCCGGAAAATTCAAACTGTGACTAAAAGTGTAACAGTGGGTTCCAGTTTAAAGCTGTCATCCTACAGTGCTGGAGACTGAAGAGTGTCTCGAAGTTCAGAATCTGACCCAAACTTCTTTTTTGAGTCTGTATTCTACCACTTCTTGTTTACAAAATAGTTTGTGAAAACTCACATAGGTTTCAATACCCACAGTTACCTGCAGACTACGTTATAACCAGCCTTAATTGGCATCTTTTAAAGGGCAGAAATCATATTACCAAAAAATAAACAAAACCAAAAGAAAACAAGAGCATATTGAGACTCATTTTCTGGCTGCTTTTTTAACATTTAAAATGTGCTTGATTTCCTGTCACAGCTCTTGTTACTTCTGCCTGCCTCTTGTGACAGTGTTTTAGACGGACTTCCCACAGGAGCTTACAAATCAAGCAGGTTAATGTCTTCATTAAAACTGAATAACAGTTTACTTTGGGAAAAAACATATTAAATATTTCAGGATATTGAACACCAAACTACTATTAAGCTTTAACTAATGCATTTACTTTGCTGACACTTGCTCTCCGATGGGACGTGTAGCTCAAGTTAATGTCACTAGAAGTGATGTTTAAGACTTCATGAGAAAGTGTTTCCAACCCCTTCTAGATGATTTTACTCTAATTCTATCAATCTGTACTTGAGAAAAAGTTTTAAATAAGTTATTTCAGCAACTTGCCATCCTTATTTTGGAAACGTACTGGGTATAAATGTCTCTTTTAGAGTTTTAAATAATCCTTTCTATGTCCTAGATATATGTGGTACACTGTGTAAAGAAAGTGACAGTCTGTTGGCCTCCAGACATTGAAAGAATGTCCTTAGCATGCTTTGCCTTTGAGGGTGAAATACAAGGATTGTTGTGAAAAGAAAAGGTTGGGGTTTTGTCACCCATGGTTGTGAACCTGCCTTAAGGTGTAACTGATTTAGGGGATCAGTAGAAGAGAAATGGAGGCACATGGCTAGCAGGTCAAGGTTTCTCTGTTGGCAAAGGGAGGTATTCTGTGTGGGTGCTGTTACTGCAGAACTGCATACTTCTGTCTTTCTCACTCTGCAGAATCCATTTGCAATAATGCCATGTGGGATACAGGGGCATCCCATCAGTAACAGGAATAGGGTTTGTTTGGGTTTCTTTTGTTCGTATTGCATTGCAGATTCTGCTGGTGTAATTTGCTTTATCAGCTCTTTTGTTTTTGTTGGGATTTTTTTTTTTTTTTTTTTTTTTTACCTCTTCATTTGGCAATCCTACAGTTTACTTATCTATTATCAGAGCCATGTCAGACTGTGATGCGTCATTCTTTCTGGATCCAACTGCAGAAGCATCCCAGTACATGATGCAATCAAACAACATTCCTCCACTGGCAGATGTACACCAATCCCTTTGAAGTTTGTTAATTTATCGAAAATCAAAGCCAGTTTCAGTTCTATGCTGTAATAATACTGCTACTTTGTTATAACCTTTCCCATCGTTGGTCTGTAATAATGCTGGAACTCCTCTGCCATCTCTTTAAACTCTGTGAACAGGTGATCTGTGAGTAAATCTCCCTAAGGAGTTGCAAACTTTCTTGAATTATTTACACGTACTGTAGGAATTCTGTCTTGTATTGCATACTGGGCTGATTGCATAGATGATACAAACCGGATGATGCAGAAAGAAATGGAGGATGTACCTAGCACATAAGGATATGTGTTAGTCTTATATTATATAAAAAATAATTCCTATTGTAATACTGCTGGCTTAAGCTGAGTTAACTTGAGGGGAAAAAAAATCACCCACAAAACTAGGATCTTGGTTATAGCCGTAAAGAGATCGTTGAGAAAGATTAATGGCTTAGAGAATAGTTTATGCAATAGGACAAAAGTAAAGAGCCTAGTTTAAGTACTAGTGGGTATCTGAAAGACGTCATCGCTCAGTGGTGGTGTTCTGGGGTATAATGAGCCTTATCCTCATCTCATTTGGCAAACTTGGTAATTCCTGGTAGGGTAGCAGGTAATTAATGAGTGTGCATGGAATATGAATTGTTTTTCTATCTTTACTTGTGCTTACACCACATTTAAGTTCAGTAGAGTAGAAAAAATAATTATCAGTTTTGAGTAATTTTGTGGGGTACTCCACTTTGTGAATAAATAAATATAGATCAGTATTTCCTTGAATATACTTGTCATGCACATTTATTTACTATATTGTCATTTTGCCCTTTAAGTCGTTCCACATGTCACATTTTTCAGAAATTTACGTTTGTGGTTTGAAAACAAGAATTGCCTTGCCTTGTCCTGACCTGCGAGATGAGTAAGACAGAACCGTTTTTGTTACGACAGTGGCTGAGCACTTGTACTCTCATGGTGCAAATACATACTTAGGTTCACGATTTGTTTTCTGAAAAGCCTCGTGGACATTTGTTTAGGCTTTGCTTTTTGATCCAGTAAAATAGAACATTTCAGTCAAAGAGCATAGACTTAAACGGAACAGGTTGGCCTAAAATGAAGTTACCAGAAATCAGAAATTGAGATGAAGAGGGTTAATACTACCCCTTTGCAGTGAACGGGTCATCTTCATGGTGCCACATGGGAGACATTTACTCCATCTTGCTGTCCTGCACCTGTTCTGTGGATGCCATTCTCTTGGACTGGTAATCTGGCGCTTTTTACCAATGCAGTACTGCTCCTGGAAAGCATGATAACCTGGGCTTTGGGAAAAGAGTTTAAATTAATAGTCTCCAGATTCCCAATTAGTATTAATGTTATTTGCATGTATGTATTCTAACAGAAACTAGGAGTCCTGGATGAGATCAGTGCCCTATCCACTCTCTGTAAAACAGAGCCGCTGTCTCAGGAAGCTTATCGTTAAAAGGCAAGTCAGGCGAAAGGTAAGGGAAGCAAAAAATTAGAATTCCCACTATAGCAACTGCGGACCAAGACACAGAAAGATTTAGTGACTTGATCAGGATAGTCCAGGGAAAGGAAGAGAGGTTTTCAGAGGCAACTAACTCCCACTAAAGCAAGCATGGGAGTGATGTGCCAACCTGCCATTTGTGCCTTTGAAAATTTCCCCAGGGAGTCTATTGTAGAGCCAAGCATAGAACTCTGATCTTCAGTCCCCCACCAGACAACCGTTCCTTTCTGCTTTAAGTGGTTTTAATTGAAAAGTACCATCTGAACAGTGTCTGTAAAGAATTACTTTTCTTCAGAACCTCCAAAAGAAAAGCAAAATGATGCGCTGCAGCAATAAATTAAGTAGTGATCAAAATAAAAACCACAGTCTTGTTATGAAAACCAGAACTGGTGGGTAAATGCTGTGAATTTATGACACCACTGAAAAAAAATATACTCTGGTAAATGTTAATACTTTTAGAACTAAAGATTTTTGTTTGAGTATTAAACTATTCAAATATTTTCTAAACAGACTACATGTAAAAGCTACAAATTGTTTAAAAAAAAAAACCAAAACAAAGCAGAAGTTCACCCCTTGCCTTTCTTCAGGCACTATTTATATCTGTGTCGGTGTTTGTTTCAGAGAGTAAGACTGAAGCCCGTATGACCCTATCTTACTCTCCCCAAATAGCAGTAACGCTTTTCCTTTTTTATAGAGTTGTATGTATATTAACTCACACGTTCTCATCCCTTCATGAGGAGGTAGGATCTCCTCCCATTTTGCAGTTTGGGAAACACTAGCAGAACTCAAGGTTATACAAGTCCAGAGAAATTGTTAGAGTCAGATTACACTGCTGGAGTGACCCATGTTCAGGCCACTCCAACACGTCCCCTAATAATATTTTACAAGCCTGAGCCATCTGTGTGTGATGAGATCAGAAGTAAGGAAGTCTGTAGTTGCCAAGAGAATTTTAGCAAGCAGAATTGTACAACTACAAAGAAATCCTATGGCATCAACAAAGGAAGCTCAGAAAAATACTCACACTGAGCTCTTTGGGACTGTTTTAATTGAAGGCTGTTTTGTTCGTTATAAAATTTTAAGGGTTTGTTCTTCCTTTTGCGCACCTATTTGTTACTGACAGTATTGTAAGCTTTGCGTATGTTATTAGTAGTCTCCAAAATCCCATATTTTGCAAAAACCAGAAGATACTGTTTCTGCTGCAACTCTGTGTGCACTTGCAGGGGTAGCCAACCTTTTCAATGTGGCTGCATCCCAATGGCTTACCTTCCTTTTCCCTCACGCCACCACCGCCACCCCCCCCCACCCCCACCCCCCCCCAAGAATTCTCTATCCACTTGTGACCCATGGAGTTCTTGCTGTGCATGGACCTCGGAGGTATGATGGGCATGTTACTTATGTCTTCCTGCTTTTATTTGTTTTAAGAAGCACTTCACAAAAGAAAATAAATACAAAAGATGGGCTTTTCAAAAGCTCTCAGCATCAGTCTAGCTCTTCTCCCTTTGAAGACAACTGGGACTTGACTTGACTGGAGATGGAATTAAGCCAACACTGAGCATTTTCAACACTTCTAGTCACAGCCTCTCCCCGGAGAATTTGTAATCTTACAAAAAAGATTAATTGATTAATACTGAGGTTGACCAATGGATATGAATCTCTCCATTCATAGAACAGCTCTGATTTTGAAACAGAAAGTCTCTTGCGTTTTTGCTTTGGTTACTATGGGTTAAGTTCTATTAGAGTTTCTCCCAGTTTGTTTTAATAGAAAATGGTATTTATTTGACTTCGGTATGCTACCTAAAATTGTTATAATTTGTTTCTTTATTTCCATAAACATTGCTGTGTTTATTTTGGAAGGGTGGTTACTTAAGAAAAAAAAAAAACAACCAAAAAAACCCAACAAAGTAAGCTTAAAAATATATTGGTTATCTCCCATGTCTAATTTTCTCTTGTAATCAGCCTATATGATTTTCCTATAGCACCAATCTAAACAAAAAAAAGGGAGAGGGAAGAGAGACATTAGGATCTATTTTCAGGATGGTATATCAGACCACACGCACTTATGGGGTATAGTAGATTTGTTATTTTGGGCAGTACTGTGGAACTTATGAGAAGCTTTCTTTTTTTATACAAAGTTAGTTCAGAGTAGATTAAAGTTTATTTCAAACTCAGCATATTTGACCTCAAGCATCATAAGAGTCATGTAGAATTGGCTCATGCTATTAAATTCCTACAGCGAACTCCATAATAATGATTAATTTCTTTCATAAACTCTCTTCATAATTAATACAGGTTTCATTGTGGGCACTGCTATTCTCATATTGATTATCTCTACAATTTAGATTGGACTCGTAAAATGATGTCTTTGTTTACTCTGATGACCAGACATTTATTTTACTTGGATAACTCTCATCATTTGTGAACTGAGCTGGGCTTATTGCTACCATAGAAATTACAAGTATTTCAGAGCTGTTTCATGTAAGAGCAGGGATAAATTTTTGGCACCTGAGATTAATAATACTTTGGTGTTCTCTGATGCTTCTCATCTGGGAATCTGAGTTCTTTATGAATGTCAATTAATTAAGCTTTAAGATACCCTCCTGAAATAGGGAAGCATTAGTAGCCTCTTGCACTGATGGATAAACCCAGGTTTAGAGATGTTGACTGACTCTAAGTCACCTGACAAGGTATCATGACTATAACCCAGGTTTGTCAATTACCAATCCTGTCCTTCAGTTGCGAGGAGTTTATTTCTCCTGGCATGATAATTTTTGATGTGGCACAGCTCCTTTTGGTAAAATACACTTTTTTAAAAGTTGTTATGGCTGGGGATGCTTCAGCTGCTAGAACAAGTATGGACCTTTCTTGTCGCTCTTTTCATCTCAGAAATAAATTAATTTTATTTCCGGGAGTGTCTCATAAGCTGCAGTTAAATCAGTAAACTTTTAAGACTCTAATAATCTCTTCTGGAAAAAGGGGGATTTTCAAATATCTGACAGACTTCAGGAGATGCAGCTTTAATGAGAAAACCAGATGATAATGAATGATGAGACTGAGATTTGAGCATTTGGAAGGAAAAGCCAGAAACCAGATTTTGTAACATCACTGTACACTTTATACAATGTTATGCAACAGGTGAACCTTCCTCTTGGTCAGTCCTAAGTATTAACAATATAAACCCACCTTATTACGATGTTAAAAAAAAAAAATAATCATCTGCTTCTCTTACAGCTCTAGTCCTGAGAGAGCCCGAGGATGGGGGCAGTGTATGTTGTTAGTTCTGTTGCCCGGACTCTGAAGGGTCCTGAGTCCCACAGGAGCTGCTGAGCTCTCCTTGTTTTGTTAACTTCAGAGGGTGCCGGGGGAAGTTGCAGGGAGTGGGAGAAGGCAATCTTTGGAAAGCCTTGGAGACAAACAGGAATTCCAGTTGTTGAGCTGAATTCAGCCATCCTGCTGTTGCCAGACTTGCAGGCGGGAGGGGCAGATGTGGATGTAACAAGCAGCACGTATATACACATTAGTACTTGCAGCACAACATCCCCCGTGCCTGAGGACAGTAAGTGCAACTGAGGACATAGTGGAGTTTACAAGAGTACCTCACATGTTGAGATGCTTTATAGTCCCCCCTGTGAATAGCCTAGCGAAAACCATATGTGAAATATAAATATACTGGGACTTAAAAATGGAGCTGTATTCCAGCCTTTTAAGTTAATTTTGTAACATACTGGATCTCAGGGCTTAATGTGTGTCGTATCCGATGCTAGCTGAATAGTGCAGGGCTTAATAAATGCAGTATGTACTGGAGACACTAGTGGTCTGATGGAAAACGTGAAAGGCAAACAAGAAGATGGTGGAAATAGCACATTTTAGTGAAAGAACAAATCCAGTTTGAACCAACTGACTGCCTGCTTCCTTTGGTCCGAAGGCAACAATGAACTCCTGTTGTCATGCTGAGTCAGTTTGCAGTGACTCACTTTATCAGTCTCAAAATTGTCCAGCATTTCATCAGAACTGGATTACACAATGGGTTTTTCCTTTTCCCCCTTTTTTTTTCCCAATACACTTGTAATATTAATAGGCACGTAAATCATCTGACGTTAACATGTTTCCTCATTAACTTTTACTTTTTTAATTATAAGATTAATAATCATACAACTTCCCAAAGAGGGAAATACAGTAATCCCAAATCTGACTTGAAATTCTAAAGCACAAACTTTCTTAGTTATGCGCTTCTCTCTGTTGAAAATAAGTTAAAGCCTTTTGTTACTTTCCACAGGATATTGGCATAGCTAACATATGCTCACAATTGTTCAGCTGAGGTATGTGCTCTCTATTGGGTGTGGAGAGAAGATTTGTATGTGGAAACAGCAGCCAGTGTATCAGAGCTGAATTTTTCTCCCCAGCATGACTTTTTCAGTTATTTCTGCAAAAGCCTCTCAGAGAAAACACTCAATTGTAGTATTTTATCCACTGCAACAGTGCACGCATGTGATGTGATTTATTGGCATATTTATTCCTTAAGTGCAAAAAGAAACATGTAAAATGTGAAGTGTGTGGGTCTGTAATTAAAAAATAAGAACATCCTCATGGTCTCCGTAGTCTGGGAAAGAAGTTAGCTCTGTGAGACTTCGTATCCAACTCTGCATGTCAGTGCACTTCACCAGATTCTTTGATTTTAGCACCTATGCTGTTACACAGCTTCAATCAAAGCGATATGACTAAACCAAAAATGTGTAAAAAGTGATGCTGAGTTGACTGGACAGCAATGCATCTGTTCTGAAATCCAGCATTTCTAAGTTCAGCCATGTTGTCTGCCCTAATTTAACATCTGTAATTTCCACCTGCATGATTAAATTAGTTGTGTTCAATCAAATCCATTTTGTAATTACATATTTAGGGCAAAAATACGGATCTTCAGTTTTTAATCTTAGAAGATTGGAGATACCTGGAATATGTTCTATGCCTGTCCCAACCTCAACATCCTATCCTGGGTTTAATCCCACCCGTCTGTGTTTGGAATCAGTCCTGATGGCTATGAAATGGAAAGCTTCCAAGCGTCTTTGAATAATTTTTTAATTTTGTTCTTCAGTGGTTCAAGTTCTTTGTTGTTAATTAGATCAAACTACATTTCCACTGAGGCTGTAACAGTAGTGTCATCAGCCTGTAATCTGTCAAGTCCCTCTGAAACCTCCTTCAACTGCTTTTGTAAATTTAGTACCTCTCTGTAAAGTTCCTTGCAGAGTAAAATGTATGCTATTTTTTGATCAAAGGCCTCCTTGTTCTCAGTGCAAATTTCAAGACACTTGTTGATGCAAATGTAGAGGTGCATATTCCTGAGAGGAACACCAAGTGTCTCTGGGGAACCAGGGACATCGGTCTTCCTTTATCACTCAC
Source organism: Falco peregrinus (assembly GCF_023634155.1). Taxonomy (NCBI): domain Eukaryota; kingdom Metazoa; phylum Chordata; class Aves; order Falconiformes; family Falconidae; genus Falco; species Falco peregrinus. The sequence goes on along the minus strand of NC_073726.1, from coordinate 87,681,046 downwards.
ATTTGCCAGGCTGCTGGTGATAGCAGAGTGATTTTTGCCTTTATGCCCTGCAGTACAATTTTGGGACAGTTTGGTTGTTGCTTTTTCACTCGGTGTGGTTGAAATACACTAAGCAGCCTTTTATCAGAGGCAAAAGAAATAGTTTTAAACATTCTTGTTTGAAGCTTGGTTTTGTTGTCTAACCAAACAGTAAAGACATCTTTCTCATAGTTTTTTCATTGGTTTTGGATGGTATGTTCGGTAACACTGCATCCGTATTTGTGGTTTTCATTTTGGTACAGAATTAATAGCAGCATACAAGGACTTGCATTTTATTGTCTGTGTTAGGAGGTCGTTTGTCATCTTCAGCTAGTCAACCTGTACTAACGTCACTGTTCAATGCTGTTACTTTTTCTTTTATTTCTCCCTGTTTCTTCACTTAGATATTCTTTTAGAGACTTGTAAATTCAGCTGTCCACTATAAGAAGTGTTTCAATCATTGCTATCAACCGTTCCTTTTGTGTTCCATTGAAGGCAGTATCATTAAGATAAAATAAGGTTGCATCTGTCCTGTTAAGCAGAGCTTTTCTTTATAGCATAATCAACCAGTAAGCTTATTTCTGGGTCTTCAAGACACAAAGGTGTCTAATGTTGAAGAGCATCCAGGAGGTTTGGAACACAGATTTAAATTGTCATTGCAGCTACGTTTAATAATGATAATGATAGCACTAAAACCATCTCACTTTAAGGATCATCAAACTCATCAGAGTTCTGCTTCAGTAGTTTCATGTAAAAGAACATCTCATCTTGAAGGGTCTACAGAAATGAATTGTCTGTACTTTTTGAGATGGATGTGATTTCATCCTGACTTCTTGAACAGTTTTTGACAATGCCTACACTATACTGTTAAACAATTGTCTTGGGTTTTGTATTGCTTTGGTACATGCATACACTTGTTTCCTGTTGCTTTCTTCAACTTCTCTTGAAGCCAAATAAATTAATATTCTTATGCATGTTAAGCATGAAGCTCCACTTTGTAACACTGGTATCTTTATTATTAACAGTACAGCAAGAAACCTGCTGTCTGGATTTAATAGTTAGGAATAAAAACCTGAGCGAGATAGCTAGCTTTTGTTAGACCCTTGTTATAGAATACTCTGACTTCTTAATGGTGGTTTTTAGATCCTGAAAATATTGTAAGCTCATGTTCAAAACTAGTTTCCTTTAACCTTCTTTTTAGCATCTGATGACAAATGATTCCATCGACTAGTAGCATCTCTCTCATCAGGCCATGAAAGCATTGCTTATTCCCCACATAAGTAGGCAGGCAAAAGTGGACGATTTTTGCTGTCTTTTACAAGGGACAGAAATCTTTATATTCCTGTCACTACTTCCCTAGTAAGTTTTAGAATGTTTAAATTTTGCATTTGCTGATTGAAATTAGAGCGTAATTTTTCAGGTGTCACATGTTTCTATTCTTTGTTATTTTCATGTAAACATTTCTGAGTGGCAGATCCTGAATAGTCAGCACTAATAGAAAAATGCTTCTGGATTGTTCCTTTATCTGTCAGTGTAAATATAGGTATCACGACTCATGGACACTTGGCCAAGCTGGATGTAAGCAACAGCAGCAAAACTTGTAACATCTCCCTTGGGACAATTGTGAGGCGCTGAGCAGAGTTCTGCTGTAACTCTTGATACAGTAGATACATTTGACCCAAGATGTCAGGCCTGTATTTCTGCTTTTGAAGCTACCTGTAGATTTATCTGTTGGGGCTCCATCTCATCCATCCCGTCTGTGTGAGTTTTGGTTTGGTGTTCAAACGGGAGAGCGTGAGGAGCACCTCTCTGAAAGCCAGCGTTCCTCAGATGCTTTCCATTGCCGAAAAGAGAAAAAGTGCTCATTTACCAGTACCACAGAATTTGTGTGGCCTTTGTTCATCTTTGTCATTGGCATATTTAGTGGTCCTCTATAGCTTATTGCTTTTTTCTTTTTATGCTCTTTTTTTTTTTTTTTTTTGCTTCAACCTCTCTCTTGGCCACAAAGTGTCTATGTGACAGTATTAACTTCTCTATGCGGTCTTAGATGTAGTTCTGTTAAATGAAAATTTAGCTGTCAGTTTCACAAGTAACATTAATTGACAATTTCTCAAAGATGGGGGGTACACATACTGCTTTAAAAATGCGAAGGGGTTATTGGGTACTGTGGGAAGTCCCAAGAAGCTTTCTGGGGGTTGAGAGCCTGGCCACAGTGGGAGAATGAGTGGGATGGCAACTGTGTGGGATGGTTTGCTCTTCATCCATTGAGTACTTCCTTGTCCCCACAGGCATGGTCTTCAGTCCAGAGCTCTGCTCAGAAATTCCCAGGGCTTGATCTATTCCTGTGCAGATGAGACAACAGAGTACTGAAAGGCTAATTTAGCAGGAGGGAGCTGGGAGAATGAAGGTAGACCAACCATGTTCTTTTACTGTAGTGTGTTGGGTTTTTTTTTACATGCCACGGTCAACACCTCTTCCCAGAAGCATGCTGGTATCTATGATAAGGGAAATTCTTTTTTACCCCAAGCAGTATTGGGTAGTAATTTTTTTTGAACTGAAGGGACTTCAGTTTGAACTCAGATCCATTAAGTTATGGGTGTTAATGGGTACTTCCAAAACACGAGTGTTTCCTGGCCATTTAATTGTGACAATAGAGTAATTCAATATACAATGTTTTACTTTATGGTTTACTTTATGATACAAACCTTTATGCTCTGCCTTTGCCACAATTTTCAGCATGCTTCCTAGTCTTTAATCTACTCTTCTTTTAACTGGTAGAAAACAAATTGGAAATCTCTTCTTTTACATTTGTAGGGAGGGGGGGTTTAATACTCCTTGAGGGGAACGAGATAACTTTATGCAGTTTTCCCTTATTTTATTCCCTGTTTTGCCTGTCTTTTCCTTGATGGCTTTCATTCTTCGATCAATTCCATCAATTTTAATTGGAATTTTTTTTCCTGTCTTCTCTTGTGATAAAAAGGTACTTTCATGTCATCTGTTTTTTTGGGCCCAGTGGTAAAAGGGCTGTCTTTGGGAATTTGGACATCCATTTTCCATTAAAATGAATGGAATAAAGTGTTAGTATCTTGCAGGGATTTGAACACCTTTGAGCTATTGTGAAGCAAATATTCTTGTTCCTTTGAAAGGGAGCTCTTGCCATAGACAGGGATGGATAATCCTGAGCTTTGAGACCTGTGGATAGTGCTGACAGTCTGTAAGTCAACTTTTTGGTTTCATTTGTCTTGCACATAACTTTTCTTTTCTCAGAGGAGTAGCCTGTAAAGTAATGCCAAAGAAATTCCAACATCATTAAGTACCTAACAGCAAAAAATCATAGCAATTTTTATGTTGTGGCTTCTCCAGAAAATGATGTAATTTATGTCCTTCATATTTTGAGACAGGGGTCAGACTGAGCTGGCTTTTATCGGTGTGGTAAACTGGTGCTTTTTTTCCATGGTGGTTGACTTCTCGTGCTCCAAAATTAAGCTTTAATTTAGGAGGTAAAAAGCTCGTAGCCTGCTTGACTGTGAGGTTCTAATTAAAGATTGCACTAGATGTGAGCTGACACTTGTTTTTTTGCAGTCAGCCTCCTAATACAAGAAGTCTTGGATGTTTGAAGCAGTGTTGGCTCTGAAGACTATTGACATTCATTTAAATGTTAAAGCTCTTTACTGTTTTACTGGGTTAGTTGGTTGGGTATTTTCCCCCCAAGAAATAAGGCAGGAAACGAAAAGAGATCCTGTTGTGGAGACCTTGAGAATTGTTGTCACATTTTGATACCTCGAGCCCAGAGTAATATTTAGACTGAAACAGCAGTTTGGGAGAGTAATGCCCCATAAATTCTCTTCATTATAACACTGTGACTACCTTTCTGATACCTGTTTGTAAGCTGTGAATGGTTATCAGCAGTAGACGCACATGTGAGCTGGATGTGGTGCCTGAAGAGCCAGTTCCAGCTCTCATGACAGAATTAGATGTGTTGTACTGTTAACAGGGCCCTTGCAATTTCCCCCTGCAAACTTATATCTTGTAACCCCCAGTGAATTTTTATGGTGTGTTACAGCTTCACTGTATGAATCCCTAGGAATTCCAGATTGAAACTCAAGCTTTACTTACTCAATTGGAAGGATGCATGATGTATAGCTTGATATTTATGTGGGATTTCTGTCAGACATTATTTTTGTCTCGTGCTTGGTGCCTGGCCCAAAAATGGTTTGCTGAAGCTAGTTGAGACTTTCATTTAGCTGTACTGGGTAGTACCTTTTGTTTCTGAAACAGAAAGCTTTAAGGTATACTGGCATTTATGGTTCTAACATCGGTGATGTTATCACAGTGTGGTAAGAACAAATGTTGATTCATTCCGAGACCACAACAGAGAGTCCTTAAAAGTCATATTTGTATCCTGATTCTTACCGATATTTTATTGGCTTCAGGACAACTCAACAAATGGAACAGTAGGCCAGCAAAGTACCAGTTAATGTAAAGTTATCTTTATTCCAACTTCTGTTTATTTTGTTGGGTTTTTTTCATTGCATACTACCAAATGGTTTCACAATGTGACCTCTGATTTTGAAACAAAACAAATTCCATGTTAGTTAGTACTGATTAGTGCAATATTAACATTGATTCTTTATTTACTCAAAAATCAGGAAATTAAAGTTCCCCTGACAAACTTAATTATGCCTAATTGCGCAGATATTACAAAGGGGATCTCTCATTACATAATCAGACCATCTTCATAGCAATACCAAATATTACAGTCCTAGCTAATGATTGCAAAGAAAGCTATAGAAAAGGAGCCCTTTGACCATAAAGTAATAATCTAACTCGGGCTCATTAGAAAACCTGATTGAAGAGTAGCATTGAAGTTGGTACACTTCGTTTCCATTATATAATTTTGAAAATATTGTCACCTTCTTCTGTATGTTCTAGTTCTGTAATGAAAGACCCTTTTGTTCAAATACAGGCAAAATAAAAGGGTTGTTTGTCTATAGGATACCCTAGCTCATTTCTGTCAGGCTTACACCACCACTAACCTCACCAGATCTTCCAATTTTTGATAGGTCTGATTGAAAGAAAGGCTGTTATCTCTGTTCATGTGTAAAGTAAGACCTGAGGCTTAATTGTCAGTGAATAAAACTTTTTGCTTTTAATTTCTTTGGCTTTAAAAAACAAACTCTTTCATCTTTTCCTTACAAAATGAATTTCAATTAATATTTCCGGAAAAGAAATGCACCTCTAAATTTGTCCTTTAAAACAGCTGAGTAAACTGTTTAGGTTAACAAAAAATATTCTCCTTTAGGCTGAAACTAAAGGACTAATCAAAACTAGTGTTGCCTAGTTTTTCTAAAATAATTTACCTTATATAAGGTAAAAAAATATTCAAACCAGGACATTCCTTTTCTTTATTGCATCTAGTATTTATTCTTCAGAAACATCTTCTGACTAAAAGTTTCAAAGATGATGAATCCTGCCAAGCTACACACAAAAATAACCCCCATGAGGTGGTCTACAGATAATCAAGGTTTGTGAAAGTGAAATTTTATACTTCTTTTTGGTGGTGTTAGCACTAGTAAAATGTTGCATCCTTACTAGTGTTTCCTGTGCGTTTGATACAGAGGGCAGCAGTTAAGTTTTTTCTTGGAGTGGGCTTCTCAGACTATCAAGGCTTGTTAGAGGTTTTGCTCATTTCCATTTCTTTACTCCATGGTCTCTGTAATTTTTAGTTTGCCCCAAAACAGAATCAGGCTGTTTTATATACTCACAGGTGAGAGACAGTTAACTGCAACACCCCCAAGTCCCTGTGCCTGGTATTTTCTGTTAGCTGGCTGTAGGATTTTAGGGGCATATATCCAGAAACACTAAGCATGGGGACTTAGCAAGAATTTGGGCCATCTGAATCTGAGTCCTAGGGTGAAATTTTATGCTGAGCTGCTTCAAATTGTGATACAAGCCATACAGCTCTGACAAAAACCCAGCCTTTTCAGTAACATACAGCTCCAGTCTGCCTGGTAAATGCATTGGTTTCGTTTTGCCTAGAATACATGAAGAGAAACATAGGAACTTTCACATAGTGCTTGTATTTGAGGAAAATAAACCTACATCAGCTGAAGGGACTCCACAGTGAAGTATTAGATGAAAAATGGCACTTAGTGTTACTTCCTTCAAAACTACAGCATTATTGTACACGCTGTGATGATTTTTGTGTGTGTGTGTCATATAGCCTTAGCCTTAAGAAAAGAAACAGTTTTCTAGTTTTTATAATTGTATAGAAAAAGCTTAAAACGTACTTGGGAGCATAATAAAGATTTAAAAAAACCCCAAAACTGGCTTTTAAGGCAATTGCATAACTTTTAGATCCTACTATATGATTTTTTTGATGTTTGTCTCTTTTCTGTAGAGGTGTTTTTTGTCTGCTTCACCTATAGATAATCAAATCAAAGTTAAAGAATGGAATTCCTGTCTTTGTTCATCTGATACACTTAAATTGCATTTTTGTTTTTATTTTTCCAGAAGTGGCTATTCATTTGGGGGGCAATACTCTCCGATGTGATATTCTAAACTAGAAGATTATTGCCTCCTGAAAGAATAGTATCTTTGAAAATGCTGACATAAATATTTTCCAAGTAGGATGGATTCATGCTCATAAGCTTGTGAAAATATTCAGTTGCACCCAGAGGGTAAAATAACAGCTTCCAAAATATTGCTAGTAATACCTCATGCTTTTTTTCCATATAAAGCAGATCTTCATTCATGATAAACTTAGTGCATCTCGGCTGATACGACAATCGCTAGAGTTGCAGAAGTTTGTTTTGGTTTCGTTTGTTGTTGAGATTTGTTGTTGTTTTTCCCTGCTACTGAAAGAGGGTGAAAGTGAAGTGATGGCCACCTAGAGCTTCAGCTTTTTCACTGTGGTGCCTATCATAACTGTCTGCAATTATTATGACAGCAGTCAAATCCTCCTGCATGCTCCTTAACTTTCTGGGACAAAAATAGAAGCCTTTGATAGTCATCCTAGTTATCTGGTAGAAGAGAGTGACGGATGTGCATCCTGACTTGTTTGTCACCATAGCTCCTTTCAGATGGTAAAACTACTTTTTATGATGTGTTGTTCTGTTTGGGATGAATTCAGTATGGATTTACATAAGTAAATCATCAAATTTCTAGACCTTAAATGATGACAGAACTGCAACGTGGCTCTTTATAATTGAATTATAGGTAACCTTTGGAAACCATATAGTGATCTAATAGAGGGTGCAACATACGATGCAGTAGGCTGTGTAACAAGATCTGATTCCATTGTAACTCCACAGCTTGGATGAGGGCCTTGCACATTAGCTCAACAGCTAAATTGGTCACAAATGGCCTGCTGATGTAAATAAAGGTAGTATCCCAGCACTCTGTAAGTAGAGAGGATGAACAGATACGTAGTTAAGGCCACATATGTAAACTGCAGCCTGTTCGGTGTTAAATAATTGTAACAGAATCTACACATTCAAGACAGAAATCTAACGTGAACATCCCAAGTGTGTGTGGATGTACATGTAATGGGGAGATGGGATAAAGCATGTGGGAGTCAAAGGACTTTTTGTGTGGCTTTGGTTTTGAATTGGAAAATGGTATGTTGGTAGGGTGCTGGTCTTCCGGAGTTTGTTTTATGGAGACTCTCAGTCCTTGTAGGTGGTGATTGATGCACACCACTGTTGATAGGTATAAAAGCAAGAGGCTGGCTTTGTTGGGACTAAATGTCTTGCATTGCCTAGATCACACTGTCAATTTGCTAATGTAGCAGCAATATTTACCCAAACAGTACTAGAGTAATGCGGTACTGTTGTGTCTGACATGGGATTATTATACAGTGGGTGCACCATTTTGCAGCCTGTGTGCAAAGTGGCCAAAGGTTTGTAAGGGAACAGTCATTGTGCAAAGTGCTCCTTTCCAAAGTGCTGGTAGTGTCATTGTAGGAGAAAGTGGGCTTTTGCAGTACTTGGTACGTAACTACTTGCAGACAGATTTTCACAAATCCATTGAAACTGTTGGAGATGTATCAGCTCTACATCTGATCTATTATTCAGGACATTCTGGGATTAAAAAAAAAAAACCCAACAACATTCAGTTTTGGTTCAGCAGGTGCACCCCAGTCTTGCCAATCAATTGGGCTGTCTGAAAGCCTGATCCATTGAGGCAACATAGCCTGAGCTTCTGAGCAGGAAGGTGACATCCCAGTCTCACTTCTGTTCTTAACAGTGATTAATTCTTTCCACTTAGTTTTTACTATCTGTAAAATGGGAATTACAGTAGCTTTTTGCCAAAGGAAGTTGTGAGATTTGATTTGTTCATATATATGTGCAACTGAACTATGGAATGATGGATCAAAGTTGCTAAATTAAAGGAAAGTATTAGTTATTTGGAGGTCTGGCAGTAAGTAGTGACTGCTGAGATGGGAGAACAATTGAGATTCTTTGCATATTGAAAGGCACCAGAAGCATGCTGTATTTCTCTCCTTCTGTCCTCAGCATTTTCACCAGTAAATCTGCAGGGATAAAGAGAATTTTGTGGTTCTTCAACATTTTTGTTGGCCCCTGCTGATGTAAATCAAACATACTGTCCTCCTGTTCTCTTCAGGTTTTAGAAAACCTATTTTTAATCACTTCATACAGGTATCTAATTTGAATCAGCCTGCCACACTGCAGGACTCGTGCTTTTTTAATTGGCATCTTTCTCATTACGTTTGAACAAAGTTGCAGAGACACTGCAGGACACCAGTAGAGACATCTGAATCACCAATCCTGTTGGGCTGGCAACATGATGGTGTGATATACCAGGGGAGTCTAGGAGATCTGCGTATGTGGTGAAGGGGAGTAAGTGGAAGCAATCAAGTCCAGACGTGTTGCTGTGAGTGATTCTAGGTCTAGCCTATACCATCTGAAAGAGAATTGTGACAGAAATTTGCCTGGGATTTTTAACACCAATATGGTGTTAAACCAGCCTGGTTTCTAAGAACAATTCCCGGGATTCTAATGAAGTGGAGCTCCCTGAAGGCATTGATGGAACTGGCCTAGGGCAGGTATGTGGAGTACATCAAAACCAGTGTGTTAACCCAGCACAAGGATGGGCAGGATACCCAACCAGTTCAGGGACTCAGTCTCACTTAAATTTCTTTAGAATTTGAAAAGCAGCGCTTAGATAACTACTAAGAGGTCAGGGGTTTTTTTTTTCAAAGGAAGTAGTTCATAGCCTCAGGCATGGTTACGTAGATGCCATGACTCCTTTTCCAGTTGTGATGGCTTAGCAAGATGCCTCTAAACTCAGCATGTTGATGCACCTGGCAACACAAAAAGGAGAGACCAGAGCAGTACAGAATATGTTATTTGGCACTGAAGCACCTTCCTTCCCTCTTAGTCCGTCATCCAGAATCTTGTCACTTGCAACACTTTCACAGTTCTGGTGGACAGTTTGATTTTTCTTCTCTCTCCCTTACTGCTGACGCTCAGTGTGTTCTTAGGGCTCTGCAGCTCTCTGGGAGAACTGCAGATGGGTGCCCCTGCTGCGCCAAGCACCAGAATTTTCCACTTGCCTTATGGTGCTAGTAATTTTTTAATTCTTTTAAAGGCTTTGCTAGAGGGGTTGGGACTGCTTTGCCTCCCTAATGCAAATTATGGAGATTAACTCTGAACCAAGAAGACAAGTTTACAGAAAAACAAAACCAGGAGTGTCATCTGCTGGGTAGACCAGCATTCCCTGTTCTTGCATTCAGGATGGATAATGCAGCCTTTTACTGAGATGGGTGGGAGCCCTGTGTTCCAGCCTCTTGTGGGGTGACCCCATGTATGGCATAACCAAAACTTGGTGTCTCTGCCATGGGAGCGGTGCACTCCTGGGCACGTGACAAGAGTTTGCTTGCCTGTTCTGTTGTGTGACCAAGCATAGGCCAGCCATGGGACTGCCATGCAGACCCTCACCATCACACGGCAGGTGTGTGTCCTGTCCTGCGACAGAGCTCAAAGCTATCTGTAGTTACCCATCCTCTTCCTGCAAGAACCAAGAACGTAGCCATCAACCTGCTCACGTAATGGTGAGGAAGAATTGCAGGTCCACAGGAATGTGACATGGCAGTGAGCAGGCTCGCCTTGGCATTTTGAATCAAGCAAGAAGGCAAACATTTTTTATGTTGGCAAAACATTAAATTGTGATTCGCTCTGCAGTTGCACCACTCAGGCTGTTTTTACGCTCTTTTTATATGGCTGAGGTAGACTGAATGATTCATAAAATAACAGAGAATCAGACCATTGATGGTTTGGATTCATTTAGAAAGACTTGCAGGCAAGGAACCAGTTGTGCGGATCATATCTTGCGAGGTTTTTCATTCAGGTCAGAAAACTACTTGGATTTTATAAAGATTATAGCTATTTGGATTAATTTCTGATTGAGGGCCAAAACTAGCTTAAGTTGGAATCTCAGTCATATTTGTTTTCAGTCTTGAGGTTTGAAAGTGTTTGGTTTTGGTTCTACAGTTCTGCATGTACACAAACCCCATGCGACTTTGGAAGGAGTGGCTTTGGGTTCTGGTTTGGGTCCAGTGCTAAGCGTTGCAATAACTGCATGGAATCGGGCTCAGATCTAGCGTTCTTACTGAGATTCAGGCTTCCTCCAAATACGAGGAAGTTTGGCCTGTGGCCCTGGTTCAGGTACATAAATTACACTTGTAGAAAGCTAGAGGAAGTAAGGATCTAGGTGCCTCCCAGCTTATAGGTTTTGGATCTGGGTCTGTTACAAATCTGAACATTTTTTGGACTTAAGTGTTTCTGCCTTAGTACTTGGATTTCAACCTGCATGTCTCTTAAATATGAAGTGTTCAAGTTGGTATTTTATCCCAACTTTGTACATTTTTGAATCTCTCTTCAGATCTGTATGTGTAAGGAATTAATGTTAGCTTGGGGTCAGATGTTCCAGAGTACGAAGAACTTCTTACATCTGATACCCTCCTTTTAGTGTAGCTCTAGTTTAAAATTTTCAATTCAGAGACTATTCCTATCATTTGAATGGAACAGGAGTACATAAAAACTTGTGATTTTCATCAGCTGGTTTTGATACAGGTCGCCTTGATAGAAGTATTTGTATTTTTCCCATAATATTCTCCATCATAAAACTCTTGAGAGACACCAGGCTGAGATAGGAGGACGAAGCACTATATATTTGTGGTACCATCTGCTTGTGGAACTACAGCTGAGTCCATTTTAAAGATGGAAAAACTGAGGCAGCGAGTGGTCAGTTGGCCAGATTGAGTTACCAGTTAGAAGCGAAGTCTCCAAATGCTCCTTGTGCTTTCCTGACCTTACATACCTTCAATAAGGTGAATATGCTCATAAAATCGAGAGAAGCAAGTATGCAACAGGGCTCAGTTTTTGCAATATATATTTGGAGTAACTTGTAAGAGTTGCCTCTATGTATGCCAGGTGTGTATGTAGCTAAATTTTACAGAATGAGATGCACAAAGTCACCTAATAGAGCTTTTTACTCTTTATATTTTACCCTAAGGTAAAAAAAAGGCTGTGTTTTGATGAGAACACGAATGAAAATTAACCTTTTGAAAAAGATTACTTAATCCTTCTGTATTTACTGTATATCTGGATGAAAACAGAATGTTTATAAGCGAAATACAAAAATGTGTAGCGGCTACCGGTGAACAAAACTAATCAAATTCACAAGTCACCAGGCTGGTTAATATTAGATTCTGTGAATCATGAATATCCAGCCAGCCTGATGGTACAAATCCATGAATCTAGGGAGTCTACCTGTCTCTTTTAGTCAGCAGGCTATCCCTTTTCGATCACTACAATTTAGGCATATGTTGCCTAATAATAAATGCAAGAGTAAAAATTTATTTTGGGAAGCAGGATGTTTTAATAGAGCTTTAGATTAAAACTGAGATTCATTTATTCATTTTACTTCATTTTAGCCGACTCCAAGCTAGCTGCCTAGCCTAATCTGGTTGTGTAGGCTTCTTCCTCGGTGGAAAAAGCTGGGATGAATTCCTTTTGGGAGGTGCCTGTCTCTCCACTGACAATAGAGGGAGCCTACACAACTGGCTTAGGCAGGACACTTCACTTTTAGGGGGGTATGAGTTACTCCAGGCAAATTCCGTGTTAAGCAGCAGGACATTTGCATTCTTGTCTGTTTTCCTACTGATTTACAGCATAACCTTGGGAATGTCACTTAACTTTTTGTTGTTGTTGTTGTTTTGTTCTCTCCCTACCCCCCTACCCCCCCGACCTAGTTTCTCCATCTAAAAAATACCCCGTGGATAAAGTTCCCGGAGAGCCTTTGTCCAAAGATGAAATACAGGTGCAAAATCTTATTTCCCTGCTCTTGCTACTTTCCCATGCCTGTAGTTGTCATTAAAATCAACAGAATTTTTGTGACAGCGTAAGTTTACATGTGATGAGAGGCAGGGCTGAGTGAAAATTATTTTAGAAGCAGCATGTATCTTCTCCAGATATGACAGAATATTGTAAAAATAAAAATCTAGTAGCTGGCTACGAGTATTGATTTTTCCCATCTTTGCCTCCCCTTCACACCTTCCCCCTAGCCTCCCGCTCCCCCCGCCCCCAGCAAAAAAATCCAGGGAGTGGGGAGAGCGTTCTTCAAATTAGACCTGTATTTTAAATAACCTTGGCCTGTTTGCAACTGGGAAAATGTGTTTTTTTTTTTACTTGAGAGATTTATTTCTGTCCTTGTAACACCATGTACTATATGCATTGCACCTGTTCAGACATAAGCACAGCACATTATTATAGCTGTAGGGGTAGAAGCTTCCCAATATATGTTTTTGAGAGGAGGGAACGCTGGGGAGAATAGCCCTCTCTTTTCAATTGTTTACCGAGCAGTCTCTTACGAAGACTTCTTCCTCATCAAGATCAATTTTCCCTGCTCCCCTATTGTCTGGGGAAACCTATCTTCAGGAGCGTCTTTCTTGAAAGATCTCATGACTTTAAAATCATCAGTGGGCTTTGTGTAGTCTGCCTGTCAAAAGAGATATGTTTACACCTTCCCTGCATGTGTTAAAGCTATAAGGTTACGGAGCAGAATGGCTGATAATGTTCCGGCGCTTCGTGCTAATATGCACCCCCCAAAAAAATGTATTTATGATAATTATACGGACCGTCTGAAACAATGCGTTCCAACATCCTGTAACATAAATAAGAAAGGTGGAGCCAGCCGGCGCTAAAGTGTTTATTTGCCAGCGATCCTGCTCAGCCCCGTTTACCTTTTCTACGCTGCCTCAGCCTGGCAGTATTGAACCTGTTGCTGCATTCGCCGAGTTGTATTTTGCTAGCTAGGGGAAGGAGGGTTGTCTGCTGTCTGGTAGGAGGGCTTTGTCTGTGTGCGCCTTTCTCTCCCTCTCTCCCCCTCTCTCTCTCCCTGTCTCTCGCACTCTCGCTCGCTCTCGCTCGCTCTCTCGCTCGCTCTCCCTTCCCCGTCTCTGTGGTTTGTAAGGTAGGTTGCAGTGTGTGTATATACACAACATCAAGAGCAGGAAAATGGACTCATTAGGGAGGCAGGCAGTCATTACCACTCACACTGTACTTCCAGGGAGACAGCGACTATGAGGAGACAAACTGAGGACTGGGGAACAAGGTAGGCCAGTCAACTTTTATAAAAAATAAAAGAATAAAGCCTCTGCTCGCCTTAAACCACCAGCACTTCTTTATTCTCTCCCCCCCCCGCCCCCCCTCGATTTTTAATTTAGAGATGTAAGTTTGCCAGACCTATTTGCTAGCTTAAAATTCGGAACATCTATAGAAGGCCTTACCCTCTACGAATGTTTCCTCCCCCCCCTTCTACTTATTTAAGGGTGTGCCCCCTTATGATTCCCTTTAATTACTTCCCCCCCCCCCAGTCACGAAGGAAACAAATATGTTTGTTTTCCAACACTAGTTCCAAGTAAATCAATATCTTTCACTCTTTTAAAACAGCCCTCTCCGTGTGTTTGTGGGTCTCTCTGCTTTTTTCTTTTCTGTTTATGCAGTTCCATCTGTCCGTCCGTGTATCATGTTCTCCTTATTTACTGCTAAATGGGGTTTTATTAGTATTTGCCAATGACTTTTAACTGTAATGCCGGTGACCAGGGTTAACGGTGACTCTCCTTCTTTGTTTTCTATATATATGCACACTGTAAGTTTAAAGTCCATGCTTGGCATACAGTAAATAAAAGCAAAAAAAAAAAAAAAGAGAGAGAGAAAGCAGGTTCCACTCCTCCTGACAGAATTTTTATTCGGAGATTTTGCTGTTTGTCTGTTTCGGTGTGGGGGCGGAGGGGGTTAATTTTGGTTATTGTACATGTACTTTTTCCTCCTGGATATTTTTAACGTCTATTTTTCATTATTAGTATTTTTCCAGTTTCCTTTACTAGGAAGAAAGGGAGACGTATATTCCAACTTTTATGTTGCTGATCTAATGTAACATTCTGGAGGCATCACTGGGTTAATAAGAATTGAAACTTTCTAAGAGGGAGTTTGTATCCTTGGCTGCCCCCCACCCTCCCACTTTATGCATGGTTATGCTTGTGTTTCCGTGTGTACTGCCGGGGAAGGGAGGGGGGAAGGGAATAGATATTTTTTACAGTGGTGGCAAATTATGAAATCTATCGAGCCATTTTGTCCAGAAATAGTAACTATTTATTTACCATTTTTCATTCCACAAATACGCTGCTTATTTGTAATTTCAAACATTGAAGATTTTCTCTGAATTAATCTCTTTTTTTTTTTTTTTCTCTTTATTTTTTTTTTTCCTCCTCCTTTTTTTCGGGGGGGGGGGGGGGGGATTTGTGATGCATTTCATAGCCCATTTAGCATTGTTGAGTTTTTGGAGCCCAGATTTATCATGGGTTCTAAAGACTGCTTAAATTGATCCATTTGAAATGGCCTTTTTATCTGAGCTCCTGTCGATTTCTGTTGGAGAGTGAAACTGCTATTCTGCTGGTAACAAACAAACAAACAAAAAAAAAAAAAAAAGGAAAACAAAATAGAAAAGAAAAAGAGATAGTGGAAGTGAGTTACATAAAATGTTCTGGAGAATCGTAAGTAATTATGTAAAATGGACGCTGACCAGTGGAGATCTCTCAACAATAACAATCACCTTTTTTAATAGAAAATTATTTATTTAATAGCAAGAGGCGACTTCTTAAAAACATGCATTAGGCCTACCTCTTAGCACAAAGAAGTCCATAATGCAATATTCCTAACCCACCTGGGACTGCCTAGGAGATTCTCCAAAACCTTCAAATCCTTTGAAATGTTTCTTAAAAATCCATTATTTTACAGCCAGAGAGAACTTTAGCTGCCAACAGGTTTTTCTGCTGTTGTCTGGGGCTTTTTTTTAGCTGTCCTTTAACTTACAACTCCCCAGTTTCAACAGAAGTGCCTCCTCACTGAACAAACTAAGTTAATTGAAATCCAAAGCAGCAGATCTATTCACTGGCACTACAACTACAGACACTACTTGCTCCATTTTATTACTAGCTTTATTTCCAGAACCAGAGCGAAACTTTTCAAGGCTTTATAATATCAGTGTGCCAAGAATTGGTGGCACATCTCTTAGCTGGGGAATGACGTTCACTGTTTCCTTACACTGCCCCCCCCCCCCCCTCATTTTTATTCAAGCTTCTAAATTAGTATTTTGTTGATAACTTCAGATGTGTTTATTGCTTCAAATGTCCTGTTAACTCTAGCAAAGTAGTTCTCCTCCTCCTAAAATTTGGATCTCAAGCTTTGAAAATCAGACTTGGGTGCAGAGGGGCTGCTGAAGTTATGGCAGAAACGTGGGGGTCTTAAAGGTGGAGTCGTTGATGCCTTGGGACGGTGGTCAGACTGGAGTGATGCAGCTGGAGCGTTAGCAGCCGTCCCTTTCCTGGGATGGGTGGGTTTTCAGGCACCTGTCATTTTCTTCTGAACCAGTGCAGGTGTCCGTTCCCCAACAGCCCAGGGCTTTTTTGTAGGAAAGGATGTGGACATGTCCTCAGGATTCTTATGTGTACAGTTAGCAGAAGCCCAGCCTCACTGTAACCTTTTTGAGAAACTTTAAAAATTACTACAAGAAACCTCTTGATTTTATGAAAACGCCAGGCAAGAAGAATGTGGTCAGAGAAAGAGCTGGAGAAACACTTTCCATTACCCAGTAAGATATTTTTATAATCTTAAAAACTTTTTTCACTAGGAGGATTTATTTTCCTTTGAACCCCAAGAATATTATAGGAAAAAAAAAAAAGTTAGCCCTTTCAATAGCACAAAGTCTCTTTGCAATCTGGATACAGCAGCAAAGAGTAAAGTATGCCTAAGTAAACTTAAATCCAGCATTTGATGCTGTAGCTGGAACTCGGGGAGCACCAAACCTGTTGGCCAGGGGCTGTAGGACCGCGTTTGGCGTAGCGCTTGCGCAGGGCGGTGCGGGGTGCCCTGGGTCCCCGTGCTGGCAGCCGGGGCAGCTGCGCGGAGCAGAGCTGGCAGTGCTCATTGGGTCACAGTGTGCTTTATTTTAGCGTTGGAGCAGACAGTTATCTAACACACCCACATGAGGAAGTGCTCTGGAGCAGTTATTTCATGCTTTGCCATGCCCTGTAGCTAGAGTAATTTTGGGCTGAATGGCGTGTGTATATGTCTCTTTCACTGCTGTGAAACGAAAAGCAATGCTGTTGGGTTTTTTTTGTGTATATGTTTTTGTGGTGGTTTGTGTTTTTGTGTGTTTTTGGTTTGGTTTTTTTTTTTTTAACAGGACCAAAAATGAGATGTAGGACAGTCAAATCCAAATGCCAAACAAATACTGAGTCAAATTAATTTTAATAGTGGAGGATTTTGCTTTTCTCTTAAAGGAGGAAAAAAAATCTCTCTTGCTTATTTTGATAAAGACAGTTGTAGCAATTTCCTGAGTTGGATCTATCATTATTATAAATATTATCCACAGTTTTCCTATTTTCACAATTTCTTCATAGGCCCAGCTTATTCACAAGGGAAAACAGCTGCAGAAAATTTTTAAAAATGTAATATTATTTCTATAAAACTTTGATGTAAATAGGAAACAGTGTCCCCTGTTAGAGATTTCTGTGGGATGGCTTACAAATCCCATACAAGAGAGATTACAGTCTTAGATAAATTGTTATTTAAATCATTTCAAGAAAACCCTGTTCATTTTTGCAGACCATATGAGGTTTTAAGCAGAATGATTTGAATAGGAGTTCTGTTTAGAAATTGATGGCATGCTGTGGCCTTACAGATTTCAGTTGGTTTCACTCCTGTCTCTTTTTATAGGACTTTTTTACGCTGTGATCCGTATGGTAAAGAGCTTCTACTGAAAGAGATTCGTAAATGTTAATAGACAATTAAATACTAGAATTTAGCTTCAAGTTACTTAGATTACTTTTTTAAGGCAAAATGTCTAGCAAATCCAAATCCTTTATAAATGTTTTGATTTATTTTTTAAATGAAACAATGCACTGGAAATAGTTATTTTTAAAGTATAACTTGTTCACTCTAGGGCCTGCAGTTCAAACTGTGCTGCCGAGGGAAAATGATGATGAATCAGAGTGAAATGGACTTCACTGATCTTGTTAGTTTGGGCCAAGAAAATTCAAAAAGTAAACAAGCAGTATGAACTGTGAAAAATCACTTGGATTTTTCATAATCCATCTATGCCAGTAATCCAGGCTTCTCTTGGTAAAGAGTAGGGCTTGACTTTGCACCACCAGATTTTGAGATACTTCTGTAATATCTGTACAGCTTTAACTTGAGGAGATTTTCACAGCTATATCAAATTTTCAGTGAGAAGTGAATAAAGGCAATGGCTTTTTTCCAGGATGGTTTTTGCTTTGATGGTGTTGCCTATATTCCTGGTTATTATTTATCTTAAAAGTTAATATTTAGTTCTAACAGCGCTGAGCCAATTCTCCTCTAATAGGAAACTGGCATTTCAGAATGATTACTGGCTACGTCTTTCATGTTTTCATATATTTTTTTGTACTTAATCCTTCAGTGCTATCATGTACTATGACGGCATTTTGACCGCCTGGTGCTGGCGGGAGTTCTGTTGCAGATGGGTCTTGTAAAATGGTCCCTGGAGGCACGGGGACATGTGCCACCTCCTTCTTCCCTAGCCGCTGGGGCAGCCGGGGCTGCCGGTGCCGTGGGGCTGGTTGACACGCATCCCAGAGCTTTGCAAGAAGGACGAAGTTCAGATTTTATCATGTGCAGTGAAGACTGAGTATCTTGAAGTAGTTAAAAATACAGGAGTGGGAAATCGGGCTAATGGGATAAAGCTGTCTTTAAAGAAAAAACCTATGGTTCCTCTTGACAGCTGGGGTTTGGCTTAGGTGAAGCGAGCGTGGAGGGTCCCAGCCTGTTTGTGATGGGGCAGATGTTCATCTCTCTGAACAGCGAGCCGCTGCCCGAGGTGGCACCAGGTGGCACTACGGGAGGTAAGGGCATGGACTGCGCCAGCACAAAGGCTGAAATCCTTTCATGCCAAGAATTGATCTCTTCCCATCAGCCACAACCGGCCCCGCCAGCCCCATGGAGGGCACATTTGCAGCCTGTGCTGTACTTGTTCTCAGGTACTGTTCCTCAGCGTCTTTTGTGAACGATAGATATTCTAACAGAAACCAATCCTACCTAATTCAAACAGTGGCAGGGTCTTTAGGACTTCGCTCTTCAAATGCCTCATGTCACATGCCTTTCCTTGTGCTTTTCTGAAGTGGACACAGACCCCTAGGTAACACGTTATGTCCAGTTTGCACAAATGTAAATGACAGTACAAAGGGTGAACCAGAACCTGTGTGGTCTTCCTGAATGTTTGAGGTGGTGTCAAAGTGGTGGTTGTACAAGTCTGTCTTAAAAACAGTTGGTAACTGCAGCAAAGAGGAGAGGAAACCTAAATGGGCAATGGTTCCGACCTCCGCAGAGCCCCTGTAGGAAATCCTTTGCAGGTCAGGAGTGGTGCCATTCTGTAAATTACACCTCTAAGTGACCTCTTAACGTTACACTTCCATAGCAAATTTATCTTGGGATTGCGGTAGGGCTAAAAATGCAGGCCGGTATAGTGTGCCATTTTGTTCTGAGGTAGATGCAGCGCAGAGATTACAGACGGTTTGTTATGTTGTGTTGTTTGGGGTTTTCTTCCCCAAGTAGAAAACAAGCTTTCTAATATCTTGCTTCTAAAATCATCAATAGCTGGAAATGCGATCAGTCCCTTAAGGGATTTTCCCTTGACTGGGAAAGTTGCCTTATGGACTTCAGAGTTGTCCTTTCAGCTGGCTGAAAGTTAATTATTGATTTCTCTTTCCTCCCTAGAGATCCATATGCCTTTTCTTTCTGGCTAGAAATTTAGTGGTCACAGTGCAGGAATTTGAGAGCAATCGTCGTGTGGCAACACAAGATTTCATGGGCAGGATGGCAGGCACGGGTAAGGTGGAGGTTGATACGGCGAGAAAGGGAAGGAAGACAACTCGGTAAAAGCTTACGTCCACTGTCGTTTTATGTGGGGTGGATGTGGAGCCTTATTCTCCATGGCTTTGGCTCCTCAGATCCTGGCAATTTGATAGCTAAGTGAGTCACAGACATTAGTGACAGAGAGGAATGCTGAGAATAAAAACAAAACAACAAAATCCCAACCAAAAAATCTCATTGTTTAGGCACAAACACCAGAAAACCATGTTTAATTGCTGATGTGCTCCCTCTGCTGGTCCTCTAGAACTAACAAATGCTATTCCCAGGAGGCCGGGCCACACCCTCTGGGACACTGCCTTACAAAAACGGTGTCCAAATGAATGGCTTTGAGCTCTTTTGCAACGAGCACTATTAACAGGAAAAGAAGTCTTCTGACAAAGTATGTTAAAGCCTTACACACCAGGCATGACTGCTGAGAAAGGTCATGAAATGGCCAATCCTGTAATTCAGCCTTTTTTGCTTTGTTTCCAGACATAGTTACATTTGATAGGCATTTCTTTTTCTATCATTTCCCAGAGTTTCTATTTTCCATTTTGCTGCTGCTGCTTCTAGGATTTTTCCCATCCGAAGGAGGTTGTTTTTTTTTTTTTTTTTTTAAATGGTCTCATTGGTGCTTTTAGTTTCAATTTTAGTGCACGTAGTATCTGAAGAAGCCCTCATGTAGCTTAGGCTTCAGCAGCTTCCAATTCTTTCTGTCACTGTCAGTTAAAACTGCTTGTCAGCTTGATACTGTTGTGCCCACTTCATCCTGTCCTTTGGCTTGAATACTGGCTGTTTTTTCAGGATACTCTTGAACATCCTTCCTCGTGATGAATCTGTGTTTCTTTTCCAAACATAGACTGAATTGTTTAATATGTTCCCTACACAGCACATTTCTCCAGTAGATAAGTTTTTAAAATCCAGCATTTTGTATTTTCACGCTATGAAAGTACAATATCTAAGTAAGTACACTGTCTAAGAAAATGTTTAAGTCCTGGGTGAGACCAAGTATTGGAGAAAAAAGTGAAGAAAGCTTTGTTAGTTCCCGTATAATATTTGGAATGTGTGGAAGATGTCTGACATGGTAATTATGTAATGAAAGATTGTCCTGTATTTCCTGCATTTTCCACCTACGTGGACTGTCATGATGAAGAGCCTCGTCTTGCAGCCGTTGACACATCAGGGGGAATCAGCTGTGCAGAGCTGTTGCAGGACTGGGCTCAAGTTTTCCATGTAGAGCAGTGAAAAGTTTCCTTTCTGCAAGTCTCATGCTTCCCATCTAGGTGACTGCTTATTAAATCTTTATCCAGTAGGGACAATAAACCAAACAGCCTGGTGGGTAGCTAATTGGCTGGAGTGACTCAAGCCACATATAAATCTCATTTGTACTCAGTACATTGACTCTCTCTGGCCTCATCGCTCTCTCCAGTATTCGTTTATTTTGAGGCAGCTAGAATATAATGCGAAGACAATAATCCCTGGTTCTTCTTTCGCAAAGTCTCAGAGGATGCTTGTAGGATGATTCTCCATTATTTCCCTTTCATAGGCCCTGCAGTTTAGGAAGGAACCCATCCTCCTGAAACACAGTGCAGGGGACTGGCCCCCGTGTGGGCAGTCACGGCAGAGGCATCAGGAAACCAGTATGGCACTGAGACCGCATCGCCCTCCTGTCACCGCATCCCTGGATGAGAGAAATCGTGGCAGGGGTTGGTATCTCTGTGATAGCTTGCCCTCCTGCTGTACCTGCTTTGGGGATAAATAGAGAATTCAGCGCCTGGGGCTACCAATCTGGCACCTTTTGCTGGTGCTAAACTAATACAAGTGATTAGAAGCGACACGAGTTCCCAGCGAAGGCTCAGCCTGTCCTGGCTCATGGGCGGACCGTTTGAAGCCCAAGCCGTGTTTTGTAATTTCCAGCATTTCATAAAAATGCTGCTTTTACTTTCCTCTCCAAGCCACGGCCAAGTTTTGAAAGCTTCAAAGCTTGCTCCAGTTGGATAGAAAAAGTGTGTTTTTAAGATAGTAACATTTCCTAAATGAGCTGGTTCTTTCTGAGCTATATCAAGTTAAAATAATTTATTCACTAAGTTAGTCAGACTCAGCCTGAATCATTTCACTGCTGTGAAAGCAGCTGCTCCTGAATGAGGGTAAAAGCCAGTTGTGCTTTTGCAGTACATTCTGCTATGCTGTACTTTGTGCCGGACAAGAGAAAGCTCAGCTTTCTTCCCTGGTGTTGGGCATTTCTGGATTCTGGAATTAATTTTCTTTTTCTGCTCATCTCTAAGTCCCTTTTTACGGGGATCAGGATTCCATTCAAAGCCTTTATATTTGTTTAGACAAGTTGTGTGGTGGTGGGTTTTTTTGTTTTATGTTTTTTGTTTTTTTTTTTTTTTTTTAAGCTTGTGTACAGAGATCTTAAATATTTTTGTCTGCACAGAGCCATGGTGTGGTATCAGAAGTTGTAACCAGACTGCAGTGCAGTCACTGCCGTGATAAGTATTGGTAAGGATAACCCACTCAGTAGGGAAGCAGGATTTGTAGTTTGTTTCTAGTTGTCTGTGTAACTTTTTCTCAGTGTCTCAGTTACTTGTCTTCAAGACAGGGTTAATGATGTTTATAATTTTCTGAGAGCAGTTGGGAGAGGGTTAGTTATAGCCATATTAGCTAATTTTGTCTTTCCCTCTCAAATTTGTGCCTCGTTATCACCATAAAAGTACATCGCAACCTCTTTCTTTACTCTAATGGGTTTGCTTTAGCCTCCCAATGAAGTTTTTGAATACTTGTGGTCTTTCTCTGGCATGTCAGAATAGAACTAACACCTGAGGTCTTGGTTTTGGGGTGGGTTTTTTTTGGAGGAAGTTTTCACCTCATGGAGATTTAAGAGCTAGCATTTACTTAGGTAGTTTAGATGGCAGTAACTGTTCTGCCCTAATCGTGCAGTCTGTACTATGTTGCATCTCAGGTGATTTTTGCATATGTTTTGAGCCAGGTGTGTTCACTGCATTCAGCCCTAGGCTGTCTTGACCAAACTGCTATTAGTAATGGAGCTAGCTCAGTTAAAGCTGTCTCTATGGGGGGGCGAGAGCCCTCTTGTCTAGATCACATCCGTATCCAGCCCTGTGATAATTTAATCTGCTACCAAAAGCAATTTAATTTTCATTCCCCATGTTTTTCAGGTGAAAAAAAAAAAAAAAAGGAAAACAAAAAGGAAGGAGCTAAAATGAACTTTTCCGGAGTTCGCTGGTTAAGACTGGTTGTGCAGGAACACAGTTTAGTTGTCTGTAAGCTTTTTAAAGAGTTATTAAAATCTGGTTGGGTAATGTTACTATGGAACATTGGCTTCAATGTGGTAGAAGGATACAAATGGAGCATTTAGGAGAGAGGTTTGGGAAGAATGTGAGCAGCTAGAAGAAATAAAAGCTGAGATGCAGGCAGGGGGCAGAGCTGTTCAAAGAAAATGAGGACAAAAAGTCTGAACTTCATGTAAAAAGAGGGGCTAACTTGGTCCCACTGGCAGAAGAGGGAGAAAATTTTAGCAGCAGGATCCTGTGTGAGTAGGACCAGAGTCGGGTGGGATAAGGCCACAGCCCTTTCCTTTTCCCTGATGAGCAGTGAGCTGGAATAATCATCATACAGTAATCATCTTCAGAGGACTGTGCTCTTGGGATAAGAAGTTCCACATGAAATCTCTGAATGTCTGTGTCTCTGCTAAAATGTTTATGGGTCATATTTTACCCTAAGTTATGTTTGCATAAAAGTGGATCAATTCCATGAAATTAAGAGTCAACATTGAACTTAGAGCTGAATTTAGCTTTGTATTTCTAGCCTACTGGCTGCAGCTGGCGTATGTGTGAAGCAGTAAAGACGATACATGGTACTCCACAAATGATTTGTGACCAGGAGACAATTTTCTTTAGGACAGTGCTGCTGAATTTGACCTCATTTTTGCTGTGTTAGATACTATCTCCCTTGTGGCAGCCTACATAGATGTGTTAATAAGATCCTTACCACATCTCACCTTGAAATCCAAGCTTATGGAGTTGATGAAAAGGCTTGCTTTTAGGAGGTGGTGGTGGTTATTCTCATAATGCCCAGGAAAAGCCTGTGAAGGATTTAACATCTGAAAAGATACCTTGTTGTTGTTGTTGCTCCTTGTATGCAAAGGTTTAATTCTGAGACCTTGTGTGATTTTGTTGTTGTTGTTTTGTTTTTGTCTTGCTTTGCTTTGTTCTCATTACCCAAAAAAAAGAGGCACCAGTTCTGTCTAAGTCTTTCCTAGGCTTTTTTAGATAAAGGAGTGACACACGTTCTTCAAAACAGAGAGCAGTTATCAGCTGAGTTCAGCTGGAGAAGGGAATGCTCACAAAAGGTTCCAGGACAGTTTAGCCAGAGATAGCTGCTGTTATGAATAAATAGCACTTTGCATTTCTGAAGAAACTTATTCAAATATTTCACAGCATTTAACGAAAGTAGTTAATTTAGTTTTGCTTAACTCCAGCAGCTGAATCAACATTATTATTTCCATTTTTTAATCAGGAACAATCGAGGCACAGAGAGGAAGAGGAAGTGGTGCCTTTCTGTTTTTTCTTCTTCAATGTATTGTACATGCAGATGGGACTTGGAAAAGTAAAGACCATGTTCCATGGACAAAGGCAGCTCAGATGATTCTTGGCTATTTTAAAGACTGTTAGGCTCTTTTTACACCATTATGGTCTTGTAACACACATGCTACTTCTTTGCCATTAAAGTCTTATTTCTACTTTCAGAATGAGTACGAAGACCGTACAGTAACTGAAAATTGAGGCCAAACTCATTTAACATACCAGCACGTTAAGTCTTATGTTTAATAGCAGAATTAAGAAAAAAAGCTTTTTGGTGATTTGTTTGCTTATTATTTATAATTACTCTCTTAACTCAGTTAATATACTTCAAAGACTTGTAAGGAACAATTTCTTTTTTTTTTTTTTCCCCAATTGGGTTCCCCATAGCTGGATATGTCCCAAAGAGCTCCAGTGTTAGCTTTGTCCAAGAAGTAGATGTTCGAAAACTAGATCAGTCTGTCACCTCTTTTTTTGTACAGTAATAATCATAGGGGAAGATTATATGTGGCTGAAATACATAGTGGTGTTGCTGACTTCAGGAAATAGTCATCAAAAGAAGACTGAAACTCCCTGTCATGTGTAAAGACAAAAGTACCTTCAGACAGTTATGTTATTCTGGACTTCTTGTACGTATAACTGCTTGTATGTGCAACTGCTGTTAACCTCTACGAGAGCTGCAATTCGTAGAGGAGAAAGTAGCCCATAAGGGTTCTTTGGACGCAAGCATTTCGAGAGGTTTGTTGCTTGTCTGTTTAAACTGTCAGTGGAGACAGAGCACATGCCAGTAGTAGAGGGAGCTTGCAAGTACTGGATTTGGGCCGAGCACAATTTTTTTATTTGCTTTAAAAAAAATAAAATTATCTCTGTGCTTCATTAGAATCTTTTGAGAAATACCAATCCCAGTTTTGGATTAGTATTGAATTGAGTCAGTATTGCTGCTGAGGCATCTGTCGGAGAATGAACATTAGGAGGGACAGAGTTGTTCGTACATTCAACCTGAAAACTGTACAATGAATAACTTCATTTATGTTTCTGTTACCTGAGGATGAGATTCAGATCTCAGTTCTTGAAACTTGCAAACAAGTTTTGGGTTTGTACTGCTTTCTAATATCTTTTCACTTCCCCAGAGCCAGTTCTAATGTCTGTTGAAGACCAGATTGGAAGGACAGCAACAGAAAGTTTTATTAGCCAGCACAATTAATACTTTCTTCTTTGAGAGCCAAATTCATCTATTGTAGTATGTTTACAAAAAAGAGGCTGGAATGCGCAGTAAGTTTTCCCCTTTATCAGAGACATATGGACTCACCGTCACTGGATATATTTGTGAGACGCTGTAACAAAGAACACTCCTCAGGCATGCCTTGCATTTCAAGGGTTGAATGGCAAACTGGATGAATGTCCCTTCTAGGAAATGGATGAACCAGCTTTTTCATATGCGATTTCCAATTTTGGTAATCCCTGAGAAGCTTTTAAAAGCCAGGATGGAGTCTGTAAAACCCTATCTTATTAACCTCCAGAAAGACACAAGGGGGTTTGGATCGCAAGGCTGGTCTGGGTGCCAAGTGCACCTCTTAACTACTCTCAGACTGTCTGAGCCTGCTGTAGCTTTGGTAGACACAATACAATAAGGTTCATGAAGTAGATTAATACAGTAGGTGAAGAGACCATGTTTACTGGGAGACTTCCTACCTGAGAAAGGCAAATCAAGCTTCTCTGTACAGGAAAGCCAATAAATGTCTTTCCCTCCCTCCATACTTCCTAAGCAGACATTTTTCCCCTGTTCCCCTTTCACATATACTTAATGACCTGTTCCGTAGATTGAATGAACTCTGAGATTTGTTTGTCTCTGCTGATAAGCATTGGTCCTATGATAGATCCTCAAGTCAATTGTACTCGAGTCCTCTTACTTTTAGAACACTTGTCTCCACTTTATGTGCTAAACTCAGACACAGGGAAATTCGACAGAGGTTCCCCATTACATAGTTGCCTCTACATGGTATTGTGGTAATAAAAACTGGCAGCTTTTTTCTCTCATTAAGCATCTCCACTGTTAAGCATTTACATAAATAAATGAGCTTCTGGGTTTGTTTTTTAATTTACTGAGGTACAACTTTTGCTATATATAATTAGGACACATGGAATCTTCAGAACTCCAAAGGAGTGCTTTGTAGGACATGCCACTTTTCCTTCTGGGTGCTGTGAACCATTATATATCTATATGAGTTTTGGGGAACATTTATGTAGGCATTAAGTCAGCAAATCTAGTGGATGCTTACTTCTTAACCATTTTATTGAACTTGCATCTGTGGCCCTTTCTTTGGTTTTGATGGGGATCACTGATATATTTAGGGAGAAATTCTCCTTGGCCCCTCCTTTTTCCCTAAATTTTGAATGTATGTAGAGATCAGTGAGGTGGAAGCACAGTGGGGAGCCTGGAATCTGGAAGAATGACTGGGCGGGGATTTCTCCGAGCTTTCTGGGAAGCCTGCATAAATGAGCTGAACTTCTGGCTAGAATTCTGTTAACCAGCATTGGTGAGTCTCCCTGCCTTGTCAGAGACAATCTTCCTTCCCCTCGGAGCACTTCTTTGGGGAAAAGCCAGGAAGGAAGTAATTCTGTGTGATTTGAGAAAGACTTTTAATGGTCTGTGCTCTATTTTTTAGGAAATACGCAGGCAAGAGCCCACTTTGTCATATGCATGAAGCTGTAAAATTCAACTCTTCATTGCTCTTTGCTTATTTTATAAAGCTTTTACTTTTTCCTATCTTTACTCTCAACACCTGTATATTTAACCTTAACAAAAGAAGCATATTAAGCTGAGCAAATGGAGTGGTGTTCAATTTGCTTACTTATTTTCTGCCTGAGCAGGTCACGTACCTGCTCCTTGTGGAGAAGGGCCATATGCCCTGGTTCCTCCTCTGCAGCGTGACCGGATCGGTTGTGTGTGCACAGCAAAACGAAGCTGGGCAGAATTCGGTCAAGGTGCACCAAGATCACCGCTTCTGTGCGATAAAACTGTACTAATGTCCATGCTCAGGAGCTGCAAAGCTTCTTGGAATCACTGGATTTACTTTGAATGCAGCATAACTAATTTGGATGTTTGAAGCATGCCTGATGTCCCAAAGTTTCTTGGCTGCATTCAGGTAGTTCTCTTAGTAGCTGTGCTGGGTTTGTGTGGGGGTAGGTCCTTCCGGATGAGCATCAGCAGAAGATGGTCATGAGTGAGATAAAGTCAAGCATCCTGAGTAGTCTTCAAACGCCGATTTTTATTTTATTTTAATTCGGGTATCTATTTATAATGACATTAAGTAAGGCATGTGTAAGAAGAGAAGATGTGACAAATGTAAATCAGAGGACATTTTGGGTCTGCTGCAGACCTTCTTACTGCTCTGGGTACTTCAGTTCTATCTCTCTGCTCTGCTGTTCCCTAGCAGTAGAATGGAGTGATGAGAGGAACTTCTGCCTGCCTTGAAGCTTAATGAATGTTTTGTGAAGTGCTCAGAAACGTTGAGGTGAAAAAGGCTGGGGATGAAACAGTGATTCTTGCCACATTTACCTTCTCTTGATATGAGAGGAGTGAGCAGAAAATGCACACACTTGTGTTTACTGTGAGAAATGAAGATGTGTTCATTTCAAAAAGTTTCCCAATAAGGTAGTCTTTTATGCCGTCTGGAAGTTTCTCCAGAAAACTGTCTTGCAAAGCTTTAATCCTTTCCCTCCTGATCGTGTTTTGCCTGATCATGTCATCAGTGGAAGAATACAGAAGGGAAACAAAGAGTAGTAGTGCTGAAAGGCAAATTTTTATGCTTCTAAACCTTGTATCCTCCTGATGTCAGTGGAAGCTTTAATTCCAGTAGAGGGTTGCAGTTCATTCTCAGAGGTGCAGAGGGTGAGCAGAGGTGGGTATTTGGGTAGAGAGGAAAATGACCATCAAGTGTCCGCCTGGGTTCTGCAAAGGACTGACAGACTTGCAGTTGGGAGGCTAATTCCCCGGTGATGGAGGAATACAGCTTTGGCATGATGAGGGATGCTGGTGTGTTGTTTATATCTTAACCCCAGCAGAGAGAAGCGGTCAGGACAGGATTTCAAAGTAGGATAGAGGTGAATATAAATTAGATGGAAACTATGAGTGAAAAAGAGAAAGGTGCAGTTTGACAGCAGTAACTGTCTAGATGTCTGTGTTCTGGAGTTTGTAGCGGAGCCCAGTCTCACCAACAGCATTGCTGCGTGTAGTGTGCTCAGAGTAAATAGAATCCATGAATACTTTTGTAGAGAGCGAGGATAATATCTTGCTTGTGAAGTTGGACCTGTTGTGACTCTTGGCTCTGCCATTTCTTTCCTTACCTTATTGGTGGGCTAAAGTTGATATTGCTTAGCCCAAATTCACATACATGAATATGCTTTCATCTCTTTCTCTGTTGCTTTGTTTATCTGTCTCTGTCTATCTCTCTGTGCGCCTGCTGCTTGTCTGCCTGCCAGTTTTTTGTCTCTATCACTTCATCATTGAACCCATCTGTGTAGAAAATGGGATATTTGGCTGTCTTGTATTTTTTTTTTATTATTATTTTTTTTATTTGTGTCATTTTGTTCCCTCAGACTTACGAGGATAAAACTCGCACTCCTGGGGGTGCCAGGCATTTCAGATCTTGCATTTAGGAGGAGCCGTGATGCTTTTTGCGTCTGTTTGTCTGTCCATCTGTCTGCTGGTCTATAATAAGCTGTGTAGCGAGACAGCAGCTTACTATCTGTGTGTGTGAAATTAGCTAATTGGTGTTAGCAGCAATATTTTCACATGTTTTATAAGCAAAGTGCAGCAAGGTATATAAATGTAGATATGATCCAGACACACACACATACACACACACACACGCGCGCGCACGCAAGCCTGTCGCTGCTCATGCATAGACGCTCAGAAGTAATTAATGTTAATAAGATTTTAATGTGCTTGTGAGATCATAATGAGGAGAAATGAATGCTCTGATTAGAAAAAGGTAACTGTGTGTGTGTTTTGGCTTAGAACAAGATTTCCCCTCTTTTTTTATAAATCACAATTTCAGAACTTGTTTGTGATTGCATCAGTCGCTTTTTATTTTCAAATTAGAGGTCTGTTTAGCCATTTGAATGATTAGCCAAATAAATGGGTAAAACCCTGATCATAAGGAATGGCGCAGATTTTTTTTTTTTCCTCCCCCCTCTTAGAAAGCAATGCTACTGTATGACAGGGCTGGGCAGCCTCATCCTTCTAGCATTACATTTTTTTTGATGCTGCTTTTAAAGTCTCATCAGAAGCTGCTCTCGGAGACAGTGCTCATTTTTTACAAATAGAGATGTTTATCTATAGGTGTCTGCAATGCATAATCAACCACTGAAACTATTGTGCCAAGGCACATTCCTCTTCATCAGTTATGATGAATCCTCAGAGTCCAGATGATCACATGATACCTTGATAATATTTTGAAATAATTAGTTTAAGAAAGCAGAACTGTATACATGTATTTTTTTCTTTTAATCAGCTGGTGTCGGAATAAGAGAGATGGGAAAGTGTTTGCAGGAAGTATTTTATAAGCTAAGATGTTTTTTCACCCTGGATGCTGTGTAGTCACCAGACCCCAGGCTGGCGAAAATCCAGCTGGACACTAGGGGTCCTTCTCTCCAGCAAATCAGTGAAAATATTGTCCAGAGGGCTTTACTTTCATTTGCATACTTATTATTGTTATTATTTTGAGTATTAAAATTTAAAAAAATATTAAAAAAATCTTGGTTGGTAGCGCTACACAAATCACTTTGGGATTTGGATATTTTTTTCTATTGACACTGAGAGGTTAAATATTCTGTTTTAAAAACATCTAGAACTGAAAATGCAAGTTTAAAAGGTCCATGCTCTGATGCATCCCATGTTGCATACTATCCACTTCTTTAGTTTAGTGGCACCTGGCTTGACTTGTGTTTTAAAGTGTTAAATCTACATTTGAATTTGTGGAATATGGTTCATTTCCAGAAAGTGCTGAGGTGCCACAACAGTGGTTGCAATGAGAGATGTTAGAGCATGGTGATAAGATTGTAATTTCCAAATTGTGCTGAAGAAAATCCATTGTCGTTAGATACAGCTTCGACATGATTTGAAGTCTCTATAAAGATGATGATGTGACAGTTCGTTTATAATGAATGAATTTATTTTGGGGAAGGGAAACATCAGACATTATGTATATTTGTTTATTCCTCTAAACACTCCTTTCAGTGAGCTGCAATACAGTGGAGCCTCTAACCCGATCATTCAGATAGCTCAATCAATGAACTTAATACAGAAACTTTCATTTTCTGAGGTACCTTGGGATATCATCTGTACATGTGTGTGCTTGAGTGTGCCTGTGTGAGTGTACTGTGTGAGATACAAAGCATCCCTGAAACCTGAGCATCCATGCAGCAAGGCCAGAACAAAGTATTGCCCAACTGTTGCCACCATCCAGGTAAGTTTTAATGACCCTGAATGGAACAAGAACACCTTTACTTCTCCTAAGTGCTTATGATTTGAGAAGGGCTTTAAATATTGACTTAAATAAAATGTTAGTCTGAGCTCTCACTCTAAGGAAGCAACTAATTTTCTTTAAAAATAATTGATCCTTTCTATAGGTAATTTCATTAGAATCTTGAGAAATATCAATCCCAGTTTAGGATTAGTATTGAATTGAGTTAGTATTGAATTAATGGAAGATGATTCATTCCAGAAAGTGCTGAGGTACCACAGTAGTGGTTGTGATGAGAGACGTTAGAACATAGAGATGATTGCCATTGCCAAATCACGATGAACAAAAGCAGTGTCAGTAGATCCAGCTTTGAGATGAAGTCTCTAGAGAAGATGATGTGACAGTTCAAATCCCACTTTGGGATTAGTATCCTCTTGCATTTTTTTCATTGCCTGTTTCTGCTTGTTTCCTGTACGTTAACATGCCAGTTCCCAATACTGGTTTCCACAAAGTCAGAGTGAGAGTAGGCTCAAGGTAATGGTGAATTCCAGTAAGTAAACCCACTGAATTTTCGTCTTGGAGCAGGAAGCAGCTAAGCAGTGCAAGGACTTTCTCTTTAGTTTTTTCTGTTTTCTAAGTAGAAAATGTTGAAGAAAACATTCAGTTTGATGTTGTCAACATCAGAGATGAAGTAGGCAAGCTCCCTTCAGCTATAGGCTGAAAACTCCTTAAGGCTTGGAGAGCTCGGGAAGAGCTGAGGCAAACTGGCTAAATGCATGAAGTCAGTATGCGAAAATGAGTTGTGTTGAATCCTTGGGGGACTGCTTTAATTCAAGAGTAAATTAGTCTTAGACCAATGTAGCTTAACTGAATAAGGAGCTACAGGGAGCTTTGCTGTTGAATTAGAGCATCTACTCACAGCTTCGAGACAATTAAATCGGTGCATATTGGTGTCAGACCTTTAGTTGATTTGCCTTAACTTTCTCAATGTTCCCATGCAAACTTGGCTTAAGAGATAGATAAAACTGTCCCAAGCAATTCATGCTGTACTGGGGATGAAGAACAAAACAAATTTCAATAGCTTCTTTGCTCTAAGGAAAAATACAGTCACACCAACCATTACACTGCTCGTGACAGAGCAGCACTGGTTGCCCTGCCTCTCCTTGGACACTGTTGTTTTCCTGTGCAGTTGTTGGAGGATCCGCATACACTGAAGATGTCTTTCTGTTAGTCAGTTCGTACACACACAAGCTCCAGTATTTGAAGCATACCAGGAATGAAGGATACCAAAGGTAGACCTGCCATCTATTTGCAATGACTTCTAGAATTACTACAAGAAAAGCAAGTGTATTGACAAGTAGCTGTGTTACTTACATTTGGCTACTCTGGTGCAGAGTTATTTCAAAGATGAGAAAGAGAGTTTTGGGGTGAGTTTTTGTTGTTCTCATGGCAGAACAGAGTATGGTGGGAGTGTAGTAATGACGAGCTACAGTGAGAGAAACTAATTTTCTCTTAAAGAGGTCTATGCACAGTGTGAAAATAGAGGCTTGTAATTGTATGTTGAGATTGTGCTCTGAAGAATGTTTTAGAGTACGTTTGCCAGCCTTATGCATATTACACCTGTTTGTAATTTGACTTTGTTCCTAACATATAAGGTTAAAATGCTATGAATTCATAAAGTTCATAACTGACAAACTGATTGTGAGTTAGTCAATAAACTCGCCACACTAAGAAATGTTAGATTTGCACAGTAATTATCCTTTGCATAAAGAAGGATTTTAAAAATATATGTAGGTTCTAGCTCCATCAAGCTGGTAGAGAAAGTAAACAACCGACCTGAAAGCTTCACTGGAGATACTTCCCTGCTAGCCCCAAAGAGGGGGTGTTTGTTCAAGTGTGCTAACTGGTCTTAGGTTTGTGCATATGATCTGGAGACGGAAAGCATACATCCTAAAACTGTATAAAGACTGAAGCTTTGACAGAACTGATTATCTTGTCTTACGCAATTCTGTATTTATGTTTCTGAATAAGCAGCTACTCTTTCCAGAGTGCTTAAAGCCCAGAAGCACCTGATGAAGCTGCTGGATGCAAATATCTTCTAGTAGCATATGGATTTAGAAGTACAATTTTAGATACTAGTTTTGAAAATTTTGGCCAGAAGGCTCTTGGGTCTAGATGAACTTAGCAAATCCAGTTAACTGGCACGAAATTTCTGTTTAAAGTGTTGCTTTAAAAAGTTGTATAATTGCAGTGTATGGTATTTACATGAAAGTAAAAAATACAGGTATTTGTAGGAAGACACGAACTGTTGAAGAAATAGTTATTCACATAGTTTAGTCATCTCTGCTTCCGAAAGTGTCAAAAACTTCTGAGGCAGTAAAGGAAAACCTTCTCATGAGCAAGTATGGAAAATCCTAGCAGTGGAGGAACTTCCTGCCTTGCTCTGTCATGGGGTAATTGGCCACGTCTTTGAACAATGTAGGTGTAGGCTTTCTGCTCGATTGGGGTTCTGTTTTTCTTAGTAATAGTAATGGGTATTCAAACTAGCCATATGGAAGTTGGTTTTTCTTCCTTTTTTCACGAGCTTTTGGTCTCAGCATTACTTTGCTGCGGATGTCACGCGATCTACGGGTTGATTCACACATAAAAGGAAATGGCTTAATTTTTCTGAAGTTTTGTGTGTGAATAATGGGAAATGTGTTCGGATATTTGAGGCTTCACGTAACGTAGAAGCAGACAGCACTGAATAACCAGATGGAGTCAGAACCATGAATCACTGTGGCATGAACTTGCTTCCTGGTATCTCAGTTTTGTTATCTGGTGGACACGTGTGTCCTGTCATTAGCAGAATTCCAGTGGCTTCAGGGTTAGCTGCAGTCACCACAGAAGTACACAAAATAGTTTCTATATGTGCTAACTCCTACACTTACGCCTATGTTTACAAGTGGTGCATTTGGAAAGAATCTAAATGTGTAAGAAATGTTTGAATAATGAGTTTGGGTAGTGGTTCGATTTCTTTGGAAAATGTGAAAACTTAATCTTGTTCTTATTCCCCAAAGCGTCCTGCCACTGATGCTGGTAGGAGTAGGCTTTGTTACCTATGCCTGCATTAATAATTAAAGAAAAATTGCAAACATCCTGTGTTCCCTGAAGCAAGGCTTTATGTATCTATTGCCTCAATTTACCTATATAGGATTGATATTTTATACCCCCCCTGTGAGGCAGGTGGGATTTAATTGATGGGAACAGCCTTTGTGTTGTTTTACATGAACGCCTTTCACATCTGCTGGGCGCTGTGATGTTCAGGACTCACTCGGTTGGTCGATCCCTGCATTATACTTTTCAGCCGTGCTGTTTGCAGTTCACGTGTTGGCAAAGGCAACGTGGCAGCATCTCTTCTGCTGTGGGACTCCATACTCGAGATGCGCAGGACCACCCTGCTGGCCAGCTGTGTCTTCTGCCTGGGATCTGTGGTAGAGATCATGGTGCTTAGCAGTGGCTGCAGGGCTTTATGCCTCCAAGTGAGGTCCTGAGCTCAAGGATATCTGCCAGCAAGGCATTTTATCTGGAGTGACAGCCCAGGTAACGTGAACTGCTGTGTGGAGTCTTATGCATTGGGCCAGCTGAGGTGCCTGGCTTCTAGGCAGGCAAAACCCGATGAAATCTGACTTGGGAAATAGTATCTGCAGTCGTCTTTTGCGGTACTTGCTACAGACCGGAGTAATCCGAGCCACTTGGATAGCAAGAAGCTCCCAGCCCTGCCTGTGTGGAGGTTCTTACCTGACCGCACGATAGATAAACATCCTTCCTCTGATAATTGCTCTGATCACGAGCAGCGCTTCAGGCGAGTCGTGTGGCGGGTGGTAACTTGTTTCTGTTGGTGGTTGTAACCCAGCCTGCTCTGCTCCCGGCAGCTGCCGCCGCCGAAATACCGTGTCGGGATCTGCACTTTCTCTTCCAGACGGGGGAGGAGGACCAAGGCAACATGGGGCAGGGATCATGGGGAAGGTGAGCAGGAGTGGGACAGAGCGGGGAGAGGATACAGTTGGACCCTGGCTTTGTGGAGGTGAGTCAAGCGGAGGGGGAACGAAGCAAGGACGAGTGCCTGGGGGTTAGCCATGACAGAAGGTGTGGACGGTGAATTGTATAAATAGGTGGTTTAAGTAGAAGCTGCGTTAGAAGGTGGGGTGATGGACAGGTCTGTATTGAAGGGAAAGAAGAAACAGCACAGACATGCCTCCACCTGCACAGCCTTGGGGTTCACGACAGACCTGGGCAATGTCATTGCCAGTGAGTTGGTGCCATAAAAAACTTAATTGCTTTTGGGAAAGTTTGTAAACATGAAAAATTTGAGGCCCACTCATTTGATTTTCTGCTCTCTTAATACAGCAATCCAGTCTCGATGAATGTGTTTTTAACAAAATTATGCTTAAATACTCTGCCCTGGTGCAGTTGATTTCCAGCACTACCTTTGCTGCTGCTTTCAAGGTGTTTCCTACCTTTTATTCCTTTTTCTTTTCCTGATAGTGAGCAGATGACACAAAAAACCTGTTAAATTCTCTGCTGTCACTTTGCTGTGACTTGTTGCTGGCATCAGACTGGTTGAAAGACCTAGCAGGTACTGGCTTCTATTCTAAAGACTCTCTGTTAGTATCTGGGCATGATGGATTTATTTGTAAGCATCTAATGCATACTGAAACCTAAAGAATGGACAGTTCTGGTGTAATGAGACTATCTTGAAGGATTTTAAGAGACACTCTCACTTACTTCTGGCCTAGGTTACTTGTGTAAACACGTACCTTGCTGAAATCCAAGCTCAAAGATGGTCCCTTTCTGGGCTGAAATTTTCTTAAGATACATGGTCAGTTTGCATTGCCTCAGAACTGATTTTTTTTCTTTGTCTTCTGTGGGATTTTCCTTTAATGTTTGTCTGTGATTTTAGCCATCCTAAGAACTTTCAAAAAAGAAAAATGTGTAAGAAACTCGGGTAGTCTTCTTCCCTGTCCAAAAGAGGCTGGACTGAATTTTGTGTTATTCCTGATAAGTAATTTACCAGACTGTTCAGTTGTGAGTCCCACTTGGGTGATCTGTTCTAGAATCTCATTATTCTTGCCATTGAAAAGATTTTCCTTTTGCCTAATCTGAATCTTTCTTGCTACAGTTTACTTCCGTTACTACTTTGGCGACTAATTCCATTCCCTTTGCAACAGGCTTTTATGTAGTGGAAATCTGGGTAACATGTAATCATTTTTGGCAGTTTTTTCACGTTGTTTACGGTATCTGCATTTATGATCATTCATGCTTTTTTCTGGATATTCTTTAGCTGCTTCACATCTTGAAAAGCACTGGCCATAGTCCAACAATCTACATCTTGAAACTTCCCCAAATTGAGTGGAGCTGAAAGATTGCTTCCTGTGTCCTTTGGGCTACACGTCTGTTTTTAAAAAACCCCAAATGATGATTGACTCCTTTCTTCGCCATGATATCGCTAACTTACATCAATCTTATAATTCGTGGTAGCTCTAGATCCTTTTTTGAAAAGCTGCTACCTGCTCAGTTATTGCTGCCTTGTACCTGGACAGAAATTATTAATGACACAAATACATTACCCATATTCCTGTTGAATCTCATCCAGGGCCTCTAGATGGTTTATTTTATTTGCCAAGTTAATTTTGAATTTTATTCAGTCATTCAGTGCCTTCCTAGGTTCATGTTGTCTGCAAGTTTAATAAACATGTTTTCTATCATCTAGGTTTTTAATAAAAAAGTCAAATAGAACAAAATTCAGGGCAGAAACCCGGTTGATGTATTCTTGTGTTTTGATAATTACTGCATGGATTCCCTTACCCAAAGAGTTTTGCATCTATGAGATACCATGGCTGTGCTTGTTTTGTTCCTTGCTTGCATATAAGAATATGTAGATTGTCAAAGGCCAAATGAAGTCAAGATACATGACATTTGCTTTCTACAAGGTTTCTTACCCTGTTGTAGAAGGAAATCAGGTTGTTTTGGCATGATTTGTTCTTACATCAATGTTGATTACTACTTACCTTTATGCTTAGGTGGTTACAAGCTAATTTGATACATTGTTCAGTAGTTTTTCTGGGAATTAAGTTTAGATTGAGTTGTCTAAAATTCCCCTGTTCTTTCCTTTTTCTGTCTCTTTTTCTGTTAGGTACTAGACTTATTC
Source organism: Falco peregrinus (assembly GCF_023634155.1). Lineage (NCBI taxonomy): Eukaryota > Metazoa > Chordata > Aves > Falconiformes > Falconidae > Falco > Falco peregrinus. The sequence goes on along the minus strand of NC_073726.1, from coordinate 87,644,301 downwards.
TCTGACCCTTTTGTTGCCTTCTACAAAGTCTCAAAGTCTGTTTCAGACAGTTCTTTAAGGATACCAGGATGAAATTCATACACAGATGGCTTGAAAAATATCTAACTTAGCTAAGTACTCTCTTATCTTTGCTCTTTCTTCTAGAGTAAGACCATACACTTTTTGTGAGTATTAAGTGAATTATCCATGTCTACCCGCTTGAAATTTGGAATGAAAGGTGGTACAAAAAGGTGTTATGCGCTTCAGCCTACTCACATCATCTGTCAGTTGATCTTCCTCTCCATTGATTAACAGAACCACATTTTCCCTCATCTGCATAGATGTACTAATGGAGTGGTTTCTTGTTACTCTTGATACTCCTTGTTAATTTTGTACCTTGAGCATTATGATTTTGTTCCTATGCAGTTTGTGTAATTTTTAAACTTACGAATTCTGGCATCCTTCTGCTTTCTTCAGGCTTTTTTTCCTGTCTTGGTAGCAGTAAAGAGCTCATAATGTAGTGATGTTAAAACCCTATTCTCTCTTTCCTCTTTATTGGGGTAGCTTATACTTACGATATTATTATAATTTCATGGAAGAACAATTGTGCCTCTTTCTTTTTCCCTGTAGACTCTCCCAGGGATTTTTACCTACTAGTTCTCTGAGATCATTGAGATCTATGTTCTAGAAGTCTGTTGTTTTTACTTTGCTTTTCTCCCTCTTCCATTTCTGAAGAATTGTGAACTTCGTGACTGTCTTGCACTCTCACCCACTCAGTCTGTTCATCCATACAGGCTAGAGCTTAGTCTAGAAGAAATGTCCCTTGGGTCTCTTCTTTGCTTTCTGAATTTATAATAAAAAAAAAAAGTCCCAAGTGCATTCCATGAAGATCCTAGAAAACTGATCTGCTGTAGTCTTCTCTCCACAGACTACGCATAATTAATCCCCATCTTCACCAACTCTTTCATGCAAATGCTTTGGCTTACTTCACTAAGCATTTTCAAAAGCCATCCTCATCTTCTGATTTGGCAGTTTGAGGTATTTCCCCACCATGGTGAAGCCCGTTTCTTTTGCCTTTAGCACTGCCTTTAGTTTTTCAGTTTAGTTTTTAGTTTAGGTCTGATGCTCTGTATGTTATGGGCCTCAGAGCATGCTTGTGCGGGCTTTCTTAAACGGCAACACTCCTTTCCTTTTTTCCCTCTTCCACATCCTTCTCACAAAGGTTATATACCCTTTTATATTTCTATTGCAGTATTATGAGTTAGCCCATCAAATTCCTGTCATGCTAATTAAGTCACAATCTTGATGATGCATTAAGATGTCTAGAGTATTTTTCTAGTCACCAAACTTCTTGCATTATTGTATGAACACAGGTGATGCTTATCTGATAGACATTTTACCCTCCTTTTTTCTTCCCACCCACCCCACAACCTATTTTCTGTCTTGCTAACCTCGTCTTTGGAGGTCCTGACAAAGTTACTGTTTTTTGTACTGAGCTGTTACGTTTTTTTTTTTTCACGTGCCCATTTTAGTTCATGTTAAAAAACCTTACAGTATAGGTTAGCAAGTTGGTGCTTGGACATCCTTTGCCTTTTTTATGAGGTGAATATCTGCTTGTCCTTAGTAGTGTTTCCCATGGTCAAAGAAGCAAAATCTCTCCTTAGTGATGCCATCTGTATCCATGTGCCTGTAGCATTTGTGTCCTTTCCCTATTCCAGCCTCTGCTGAGGGGACTGGGAGGAACACAGATTCCTTCAGTGTTGCTTCTAGAAAATTGTAGTCGCTTTTGAGCCTTGATGTCGTTCAAGTGGTTTTGTAGGTATTTTTTTTATTTCTTATGCCTCTGTGTTGTGTTGTGCCTTCTTCCTGTGTTGCCTCTCTTAACTGGAATGTCCAGGAGAGTATCCTGACCTCACTTAAAAGCCACTTAATTCCATCGTAATCTGAATGCTACTGACTTATTAATACTATAAACAGATTTTTATGTTGTGTTCTGTTTCTTACCATTCTGGTTTCCATTTATTTCTTCTTCTTTAATTTTTCACCCCTCTTTCTTTTTTTTCTCTTTTAAAAATTATTTCTTCCTCTTAGCTTGCAAATTCCTTGTGGTAAGGGTTTGTGTTTTCTCATGTTAGCTGTGTCTTAATAGACTTGCTGTTCTTCTGTTTTTCCTTGCACATAATTTTCTTTTCTTGGTAGTGTTTTTGGAAGTTTTGTAGATCAGTGCCATTGCAACCGTATGGTTCCTTCCCTATAGTTGTTCTCTAAACTTTTTGTCCAGTTTCTGTCCCAGCTTTTTGTGAGTCTTCTCTGTTGACTAACTGTTCCTCCTCATTTGCTGTTTCAGCCTGTTGTGAACCAGGTGAAGGTGGAATGCTCTTTCCCGTACTTCAGTTAGTTAATAGCCATTTCAGAGCATTCCAGCCCTACGTCTTAAGGCAGTGACAGATTTCTGTCATGCTGAACCTGACATATTGCCACCGATGCTCTCAGACTTGTTTGGAAGGAAATCTTCCACGCAAGCGATACTCAGAAATCCTTGGTTTAGTACTTGGAAACATGGGAGGACATCAGAATATGAATCTGTAAGTTTTTTCTTTTTGTTTGTTTTGGGTTTGGTTTTAAAACCAAATAATCAGAAAATTCCAGAGAAGATAATATTTAAAGTGCCTGCACAATCTAATTGCTTACATTAATTCCTTTAGAGACCTTCATTTAAAGATGATGTTTGGGTACAGGTTACTTAACTTTAGTCATCTTAAAGGAAAATGCAGTCAAGACAGCTATTTAGTCTCCCTCTGTTATCAGTGGAGAGGAGGAGAAATACCTCTAGAGAGCTATTCATCCTAAATATATTACAGTTTTAGGATGGGATTAATGGCTCTCTGGAGATGATTATGGTGGCTTCAGTTAAATATCTGTAACTTTTAGGAAGATAATAGTTAGATTATATTAATCTTGCTCCCATGCCTGATCAGATTTATCCGAAGAACATGTCTACTTTCCAAATATACAACATAAAAAGTCACCATGCTTTGCCTGTTTTGTAGAGATTTTCTATGTTAGAGTTTTCCAGATTACTTGCTCCTTAATTTGGTTTGTGGTGAAGAAACTGTTCGGATTCTTTGTTTTGATGTGACCTCTTTTCTATGGGTCATCTCTTTTAAGACTTCTCTTCAGCTGTTTATTTACCTGCAATCCTGGAGAGCACTGTTCCACGTTACCTTTCTCATAGGTGATGTGAAGATTAATTAATAACAGTTTTGAGTATACTAAACTTCTGTCTCTAAGTTATTATCTTTAGAATAATATTTGTGCTTGTATTTCAGAGCATTCCATGATGCAGCCATTAAAAATAAGTGATCCTGGACAACAGATTAGACATATTTGTTGTTTTTTGGGGAAGAGCTAATGTCATTTTGGTGTTGCACAAGTTTCCCTCTTTATCTCTGTACAGCCGTAAGGTGTCCATGACACTATTATTCTGGCCACTCTGTTGCCAAAAAGTTGTCAAGAAATTAGTGGAGAATTCAGAGAAGAGCAACAGAAGTTAAGAGGCTGAAGAGATTGAAATATGAGCAAAGATTACAAGATTTTAATGTGTACAGTTTGGACTAAATGATGACTAAGACATATGATAACAATCTACAAGTATTTGAAGGGTGTAAAATACTAAGACAAAAAAGGAATTATTTTAAGATGTTCAAAGGGGTAAAACTCAGCAAGGAAAAATTTCTGTGTGAATCACAAAAACTTCCTGAGAACTGCATGTGCTAGAGTTGTGGAGTGGATTCTGCAAGAAGGTGATCAAAAGCCTAGTTTCACATAGCCCAGAGATCACTCCCACATGCACACAAAGGCGCAGCGGTGCGGTGCCATCCATTTCTGAGCAGCTGCCCAGATCCAAGTGATGCTTCAGCGGTGGCTGTTGGACTCTGGGTGGCCCGGCTGGACAGCCAGGTTGGCCTGTGTCCCAAATGGAGCTTTCCTGAGGGCTCCTGCAGAATGAGCTGCAACGTGAAGGGTTCGTTCTGGTGGCAGCAAACTGCCTTCAGCTGCTGTTTTTATGGAGAAGCCCTTCTCCATCATATGGCTGTACATGCACCCTTTCATTTGATAAGCGTAGGCAGAATCAAGCTGTCACCAACAGAATATAGGCAGAAGACTCAAGGAAATATAATGAAGAATAGTATTTTGCAATATCCTGGCAAAGGATTGCTATGATATGTTAGTGCTTTCTTTTTCCTTTTACCTTCTTCCGTCTCTCTAAGTTGGTGCAAAACTTTTTCAGTAGACTTCTTCCCCACAACTTAAAGAGTCCTTGACACCTATTTATTCGTCCTGGTAAAGGCTGCAGATCTACGCTGTACATTTAGTTCAGTTAGGAGGTTCTTTATCATTCTAGTTGATTGTAGTGGACTAATTTTAAAGTCTAAAAATGTTGAACTGTTGTGACCACTGTTGAATCGGGATGGTATTTTTGCTTAATAGGGTCATCTTTACTCTTTACAGCTGGTTTTGCACTCGTAATAGCTACAGACAGAAGGAGTGAGGACTACAGTTCTTGCTCTCTCCCCTGCCCTCTGTTCCTCATTTTTATTTTCTTCTGTGCAAAACCATCATGCATGCCAGCTTGGGAAGCTGGCATCCCTCCTGTTAAGACCAAACTTGCTCTCTGTTTGCAGTATAAATAGTGCTTGCTTCCAACTTCAGAGCAGTACCCAGTGTTGCATGCGTACTGTAGCTCACTGGGAAGCAATAACTGTATTAAAGGGCTTTCCATGTATAGAAGGGGTTTGTATTTGTGGCTTTGAATTCACTGGACAACTCAGAGCACACATCTAGGGATAGGCCTTTAAGCTTGTGTGATACGAGGTTACTGGAATATTTCAGTTCTGGAGTGGCTCGGTTTAAGAATGTCCTACTTCGCTGGTATGTACAGAGGAAAGCAAACCGAATGCCATTCTTTATAGTACTCCAAATATAAAGCTGGGGGCATGCCCAGCCTTGGTAATCCTGCATTATCTGTGAACTGCTGGAAGCGGAGGGGGGAAATTGCAACAGGTGAGCCAGGTAAGTTTTGAAATAACATTTAGTTTGCTGGACTGAGGCTTTTGATTTCATAAAAGCACCTTGTTCTGCTTTGTGAAAGTACCTGGCTGGGCAAAATGAGATCGTTTGGTCAGACAGAGGCCACACTCGAGGAAGGCTGTTAGGGGAAGGCTTGAAGAGGTGGGCCAGTTTTTGCTACAGAAGAGATGACTTCAGCCAAGCCAGTGCAGTCTTTGCTGCCAGTGAAGTTTTGCCATGACCTAATTAGTCTTTCTGCTCTTGAAAAATGCCCTCTTAAAGTTACACGGAAGAAAGCACTTGCTGTTTTCCTTAGGCTCACTGGAACTTCCCAACTGAAAATGCTGGGCTGCCTGCCCTGGTCATACTCTTCGGAAGAGCATTTCCCATCCATAGCTCTCTGGCATGTGTGGCCAGCTACAAGCTAAACCTTGAAGAATAAGAATCTTTTTATCCCTCTGTCTGTTGCATTTCATTTTCTGAGTGTGGGTGATCTGCTTCTGCACCATCAGCCGTTGTTTAGCTTCAGCCTGGATGCACCAGGGCAAGTGTTGCAGAGAGGGATGCTGGATTTTAGGGTTATGCCTTGTTGCTACAGATCCTGTCACCTCAGTGGATAAACAGTCAAAAAATAAAACCAGCAAATGATACAAAAAGGAATCCAGGTATATTTTTATATCTCATTAAGTTTTGCTCCTCCTTCTGGTTTTATTGGCAGAGATATCAGGGGAGTGTACATCTCCATCTGAGAAGAAGTGAAAAGATGTGCAATGTCTGGGTGGACACTTTTTGGGTGTGTGTGTGTGTTTTATTGCTATGGGGATTAAGTGGGAAGGGGTTTAGGATCTCCCACACCCATCCCATTTGAAGAAATCCTTATATTATCATGTATGGAAAAGAGCTGCTGATATAGGAGTTGTTACTAGTATCCTGCCCAGCGGTTCTTTATTTAGATACTCAGGTCAAAGAGCTGCTATCCCAAGCTGTCATTCAGCAGAGAGGATTGCTTAATATTGCTGTGAGCCAGAGGTATAGGTGGGTGGACTCTCTTTTGAACTGTGGACTTTTCTTGCATGATAGTGACAGACAAGCAGGGGTGGAGAAAAGGTGAGATGCTGACAACACAGGCTTTGGAGTCAGCGCCGCTCTGCGCCGGAGCGCTGTGTGATCTGGATGTGTGACTGCAGAAAAATGGCTCCAAGAGCCTGTCCTCTTCAGTCCCCGTGGCTCAGTGTAAGATTAATAACTAAGCTATACTGTTTTCTTCTGTTAGTTTGGGGGGTCCTTGAACGCCTACCCCTCCTTTCCAGGGGACAGCTAAGATGTGCTGGATGATTGTTTTGGAACTTGACCTGTATTCCCCATCTAAACACGTGGTGCACCCCAAGTCAGGAGAGGCAGTGGGGAAGAATACTGCATGCCTTTGGCTTTGGTATGCCGAGGTCCACCGAGCAGTTCCTTAACATGGGAGGGGGGTTTTGTTCTTGGGTTTGTTTTTTTCCCCCTTGCTTTGTGCGGGAGTCCTCCAGCATGCTCAGCACCTATGTGGTTAATGATTTTTCTGGAAGTGGATTATGGCTGCCAGGATTGCTAAGGCCCTATCCTGGATATGTTTCCACATCATTTTTAAGGTTATGCTGAGATTATGGTCCAGTCAGCTTTTCTGTCTTTTAAGTCGGGATGGAGAACCTTTCTCTTAGGCTCATTAGTAGTAAATGTTTTACCTCTGTCAGATTTTGATCTTGAAATGAGTTGTTTTTCAGACAGTACCTGCAGTTTTTTTAGAATGGGAGTTGTTATGACTTCTTATAGCCACAGTCCTGTGCTGTAAGAATTCAGTTTGTTTCATGTCCCCTACTTAGGATTTTTGCATAGTTATTTATACCATACTTACTGGATCTGGGATGCATGTGGTAAAGGGGCATGACTCCGCAGTGTGGATCTGCAAACATGGTGGTGCATGGAAAACTTCAGTGGTATTTAATGAACTTCATATATTCAATAGGAAGACACTTCTGAGAATGTGAGCCTTGGCAAAGCAGAGGTATCAACTTTTTTTTTTTTTTTTACTACTTAAAGCACTGAACTTAAGCACACTTGAACTCAGTAGCTAGAGAGAAATACATGATTTCCCTAAAGTAATTTGTGTAAGCTGATATTATAAGATGGCCTTGCAAAGGCCAAAGAATGAGATATTCCCAGTGAACGAGTTAAAAAATTCCCCAAACTTAATTACAGAAATCCTTTAGTATGTACAAGTTGTGACTATTCTTTCTCTGAAAACACCAGTGTTTCTGTCACTTCACTAAAGGTCTTTTTGTACAGTAGACAAAGACATATAAGGAAAACAAAACACATTGCATCTGGGAATTAAAAAGAGAGTATTTTCTTTGTTCCAAGTAACCTATAATGTTAATTCGAGAAATGAAATAGTATATTTTTCTAAAAACTTAGCATGCAGCTCATGCATTTCCATGGAATGTCCTTAACTATTCACTGACTCACTCCCTATTCATTTATAGCTAATATATGGCACTTTTATTGTGGTTTCTAAAGTATGGAGGTTATGTGAGTCAGATGCAATTTAGAATAGAGATTATCTTTAAATAATCAAAAACATACTTTGCCAAAAATACTAAAAAAAGGGAAGAAAGCATTCAGTGTTCTCAAAATATGAAGTGCTTTCTAAAAAGACTTTTTTTCAGTAAATAAGGGGGAAGAAATGTTATGTAAACCTAAGTGTTTAGCAGACATCTGTTTACTTCCTTCAAGGAGACAAGGGGTTTAAAGATTTTTCAGAGCTCATGAGAAAGGCACATCCTCAAGTACTTGCACCAAGGACGTGACAGAAGCATTTTTCCTTGAAAATTTTCAGCAAGAAGACGTAAGGTTAGAGGTGGCATGAATGATAACTTTCTTGAAGATTTTAATCAAGGACGTTTTGGAGAACGTGGGCGTTTGGATCTCTTCTTCAAAAAGGGGGTGGGGGTTGGGGTGGGGTGGAATCAACAACTGAATACCTCCCTGCCTACCCTTTCTTTTTTTCTTTGTTGGGGTTTTTTTTTTTTTTTTTTAAGTCTTCCTTCTCCTTCTTAAGCCTGTTCTGGTTCTCATGAAGTTTTTCATTAACGATACAGTGTTAGTAAGGGCAATTGTTAGGTTTTTTTTGCTGTGACTTTGAAGTTCCTCTGTTGTGACAGCTGCCAGGCTGGCATTTCCTGGACATCAGTGGGATATAATGATAGCTTGCCTGCTCCCCTTCTTTCTGATGAATTTCATCAGAAAGCATAACAAACTGGCAAATCCAGATTCCTGTATGAAAAAAAAAACAAACAGAAGGTGGATTGTAATGGGCAAGAGTTGAGGGACAGAGATCCAAAGAATTATCAGCTTTTTTGTAGCATAGTTAGCAATGTGATCTGCAGACAGAATCAAAAAGGCCTCAAAGTTAGGAACATGTATTCATCCTTCTGCTTATCTCTTTATTTTTTTTCCTCGTTTTCTTTTTTTTTTTTTTCCCCTGTCTTTTCTTTCTTTCTTAAGAGTTTAGTGTAGCAATAAATGGTGGTGGCCTATCAACCTGATACCAAACTAAGTAGCAGCCACATTATAATAAATGCATATTTTTGCTATCAAAAGATAACATACTGTTGGCTTAAAAAAATCCCAAAGAGCCTTGCACGGAAGCATTTTCAACAATATATTAAGCCTCGTATTTTTCAATTACAACAGGGCGCTTTTTTTTCCTCTGCTGATCTTTTTTTAATAACCAAAGGAGCAAATATGTCTTGGTTTTGAGCTTTAATCTGGTGCTTTGTGTACTCTGACGACCTCCTAATCACACTCTCCATGACATGTCAATCTACTGCTATGGAAAGTGGGTGATTTGGGCTGTCAGGAAAGTGTTGATATGCTCATATATCCTGTGCACTTAGGACTCAGGAGTTCAAAGAAATGCATTAACCAAAGGAATGAAATGTTATGGGAACCTGTAATTCAGCTATTGAGTGTCCCTTTCCCAGTTCAGGAGTGGTTCTTTATCTGTGTTGTGACTTTAAATGTGAGCACCAGGTGTGAAGATTTCTGTTTATTTTTATTTAAGCAAAAACAAACACCAAAAAATTCAGAGTTGATGCAGATGATGAAATGTAAAGATGTGAGATGTGTTTAGTAAATAGTCAGGGTGCATATGTCTAAACAAGGAAGGAGATTGTAGAACGCGGTTTTAGTTTATAATGCTCTCCTTTCATTACTATATAACCATCTGCCTCTCTGGCATGTTCCTTAAAATCTGGTGATCTTACACTTCAATCTGTAACCTTCAACGTTACGCTGGTATTTCCCCTGCTGAGCTAGTGGAATCATGAAGATCACAAGGTAAATGATGTCAACATCTACAGTTTTATTCTTCATAAAAACTAAAAGGTAGGACTGACCTTTATTATCAAATGGTGAGCAGCCTAGTATACAGTTTGAGAGGCACGATGTGAATGTGAGTCAGGGGGCAAGGATCTACTCCCCTTGGCACTGATAGGATTTCATTTGTGGTCTTAGGTGCGTTGTGTAACTGTTCTGCATGGAATTTCCCATCTGTAGTGTGTAGATAATGATACTTCCCTCTGTGGTGAAGGTTATGGCAGTTAGTTATTGTTTGTAAAGTTCCATGAAAATGCAAAGTATTGTAAAAAATTATATATATATATATATACACACATACATACATATATATAATATTGTATATATAATAATATATAGAAACATATTTATTAAAAATCACCATTAAATTGAAGACTAAGTGAATACTTCCATAATCCAGCCCCTTTTATGCTATTGTTCACTGAGTCAGGCATAGATTTATGGTATTGTGGAACTGTCCTCGTTTGGGGAAGGCATGGTACAACATCTTAAATAGACTTTTCTGTTTTTCCATGACTAACAGCATCATCACTTAGAAGTTGCTACTGAACCTTTCTTCTGAAAGTTTTTTCCTAAGGTTTTTCTTTAGCCATTCAGTTTCAGCAAATGACTAAGAGATTTAGATTTCTCGGTCTGCATCTCAGTCCACCCTTGACTTGCTAGAAATCCTGGAGCAAGTTAATTTGGCTGCTGTGCACTGAATCTTGACAGATCCCCTTGGATCTGCCCAGTGCTCTCCTGAATACTGTGGTGAAGAAAGTAAAAACTTACCCTTAAAATTGCCGTTCTGCTTTTCTCATCTGTAAATTGGTTACAGGGATAAAAACAGATTTATGGTCTGATATGTACTCGTAAAAGATGCAAACATACAGCATTTTAATCATTGACATGCCTCAGTGAATCTATGATGGCGGTTTTGAGTGGTGCATGCTTCTTTTTGATGCATGGTCTTGTACAAAGGGTTAAAAGATCTGGAAGGCCAAATTCAGGTTAGTGGTTCTCTTGGTTTGGTGGGTTTTTCTGTTAGGGTTTGGGGTTTTTTTTCCCCCCTTTATTTTTTTTTTTATTATTATAGATGCTTTTTGAAGAAAAGGAACTTGAAGCTCCTTGCCTAGGCTGTTCTTGAGTTGTGGTGTAGATGCTTTGAGGGTATAAACCACAGAGGAAGTTGGGATAAAATAGCTACTTAAAAAGAGATTAAGGGATTTACTTCAGTGCCTCTACGGGCTGTGATTTAAAGGGAGAAGAGCCTAATTTTTCATATTGCAGCTACTTTTATTAGCTACAGGTTTTAACTTCTTGGAAAGATTCTCACATCCTTCTATCAGCCAATTTTGGGAGTTAATCCAGACCAGTCAACAGAACTGTACGTTGCACTTGATTTCTTGGTAATTTTAAAAGCTTTTCAGTGTCTAATCTGTCCAGTGTAACTCCCTAGTTTTCTGACACAGATGGTATTGATCAACAAGAATAATAGATAACTATACTTAAACTCCATTTTTCAGAAGTTAAAAAAAAAAATTTTATATATATATATTTGGGGTGTGGAGGGAGGAAGGCATTACATGTATCAGAATTGAATACAGACCCCAGGTCAAAAGACTTTTGAAACTTATTCTTGTGGTTAGTTAATATATTTTTTTTTTTCCTGTAGAGTTATATTCAGGACAAGAGCTGAACTTTGTCTTCCATCTTGCTTTGCCAGTGATGATCAGCGGGGACACAACTCTGTCAGTCTTTGAGTTTGCTGACACCCTCAGAATTTTACAGCCACAGTTGTACTCAACAGATTATTTTTGTAGATGTTCTTGGCGATACTTAGTGGAACCTGGTTTCTATGTGAGAGATAAATTGAGGACATTGGGAAGTTGAGATAGGAAGCTCAGTACTGTTATCACTTTCACTAAGTGGAGGGGTTTTTCCAGTAATCCCAGAAGAACAAAATTATATGCCAGGTAGTAGATGTTTGCATTTGAAAAGTTTTTCTCAGTTGGTTCTTATTCACTTATATCTGCCTATCCTGTATGAAACAGACCTTGAACCTCCTTAAATTTTCTCTCCCAAAAGCTTGACTCTAGAATTGTTCTCCATTTGTACACATTTTTTGTCTTTTTCAAATGTCAGCTCAGTATTTCAATAATAGATTTAATCATGCCTGAAGTACTTACAATCCATTTTCAGTAGTGGTTCATTCCGTTAGGAGATGATGCACTCTGCTTTTTTATTTTTTGTTTTTTAATAATTTTTTTGAGGCTTGATTTGTCTTGGGAACAGAAATGTCCAAAGTCTCTTGAAAATGAGTTGTAGATGCCCAAGTAACTTCAGTTCAAAGTTTGGACATTGTATACTGTGGCAGATTTTGTTCCCCTGAATGGAAGAAGGCCATGAGGTGAGTTTGAGCACCTAACTGACCCCTGATCATCTGAGCGCTTCATGTGTTTGCTTTCCCTGTACTTTCTCAATTAATTCTGTTCAAGACAAGTCAGCTGTGGAGACATTTAGCTAGTCTCTGCCACTCAGGCTTTGGAGTTCAGATTGCTCTCAGGTTTAAAACTATTTTATGTCACTGTAGAGACATTGTGTGACCAGGAACTAATTGCCTGAGGCTAAAGAAGGAAATAGTCCCTCTGTCTTCAGTTGTTTCAGTTAAGAATGGGGTAAAACTGGGCTGATGACACTAAGGATCCTGTCAAAGTGAAACAGTAGTTCTTTTCTGTGCCACATGTGAATTGGGAGTTGGCTGTGTCATGCACCATTTCTAGGTGTGCTCGTTCTTCAAGAAGGCAGAGCAGCAGTAGATCATGTTGATTTGAAAGATGCCTGTGACCACATTCACTTTGATGTTATTGAGGCGCTTGGCTACCATTTGGGGATTCTCAACCAAAGTTAAATGAAGACTTGAGGACTTCTCTGATGGCTGCAAAGGGTGTACTGTGCTCATGAGTTTGTGCTCTGCTTTCTGCTGTGGACTCTCTGCTTCCAACATTAGTCAGGACAAAGTAGATGGCCAAATAATCAGATGTTTGCTGTCAGCCTGCCTCCATTGTCTGTGATGATTTATGCTTGCTGAGAATCTGCCTGGTAAGGCTGAATCAGAATGAGGTTTCTATGCTGGCCCATACGCATCGCTTCTATTATACACATTTGGGCAACTCTTTGTCTTGCCTGTGAAAGGGAAAAGAGAATCTGGCTGAGCCTGTGAACAGTTGCTTGCTTTCTTCTTCAAGTACTTCTATTTCTTAGACTAGGTTGAACGTTCTCTTAGTGGGTTCCTGTGGAAGGCATTCAGTGGTAAGAATGTTTTCTTTCTTGGGAAATGTTTAATAAACATGAATAAAAATCTAACGCAATCCAACCCCCAGTGGTTTCTCTCATGTAACCTTTTCTTGTTTCTTAAATTTCATTGTAGTTGCTTTTAACCAAAACCAGCCAGTTTTAAGTCTACATTAAGGTCTAGCTTTGTATTTTTACTCTAGAGTTTGGAAATAGGAGTGTCTGATGCCCGGAGAAATATATAATTTAATATTTTTTTTCTGTGTAAATTAAAGCAAACTTGATGTATTAGATGGTTTTGTTTTTTTAAAAGTATTATATATGGGATAGTAGTGGTGCTGGAAAACAAGTGAAAAGGAGAAAAGCTTTGAATTCAGGCTGGCAGACTGTATTCCAGAGATCTTAAAGTACTATCTGAAACTTCGGGAACATTTACGTTGAATATTAGGGCTCAAAAATGCAAATAGGAAAATACATTTAGAAATATTTCAGGTTCAATCTTTTCATTCTGGGTTTCTCCATTCTGCCTTCCAGCATCCTGTGTTTTCTCTTTGCATTCCATTCCCTAAAAGACTTTTCTACTTTCAGAAACTGTTTAAATGCTTATTGTATAACTAGCATAATATTCAAAGTTCTCACAACTTTTTGGGCACTAAAACTAATCATATGCCCTTCACTACAGCTCACCAAAAGTCTGGGAGAGAGGCACAGGTAAGAAAAAGCCTCTGAGCATGTATCCTGTAGCTATTGTCCAATATGCTGTAAATTTCATCCCAACCCACCCTTGGCTTTCAGCATGGAAAGCCCTATCAGCTAGGCTTAAAAAGTAATTGTTCAGTCGTCAGTAAGAGGGAATGATACCCTTCTTACCCTCATATTTACTAACAGAACTTTAACATGGTTAGTTGTGTGGTGCTGACAGAGAGGCAGAGCTATTATTTTCATCTCTTAGATGAGGAATTGGAGCATGGTAAGATTCCCACTTGCCAAAAGTAACAGCATATGTGCAGAGCTTCTGGGTGAACCTGATGCTCCACAGCCTATGGCTAGTGCCCGGGAGTATTGATCGTTCTTTTATGACAAACTATTAGTACATACAACATGTGCCAAGCTGTTGTGGAGAGATCTATCACAGCCAATTAGGAAATTTCTTATACTGTTCTTTCATTCCTGGGGTAGAAAGAGAAACATCTTAAGACTTGTCTGCATTGAAGCAAGGTTTCTGAGTGTATACATTAAAACACAACCTGTTTGTATAGTGGAACTTCAGAAAAGACCTAATCTGTACAAAGATTTGAACTCCACAGATCTGTTTAGTACCTTTGCAGAATCCCTTTCAACCATACACCTTCTTGAGTAAAAATACACCATGAACTTACTGTAAAAGGGAACAGATGAAGATGGGGAACAGTAGTATCCTGCCCAGGTGACACCTGGAGGGCAATCTAGGGATGCAGTCAGACAGTGTTCTTGGAAGCACCTTTTGGCTGTGAAAGAAGAGGGGAAATGGGAAACTGAAATTTATCTTGATATTATCTTTTATGAAACAAAAATTTGGGAAATCAGGGGGACATCACCAGCTGTGAGTGCAAAAGTCTCGGCAAGACGCAGTTACTGGAGGCCCCTAGTCCCCTCATAGTCATTACCCAGGCACCCTGCAAGGTGTGGGACAAAACAGGAATGTAAAATGTAAGCTCTTGATTTTCTCCACCTTCCCATTGCATCCCCAGGCTTTTCTTTCCCCAGAGTCAGAAAGGAATAGAGATTTCAACAGTGTTATTTGAAGGCTATCTCTTCTTGAGGACTTGATCTCTGGTTTGCTACCATATATCCATCTGAAATGAATGAACGTGGAAATAATTGGGCCTGGTGTAAACCCACCTGTGCAGCCATTTTAAGTCAGTGAAGGGTTCGCTCTGCGGATGCTGAGTTTGGTACCGTGGCCTCATTCCAGCGGTCCCTGCAGAAGTGAGAACTTACGAGTTACCTTTAACAGCACTGGGCCTAATGTAAACCTCTGTGATACTTCTGAGATGCCTAAAAGTTCTCGTGGTGATTCGTTATCCCCTCACCTCTCTTGTCACGTTCCTTCTGCTTAAATCTCCCTGTGTTTACAGAGATGCCAGAGAAAGCTGGGCCAAGCCTGGGGGCTCCTGGGCCACCTGAAGGTCCATTTGGACCTCTCTGTTCCATTTAGAGGCGTTTCGTGTTTTAAAGAAAATTATACATCCCTTACAATTTCCTCAACTTCCCAGTGAATCTTGGTGGCCAGAAAAAGAACTTCCAAACAAGCATGTGCAAATACACTTGCAGAGAAAGTGGTCACCTCAGAGAAATATAAAGATATTTTATCATTATATATAGTAGTATTGACATTAGTGGAGATAGCACTTGGTTTCAGTGGTTTTAAGGGGTTTTACCAGGTCTTATTAATGATTTCCTGGGGTTTATAGCATTCCTTACAAAAAAACAATGGCCAAAGTAATGGAGACTTCGAGAGTCCCTTTAGAAAGGTCGGTTGCCTTATGGTCGAATCACTTTACCTGAGATGGGAAAAAACCATGTACAGGTCCTCTTTTATTTTAAATAAGACAGCAAGGTCTTGCCCCTGAGCCTCACGTGTCTGAGGTGAAGTCTGTTTTATCTTTTTCTTTTCATGAAAGACTCAAGAGAACGTGGTTCTCTTCTGATCCAGAATGGGGAAAAATGACACTGTAAAGTCTCCTGGAACAGGGGGAGATTTCTGCTTTGGTCTAGAAGATGCTGAAGCAATGCTTTCAGTATTAAAGCAAAAAAAATGTTTCATAAAATGTCTGTACTTCAAAACAAGTAAGAGAATTCCAGCTTCCACTGCAATGCTCACCAGGAGCATAGTCAGTTCTTTAAAAAGCAAAATCATAGTAAATAAAGACTTTTATTTCCTCCAATACTAAGTTAGAAGGACCTGCTAAACCAGAGAGAAAATAACTGGGCTGTCAAGCTTACAGAGGTTCCTTGAGGGGAATCTCTGCGGAGATGTGCAGTGATTTCAGCTGAGCTGTGTGTGAGCTCAGGGTGTGAGGAGACAGACCTGCTCGCAGGATCGGGACCTCCTGACTTCATGGGTGAGCAGCGAATCTCATTATTACCCAAGCTGTGAAGTGCACATGCACTGAAAGTTGGACAGCGGTTTCTCCCAGTAGTATCTTTCAATTCTGTTACTTTTAACCATATTAAGTACAAAAAAACCAGACAAACGCAATTTTTTTTTTCAACTGGAAGACATTTCTTTAGAAGAGGTTTTCATTGATGTTAGTAATCTACTTTTTAAGTATCATCCTGTTTGTTAGCATTCCTTGGGCTGAGAAGGTGGCAGTTGCAGTTCTCCAGTAGGGAATTTCACCCACAAATTCGGTTTCCGTGGCTTACACCCACTGTCCTTCCTTACTGCCCTTAAGTACGTGATAGGATTGGTGGGGTTTTTTTCTGTTTGCAGCGGTAGTCTAAGGGAAGAATCTGTCAAGTAAGGTCCTGAGTGAGGTGGAAAGGGAGGGAAGTATTACTGAACAATGATGAGACATTGACGTAGTTCAGAACAGATCTGAATCTTACTGTTTTCTTTTCATAATGCCCATTTTATAATGACTACAAACAAAGGCACGGTTACTCTTCTTCAGTGATATTTATTTGATCCAGTTAAGTAGGGATTCAAAGAATTTTCCTTGAAACCACTGTCTGCAACAGAAGAGTATGAATTTGGAAAGAGAAATGAAATAATTCCAAACTATCACTTGCTCTTACCAAAGTACAATATAACCCATCTAGGCACTGCTTGCTGGTGTTCTGCTGTGTTAAGGTGTGCTTATAATCCATTCAAAAATATAATTGCAAAGTTACTAGAATTGTACAGAGAAGTTATTTAGTATTTAGGGAGTGGAGAAGTCAAGACTTAATATTTTATTTCCAAAGGGAGACTGGCAGCTTAATATCGTCACTTTTCTCTCATACTGTTGTTAGCTGTCTGTAGTGCTTTTATAGCTGAATGTTGAAAAAAAAAAAATCTGTATGTTTTGTAAATTTGGCAGACCTTTGGCAGAGGCAGTTTGCCTCCCTTTTATACGTATTTTATATCGTACATTCATGTCTCACACAGCAATAGAAAAAAGGAAAGAGTAATAAGAGAAGTGGCAAAATACGGATTGTGGAGGGAAGAAATAAAGACATACTTGTAAAATTCTGAATGTATGAAGCATCTCAGGAGAAACAGTAGACCCCAGATCTCTGCCTAGGTAATTTTGTAAAAATGGACTAGATTGCACATGGATGGCACATCAAGTGGCAGTATGGTATGGCTGAAGTGGGTGTTGGTGGGGGAGATGCACAATCACTTGTAATGGTGGAGGAGCATTTATTAGACCTGGTATTTTCTGCCTATGGCAGTAATTTTTGTCACAGGTATTGAGTTTGTCTTGGCCGACCCACACTTTTTTAAAAAAATGATGTCTCTCTGAGTTTTCTCCCTTAGAAACAAAGTGGCATTTTTAATGAAAATATATCTATCTGCTACAGAGCATTCTTTAGATTCAGAAAAAGGATACTTTGAATTAAATACAAAATAGGTATAAGTGGTCTACCGGTAACCCTTTAGAGCTGTATTTTATCCTGTAATGTGCTTCAAAAGCTTTTGGCAGCTTTTTGAGGAGCTGTTACTCAGTTATTCCTGGTTATTTATGTACTTCTGCTATACGCTCCAGTAGCTCAACAGTTCACAAGGCACCTGTAGCAGGGGCAGTACTGCAGAGCCCTACAGCACCCACCTGTGTGGGCACGGAGCATCTCGTGAGGAAACTAGGGCATGGAGGAGAAAGAGAAGAAAGGTTGGTGCCTCTTCACTTAGGTTTGGAACTGAGATGCTGTGTTGAGTGTTTTCTTTGGAATTGTAATGAAGACCTGGGACCTGTGCCCCTCGTTCTAGCTCATGTCTCTGTGGCCTGGGGAAACCTAGCCTCCTCTTTCTTAACACCGGCTTTTGGCACTGAGCCAGCGGGATGGTGAACGTTCAGCGAAGAGCCCCTGAAGCAGCACCCAGCCTCTGAGACTGAGGTACTTGCCACCTGTGTGGCGCGTCCTCTAGTACATCCCCTGACACAAACAGAAGAAAGCTGAACGTCGGTCCTGTTCTGTCAAATCAATAAGAGAACAGCCGCTGTCTTCACCGCGAGCCAGACCCCCCGGTCCCACGCGTGGTGTCGGGGGTCCTGCCTGATGCTCAGCTCCCCTTGAGTGTCGGCGGGGGGAGATCCCGGCCATGCCTGGCATCGGCACTGCATCCTGGCAGCTCCCGTCACCTACCTCCCACCTCCCGCTGCTCACCTCACCACTACCCCAAAAAGCAAAAACTTAATTTTGTTAGTTTTATCGAGTGGGTAGTTTATTATTATGTAGATTATTATTTTTTGTCTGAAGGCCTCCTGTTCTCTCTGGATGGAGGTGTTTGGCTTCAGTCACATTTATCTCTCTGCATCTGCATTTCAAGGATTTCCATGGTATTGAAATTTCCATTACAGGAATTTCAGGAATGTTCACATATATACAGGCCATGAAACATATTTACTTTTTTTTTTTCTTTTTTTCTTTTTTTTTTTTCCTTTTTTCTTTCTTTCTTTTTTTTTTTTTTTTTAAATGTTTGCCAACTGTTGCCTGCCAAACTTTAGACTGGGCTGCTATGACTCTTAAGATTTTTTTTTTTTTCTTTTTTAACATATCTGCTATATTGTAATATATACACATAGTGCATGCACAAGTAAAAACTCATACCGCAGCATTAGAAGACAGCACCAGATTTTATCTGGAGGATTATTGCGGGCCTGTTTCTAATTTATATAATGTTTTTGTTAACAGTAGTACCTCTTTAAAATGCCCAATAAAATAGTGTAGCATTAATTTAAATAGAAATTTCAGTCATTTTTGATATCCCCCCATTATAACAGGTCAGGCTTTTAACAGATGTCTCAATAACTTCGCTATTAGCGGGAATATTTCGTGAATTAAAATCAGGCCTCTTTGTCTCTGTCACTCATTGAAATGACCTACATATTTGGCAGATGGAGAGGACTTGCTTGTGCATTAGTACTGATGGGGTATGTTTTTTTCAGTTGTGTATTTTTGGAGTAGAGAGAAAGATTTAACATAAGTTAACATTGTTTATTTTTTATTAATACCATACTTTGGTTGCCCTTTACGGAAAAATGATATGAGGCACATCTTGCCTTTTAAGCACAGAAAACATCTAGGACATTTCTCTTGGGCACCAGGCTTCTGTCTTAATGTAAACCTCTCAGTGAAGCAGTGGACAACTTTTTTGCAAGTGTGTGGACTAATGGAGCTGGAGTAGAAGGTGCAATAATTCACGTGCGGCAGAAGTTTTAGATTAAATCTCCAGAGTCCTGAGCACTTCCAAGCCTTTCTGGGGTGGTGATTTTTGTGCTTAAGTATTTTCATTCTTCTTCCTGGCATAGCGAAGAGTTTTGCAGAATTATATTAAGGGTCTCGCTTAAAATGGCTTGCTGACACATTTTTATGCCAGCATGTGTCTTTGCATTCTTTGAAGAATCAAAAAAGGACCTCTCGAGTTGAAGATTTCATTGACACTCACGATGACAGCAGAGCCTGAATCCTGCTGTGAAGAGGCAAACCGTGGAGAGATTTAGTTGTAGATGTGGTCTGTTTATCTACTGCAAAATCACTCTCTGGCGTCCTGCGCACTAGCGCAGGTAGAAATGATTTCTTATTATTTTTTTGTTGTAAGTTTGATTGGAATGTAACTAATTACACAAGCAAGTAGAAAAGCTCCACACATAAATGTGCTGCCTGAGCAGGCAATACATCCCACAGTCATTAATCAAGAGATAAAAAACACAGTAGGATCGAATGAAGTTACTTAAGGGATACATTTGACCTGCTATCTTGTTTTTTTCTCTGCATATACTAAAGGCCCAAGTCAAGGAATGATACCAAGTTTCTACAATTCCCATTGACATCAGAGCGAGCGTGCTGCAATTTCTTGACTTCAAATGGTCTGATTTGAAGAAATGTTCAGTGTATCAGTACTGTCTGACCAGATTTAATGACATTTGTCCAACAAGTTCAGAAAATAGCAAAACTGGTAGTTACAGTCACAGCAGTGATATTACTGAGGATTCTTCTTGTTTGCAAGGAAGTTTTAACTTTTCCTGCCCAGTGAGGACAACCTGTGGGTCGGTTGGCAGCCAGGAGTGCTTTCCCAGTCATCTCTCAAACTGTTAAGGATATTCCAGGGATTGAAGAGGCAAATCAGGAAAGGTGTTATCATAAACTTATTATAATATTGTTCCCCTGGCCTGCACTCTCTAGGACTGTGAGTAGGGATGTAGGTGAAGTGTCTATCTGGTGATGGTGGTGGTGATGATGATGATAATACTAATAACTATCACGATTTTCAGCTCCTAACTAAACCAGTTGCTTAAGATAATACAAATAAATTCATACAAGGGATTTGGTTTCCCTTCTTGGAATTTTAGGTCTTTTTCGTACTTAATTAAAGTAGAATCTGAAGTCTTTCTGGAGTGATGGCCTAGTTCATTTCAACACAAGACTTAATGTTTTAAGGAGCTTCTAGGGATATAGGAACTGCCATCGTTCCACTTGGCGTGCTGTTATGTGGTTTGCACCTGTGTGCTATCAGAGGAAAGTGACTGAAAAGAAAGCATACACCTTTTCAAAGGAAAACAACAATTTTCAAGGTAAAAACAGTAAATCATCGGGATAATGATCGTCTTGCTGCGTATCTGTGTTCTCTCTTAAATGTGAAAGGAGATTTTTTGATATATTACAGTTTTTCTTGTAACAGGGACTGGAAGCACAGTCCCATGGAATTACACTGGATGTTTTTTATTTATGTGTCTAAAAAAAAAAAAAAAGTAGCGATGCCCTTTAAGCATTATCTTTTAACTCATCTTGCACAAAGAATGACTGTAAGGCGTGAGAAAGACACTTAGACAGAGACAAAAGGGGAAAGGATGTGGTACATCCTGCGCCCATTAACGCCATCAGTTAGCACCATTTATCTTGAAATTTGTCCAGCTTGGAACACAAAGTACCTACATCAGGGTTTGGGCCAGACAGAAACCTAGAAAATGGTGGTATTTGTGGAGACACTGGCCAATGTGGGGGAGAGAGCAAAGGTGCACAGTAATTTTAAAAAGAGCTGCATTTTTTGTGTGTGAAAATTTGATTATAAGATGATTCTTTTAACATAAACACAATTCTCTAAGGACTTATTAATGCTTCAGTAGCATAGTGGAAAGACTCTAGTGCAGTCCGCTTTAATAGCTTTCTGGCTTGAACCCCAATACATAATGTTCTAGTAATAGTTTATGGGTGACTGCAATAAATTGGTAGCAAGTGTTTTCCATTTTTTGGCTCTTCTTATCAGATCTGCTGGTGGAACATTTTGTTCTGAGAATATTGTAAAGGCAATTGATCTGCTTTGGATGTGTGCTCAAGAGTTTCGTGTCTTTAAAATATATGTATAGATGAGCTTTTTCGCCGTGTTCTGAGATGTGCGGTGTAAAGCTGGGGGCCAGTAAAATATTATGGGGCATCTGAGCAGTTGGTTAGACCCAGCAGGACTCCACCTAGCCTAACTAATGTTCTGCGAGTACTGCCAAAAAGGCAGAGCTTTCCTCCCCCCTGCCACTTCTCTTCCCAATACTTTCATTGTTCTAGTCTTTTCATGCAGCAGTGGAAAATTTGTTCCTGTCCGTGCAGGAATAAAGAGCTTTCACAAAGGTTCATATATAGACCCAAATGGCTTTTTGAAATAGAGAGAAACGTGAAATATTTTGCACTTGGTGGTGAGGGAAAGAGCCACTTTTGATTAGAGATGGGCCTGATACAGTCACCTTTGATTTCTATTGGATTTGGAGCTGAACTGAACTGTAATTACAGAGTGAAATTCCATGGCCTCTATTATGCAGGAGCTGTCCCTCTTGGTCTTCAAATCAATTAATTCACAGCTCCAGATTGTCTCTATAGCCAGCCTAATTGAAACAGCCTGCTTTCATCTCCGCTCCCACAACTAGAAGAAGAGTTTGGTAGCTGAACCCAGGTCGGAAATGTCTAGCTGCTTTCTGTGTGTGAGAGGCCAAACAAAAATCATCAGCCTGATGGCCTCTGGATTTCAATCCTCTGGATATGACAAATAAAGTCAGAGGTACTGAGCATCGGAGAGTAAGCAAACATTATCCATCATCTAGTGGAATGTGCCACTGAACATCCTGTGCTTGTTCCTAGCTCCATTTTGTTTCTTTAAACAGCTAGCCTGCTGGCTTTTTGCACAACGATCCAACGCTGCTTGTAGATTAGATTCAAAATGAAAATGGGTACGTTTCTCCAAGATAACATTAAACACATGTAAAATTAAAGGACAGCCGAGTACCTCCTTCATTCCTTTAATCTTCTGCATGTACTGGAACATTTGTTTTAAATAAAGGTTATATTACAAAAATACTGGGCTTGGGGCAAAAATCAAATCTTAAAGAATGTAAACTAAAGTCTGGAGCTCTCTAAAGCACAGAGTGAATAGATACTCAAAAAATATTTGAAGTAACAGAATGTGGACTTTGCCCAGTTAATGTTAAAAGTATCCCAAATGACAGCAGGGGAGTCAGTTTGGTTGTCATACAAAGCTGCACAGGGAGCTGGAGATGAACAGAAAGTACTGAAAATCTGGCCCTGAGACAGTAAACGGGAGTGCTAAGTGGATGGGAGTGAGAATTGATGAAGGAAGTTAGGAACGGAGAAGTGCAAAATAAGGGTTGTCGTACCAGAACCACTTCTAGTGGTGCTCACACTGTCATAAGCCTAATAAATGTGGATGTTTCTTCTCTGATGCATACTAGCCATTTTATAAAAGCGTGTTACGGACTCGTGGAAGTAGAAGAGCAGCTGAATAAAAGGGTGTGCAAGTTGGACTCCGACCACAGAGATTCAGTGCTACTTTTAGGCAGTTTCCATCCTGCAGCTCAGCTCTGCTTTCACCACCTGTTGTGATCAGTGGTCTTTTTTCTTGTTTGCTTATTTAACCAAGTTATTAAGAAAATCAACTACTTGGGAGTGCTGCCTTAAGCAGTTTGATTTTTCTTATTTTGCAAGGGAAAAAAAGCCCCAACCCATGTTCAGGTACATCTCTGGGAATCTGTTGCATATTGCATTCATGTAGGAGCTGAAGTTTTCCATCTTTCATCCTGTGTTTTCAAGCACTGCTGCTAATGATGCACTAGGATGGCTGTTTCTCTCCACAAACAGAAATCTGTCCCATTTCCTGCTAAGGATTCTGGGCAGGGCTGTGCCATAGGTAATTTCCTGTAGTAAATATTAGAATAATTAGAGTTATCATTCCAGAGCAATGAACTTAAAGTGTCTTTTATTACTGCATCACACAAATCATACAAGAAGCAACCACAGTCAGATATGGCTATTGTTACTCATTTCAGTTGTGCTAAATCAAATATACAATGTCAAAAACGCAGAATGTAGATAGTCCTGTGTTTGTAACCATTTATATTATTAATACGGCCTTAAAACATATATGCAAGGACAAGCATGCAACTTGAGACCAAAGAAGGTAATCCAAGAAGAATAGTTAAACCCCCTTTTCCAATAAAGCGCCACTGCTTTCTTGTGCTTCTCTTGTTTATCAAGTAGTTGATTTATTTTTATTAAGGAGCAGGTTTGTAAGGATGTGTTTAGGAAACTACTCGCATTACTGACAATCACTAAGGTGTAGTGCAATAGATAATATTAAAATGAGCATAACATTTAAATTAGCAAAATTCTGAAGTGTGGTGATGTTGAGAATGAACAATGAGAATCCCTGCAAGAAGACTCAGTGAAATCTGGTTCAAATTATCTTTCCTGGCTTATAAAGGGCAATATTCTCCTTGATTTTTTTTTTTTTTTTTTGATAGGTCACAAGCAAAGAATTTGAGGGAGAATGTTCTATTTAAACTTGGTGAAAGTGGGAAGAGAAATTCTTGAGGTGTGTTCCTTTTATGTTTACTGTCTTTCTTCACTGTATAAAGTGGTCTACTTACAGTGCTGGGATGTGTTTGGAATAAACAGTAGAGTGCTATATTTCACTGTAAGGTCTGTCTATAGAAAGTGCTGGCTCTCAGATCAGCTGTTTACATTTTTTTTTAAAAAAGCTCCCATCTGTTACATCAAACTTGTTAATATAGGTCTACAGGATGCAATAACATTAATGCTTTAAGTATCCAAATGAAATGTCAGAGTCCAGTTGCAGATACTGAATTCAAATGTGGCAGTGTCCTGAATCCACCTCTTCTACTAACAGGCCATTTAATAATCCGTGTAAGTATCTATAGATGTCTAAGTCTTTGAAGGTCTGCGAGGGGCCAGATGTACAAATGCAGTTACAACATCAAATCCTCACAAAAGCTTTTCCACCACACTAGCATGACCACGTAAAATTTGGCCTCGATTTTTTTTGGCTCTGTAGCTGCAGCACCGTCAAGACCTATTTAGAGTGAAAATAGGCTTGGTAAGGGAAGTCTCTGAGCTTCATGCTGTTCCCAGTGAAGTTAAAGGCAACGTGATCACATAAAGAGAGATACACCTTACCTCTCGGTATATTTTGCCCCTTGTTTGAAAAAAGCAGCCCATAGACTTTATGGTTTGTTTTGTTTCTTTGTTGTTATGGTATATTTTGTTTCAATTTAAAACATAACTGAGTCCTTGATATTTTTATTTCTCGTAGGAGCTACTATGATTTATTGTTATAGTGGCCATCTGACTAGAATGAAGATGTATGCCCCTGTTTTGATCCTTGTAATGATGGGGGGGATGAAATTTAAGTTTGTTATATTACCTTTCTTGTTTCTACTCTTTTGTATCCATGGTTTTTTAATTTACATTGCATTGTGAATGAAAACCCTTATCTTCTGTTATGTTTTTTTCCTGCCACTCAAATTTTGCATCAACACAAAAGGTTTGTTCTTCAGTTTGTGTTCAGTATTTGGTCACATTCATTATGAGGTATATCCAGAATACACAGATCACATACATCAAATACCATTTTTCACTGTGTTTTCCTTGATATCTTATTATTAAGGGCTATTTTTTAGTGGGTAGAAACGCAATCTATGCATAAAACTGTATTCAAATGAGCTTTGCACATCTAATCATATCTATTTTTATTCCCAAATACTCGGTGATCAACATTAATTTCAATTACAATGGTTTTAAATCATATTACTCAGAAACACAATGAAACTGGCTAAATAGTACCATGCAGAGGGTTAATAGTCCAATAATAATTAAAATAATCCTCTTCAATTCAGTAATAACTTTGGCCACCTGCCTTCATCCAACCCCCAACACCACCCTCAGTACTCCTTAAAAAAAATACTCGCATTACAGACAATCTTGTGTAACAGATTAGCATAACATATCTGGAACATTACTCAGATTTTTGGGCAATGGCAATCCGAACATGTTCATAAGTTAAAGCTTTTTTTCTTGACAGCATCCTGCTGTTAACGCTGGACTTTTTTAGTTGGCAGGGCTCTGTGTAAGTGGGAAGCACCGCCGGTGGTATCACAGGGAGGGTTCTGTGAGTGTGTGCATTGGAGGGACTTAGCTAAACGGAAACGTCCAGTGTTTTAGGGGGCTTACACAGATAAACTCAGTATTCTAAGGACTGAAATTGTGCGCTCGCTTCCAGATTTGAATGGACATGACACCAATTTGACAGATTATTTTAGTCACGGTAGTGGATTACACAAATACGCATGCACAGGTGAATGTGCAAGAGAGACGTTAAAAATTCAGGATTCTTTTCTTTAAAAAATGAGAAGATGTAATGTCTGTGGGTCAGAAACAGCAACATAATCATCTAAGCACAAGACTGGAAGTTAGGAAGCCTTTTATTTCTTCTGTTCTTTATCTCACCCTGTTTTGTTTTTCTGATAGGTTTTTCTCAGTTATAAAGTAGGAATCATGCCAGTGAGATTTGTGATGGAAAGTGTTTGGGGCACCAGTTATTATTTTGAAGTATGATACAGTCTTCAATTTATTGTCCCCTTTTTTTTTTAGGTGACCAGACCTAGAAACAAAATAACTCTGGTATAAATGGGATTTAACATATAAGACCCATTATTTGGTAACAGATTCCATCTTGTCCATTGGTAAAATAATTGGCTTCTGTAAAGAATCAGTAAGTAAACAGCCAAGCAATTTTTGCTAGTACATATCGTAATTCCCATTTTAAAAATTACCTAATAAAGATTGCCTTTTAAATAGAACCATTTGGGTATATCAGGGGCATGTTGTACTAAAGAAAAAGAGGGGAAAAAAATCCCTCTGTCACTTGAAAGAGACCATTTAGCCTCTGAACATATTTGCTCCACACTAAATAATAGATGTTATTCTCAGCTAAATAGAACGTGGTCTGTGTCCTTCTATTGGAAACTATTTTGTTTTGTCTGAATACTTCACCCGCTCCATCCACCTGCCCCCAAAACAACAAACAGATTTGGCTAGTATGTGTTGTAAGTAAATTTTAGGAATGTCATATAAATTATTAATTTAATAAAGTTAATATTTAATTAACTTTTTAATCATTAACAAAAGTGGAAAGTTCAGAGTTAAGCTATTCTTCTTCCTCCCCATAAAAATAAACATTAACAAATCAGTCTCATTCCTATGCATACTGTCGGTTGCTCTGGTTTGGAAAATTAACTTAACGGTAGTAGATACATATGAAGATATTACTTTGGCAAAGTAATAATATTACTTTTATGCCCTTAAAAAAGAATTGTCCGAAAGTGTTACTGATAGGTTAGTACCTGCAGTTGGAATTATTAGTGTTAGCATTATTAGCATATGGATATAGTCATCACTGAGTTAACTGAGAGCTTTTTCCATTCATCCTGTTACCTAGAGAGAGTTGAGGCCACTGCGTTTTGGGTTTTTTTGTAGGTCTGGTTTGCTGAGCATAGCTCTTTTTGGAATGGGCAGGTCGAATAAATTGTGCATGTATGGAAGAAGGTGGTAAGATTTTTGGAAGGGCGTGTAGTGATAGGACAAGGGGGAATGGCTTTAAGCTGAAAGAGGGTAGATTTAGATGAGTTATTGGGAAGAAATTCTTTACTGCAAGGATCGTGAGGCACTGGCACAGGTTGCTCAGAGAAGTTGTGGGTGCCCCATCCCTGGAAGTGTTCAAGGCCAGGTTGGATGGGGCTTGGAGCAACTGGTCTAGTGGAAGGTGTCCCTGCCCATGGCAGGCGAGTTGGACTAGAGCACCTTTACAGGTCTCTTCCAACCCCAACCATTCTATGAGTCTATGTTCTGCAATGCAAATTTATTCCTAGGAAAGGCCGTTCACCATTACTGTTGCCCTGGAAGATCCTTCTGCTCTTTGATAGATGAGCTGGTCGGGTGCTCGCTGCTGCTGTGCTTCCTGGTGGCAGGATCTGCAGTCGGAGTGCTGCTCCTCAGCATCCCTCTCCATTCCCTTCCCTCCCCTCAGCCATCAAACAGTGAGAGCTGGTCTTCAGCTGCTGCATGTAGTATCGATCCTTCTCTGCTGATAACAGATAACTATTTATAATAGTGATACAAATACTGGTTGGGGAACCGTTAGCATATTACTTTCATTTTAAACAGACTTGCTAAAGCTGAGTAGCATGAGCGTGGTAGCGGCGTTTCTAGCTGTTGGCTCAGTGCTCACTGCTGGGCTTGTGATGAGCATGTACGACTCAGACTCATTCGCTACACAGCAGTGCTTTGGTTTAAAGCAAGACTTTAGTGCTTTTACGTGTACCTAATGGGTGCTTTTTGCCAGTAGCTGGAGAAAGAGAAGAAGCTTGAATTTGCAAAATCTGGTTGTAGAGGTACTGCGGCTTTCTTGTTCCCTTTAGGACTTGGAAAGTGATTGAGTGAAAGTGATGGTATTTTTTCATGTGATTCCATAGGTACCCTGTGTTTTCTTTAGAGAACTCCTTCCCAGGTTTTGTTTGGCAAAAACAATGAAATACATTACTTAACTTTCTGTGCATAGAATGGAAGCTGTTACTCTAAGTCATTCTTTTGTGGGAGAGACAAGACAGCATATCTTTCATTCCTGTCGTCTCTTTTAATCTTGGACGAGGCATCGCTTTAATTTTGCGTTAACCAGTTTTCCTTTTGGAAGAGCTATTTGAAATACCGCTTCACAGTTACTCCAGAGCTTCAAGATCCTATCATAGAGTATAGTGCCAGATTTTTCTGATGTGTGCAGATCTGCATAAAAAAGTCAAGCATTTTTGGATCCCCAAATCTGATCCCTGTGTTAACAGAAAAAAGGATATAAGCATTTCTGATTTTTAAAGGTTATTTCAGCCACAGGCAGATTCATGGAGGTATCTGCTAGCTTGCAGTATAGCTTGCAAGATGGTTTTACTCCAAGTACTGTATATTGATGTGTCTCAGCTAAGGTTTTTACTAAAATCAACTGTCCTCATGTCCTTAAAGCAGGATGAATGTTAGAACTAAAAATGTCCTACTGATCTGAATATCTCAGTCTTCATATTGATTAATATAATAGTTATTTTTGTGATGTTATTAATTTTTAATTAGACCCATTTTTGTTACTTGCTTTCTATGTACCAAATTTTACATATTAATCATTATAAAAAATAAATACTGTATCTGTAATGAATGATAGAAATTATAGGAAAAAATAAGGAAAAAAATTATTTGAGGATAGGAAGTATATCGTGGGTGTCATATTTAGTACTGTTTCAAGTGTATACTTTTCTTCCAGTTCCCCTTATGTTTAGACTAGAGGAACCTATTGCAGCATGAAGGAACTGTTTTGTGTCCAGAAGTCATTGCAAAGTGGCAAATATTGAATTTTTAATGTTCCCCACTGAATATAACTGGGGAAAGATACATTTTCTAAGAGGTTTTGTAGATTGTTTTGTTCTGTGGGTTTTTTCCTAGAGGAAATGTGAACTGAATTTGTCTGTTGTGAGGGATTTTAGGGTATGCCATGTAAGCGTTGTACATGTATCGGAATAATTTTGAAAAATTCAGTAAAGTACAAGAATAAAAAGAATGTGAAATAGGCTCAATTTTGTTTTGTTTTTGTTTTTCAAAATAAAAATGGTTTTGAATGTCACTTGACAAACATCAACTGAAGATACCGAGAAAAGCTTTGGAACTACTATTTTGTCATGGATTGTAATAATAAATAGTGAGGGTCCTTTGTAATAATATTGAAAATACTTCACCAGCAGAAAAATACGCTTTTGCTGTGATCATGTATTTTTGCAGAATATAAATTTGTTATTTATTGAAGTCTTAGCATCTGTCTTAGCTACCTTGTTATAAAAGGATTTATAGATATATTGACAAATTACACGGCAGAAGAAATATAAAAAGCTAAACCATATTGATTACAAAGATTTCTTGCCTTTTGGTGGACTTTCCTTCTTAACTGCGGTATCGCAAGCTTCAGAGGCAACTGGAAACAACTTGTCCTTCCTTCACACTGATGTATTTACCAGACAGATGATCTGGGAAGAATATATTTCTGATAAATATGAATGATTCACTTGGTAAGAGATCAAGAGCTAGAGTCAGGGTTAAGGTATAAGCCTTTTTCACCCCCCAGGAAAAGTTACTATACCTACTGGTTTCAAGGGTATGTGCTAAAAAGAGCCACCTGTATCTAAAGCAGCTGAAATAATTTGAAAGTTAAGAAGGATCTGGCTGAAGCAGATGGTCTAAATCCCTTCCTCTGCCCCTTCCAAGGTGGTAAGAATTGCATCAGGACTGCTTTCGGGTCTTTTCACACCGGCCTAATTTGGGTGAAGCTGAAGGAGTTCCCTTGTCTGGCCCTTACAAATGCCAGCTGGTGTAGCCTTGATTCATTTTGTAAATAGGAGGAACAAGAACAGTGTACTTTTCCTCTTAAAAAAGGGCCAAAGTCGAAAATCTCCTTTCTGGTGGTGATTTCTGAACATCAGCACAAGCAAAACGGCTATAGCTAGATAACTGGGATCCCTGCTTGGAGCTGCTCTCCAGCTCTTCCACGAAAACTGGGATCTGACTTGGTTGAGCACCTTGGTACCACCTGCTGCTCATGTGCACTGGGCATCCTTCCCTGGGGCTCCCAGCTACCGTTGTTTAAGTACACATTGAAAAGGCTGCGTAACTCATGAGGATGTAGCTAACTTACCTGCCTTGCGGAGAATGGCCTGAAAGCGCCTCTGAACTCAAAGAAAGATCCTGCTTTGTCCTCTGAGTCTGGTAAAATACAAAAGGTTTGGGGAGGATTTGCTGTATGCTTTTTCTCTACTGTGAGACTCCAACAATTAAGAAAGTCGCCTTTTCCTTCAGCTGGATGTCTGCTGCGGCTTCCAGAGGAAGATTTGAACCCAAAAATTAAAGGAGAAATGGGCATTGGGCATATATCCCTAATTCTGCATCTTTGGTCTACCAAAGTATTTATAACCTAGGCTTTAACTTCATTATGAGATATCTTTTAGTGTTTTCTCTGCGTGTCTTTTGTTTATCCTTATTTTCTGTAGCATTAGGTATACTTAGAAATACATGTATTACTTACACACTGTTCTCTGTGTGTCAAACAGAATTTTTAAGTCATTTATGTGAGCAATACACAGTAAACCATTTTCACACAGTGTACTAAATATTAAATATACAGCATAACGTGCTAATAAAATGTTGCTAACATAAGTAGGCCACCTAAATTAGAGGCTAAGCCAGCTCTGTGATTAACTGTCTCATCTCCTGAATTGCACCTTTGGAAGGCTTTGGTAAGCAAAAAGATTATAGTACATAAATATTGGCAAAATTTTTAAGATCTAAACCCAGGGAAAAAACACAGATTATGCTGGACCGTTGCAACAATTAAGAGTAGATTAATAAATACGTTACCAGATGTCATATTTGTATGCATTTGTAGCAATGATGAGGGAATAGTAGTATGTGAATACCTTGTTAAATATTATCGTAATGCTCTTGTGGAGACATCTGCTTGCATGCGAAACTTTAGAATAGATTTTTAGTGGCATGTTTCATATGTGCAGCTTCAGCCTATATGCATATGTCTTTATTAATCCGGGGCTTCAAAAGCAATGTAGAATCATTTGCAAAGAAAAGCTAGTTAAGAAAAATTGTCTGAGGTTCACAACCAGATTCTTTCTGTGGTGATGATGATGATAGAATTTTTTTTCTGGATGGTAATGATGGCCTGGGGTTACTGGGGAGGAGATGCCGTTGTTTCACGTTACTGAATCCTGGAGCCTTCCAACGGTATGTGCTAACTTCGGCAGGTATAGAAATGTGGCTGTTTCATCCAGCAAGGAATCTGGCACTTCCCTGGTTTTCAGCATATCGCCAGGGAAGGCTGCGTCACATCAGCGCTGGGTTACGCAGAATGATGTGTCAGAGGGAGGAGGAACATAAAGTTAGACTCAGCTGGAGGTCAGACCTAGAACAGCATCTTACTGGATCATCAGAGGCCGGTGGCATTGTGACCTTTTTATTTTATTTCTGGCACAGAGGATGTTACTTCAGCAGGGTAGCTTTATTCAAAAGAAAAAAAAGAAGGAAAAAAAAAAAAGAAAGAAAAAAAAGGGATTGTACCTGGGACTGGAGCCATCACCAGGTTCTCCCTTTGCATGTAGCATCTCCCTAGTGGAGGTACAGAAACAGGAGAGGGTGCATATGCCTCACAGGAGTCTTGTTTTCGCTCAGTTGCAAGTCAGAAACAGCTGGCTCATTCACTAGTGAACACGTGAATACAGGATCTTTATACTAAAACTTTCATTTCTGTATTTAAAATTCCACCAGGGTTCAGTGAAAGGAAGGTATTTTGGGGTTAATAAGAAATGTGTATTCTTCAAAACAACCTCACCTCAAAAAAAAAAAAAGTCCACAGCCCTATAAAATGTCTGTTTTGTGTCCTAAAATAAAGCATGTATTTCATGCTCTAAAAGTCTGAGGTTTGTAGCTGAAAAAGATTAAGTAAATAATTCAGAATTTGTTGTGTTTACTTGTTAATAATTAAGCAGGTTAGTCTGTGTACTTTTTATAGACATTGAGCTTTATTTATTTATTTTTATTTACTTGGCTCATGTTCTTATTTTTAAATTTGAAGAAGTTTCTGCCAGGGAGGAGATCATGAGAGAAAAGTCATCAAGGAGTTAAGCGTTGCACAGGAAGCAAAATCTGTAGGGATGTGTAGTCTCTGGAGAGGAGGGAGAATTGTCATCTCTTGCTTCCCTTCTGCATTGCCCCAGACTAGTCTCTAGTGCTTTGATGGAATTAAATTTTAAAGGTGATAATGATTTTTTGGAAGAAAGTAGCACCTTTGATTCCTACTTTGTGATGCCGGTGACCAGGGACAGAGTCGTCTGTTATGAGGTGACATTTGGTTCATCTCAGTCAAAGGAAAGTTTCAGCCTTGTTCTGTTTCAGAAATAGACGGGAAATTCAAAGGAAAAGATCAGATAACGGACACACTGTGTATCTGTTTTCTTGTGTCAGTGAGCTACAGTCTGGGGAAAGGTTGTAAGCTGATGGCCGTGAAGTCTGAAATCTTTTTTGTTGTGTGAGGAGGTACAGAGGCCAGCAGCAGCGTGAGCTGCTCTCCCAGACACGTGTAGATCCATCCATTAGGTGATTGCATCCTGTGAACGGGTGCTAGTTTAGTCCCAGCGTATCAGTCAGGTCACCTTTGCTTTCAGTGGTGACAAACAGGCCAGTAGTGTCCCAGATTCCCCTTGAATCTCAGTGTCTGTTGCTTGAGAAAAGAACGTGATGAGCAGCAAAATAATTCTGTGTTTTCCATCCAGCAATTTTCAGTTGCTGTTTACATAGCCTAGACCTGAGCATAGTCTGAAACAGAGAAAGAGAAGAGATTTGGGTTTGAATTTGGTTTTTCCCTCCTCTGCCAGGCAGTGATCCACCCCACTGCTGATCACATTCCCTCCCTGCCTTAAGCAAAGTCATTGCCTGATTTTTTTGACTGTTTGAACTGTTCCTTTGGTCTTGGCAGAGTAAGATATCATTTGATATTTTCACTCACCTTTTCCAAAGGGGAGAAAAAGCACAGGGTAGTGAGAAAAGTCAGTTGAAATGATTGGCATTAAAAGACAAAAGCTGCTGAAAAGTGAGAGTGATCTTTGGACTGTATATTAAAAAGCAAAGATTTAAAAAGACTGTTTATGTGAGAATTAATAGCCTGATTTTGTTGACAGTTGAAGTCTTCATCTGTTACCATGGTGTGTTTTAATTCACCGTCTGCATTGGTATTTCCTTCTGAAGAAGGGCCCGGGCTAGTTGCTAGTACCTCTAATATTAAAAATGCCATTTGCTTCATATGTTCTAGGTGATGGTTTCACTATAAGTAAAGTCATGGTACATAAAGTTAAGAGGAGGCTAACCCGGCAGGTAGCGACACAGATGTCCCCCTTTCTACATCACCTGACTGTTGCCTTCAAGGGGTGTTTTATCCTGGGCCTAGACAGTTAATCCAAGTCTCCTATGGAGATAAGTATGGGCAGATAGTACTTTTCAAATAGACATTAGGAGTGCACAGAGAACTTAAATTGTTTTCTGAAAGACTTTTTCATGTGTTAAGGATGCTACAGTAACACTGTTTAATTTTTTTCCATGTATGTGTGAAGCTTCCTTTACTTCAGAAAATCCAACTCATATACAGTTCATTGTCTGATACTTGCAGGCCAGGTCAGTGGTCTACTTTGGGCAGTTGTCTTTAAAAATTCTCCAGCATCTGTCTTTATCGTGGAATTTAATGCTAGTCATTTGATTTATTCCTCTCCCCCCCACCCCCCCCACCACCACTCAGCCGTCAGACAAGCTTGACTCTTGAAACAAGTTAAGGAGATCTCAACTCTGCTTCTCAGTGGACCCAAGTCCATGTCACACAGAACATTACTACAGTCAATAGTAATTGTTCTGTGGTTGTTAAATCCAATGCAAGAGGCTGAACCAGAGTCAAACATGACCACTTTAACACGGTCCCTCAGTTCAAGGCTGAGGCGTAGTGCTGAGCCTGTGTAAGTCAAGCTGTTCTGCTGCTAGAAGTACTGTCCTGGAAATGAGAGGATTTCAAGCTCTAAGTCTGCCGGATTATGCTTTTCTATAAGCATTAAATTCACACAGAAGTTTGTTGGTTTTTTTTTTATTTTATTTTTTTTTAAAAAAAAGCATTGCTGTGATGCATTGTCCGTTTTGCTAAGGGCATACTTCACCGAATGTTCGTGCCAGGTTGACTGAATCTCAAAAGAGACCAAGAGATTTACTGGTAGTCTCACAGTGAATCATTGTCTGAAATCCTTTTGGCTTCTATATTCTTAGCATTAATCAACAGTGATTCCTTTCATCCACTTGCTACCAGAGTTTAGTTTGTATGTATGATGACTGTGTTTGGAAGGAATTGAACTGGAGTGATGCTAACATAATTTATATTACTCTTTGAATTTTGTTCTTTAAATACAGAGTCTGAAAAATAGAAGATCCTCACAGTTATCATCCTATGATATTTTCTCCCCCCACCCTGAAAGCTCCATAACCTTGAGAGAAAATGTAAATAAAATGGACACATTCTTTACATATTCTTGAACAGAATGTATTTATCTCAGTTTCACTTGATCTGATGATAGTTCACTGAAGAGGATTTTTTTCATTGATAGCAAATGTCAGAAGGCCATGCAGTTTATAAGGCATGAACATAAGAAAATGAACAAGTATGTATAATTCTTTCTTGTTTGCATTTGAACAGCAGCACAGTATGCTGTTGTTATGGTACAAGCAATGGGCATAACAGAAGAAGCGTTTTTAATTTACGACTGTTTAAGTTATCCATTTCTGTATTTCTTATTTCAGTTGTAGGTCTTGTGCTGGTTAGATATTTTAAGAAGCAGAGCTACTAAGTGTACCTAATTTACTTCATCCTTGAAAGCAATTTTTTTCTAGGAAATTGCCGTGATCTACCTCAAACCTCTTTGAGGAATGTGATATATTTGTGACTTTGAGGTCAGTAAGACCATTGTGAGCCTGTGCTGTGAAGTATTCACATTTGCGTAGTACGTGGGCTTTGCTTTGAGGTGGACGCCAAAAGTGGTTTCCTGAGTTGCATCGTCGTTTTTCACTTCCTTGATATCATATGAATGCATCAGATTTAGAGGGTATTACTTGATATGAGGTAATTTGCATCACCGATAAGCTGTTGATCGAAGTGAAACCATGAAATGTAAATGTGGAGGTTGGAATTGAAAAACAAATTAATGGCCTGTAATTTTGGCTATGGTACGCTCTAGTAGCTGTCTTGGTCCAACAAATGACCATCGCAAGTATAAGGCTTGATAAATTTAAATCATATATAAAATTAGTTTTTAAAACTTTGTGGCAGAAATGTTGCCATTAATTAAACTCGGGCATTCTAGTGTTTAGAAAGGGTAGATCAGTGATTGTGAAAATCAAGTAACTGTAACAGTTATAGAGACTCTTGTATAACATTAACTGGCAAGAAGCACAACTGACAAAGGACAGCTGTGTACAGCGTGGGTAGTTGTACAACATTTCAAATGCCAGTAGGTCGGAGAAGAGAAACTGCGACTTTCGACTCTGATTTAATCTGTTGCAGAGCTTGAGGAGGTAATTTCTAAGCGCTGCCGCAGGCTTGACTGATCAGTGGGTTTAAAATAGAAAATAGCCTCTTTCACCTTGGGAGAAAGTGTGGGAGAACCTGATCAGCAGTTCCCCGGTGCCAGCCTCTCTTGCTGGGCTTGCTCAGCAAAGTCACCGCTTGTTGCAGCACGGTGTGCCGGCGAGGATAGGGTGGTTCGGTGGTTAGATGAGTTAGACATTCGGCAAACAGCACAGTTTCATCCCTAATAGTATCGCTTAAATCAAACATACCCTCGTGCGGTACATCTAACAGCATTTAAAGGTCAAAATCCCATTCTCATTACTCAATATTTTAGGCCTTCTGTTTTGCTTTATTCATTGTCTGTGCAGAACTGACAGGCTGTTCCAGACTGTGGCTGTGTAATGTTGGAAAGTGCTAACAGCTGCCATCCCACGTGTCTGTCCAGGCAACTGCAGACCTTACCAAAGCGAAGCACATGCTACACAGCCTTACTTCGAGCAAAATAAACCTTCCCTGAAAACGCTGGAAGCTGCCGCCGAACAGCCCATGCTGCATGCACTCGGGGCTGACCTACGTAGGCTGGGGGATTACCATAAGGAAATTAGATGGTGATGAAAAATGATACTGAAGCTGGGGCATCCTTTGATCGTGGTGATCAGAGGTGGAAAGCACCCGAAAGTAAGAGAAAGGCTGCAGATCTGAAAAGAAATTGCGAGCGTGTCTCTGAGAAAGCAACAGGAGCATCCCTGTAGTAGCCAGGAACTGCTGGGAAGTCAGACATGGAACCACGCAGGCTGAAAGCCTGCTGGCGTTACATCTTCTGCATTTGAGAAAGCAATACTTTGTGTCCTTTCTAAATGAGTAAGGGTGCCTCAAAGATCAGTTCTTTTCTGTTAAGCAGTCTGGTTTTACCTGTAATCTCAGTGATAAAATGTCTTTGCAGATACCTTTAGAAAACCCCTCACCAGCGAAGGATCTAAGAAATCCAGGAGGCTTAGCCCGGCCCCACCATACCGGAGCTGGCATTAGCTTTGGACACAGGTTCTTGGGTGGAGGGTCAGCACGAGGGGAATGAAGGGATCCCGCTGCTCCTGCGAGGAGGCAAGGAGCCTGGCTGGGGTGGATTTGAGCACTGTCATCTAAGGGAGCCTCTCATAATGGGAATTGGAAATTAATCCCATAAGGTCCCTAAACCATGTTCTGAACTGGTGGAAGGAGAGTGCCCAAGTCTTATTTTCAGCCTGCACAATACTTATTCTTTCCTCAGCTGTTTGGCAGCCAGTCCTGAACATTTTGGTAATTAGCTGTATATGGTACTAAGTCTGCTTTTAGTTCTTTTTTCAAAATGCAGCCTATAGAGAGGTTTTCTGAACGTTTTAGTCATTAAAGCCATTTATAGTTGAAAGATGCAAAGTTTTTATACACAATTTCTCATTTAAAAAAAAAAAGAAAAAAGAGAACCTTTTCAAACTCTTGACCTGTTAGAGTACTTACCTGGAACTTTTTCCACAAATGCATTTGAATGGCAAATATGAGTGGGAAAACTTCTGTGGTGACACCCATTTGTTTTACCTCTAACAGGAATGAAACCGCTTAATGGAAAACCTGAGTTATTTTGGTTTTGGGTGGTTTTTTTAAGCATGGAGTCTTGGAAATTGCTCCCTATTAACTGGTGTTTAGCTGTATAAGTTTTTGCTCTGAAGGATGTGTATGTCATGACATTTCAGATAATAGTACATGTAGATATTTTTTTTTTCATCACCTGTGTACCAAATGTCAACGTGTCGGAGTTTGCTTGTCTTCATTTGGATAGCTATAAATTTATATATACACACAGCGTTCTACCCACTTCCCCCACTGAGCGCCTAGCTGTTTGACTGTTACGAAAACTCAAGGTGTTGTGTGTGCAGATCCCTAACCATAAGCATTTCTTTTCTTTACAGCAGCATAAGAAAGAAGTGTTGAGAGCTGCTCTTAACCCTTTTGGAGTCCAAAGTCAAAAGGTAAAACCAAATGCAAGTTTTGGGGTTTCTGAAGGTGTTGATATTGTAATTGTTTGGAAATGCTCTTTCCTTATCACATGTGAACTGAGATTTCCCACAGGAGAGAAGCAGGGATACGGTAAGATGACTCAAAACATGATTAGACCTCTATAAGAGCACCAGCATATCTGGGCATAAATTATACAGGTAAGTTACAACTGGTAAACCGCAATTATCTGTTTTACTTAATATGAAAACAGTGGCGTTAAGAGTCAGTGGGACTTACAGTAGGGCTTAATATTGCTAAGGATTTAATGATTTTTGTCTCACTATAACTTGATAGTTTTTATGATATATAAAGTTTTTTCATATTACAGTAAAACAAATCCTGTAGCTCTTTTCTCAGGCAAGAGTCCCTCAATGGGAGTTTTGCCTGAGTGAGAACTGAATGAGGTCTAAATAATTAGCAATTAAAATATTCAGTTATTGTGCTACTGTATATAACAAAGCACTGGAGGTATTAAAAATTGCTAATCTCTTCCTTATTAAAATGTTAACTGCTAAACATAATACAGTTTTGCATTTTCTATCATTCATTTTTGCAGTTCATTAGTAGAGGTGAAATGTTCGTGACAAATAGTCATTTGAACTTTTAAAGGATTGAGTTTGTTTTCCTGGCATTTTAGTTAATATTTCTGACTGAGTTAATTTACAAGTGGAAGTGTTTGTGGAAGCCATGGATTTCAGTCAAAAACTAGATAATTTACAGAGAGTAACTTCTGATGCAGCATTCATGAGTATTTGCAGAAGAAACCAGGTGGTAAGCTACTCATCAGGAGACAGTTAGGCAATTTAGGTGTCCGGTTTGTATGTTTTGATGAGCAGCTTCTTGTAACAAACTCCACTAACAGGTTAGGGATTGTCCATAGAGTTTACTGGCAAATAATTTTTTCAGTGAGACACTAGCATGGGAACAGTTCAGCAGCAGGTTAAGACGCAAAGTTTTTTAAACCGTGCAGTTGCACACGCAGCCCTGTTAATTAGCACATGAGCTGTTTGTTACTCTGCTAGTTAGTATAAGGGGCAGACTCTGCTTTCATCTACTTCACTGCACAAAAGAATAAGGATTAAGATGTATCTCCTGTCTCCTTCATCACATAGGGGCAGCAGCAGATGTGTGGACAGGGAGAAAGGTATTTGATGAGTGAGAAAGGAGTGGTGAATGAAGGTGATAACTGGTAGAGGAAGAAGGTGAATTCCTGGAAGGATTTGGTGAATTTCCTAATGGAAGGTGACTCCTTAGTAGTTTCTCCCGTAGCCACTCCTTGGAGTAGATTTTGTTACTTATTATGCCTAAAGGTGTTTTTTTCCTAATCTTTCTGAATGGCCGTTCTAGGCCTAGGCATTTAATTGTGCCTCGTAATGTTGTTGGCAATTCAGGCCATGACTCTGCAAGGATTTACACATGTATTTCACTTACAGTGTTATAAGTAATCCTGTTGACATAGATGAGATTAATTGCAGTACATAAAGTTAAGCGTGTATATTAGTCTTTGTAGCAAAAGAGGTGTAGTTTCATTTATTTATTTTCAGTGTGGGAAATTACTTTTAAAAATACATAAATACATGGGTTTTTCCACCAATTTTGTGGCAATTAAAGAGGAGGTAGATGGTAATGAAATAAGCTTCGCTGCTTGTTCCCAAGATCCACAATTTTGCCAGGTTCTCAGCTATGAAGTGTGAAAAAGAATAGACTGCTATCATTTTCCTTTTTACATGCACAGTTAAACCTCCAGCTAGAATGAGATGATCATATAATTTATTATAGAGGAGTGAACAGAACAGAAATCAAACAGGAAGGCATGTGTGCTTGTGTGGACTCTTGTTTATAATTTCATCAGATTGGTGCACACCTCAGACATTTTATTTAGTGATAAGATATGCAGATTGTTCTGGAGCCAACAGCAATACTTTCACCTTCATGTCAAAACTGACAGAGATTTTTAAATCAAACCTCAACAACTTGTATTTTAAAGCAACTATTCCTAAGATGTAACCACCAACTACAGATGAGTAAGTGCAGAATTGTTTTCCTACTTTCCTTCGTACTGTTTTCCTTCCTTTCTTGTTTACCTCCATGGACAAACAGTGTTGCAGGTTTACCTGTAAATACCGGGTGTAACTATGGGCAACAGTGCAGAGGAGCTATAAATTTATATGGAACTATGTGCAAAGCACAGGAATGCAAATTGAAAGTGGGGAGTCTTACGAAATAAGATTTACCAGAGACAATATCTGCTGGTTTTCCAGATGCCTATATGACTCCTTCAATATCTGTGAAGGAATGGGTAGTGCAAACTCTTCAACTTCTTTCTCTCTCTTGAGTTTTAGTTTTATTGCATTTGTGTCCGTTAAATCAGAATGTGGTAGTAGAAGCCTATGGATGCAGTGGCAGGTTTGGACAATAGCTTTTCTTGAGATTGAGAACTGAAATTCCTCAGGGCTGTGGGTGTTTAGCTGCTGG
Source organism: Falco peregrinus (assembly GCF_023634155.1). Taxonomy (NCBI): domain Eukaryota; kingdom Metazoa; phylum Chordata; class Aves; order Falconiformes; family Falconidae; genus Falco; species Falco peregrinus. Next base: position 87,604,331 of record NC_073726.1, on the reverse strand, counting down.
GGTTTTGGTTTTGAGTGTACATAAAGTCATGGGAGAAAGTGTTACTGAAAATACAGCTAGGGATTTAAATGTTAGATGTATTTATTTTTGGAATCCTTGTTCAAGTCAGTGCCCACAGCTTATAAAGTGATAATCCTTCGTATTTTCCCCAGATTTGCTTCCTCCCCTTCTTTCTGTCAATGTGTGCACATAACTGTGTCCAAACTTTCCCATCTAAAGTTTTCCTAGGTCTTTTTTAGCTTGTTTTCTTCTTGTTGTTTTTAGTGAGTATACCTATAAAACAGAAAGGTATCTGAGCTGAAAATACTTAACAAACCTGTATATGTGTGTGTGAGCGTGCTGTGATTAGAGAGATTATGAAAGATTGTTACTTGGTTTTGATAGCATGCCTAGTTGTATATGTTGTTCTAGCTCTCTGCATTCTCTTCTATCACTTGGTCATTGTGTCCTAATAAATCCTCCTGTGTGACAGATCAAAATTTCTGGTCAGTTGCTTTAGTTGGTACCAGCCTCTTCAAGGTGGGATTTTGCTTTCTACATTTAACTAAGAGCAACATTTTTGATTTCCTGGAAAGTGAGGAGAAGGATTTACATGTGTTCATGATTAGAAAGATATGACCTGTCCATACAATGTGAGTCCCTTAATACATGCTCATGGGCCTGGGTCCCATAGCTCTCAGGGTCCCCAGAAGTACTCTTTATGGAAAAACTTATCCAAAATACTCCAGCTGTACTACTTGTGCAGATTTAGGGCACTGCAGAACCTTTGTTTACAACAACTAATTCTAGGGCCCACTTTGGTGTTGTGGATACTTAATTCCTACCCACTCAAAAAGAGGCACTTCAAAATAATTAAAATAAAGGAATAATCCACACACAGAACAAAGCCTTTCAGAGGGAAAGTCGACTTTATTGAAAGAAAGAATTTGCCTTTTTTTTTTTTTTTTTTCTAAATAGTTTCTTTCAAGGTATTCTTAAATAAGCAGTAAATGCTTTTGATGGAAAATAAAAAAACAAAGCTGAGTATTTGATTGTCATTTCTGCCATGGCTGATGAAGGTAAATCATTAAAAGCTAGAAAAAAACAGAGATGGATTTTGGTTTTTCAAGCTGAAGTCCAGGCAGTAGTGTATTGCCTCTGCAAAATGCTGACTGAGGTAGCACCAAGAGAAATACAGTGAGTGTTGCAGTGTGTTCACCTTTAATGTGCTGCTTTAAAATAATTTGAAAGAGTTTTGAAAGAATTTCTGGAGTTTGCTGGGGACTGCAGGGTAAAAGCACCAAAGGAGGAGGAACAGCGATGATGACTTGGATTTTTCCCTGACTGGCTATAGGGATACTCATGGTTTAGCCTTTCGCCTAAATGGATGTACTTTAACCACGGCTGCAGCTGTCAACATTGATACTTGCTGGTTGCCATTAGTTTTGCTGGCTGCTGTATAGGGAATAATTGTCTATAGATTACACCTTATTTTATAGATTATATAATCTCTATTATATCTATAGATAGATAGAAGATATCTATAAGATATATATCTTATCTTATAGATAACCGTATTAATCTCACCAAAACCTGTGCGTACATATTGGACAAATAGTGATATTGGAGTCTGTCATATTCTTTCAACATCCAGCTTAGCAGAAAATCTCTGCTCCTGCATGTCTTCCTTATGTGGACATTTCAAGAGGAGGAATTCAGCTTCTTTCTTGTGTTGACATTACATTTCTGGGTTTTTTTTGTACTTCGCTTAATTGCAGGCATCCAGCAGCATTCCAGAGGGAGAGGTGACCAGCACTGCAACCTGTACTACTGCTGCTCTACTTGTCAGCCCACTGGGCTAGTTAATCATTACACTAACTTTTTCCTGTTCCTTCGTAGCTGATTGCTGCCCATGGGACCTGGGTTCCTGCAGTCTGGCTGCCAGCACAAAGTTCAGTATTGTGCGTGTGTGTGTGTATGTTTAGCTGAATGCATATGCACTGTGTGGTTCAGCAGCTAGTCTAGTAAAACTAACAATGCAAGGCCAGTGTGCTGATTCTTCTGTATAAAAGGTAAAAAAGTGGGAGAGATAATGTTTTCCCTTCCCTCTTTACTATTTTTTGAAAATGGATGTGCAAGTATTGGTCTCTTTAATCCACACACTGGCACAGCAGGTTTCCTAATTCAGTGCTTTAAGAGTGGGGTTTCAGGATGCTAAAATTCTGTTTCTTAGAGCACACGTTTACATCATGTCGTCAGTGATTTGTGTTGATTTGCCAGGGGCCATGATCTGACACCTCCTCTATGAAAAAGACAACGTCACCATCCACTGGGAGTAAAAAAGTATGGGCAAGGAATAGATATCAGTGAAGTATTTTGAGATTCAGAAGAAGGTATTTAACCACCATGGGTTTTGCTCAGGTCTGTGTAGCTGTATTGATTGCCAGGGTGGAAGCCAAGAAGAAACTGTCCTGTCAGTTATCCTGATTTTCTTCTTCCTCTTAAGTGCAGATCATCTTGTAAAATCTGGAGGATGTGACACTTGGCATTTTTGCCACATGGAACAAAATTTGGTATTAAATTATTTCGTCTGTGCCAGTGAGTTAGTTTACCTTCATTAGAAAGAATAAATAGCGGTTCAGCTGTCCAGATGTTAATATTAAGGTGGCCAGACAGATCAAAGTACTGATCTTCTAATACGACTGGTGCTTGTTTTGGGAAGTTAATTTTCTTCAGTGGATAGCTCAGGACAGTGAATATTTTTGCTTCTCCTCCTGGTCATTTTTGTATTCTGTTGTCTTTTTTAAACCCAATAGGCACCTGGCTTCCATGGTTTTGTACTGGGGCTTGGGCCATTAGTTCCCATTGACAGGGGGCTAAATTGTGAAAGGGAGAGTTAAATCCTTCATCTGGTGGTACAAGATTTTAACTTCAAAACATTTTCATGTCCCATGAAGTTTAATAAATAGGTCTTTCACTTAGTAGTACTCTGAAATCCTTTCCTCCTTCTCTCTCCCTCCTTCCGTCTTTCCCTCCCTCCTTCCGTCTTTCCCTCCCTCCTTCCGTCTTTCCCTCCCTCCTTCCGTCTTTCCCTCCCTCCTTCCGTCTTTCCCTCCCTCCTTCCGTCTTTCCCTCCCTCCTTCCGTCTTTCCCTCCCTCCTTCCGTCTTTCCCTCCCTCCTTCCGTCTTTCCCTCCCTCCTTCCGTCTTTCCCTCCCTCCTTCCGTCTTTCCCTCCCTCCTTCCGTCTTTCCCTCCCTCCTTCCGTCTTTCCCTCCCTCCTTCCGTCTTTCCCTCCCTCCTTCCTGCTTTGTTTTGCTCTCTCAGTATCTCCCTCTTTCTCCTCCTGGCCCCCCTTTGTCTGGATGGATATCTGTTTGTGTGTTAGAGCTGAAGCAGACATTTGTGTGGTGACACTGTGGTGATGCCACTGAACACCTTCCGTGTGCCTCGTTCATTTTGGAACTTTCCAGTCAAAACCAACCTGAAGTTATACAGTAGTATGATTAGCAGAGTAGCATTATTGCATAATTCAGTGTTACCAGCAATGCAGGTCATTGAAAAACCAGTTCCTCCTGTACCAGCAAATAAAATAGCAGGGATAAAATGAGAGGGAACAAGAAGTCAGAAGCAGTGTGAGCTGGACCTCTTCAAGTGCATCAGCAGGAAAAGGATGACTGAGGAAAATGTGGGCCTGCTGCCGAACGAGGTGGGTGCCCTGGTGCTGAAGGATACAGAAAAGGCAGCATTACTGAATGCCTTCTTTGCTTCAGTCTTTACTGCCAAGGCCAGCCCTCAGGTTTCCCAGACCCTGGAGGCAAGAGAGGAAGTCTGGAGAAAGGAAGGCTTTCCCTTGGTCAAGGTAGGTCAGGTTAGAGATTGTTTAAGCAAACTTGACACCCACAAATCCATGGGCCCCAATGGGATGTACCCCCGAGTGCTGAGGGAGCAGGCAGATGTTATTGCTGAGCCACTCTCCATCATCTTGAAAGGTCATGGAGAACAGGAGAGGTGCCTGAGGCCACTGCCACTCCAGTCTTCAAAAAGGGTGGGAAGGAGGACCCAGGAAGGCTGGTCAGCCTCACCTCCATCCCTGGAAAGATGATGGAACTGCTCATCCTGGAGGTTATCTTGGAAGCATGTGGAGGAAAGAAGGTTATCAGGAGTAGACATCATGGATTCACCAAGGGGGAATCATGCCTGACCAACCGGATAGCCTTCTACGATGGAATGACTGGCTGGGTAGATGAGGGGAGGGTGGTGGATGTTGTCTACCTTGATTTCAGCAAGGCTTTTGGCATCATCTCCCATAATGTTCTCATAGGAATATGGATGAGATGAGCGGGCAGTGAGGTGGGCTGAGAACTGGCTGAATGGCAGAGCTGAGGGGGTGGCAGCCAGTGGTGTGCAGTCCAGCTGGGGGACTGTAGCTACTGGTGTTCCCCAGGGGTCAGTACTGGGTCCAGTCCTGTTCAACTTAATGACCCAGACGAAGGGACTGAGCGCACCCTCAGCGAGTTTGCTGCTGATACCAACCTGGGAGGAGTGGCTGGTACCCCAGGAGGCTGCGCTGCCTTCAGTGAGACCTGGCCAGGCTGGAGGGTTGGGTGGAGAGGAACCAAATGAAGTTCAACACAGGCAAGTGCAGGGTCCTGCACCTGGGGAGGAACAACCCCACGCACCAGTATGGGCTGGGACTGACCTGCTGGGAGGCAGCTCTGCGGGGAAGGACCTGGTGGTGCTGGTGGGCAGCAGGTTGCCCATGACCCAGCAGTGTGCGCTTGTGGCCAAGGTCAGTGGTGTCCTGGGGTGCGTTAGGAGGACCGTGACCAGCAGGTCGAGACCCTCTGCTCTGCTCTGGTGAGGCTGCATCTGGAGCGCTGTGTCCAGTGCTGGGCTCCCCAGGTCCAGAGAGACTGAGAACTCCTGGAGAGAGTCCAGCAGAGGCTGTGAAGATGATGAGGGGACTGGAGCATCTCCCTTGTGAGGAAAGGCTGAGGGAGCTGGGGCTCTTTGGCCTGGAGGAGAGAAGACCGAGAGGGGACCTTATCAATGCACAGATACCTTAGGGGCAGGTGTGAAGAGGATGGGACCAGGCTCTTCTCAGTGGTTCCCATGACAGGACAAGGGGCAGCGGGTACAAACTGCCACACAGGAGGTTCCGTCTGAATATGAGGAAAAACTTCTTTACCTTGAGGGTGACAGAGCGCTGGAACAGGCTGCCCAGAGAGGCTGTGGGGCCTCCTGCTCTGGAGATACTCAAAACCCACCTGGATGTGATCCTGTGAAGCCTGCTGTAGGTGACCCTGGTGTAGCAGGAGGTTGGGCTAGAAGATCCCCAGACATCACTTCCAACCCCGACCATTCTGTGATTCTCTGACAGTGTACATGGCAGCAGCACATTTTAGAGCCAAGTAGGTAGGGTAGACCATTCTGACTCTGAAAAACAGCTTTGAGGCCATTTTAGGAATTCCCTTTGGTGGTTTTGAATCAAACGTATCATTCTCACTGATATTAATAGGACTTTGGGGATTATACAAGTCTCTTTGCCTTCAGAAGGCGCATTTTAAGGATGGCAGAGAGAATTCATGAAACTAGGCAGAGGGTCTTCTGAGAGACAAGCAGCTGAAAACTTGTATTTTTTCTGGCAAGAAATCAATATTGAAGAAAACAATAAAGAAGCAAGAAATGTTACTACTCAGATACAGCATTTTAATTACATAAGGAATTTTCCTTTAATTTTTTAATAATCTGAATTATGTTCATCTGTAGAACATTCATCGGAAACTTCTTCCTTCCTCTGAATAAGCGTATCTTCACAATAATGTTTATAGGCACATTTAAATGTTCTTTATGAGATAGGATTGCCCCAAGATCTCAGTGCCCTTATCTAAGAGTTCTCTTGTAAGTTTTGTTCTAACAGTTTTATTGAGATGTGGCTAAAACACAATGTTCCAGTCCCACCTGCTTGCCTGGGCTGTAAACATAAAATGAGCCATTTCAATGTGAGCTTGAAGCCTTCTGGAGATTCTGGAGGCCACCAGACTGCAGGCATCTCAGGCAATCTCCACCAAGACTGAAGACTCTCAGCGTTACTTCAGAGGTCGTCAAGGGGAGAGTGTCTTTCTCTTTGCTGAGACACTATACTGCAGCAGAGATTCCGTTTGTTTAGGGGTGATCAAACCTCCCCAGATCTTGCAAAAAACCTGCTTTTTATTGAAGCTAACTCAGGATATTTGAGAAGTAGCTTTTCTTTGGTTATTTTGCCAGTAAGTGTTAAAAATCTTTATCCTCCCAAGGTTCTTTGTTATAGCTGGTGAGTCTGAGCGGAGACGTGTGGAGGCAACACTCATGAGGAAAAAGCTAGTTATTATCCAGACGGATCCAAGTAAGCAAGCCCGCCTTCCTCCCAGGCTCTTCAGGAAAGTGGGGGGGGCAGATTCCAACCAGGTGTTCGGGGAGGGGAGCCGCACAGATTTTCCTAGGAATGCCCACATCCATCCTTCTCTCGGGGAGATCTGCTGCCTATAGTTTGGAGATCTGCCTGTGGAATTTTGAGGAGACAGTTACACATGTATGTACGCTGAACATCAGTGGACTGCAGGTAATCCTGTTGTCTCTTAACTTTGGCATTGTGCTTTAGTAAAAATAAGTTAATGCTCAGTTACCCAAGCTTTGTTTATGGCGCAGCTGAAAGGCAGCAGCAGGTGAGAAATAACTTGAATATACCCTCTTCTGGTATCGGCCAGTTGTTTTAAGTGCTGTTTTCATTCTCCAGTTAGATTTTCCATAATGTATCCTTGAAATCATGAATTGTTTAAATTTTCCTGCTCCTCAGAGTCATTCTGTAGTATTTTAAGTCATTAAATTAAGCTAGCTGCTGGATTTTGTATTCAAGAAGTGGCGTGACCCCTCCTACTTCTGCTCCCCTCTCGGATACAAAACCTTGCCAATTTTCTGAAGAATACATGTGCATGTAAATAATTTTCATTTCATAATGGAGTCCATGTTTGTCTGAATATTGATGTCTTAAATGGCAAAAGGGAGAATATACTGTCACTTTGAAAGCAGGTATCTTTTCTTTCTTGTTATGTAGCCATTAGCAGTTTTACATAGCAGTTAAACTTCTGTTTACATGTTTAGGTCACGTGTTTTGGAAAACGAGAGGGAAAGACATCAGTTACAAAAATCTCTTCTCTTTTAGAAGCCTTTTCCTGGCTATCCGGTAATAGGGGTGTTAGGGTTAATTTGGCACATTGTCAGAGTAATACATATAAGCCTTAACTAAGAGACTTGAGCTTAGATTTTGAAACCTGTATAGTCAAACCGCGTTGATCTGGATGTAGCTTCCAGAATTACAGAGTTTAGCCTTTAAATAAAATCTTACTTTAGTAACTGCTACTTCGACAATCAAATAATTGGGTGTTTTTAAAAAACAAGAAGCATGATTTATCTGAAGGTTTTCCCGTTTTTTGAACAATTTCCTAACCAGAGATTTTTTTCTTGAAATCTTGCCAATGGCAAAAATAAGGAGGGAACATGTGGACTCATGCAGAGTGCTTGCTAGGGCAAAAAAGAAAATGAAAAATATAAACCCTCTGAGCTATGTCTGAGCAGACGTCACATTTCTCTGATATGAATGAAATGCAGAACTCACTGCTTTGGAAAAATCAAATGAACTAACCTCTCCACTTACAGAACAATTTCTCTGTGTTCCGCTTCCGTTTCTTGTTGGAAATCAGATAGCTTTGTTTTTTGTTGATTCTCCTGCAAACTTAGTCCCATGTGCACACACACACACAAAACCCCTAAATCCATGCATCCTAGGGAATCAAACATTTAGGAAGGTACATTTTTCATATGTTAGTTATCAATATGTATAAAAATTTTCCCATCCCATGAATTTCCTAAGGGGAATATCCATGAAACCACAATGGAAAATGTTATGGCAAAAAGTGATAAACTCAAATCTAGATCTTCCTTCTAGGAGGGAACAGACTGGAGTAACAGCATTGCACAGATGCTAAAAACAGAGCAGTTGAAGTAGAGCTGATACTGGATCTGAGGCTTTGCTTTTGACCTTTGCTAATACAGAGTTTGCAAGACAACATTGTTGTCGTCTTCATTTGCTTCTAGAATCTTGTTAGTTGTGGTAGGTATCTACTTGTGAGATATGAGTAAGATAAGAACTCCTCATTCTTTTGTTCAACTTCAGAGTATTAATTGTTAACACAGCTTTTGATGAGCTAAAGGATCACAGTAACTCCTACAGGAAACATTCTTGGGGATGATCCTTGCAAACTGGGAACAACTGCTTTATTTTATTTTTTTTTTAAGAACAGGGGCTTGGGGAATGTCTAGGGGTTTCAGTGTTACACCCCCACCCCCACCCCCACCCCTCTTTTCTCTAATGAACTGCATACGCTAAAATACTAGACAGGGAAACTTGCTCCCTACACAAAGCTGTCATTGTTTTAAGGCCATTCTGCTCCCTCTGAACCCGTGTTGAAACAGGTGCCTTGCTTGGCTCTCCTGGAGCATTTTTATGGATCAAAGCACCATGTGTCCCCTGCACAGTGGCACTATTAACAGTGCAGAATGAGGCTGGGAGAAAAGCTCATCTAGGAGCTACACACCTAGGTGCAGTTAGTAAACAGAGTCAGTTACCCTCATTAAGCATCATTAAACCTAATATTGACTGTAAACTCTTACTTACCTTGAACTTCTCTGCAGACATTGTGGGAAAGCGATTAACTTAGGATATAGGTACACTACTTACTACCTTCTTCACGTGAAAGTTACCATCAGGAAGGCCTATATTCATAAATAAAACATAGTAGGGGATGAGAGACTGAGAAATATGTAAATTCATTTGCAGAAAAAAAGACCAAATTAAAAAAAAAAAGTTGAGTGATGCTAGTGGAAGCAAAATGGCACTCTAGCTAATTACCATGAAAAGTATGATAAATCATGGACGTGTATCCTTGACTTCTGACTGATAGAGCCTGCAGAGTGCAATCTCTCATGCGTAGCTGCCTTTGACTGATTTAAACCCATACCACTATCGGGTTTGATGGGAAAGCACAAAAGTGTGTTATTTTATTTCCTTGGGTATTGTTGCTACCTCTTTCTCCTAGAAATGACTTGCAATTATTGTAAAAATACAATCTGATTTCTTCTCTGCAGAAGAATTGTTGTTTGATGCAATTGACAAACAGAGGTTCCAAATATGGTCTAGTTATGGTTTAATAGCTGTATTTTCAAATGCAATTGATCTAGTATATTGAGACAATTATAGAAATATAATAAAATGTCGAGGAAGGTTGCTTTTCCTTTGGTATAGTTATTCTTATGGGAGAGATCCTGCGTCCCACAGACAAGATCAAAGGTCAGAAATAGTTTTCTTTATGAATTTCTATTTGTTTTCTGGAGAATTTTAAGTGAGTCATGTTGCTGCTGTGTGCTTCGGCTTTTTGATCTGCTTCCTCCCAAATTTCATAGTTTTCTGCACTTTACAGTCCCTGCAAGGGACTGCACACACTTGGTTAGGATTATTCAGATGAGGGAGGCTTGCAGGATGAGGCCATACTGTGTGTTATCCTGTCAGGGCTGTTACTGCTTAATCCTGTAAACACTTTACATTTGAATACATAATAACGATATGATTACTGTTTGTGGAGTATTTTCTGTTTTCCTTGTATATCTGTCCGGAGTACTTTTGGGTTGAGTCATATCAGAATAAAAGTCTCTTCTGCTGAGCTCGTTTACACCAGAATAATGGGAGGACAGGCTTATCCTGAGCTTCCTGAGCAGAGCATTGCCTAAGCCACAGGAGTAGGAGAAGCTTGAGTACACTGGTATTTAACACCCAAGGTGGAAATTTACCATCACAGTGGTATTCTTATTATGTGGATATTTTAACACAAAATTATTATTGGCTTCTACTGAGTATTATCCTTTAACTTTTAACGTACTTCCATCACTGGGCACACCAGAGAAGAAATCTAATATTTCTAATGTTCATAGTATATCATTTTGCTGAAAGGAGGAGTGGGAGAAGTGAGATTGCTAGTTGAAATGTGCAGATACAACCTGGTGAGTACTTTTTTGTGTGTCTTTCATTTCTTTTGGGGGTTTGTCTTTCCTTCTAGAGAGCTTTACCCCTGTAATATCGGTGCGATGTGCAGGTAGGAATGTGTAATTTCCAGGTATGGGTATTATGCTTCAAGAAAAAATTTCAAGAGAAAGAAAAAAAAAGAAAAAGGAAAAAATAATTAACAGTATTTTCCTGCTCTGGTAACCCTTATTCTTTCTTTTCAGTTTTTTGTGTACCCAGCTGCAGTGGTTATAGATGTTATCTTCATACCCTTTTCACAGTTTCACTGAGTTTTGACAGCCTAGGATTTGAAGAAGTATATTAGAATTGTTTCAGAGCTGCAAATTACTTTCAAGATTTACATGGCCAAATTCTGCAGTGATGTACACATCGTAACAGATAGTTACCAACACAAAGAGATGGCCTCTGAGCAGCAGTCCCAAATTATTACTAGCTAGTAAAGTCACAGGTTAAATAAAGAACAGTTTACTGGAGTAAATGCAAATGGAGAGGCCAGGTTGTTCCAGCATAAAGAATATCTGCATCCTTTCTTTTGTTTGGGACTACAGAACCGCAGCAAGGATCTCTCACCTGGGATTCACTTTTGAGGAGCCATTTGTTTGCTCTGCTCCTTCAGGGAGATTTAGAACAACTGTGTTATGGGGCTCATTGCTTTTTTCCTGGTTCCCTTCCATATTGTTTCAAAGGGAGGAAAGAAGGGTCAGTGGAGAGGAAATGGAGAAACAGACTTGAGAGATGGAAGTTATGAGGCTGCAAAGCCTGTGTATTTCTGTTTATTATCGAGGTGCCTGGCCAGGTTTCCCCAGACCTGTCAGCTAGATGTCATGGGGAATCTTAGTCACATTGCATCTCTAACAGCGGACGGTCTAAATCCTGGGCAAGCATTTCAGCGTTTGGCCTGTTAGTAACAGCTGCATGCTTTTTCTAATTAGAAATTGAAATTGGGCATATCAACTTCTTAAGGAAACACTGAAAACAAGTATGTTTTATAAATAATAAATATTAGGAAAGCACCATGACATAAGAAATGGGAATATCAATGCCAACCACGCTTCTAGGGAGGAAAGAAATTATTATACTCTGTGTGTGTTAGCACTCTGAAACTAAACTGGATTAATTCCCATCTTCTGCCCATCCAGCTGGTGTCCACTGGACACAACAATAACTGATCTCTTTGATCTCTTGTCAAACTCATTCCCTTCAGTTCTTCTAAATGGGTACTTGAGATTCTAGCAAAACAATTAGCTAAGTAATAATATACTTGAATCCCAGTCATCTCTGCAAAGCGTAGGCCAAATCCTGTGAATCCATACTGAGGCAAAATTTCCACTGAAGTCAAAATTAGAAGCTTTGTCACTTGCAGGATTTCTGTCAGGCAGAAAACCCCTACTTACTTTCTTCCCCTGTGGTAAGGATGACTAAACACATTTATGGATTGTTAGAAAATTTGGACACAGAAAATCCATTTACAAAAAAAAAGTGAGGCAGTTATTTCTATGAGCATTTTTTGGTGAAGGGAGTATCTCATTTAAGCAATAATATTTCTTAAATAATAGTTAAATGAAGGATTTGAAGATTAAAATTTTCATCAGTATCAGAACAGCTGGATCCTAAGACTGACTTAAGACAAAATGACTGAATGTGGACATATTTCTACCAAGTATAATATATAAAAACGGGAGGCCAAGCTTTTAAAGATGGATGATTGTGTGAATGTAAGACATAGTCTTAATCAGCCGATTTAATTTTGTTTGAGTTAGGCAGAATGTGTCTGTTTAAAACCTCTTACATTTTCTACTGCGTATGTAATAGGTTTCAAAACTTTTTTGTGGTGTGGATCTTATCTGCCACATTCAGATACACTCAGCTCTGAGAGAAAGTCTCTAATTTCTTTTCTTCATCTGAAGCTGTTCCCAGTGGAACCCTGTCTAGAGTGACAGTGGTAGGGCTTCCATCATTTGCTTCCATTTGTAGTATCAGAACCTAATAGCAAAAGTGCAAGGCTGTGAAGACGTTTCACCACAGAGGTGTTTTTTGAAAAGAATCTGAGGACACTCCACCAGCATCCTGGCGTCTTCCTGATACATAAACAGTGTCAAGGAAATTTGCCTTTAATGTGACTCCTCGCTCCCTGCAAATTTTGCTTGTCAGTGGCTCAGTTCAGCCATTTTCTGATACAAATTCCTTGCTGAGCTGGGGCAGGAGAGGGAGAGAGGCTGTTGCTGCTTTTTCCATTGCTAGCAAGGGGAGAAATGATTCCTGCTCGTCAGCAAACTGTTTCAATGACGGCTAGAGCGGGAGTCGAGCTACGAATAGAGGTGGAGGAGGAGGGTGGGAGCAAGTGGGGACTGCCGTTGTGTGTGGGTGAAGAGGGGCACTTAAGAGAAACTCTCCCAAAACAGGACAGCTTTTCCTGGTTAATATAAGTAGATGTGGTTACTCGTCTTTTGGCATGTTAAATATGGGTGTGCATTGGGCAGAGAAACTTGCAGTCGGTCCTGTAAAAGCTTTAATAAATCAGTACGTGTCCATTGCTGCTCCTGTTTCCTACTCAGCCCCTTACACTGTCCTGGTTACTCTTACCCTTGCCCCACATGTTTTCTTCTCTTAATGTTTCCTCCTCTCACTGTTTGCATTCTTTGTTTACTGTTTCTCAGTAGCTCGGCTCTTTTGTGGCTAAAGCCCTGAATTTCATGGTCTGTCCTTACGCAACTGTTGAAGTCAGTCAAGCCGGAGTTTATCTTGCAGTGTTTTGGCCTTTGCCTGTTATCAGATAGTTACATCACACCCATAGCAAACTATCTGCGTTTTAGGACATAGGCTTAAGCCAGCATAAGGGCATTTATTTTACATTTACTTGTAGAATGAGTCTGCTTACTTCCAATCCCCCATTTAGAAGCTTGTTAGGAGTATGCATGCTGCTATAAGTTGCAAATCCTAATGAGTAGGTGGAGAATAAGTGTTTTTTTGTCTGATAGGTTAGTAGTTTTATTTTACCCATTTAAAGACAAAGATGGGAATCTGCTTGTTTAATGTTCGCTAAGATCTCAGTGTTGAGTGTCCAGGGGGTATGAAGTGCTTCAAACAAAATAACTGAGGAGCTGAGGAGGTAATTATATATGAGAGGAAATACTGGGGAGGGCAGGGAATGCAGATGAAGGGAGGCCGAGATAGATTCAGTGCCACAGAATGCCTCCCCATTTACCCCTCCTTCAAACACACAGACAATAACCCTCAATAACCTACTTGAGTTAATGAACATTTTGCTGCATCTAAAATGTTGATGCAAGTGATCATTACTTCTGCTGGATGTCTGAGTCTCTGAGCCCACCCTTGTTCTTTGGAGTCCCGACCTACACTTTTTTGTGCTGGGTAGAAAGTAGGAAATGTTGTTTCATTGGAGGAGAGGGGTTTTAAGATTTTCCTGTTAAGTTTATTTCGTTCTGCAGCAAAACAGATCATACGGGCTTTTTACACAAAGAATATAAACTGCGAGCGTCAGGTCATTGTAAGAGATGCTCCAAAAACAAGCGCAGTTGTCCGTAACGAGTGCTGTGCTCCATTTCTCCCTTTGCTGAACCAAAAATGACCTCCACCTTCTACAATAGAAGATCATAAATTGGAGAATGTCTGTGTTTGAGGCGAGGTTCTCAGTGTGGTGTCAAAAGTCTAAAGACCCTATTCTAGCTGGCTATTGAAATATAGGTAGTAAGCTCTACACAGCAGTGTGGCCTATCAGGAAAAAAAACAAACACCCTCACAATAACAAAACCCAAGCAGAAAGAAAAAGACATGAATACAGAGAGACTAAGATAAATGTGTTCTGAGTTCTGCGAACGCTGTCCCCCAGGACCTTGGAAAGAAGACTGCCTTCCATTTTCTGATTCCTTTGCACCCTGCAGCGGAGAGTAATGCTACATAGTTATTGCTGTGAAGCTGTTCCTAACAGTTGAGAATAAAGTGCGGTTATATTTGGACTTGCAGCTATAACGTGAAGGATTTTCCACTTTGCATCTCTGACGTGCTGTTCGTCTGTAGCAGAATGCGTACAGGTGAAGGTGTACTTACCATCTTTCTCTTAGCATCCACTGCTGGCAGTGGGACTCTTGCTTCTCAGTTAAACCAGTTTTTGTCTGCCCCAGTTTGCCTGTTCTTCTGCATGTCAGATCCATTGCATTTTTGATGCAATAGCTTGTGGTGCTTTAAGGACATAGCGTAACTACTACATGCCTTTCAGTTAAAAAATTTTAAGTATTTAAATCACATAGGAAAATGAGAAATGGTTTCTCCTGTGTTTGAACGACTAGTAGCTTTACATTAAAAAAAAAAAAAAGGAAAAAAAAAGCTTACCATCAAACTGAGCTTAGAATGGCCAATTAACCCTTCTGCTTTGTATGTTGACTGGTGACTATAAGTGAAAAGTCTTGCCACCCCTGCCATGAGGTTATGAGACATGGCTATGCAGTAATGAATGCCACTGTATCATTTTTTTAACTGCTACAGAAGTATAGTATCAGATGCTCAGATGGCATCAATTGGCTTAGCTCCACTGGAGGCAACAAAATGCGGTGCCAACTTACACCAGCTGAGGATCTGGCCCACAGTTAAAAGGAAAAAAAGGACAGGCTGCCAATATGGCAGGGAACATATTGAGATTTATTGTAGTGACTTAATCAGTAAAAGGTTCTGCTTGAAATGGTTGTCTCCCTGCACATTCACATTAGTCACTTGAGCTGGAGGCATCTGAAGCTCTAACACAACCTGCGTGAGCACATTCCTGCTCTTGAACTCTGTTCCACACTCTGTGCTCTTAAATAACTGAGGGCATCCCACCTCATTCTCCTGCTTCTAGTTGATGATCTCTTCTCACAGGTCTGCCACAGATTCAGGGCCATACTGTTTGTTTGAAATATAATTTTCATTTGAAGGACCTTATTTTTCCCTTCTGCTTCCATTTCTGGTATGGCTTTCTTAATCATTCCTAAAAATGGGGGGAATTTCACACGTTGCTGTTGTTACTCTTATCTGGCTGTCCTGTTTGCATTCAAGTATTACATTAATCTTGATAAGAGTAAGAAAATTCAGTTTGCTGCCTTAGTGTTCAAATATGTATGTAATTTTTTACTTGGAGATAAGGTGACTGTAGCTAACTTAACGCTTGTAAATTTTTATCTGCTGTAGATAGGATTGAATAACTTGATGGATAGAAATTCGGTTCTCTGTTACAAAGTTAGTGAACGAAACACTAAAGATGAAATGGCTATGGAATCTCCCCAAATTTTTCTCCATCAATAATGTAACTATTACAGCATTTGGCTGGTTAGGAGCACTCTCTAAACTTGCAAACCATCCTCAGTTCTGGTATCTTGGGTTTGATTGTTAATGTCCAGAGAAAACAATCTTTTGGGCCTCGCTGTTTCCACACTTGGTTCCATCTGTAATGTTGAGAAACTCTGTGATTCATTCTTGTGATAAGAAGTTGAGGAAACAGCTCTTTTCTGCCCTAAAATACTTGTCTTAAAAAAATGTTACTAACTGATTGATGACTTGGAATTTGACCTGCAATACATATGTCCAGCCACTTTTGGATTACACCCTACAGGTGTATGTTCAAGCAGGATAAACTTTCAGGAGTAAAAGTGTTTGAATATTTAAAGCCTGTAAAGTGTGTTGAGTTTTAAACATGTAATGAATCTGCCCTTATGTGCTCTAAAAGTACAGAAAAATAATCATTAAAACATCTCCATATACAAAACTCAGCTGCAGTTTTTAAGGTTTCAAAGGATGCTTTGAATGACACTCAGTCTCTTACCATGATATATTTTCCAGCACTTCAAAGTAAGTGAGTCTTTTGTGGCATCTGTATCATGGAGGTGCTGAAAACAATGTTGGGGAGGCAGGGCACAATGTTAATCTCTTTTTCTTTTCGTTTCCTAATTATTGTATGTTTCAAAGGAAGTAGTGCTGCGTCAGCTGGAGGACTGTTGCCTGTCTCAGGAAAAAATACAGAACTCGGTCTATCTCTTACTGAGGTCCATGAAAAGATTAGTGTTGCAACCAACAGTTGCAAGTTTAAACTTAAAGCATGTCGTGTCTTTAAATTGGTGTGCTAGAGGCATGATAATTGTAGTTGAATCACTTAACCAGTACATATAAACACTTGAGAATATTGTATAGTACTTAGAAGAAATGTATGACTTGTATTAAAATACTGCAGCAAACAGTTAAAGCAATACTTATTCCTATATTCCTGGTGGTTTTTTTTTAGAAATTCCAGTGCACTTTACAAGTTTCCAAACAGTAATATATTTTTAAAAGAACCTTAGAGTGGTTTTACAAAGTATCATTATCCCCATTTGATAGATGGGGAAGCTGAAACACAGAGCAGTTAAGTAACTTGCTCAAGGTTGTAGGATCATTCGCTGCTAAACTGGGGATAGCTTATTTCTTGGCATTGTTTCATGCACTATTCCACCTGTTTCTTTCTCCGTATTAAAGAACGCTGCAGTACCTTTGTGAGACTGTTTAAAGCAGAAACCCAACCAGTGGTCTTTTTTTTTTTTTTTTTTTTACAACTTCATGTTTACAAGTCTCTTGGAAAAGCCATTTTTTTTTTTTAGCATTTGCTATCCTGACCTTTTATCAAAATTAAGTTTTTATACACATACACCACGCAATAGAGAGGATGATTAAATACCATCTTTGACTTGCCTGGGATTCCAGTCAAAAACAGAGGGCAGAATCTGGCTAAGAAATACTGAGTTGAAATTCTTATAAATGTACTTCAGTGCTCCAAGTACTGTTTCCTGTATATTGGACCAGAACAGAAGGTTAGTAGGAGATGGATGTCCCTGGTTATAAATAATTGTGACAACAACTAGCAGTACGGTGCACTTGAAAGAACAGTTAAGTCTTGCTGCAAAATGCATCCTAACTACGAAAATGACAGCCTGTATGGTGCTGTGGTTGGAGGGCAGCTTGTAGTGCTATTCAGAATAATAATATTTGCTTGTATCTGCTTAGAATATCCCAGAGTTTTATAAGTTACCTCCTAGAAAGTAATCTGATGTTTCTTTTTCTGGTATTATTTAGGTGTGCAAGAAGACATAGTTTGGAAGAAATCAGAAGTCAGGTGATAGCACTTCTAGGACAGGATGTATAATTGATATTCTTTTAAAATTACAATAGCTTTTACCTTACAGCAGAGTGTTGATGGTACACTTTGTGGTCTGGCTGGCACCAGTGAAGACTGTGGTTAATCCAGTTTCTTGTTCTACAGAAGCCACTGCAGAAGGGGATACATTCCTCTTTCAGACTCCTCTAAGCTTTGCTGAGGTGCACACGCTTCATGGAATTGGCAGGAAAACTTCTACAGAGGGGGTAGCTTCACCCTAAGATTTTGCCAAAATAGTGAGTCCTCCTGGCCTGTTCCACGATGTCTAGGATCTTTGCTTAGAGTTTAAGGAGAGTTTTTTGAATCACTGTTGTCATTAAACTCTGTGGCACGCTCCATACTTTCTGTTCTTGGACAACCCAAGAAGTGTCTTTGCTTAGTCGCTGGGAACCGGTAGACACAAATCTGAGCTGCATTTACCTTGGAGTCCTTCCTAAGTGTCCTCCTTCCCATGCCAGTGTTGCCTTAAGGGAGATATTCTCCAGGGAAAAGAAAGACAGTCTCCCCTACCCATGGAGGCTATATTATTACTTCTGGTGACAGGTAGCATTATGTGTATATATTGCTAGGCTCACTTGTCACCTTTGGCCCTCCTAGCTGAACAGATCTACGTGTTGAACAGTGGAATGAACAGGCAGCATCTTTTGAGATTTTAATTCTCTTCCAGATGGGATCAGTTTCTGTTGTCACTGTCTTTTTACCAGAGGGTCATACTTACTTGCCAAGTAATGGGATGCACTGGTACTGGGATGTACTGGTCCGTGCAACTCCTGTACTGTGTTGTCAGAAGGCACTTCATACTTATGCAGCTGTAGAACTGGGGGTGCATTAAAGGGAATCAAAAAGCTTGTCCCTGTCTGTCAGCTCACTGCAGGTGCTGCATCAGCTCAGGCACAGAGAGGGAAGGATGTACTCTGCGCTTAACAGGGAGAAACATGAAGTATTTTGTGTTGCTGTCTCAAGGTCTTGGAACCAATCACACAAATGAAGCTGAAGTGGTAACCAGTAAAATGGCTCCTTGGAGCTTCGTTAATGCGTATGCTTTCTGTAGTCTTTGCAGAAAAAATAGGTAAGAAGCTTTACTGCCATTGACATTTTTTTCTGAAAGGATTGATCTATCAACTCAAGAAGAGAGTAGCTTAAAAAAGCTGAGAAATGAGCCTGTGTTGAGCATTTCTATAGAATTTATAGCCTTTTACTCTCCAGCCTCTTGCCTTTACTAGAATTGTTCATTATTTATCTGATGGAAAGTAAACTCAAGTCCTAGCTCATGAACTAGTCTTCTAGTCAAGCACCTCATACTCTTTCTGTTGAGGCACAGCTCTGACAACGGATAAACAGAAACTCAACCATGTTGGGCTTTTTCTGCTGGGGGATTTTTAGCAGTGAAGAGAGATTATTTGTGTTATTTAATGCCCTTTCCACTACAGCCCCAACAACATGCAGGACACCGTAACTGTTCTTCACTTAAGAAGCTCTGATGCTTTGGGATTCTGCATCCTTCACTGCTGGGAGATTCTGGGTCAAAAGATCTAACAGATAACAGTGTAAGGTAAGACAGCACATGAGAGCTTGTTAGGCAAAACGGGCATTTCTGCCTCGTAGTTGTACAGGTGTCATTGGACCATCAAATTACAAAGGCATTGGAATGACTAATTCCAATTCAGGTTTAGGTGAGAGCATCAAACCACTTAATGATGGATAAGACATCTCTAGATTTTACAGTGTTCAACTAGTGCCTAACCCATGGCAGTACTATCCCCAAGTATTACATGCTACCACCAGCTATCTCAAGGATCGGTTGAGGAAGAGAGTGGTTGGTTTGCCCAGGGAAATTCAGATTAGATGCAAAATTGGATTTTTCATAAGGCCTTGTTTTTACCTAGCTACGAATGTTTCCTTAGCACAAGTGAAAACTTTACACATTTTAGCTCAAACTGTACTCTACTAAGCCTCCCACATTTATACCCATCTTCTTGGCAGTCATCCCAAAATATGTTTGGGTTGAGGCATTACACATTACATTTGGTGAAGCTTTAGCATTCCCTGTTGCTCACATCAATCCTTATTTCTGTTTGCTCTTGTAATTTACAGTTAATGAAAATTCTAAGTTTACCTTTGTTTTTGTTGGCTTCCGTACAAGAGAACCCTTTAGCCTTTTCAGCCTCCCATCCAAATGGAAAGCTGAATTCAAAAGGGAAGGTAAAACCTGTCTGAGCAGTTTCATTTTAGACAGAAGCCGTTAGCATGCATGTCAGTATTGAAACATTTCTGAACAAACAGCAAAAGAGCCCTGCTCGAGGCTTGACCTGTGCCCGCTCTCGTGAGTAGGCTGGTAAGTAGCAGTAGGCACCAGGCTAGGAGTTAATCATAACATCAGAGTGCCAGATCTTAATGGCCATCTGGTTAATGGCCTTAACCAGTTCCTGCTCCCTTCCCATTCAGGCAAGATTCTGCCTCGAATTAACAGGAATTTGCCTGATAACCAGTGTGGGAAAGTGGCTAACAAGAAACTCAAACTGCTGACCTTAACACAGTGTAGGCAATATTGACAAAACAAACCGTTCTGGAGTTAGTGCAGTCTTTTCTAAAGAGCCTGTTAAAAATTGTCTGACAGATTTTCAGTTCAGGAGATACTTTTTGTGTGCCTACCTACAGCACCACCTATGCACTGAGCTGTGGACGTACAAGATTATAATGTTAAGCGATGGGCTGTAAACAGATGGTACATGTATAATTTCTGTATGTACACAGATTTGGATAATTGCGTGATTTATATTATGCTTCTAAAGACACTTACTTGACAGACAGTTTTGAGCATTAAAAATTCCTATACAGCTATCAAATTATTTTAAAAGTAAGCTTTTAAATGCACCCTTTTCATTTATTTTTGGCACTCATTACGTGTTCTGAATCATTGCCTGTTCTGAAACATTACCTCTTACATTAACAAAATATTTTGCAGGTAAGAAATAGTAACAAATTTGGAAAAATGTGTAACCCAGAATTATAAAACAGTTGCGTATTTCTAAAGCAAAAGCAGGCCTTCATGAAGGCAAGCCTGATGAAGCCTTCCTGCATCTGCTTCTAGTGCAACGTATATACTGCATTTCTCACGTCATGGAAGTGTAGCTTTATCAGTAGGAACTCTGGTTGCATTTTGAAAGTTCATTTGCTGCTTTCTGGTGGTTCTTGCATTGCCGTCGCAGAGTCTGTGTAGTCTGATGTGCTGGAGGACAAGGCATGGGAGAAAAGCACCGTTTGCACCTGTGTAAAACCTCCAGTGCTTTGTGTGGTTCCTGGGCAACAGGCAGGAATCCTGAAAAGCTAGGCTGCACTTGCTCAATTGTTGCTGGCAGCTGTGACTTTGAGAGAGCACATAGCAGCTCGTTAGCAGGTTGCTTGTGTGGTGTGACATGCACTGAGCATGGCAAACCCTGAGCTGAGCTCTCTGCCTTTGCTGCCTGCAGTCGAGGCTGGGTTGCCTGGGGTTGCGGACTTGGCCAAGGAAAGCCTTCGAGAGATGTAAGGTGAGTTCCTCGTGGGTAAAGGGACAGGGAGGTGAGGCAAGTAGATGTGAATCAGTGTTTTCTGATTAGGAAAGGGGAATAGCAGCATAGGTTCTCTGCTCCAATGGGTGCTGTTTTCCTCTTGCAATTCCACTTTTTTCTGAGTATATTTGCAACGGTGCAACATATGAACGCAGGGGATAATGTGGATTTGAGTGTGAATGTGTATCTGTGCGTGCACATACATGCGCATGTTATGTGCACTGTAGCATGGAAAGAGAAGATAGCTTCGTGGAATAATTTTAAATTTTTATTCTGAGCTTTGATTTCTGGGTCTTGTTGTTCACTTTGAGGGATCAGAATCAAATCAGTCTTTGCAACCTTGATCTTGGCCTATTTAGGCAGCATCCAAGCAGCAGGTGCAGTCACACTGCAAGTCTGACTGGCAAAATCAGACCATTTCACCTTCATATCTACTCAGTTTGTGCCTCTTGGCCCAGATTAAGCATCAGTTTGCTCTTTAAAAGGGAGTTAGTATGTTACAAATCTATTTAAACAAACTGCGTAACAAACTGCATGGTTATGATCTGTTGAAATCAGACAGGATTTATTTCAACGATCTGCCGTTGTCTTGAGATCTATTACACTCTGCACTGGTTTAGCCCAGGAGGAGTGATCTATAGACCAGTCTTTTCCTTGTAGTTGTATGAGAGATCACTTTCCTGCAGCTCCAGAAAATCTTCAGCCACACAGCGCAAATGTTGACAGCAGAAGCAATTAACCCAAGACGAAGAAAAAGCAGAAGGAAATCTGCCTACTAAGCAATTTAGATACACGTATGAAAGGCAAGTCCATCAAGGGCTGTTTAACACAAAGGTATGAATATAACCACTCGCTCAGAAAATCCCCGGACAGTGGTTTGTCAGCAACTGGAAAGATTTAATGGAGGCCAACAGTGTGGCCCCAGCCCACAGATTCAGTAAGCAGCTGCCCTGGCCGGTGTTGAGGACACGCTGTTGAGCCTGGCCGTACGGTCTGCAATGGGACGTGATGTGGACGTGGTAGCTTTTCAGTTGAACCATGCTCCAGATACATGCTCTGGTGCTTATCTATTGTTGTTGACTTCTTTAGCTGAATAAAAGAAAGCAGTAGTGTTCCGGTACTGAGGGGAAATGTGATAAAATGTGTAGAAACCAGAGTATGACATAATCGTGTACGTTCAGCCTGAGTCCCTTGATTTTATTTTGTGGTCTAGACCAGAGCTTTTTGATTCCTTTTCCAGAAAATTAGGATAATTGATGTTTGTATCTCATACTGCTAGGTAAAAGCAGTACACTAAACTTTCTTCTGGTGGTCATCCTGTGTTTATCAGTTGTCACTGCCTTTTCTGTCTTAAACTTGAGTTATGCTCCGTCTCACTGTGGAGGGCCTTCTGAATTCATCATCTGACATTAGTTTGGCTATCAAATAGTAGAAAGGAATAAACTGAGATATATAGGTCTGTGTGCTTTTTTTGCTTTTTTTTGTCATGCAGGCTTGAAACGGGACCACAAAACTGGCAAGTTGACATCACTTTAGTCAGTACTCTGTTTTTATTTGAGAACAGTATATACATAGGGTATTATTCTTTAGGCAAGTACCTGCGATCCCTTTGGTTGGTCTTGTTTAGCGTTGTTCTTGATACCATCTCCTCACTGCAGTGGGAGAATTACAGGTTTCCTCCTCCTCTGCAGGTATAAGAAACAGAAATTTGGCAAATTCCTCTTAACCTTGACCCACTGTTTTTAAAACTTACAAAAATGAGACCTGTAGGGCTTTGTTAGTTTAGAACGTGTTGTTAGCTGATAATGGCAAAGGTACTGCACAATGCACACAAGCCATGGGCTGGATGTTTACAAAACACATAATAGGTGTTGCATTTTTGGATGTACTGATTCATTTTATATAGACCGTATAGCACCAAAACCACCCACTCAGAAATAATGTGCAATAGAAAAAAATGGCATTCAGATGTTAAGGGTTGCCTGAAACTCTTGCAACCAAGGACAATAAAACTGGCTCATTCTGTTTATAAATCATATTGTTGTCTCAGGTATTCCAGCTCAGGTAGTAGAAAGGACAGACCCCACTAAAAGGATTATATGAGTTACTACCTGTAGGTACAGTAACATGACTACAGCAGCATCAAATTTTACTGGAGTTATGTTTGACAAGAGTCTCTCTTTTAATTTCTAACTTGGGACCACCATGGTTTAATTCATTCTGTAAATTGCTCTCACATTTTTAACATCCCCAGGTGCGGACAGTCTGCAAAATAAAATGTCCCCTATCTCAGAATGGCATATTTGCTTTGTTGCTATAGAGTATATCTGCGTTCATATGCCGTGCCAGATCTTTCACCATTTCCCCATGAGTAGAATTGTAGAAGGAAGATGTGCTTCCATGGGAGCGTTTTTATGCAAGAACAGCATGGATTATTCAGAAATATCAACCAGTCTCCTTTCCCATAGGCTCCCTGGTCAGAATTCAGGGCCACCAGACACACCTTGAACAAGTTAGTGTGACAACAGACAGCTCGGAAGTGGCTGCGCTATCAGCTGAAGAACCTGAAGAGTTTTAGGGGCTTTAACTTTGGTCACATCTGAACACTTTCTTTCCGCTCCTCCCTCTAAAATAAAGAAGTCTGTCTATAGGGATGTGAGCATGGGTGGTGAGTGTGTGCTTTCACCCTGGACTCTCTGGGTGGTTTTTTGTTTTGTTTTTGTGGGTTTTTTTAGGGAGGTGGGTGGGCAGTGGAAGGTGGGCACTCATTTTCCACCCTGCAGCTTCCACGTGTCTAGACAGTGGAATGTAAAGACCCTTCAGAGGCTAGTTTTCCTTCAACGCTATTGTTCCACCATTGCAGCAGGTAACGAGTGACTTCTGTCGTCATATTTGTGGTCCTTAAGATTACTCGGAGCCTAGTAAAAGTCCACCTTGTTAGCAGTTGGATACAATGTTATGTACCTTTTGCAGTGGTTTGTTACAATACATGTGAAATGGAGGAAGAAGAAAAGCAGAGACACCAAAGAAAGAGGTACGTAAAATTATTTAATAAAGCTGCATTGAAAGATGATACAAAACTAAAACATCAACTAGAAGCTGAACTTGCCTTCTGAACTGCACAGTCCTCCCTTCCCGAGTTTCCCAAGTAGCCACCCTGTTTCACCATTGAGCTTCCTTGCTGGTGTTCCAGAGTATGCACAGCACCAGGTAGCATTATTACTCCATTCTTCATTGCGTATAAGTTACAGATTTTCTACTCTGCCTAGTCACTAGAGGGTCACATCTTCGAATGGTCCAACAAACGTGCCTAACTGCACCAGCAGTGCTTTAAAAGGGAGCATAACCCAAAGGCACAGCTGGGCACTGAAATTTCTGTTACAAGAATGGTATGATGATGATCTCTGGGCTAAACTTACTAGCATTTGTTGTGTTATTCTCCTTCTGCCCGTTTTTGTTCTGTTACTGATCTGCTCAGAAACATCATAGTGACAAGTTCTGCTAAGAAGCCAGACCCTTAAAAAACAGATTTGCATGGGGTAATTTTCTTCTCCAATAATCGGAGATCACCTTGCCCACTCCACTTGTGGCTTCAGCTTGCTTTTTTTATCCGAATTCTTTCTGGTGTCAGCTCAACTAAATTGACAATTATTCTAGAGAGGGTGAGGCTAATTGTCCTAATTAATACAAGTGGGCCCAGATGGGGATAGTTAGAGCTTGAGACCAGTCAGGTGGTATGTGCAAAAAGCCCTCTGACGTCTGAGAACCAGTATCATACTGGAGAAGCTGGTGGTGTCTAAGATTGTAATGCTCTTGTGGTAAGTTTTGAGTCTTTGATTTCTGCATGGATTGTTGTGTAATGTATGTTTGATGTGTTGATTTTCATGTATTAGAGGTGGTACGTGTGGGAGGCAGGTGGCAGTAAAGAAAAAACTCCCCTACAGAGAAAAAGCATTGTCAGGTTACTCCAACCTTGTAGCTTTTGTTGATCCTGGGGTAGTCAGTAGTGTGTTTCTTACTGTGTCAGGATGTACTAGATTCACCTAGCAGCTGGAGGTGTATGGATTAGCCGTCAAGTGAAGAATCACAAGGGAGAGTGCAGGGTTGTGTTGTGTTTCTGCTATGCTGTAGCTCTACAATGAAAGCTGTGATAATACTAACAAGGTGCACGAAGGGAAATTTTTGTAAATGGGAATTTTTCGTAGAAATG
Source organism: Falco peregrinus (assembly GCF_023634155.1). NCBI lineage: Eukaryota > Metazoa > Chordata > Aves > Falconiformes > Falconidae > Falco > Falco peregrinus. The sequence goes on along the minus strand of NC_073726.1, from coordinate 87,579,302 downwards.
GTTAAAGCGAAGTTGGAAATCTTTGAAGGTATAGTTTTTGTGTAGGGGATGGCAGAACGTTATGCTCTTCTAACAAGCGTCTATCATTTCATCACTGTTTATTCTGCTCCTTGATCATCCTTCTCCATTTCTGAGCTACCTTTATGTTGGTAGCTGTCACCGAAGACTTCCACTTGCTCCCTTGCATCTGACAAAGATTCTAAACAGGGCAGGCTCTGGTTGTTGACTTTGAGAGTAGATTTTAGCCCAATTTACATAGATAAGATTTGGCGTGCTATCCTATCCCAAGTGTCTGTTCAGTGAAAAACATGCCGTTCTCTGTGCCTCCTATCGTTTCGTTTGCCAGCAACCTGGCAAGCAAAACTCTTTTCAAGTCCTGACCTGGCTGATGGCTATTTGATGTCATAGAAAAGGAGGAAATAAATAGCAGTGACAGTAGTCCAAAAAACATTAATTGGGTAAGGATTTAGACTAACATCCTGCAGTTCACTAGCACCTTCGAGAATCCCATTGAACTGTACTTCTAACCACCACACTTTTTCTGTACCTGTGGGGTAAAGGCTACAATCTTTTTTTTTTTTTTTTTTTTTTTTTTTTTTTTTTTTCCGTCTGTAGGGAAAAGGACTTTCCAAAGCCTGGCAATAACACTGTTAAAAGATATGGGAATAGGTCAGCCAGTGCCCGCTGGGGTCCTGTAGCCACGAGACAATCTGTAGCCACGAGACAATCTAGCTTTCCCTCCGTGGCAATCTGGCTGGAGTATTGTATGCAATGCATGCTGATGCTAAACGCAGTATGAATTGTATACATCTTGCACATCAGTTTCACTGTCTTAAAAAATGAAGAGGGTTTTTTTTTCTTTTTCCCCTTCCTTTGAAGTTTTAAAGCAGAACTTGCTGGTGACCCACTTTTGCTAACAGTTCTCTTAACTAACCCCTGTACTCGCTTATACTTTTTTTTTTTCCCTCTTCCACCCACTGTCTGTCTAGCCTGGTTTAAAATTTTTATATATGTACTTTTAAAAAATTGATTAGTTGGAGAGCTGCCCGTTCTTCTGCGCTGTATAATAAGGATTTAAAAACTGCACACTGAATTCTGTATAGTGTAATTAAAACTGACCCAGATTTGGACCTGAGAACACCAGGACTTAGCCAAACTTGCCATGAGCTGAGTTCTGACGGCAGATGGGAGCTAATGAGGACACACTACACTCCAGAATTTCCCAGCTGCTTGGCCCCTTTTTGTACAAACAAGGTTTAGAGTGAAGTCCCAATCCCAAGAGCATGTTCAAGCAAATGTACTGCACCCAGTGTTTTGGGAAACAAGGCAGTGCTGTCAGGCTGCTTCAGGAAATTTTTGAGGAGTTATTTCCAAAGGGTTTTTACTGTGTATCCTGGTGTCATGCATATGCTGCCTTCCAGCTTCCATCTTATCTGAGGCTGAGCGTGATTGCGTGCTTTGGACCCTACATGAATATTCTCCCCCAGTTTCAGTTGGGGGACTTCCACCTTAATTTAATGGGGTGTTAAAATCCCAAAGTACTAGGTCTTCCTTCGACCTGTGGTTCCCTTCAGTGGATTCAGTGTCCTGGGACTATTCAGGCAGATGTAATTGAATCAGTCTGAAGCAGCTGTAGCTGGCATGTGGTCTCTCAGATTGCTAGCACCTGCTTGGTTGGGGTTTTTTTTGTTGTTTGTAACTCACTAGAGTGAAAATAGTGCCAAAACCAGCATTGGTCTTGGAGCTGATAAAGCACTCCAGATCCTATATCCCTTTCCCCTCCTAGCCTAGCCACCTCATTACTGGTGCCTGCAATAACGTTGTTGGTAGTGAGCAGAAGCAGGTTTATGCTTCTCCTCCAACTGCCTCCCTCCTCTTCAAGTCAGTGCACTGCCAATACTGACACTCTTCTTCATAAGCAGTAAGACTTAATCGTGCTCAGGTGTGCAGAGCGTCTGTGCCCTCCTTAGAAAATTGGGCAGCCCACGGTTTGCTGTATCTGATGCATGCACCAAATTTATCTACTGCTCTAACAGTCCAACTGCTGGCACGGCAAAGTTGCTGTTCGTGTCTACAAAAGTCCTGAGATGTCTGTTCAGGACTTTAGCTCCCTTCCTCTGGTGTAGCGTACATAGATTTTTGGTTACTGTGCTTCTACTACAGCCTAAGTTTTAATAGGGTAAGTTTTCAGAAGGGACTGTGCGTCACTTGGTTGCCTCCCTGTATCGTGTGATTTATCGTAATCGAAGTACAAATTAAACACAACGGTGCACTTGACCAAATACAGTAACAACACACAGTGGTGTGGTTTTCAATGTGGTATTACAAGGTGGCATATTGAAACATTAATTTTTTTAATATATCCCTCCAATGACTTTCCCTTACTTTGTGCGTAAAGTTTATGTGCCTCCTTTTTTGTCCCTCCCTGCTCCAGAGACAAAGGCTGGATTTTTAATTCCAGCTGTTTCCATCTTCAGTGTCATCCCACACCTCACTTCTTGCTCTTTTCTTTTGCAACTCTGGTTTCCGTTTCACGAACTGTAGTTTTCAGCTTTGTCTCAAAAGATGCCACGCTGCTGTGGCATCCTGATAGTGAGGAAGAGTGTGTTTCCTAACACAAGAGTAATTATTATCTTCTTTTTTTTTTTTTTTTTTCCTTTTTTAATCCCCGCCCCCCCCCCCCCCCTTGGCTTTAAGAAGTTGGGTAGGCTTCTGTATTGCAGAAATTCCTGTATTAGCCTATTCCAGTGCCTCTCCTCTGGTTTTTTTTCTTTTTTTTCTTTTTTTCCCCTCTTTCTTTTTTTACCTCTTTCCCCTCATTTGTTGGGTGTTACCACATATTCCTAGGGCCAAGAGGGCCTTGTCCTTGTCTGATGTACAGGGACTTACTTGCCTCCTGCAAAAGCTTTAAAAACTGCTGTTGTAGGCAATTAAGTCAGTTCCACAGAGTGTTCCAGGTGATTCTGAAGCTGTTTCTTTTTCTCCTTTTAACCTATATCTCTTATTTATATTGCATATAAAAAGATTATGTGACTTGCCTGTAGATATTTGTGATGTAGGCAGATTCTCTCCTCCTGTGGAATATTCCATCGCTTCTCCAGCCAGTGTGCCAGCCCGCAGCTCTCTGCGTTTTGTTAAGCTCAGGCATTTGAAGGGTGTTGTTGAAGACAACTCCTCTAGGGTCCAAAATACAATTCAGTGGAAGTGCAATGACAGTTGAGACGTGTAGAATGAATTGTGTGCAGCATAGAGCAGACGCTTCCTTTTTTTTTTTCTTTATTTGTTTTTACAGTACAGAAGACTACTGTTTTTAAGTTTTAGTGTGCTTAGATACGAGTAATACAAGGTAGTTTATCAGGGTGTCTGCAAAAGTGATGCAGCTAAACACTTTTATAGTGGTCTAATGGAAATATAAAGAAAAAAACCCCTGGAATTCCAATCAAGCCAGAATTGTTTTTACTAATCCAGTAAGGTGATGTCACCACTTGATTCTTCTCTTGTCCTGTTGTGATTTGTAGTGTTTTGTTTGTTTGTGAGCTTGTTTTGTTTTCTTTCCACCCATGCTCCTGCTTTCCTACTCCTCTCTGGTTAGCCTCTCAAAACATCTACCAATAAAAAAATCCATTTGTAATGATAGCGTTTGCAGCTCTTTGTAGTCTGGAAGTGCTGCAGCTACAGATATCATCTACTGAATAAAATGTCAGCCACCAATTCTAAGAGGGGAAGTTACTAAGGTTTAAATTAAGAAAAGGCTAAGGACTGTGGCTGTCAGTTTTTAGGGATATTGTTGTAAAGTGTTTTCACTATAAGCAGCAACACTTACTGTCAATTACATAATGGAGAAAAAATACAGAATGTTTACCTTTTTCAGATGTTTTGGGTACCCAGCATCCTTGTTGAGATCTGTGGGAATATGGAAGGGAAACTGTTCTTGAGACCACAATGAATACAGCACCCGTGGATATCTAAAGAGCAGTAGCAAATCAGAAGGTGGTGTTTGTATGCAAAAATACTTGTTATTGGTGGTGGTGGGGAACAAACAAAGAATAAGTACGCAAGTGTCTGTCTCTGGATTTCTTGATGCCATTTGTAGCCGGCCAGAACAAGAAAGCATCTGCCACTTTTATGCTTGTCTTGAAAATAAATATAATTTTAGGTCAGCAGCAACTGCCAGCTGACATCTTTTATTCTTAGAATACTTTTTTTTCTTGTACTAAAGTTTACTTTAGAAATGTAGGCGCTAAGTAATTGTGAATTCTACACTAAGTACAAGAGGTAGTAGAAAACCAACGAGATTTATGTTATTAGGAAGTCTGTGTGGCATTAAGTGAAGAGAAAAATATATAGATGTTCATTTCAGTCTGCTAACATCCTGACTACAGGACTTGTGAATTAAGTAGTGTTTATAGTGCTGAACCATCCTTTTTATACATTTAATTGTAAGGTATCAGTTTAGCGACTCTAGATCTTTTACATGGATACAGTTAACTGATGAAATTTATGTGAAGCTGTAAAGAGACTGCGTCGGTGAGACGCGCCATCGCCATGCAGATGTGTTTGTCTCACCATTGCTATGGCAGGAAAGTCATGCCATCACCGCAGTGAGTGATTTATACATTGTTAAGGCAGGAAGATAACACGCTGCCATGGCAGAGATTTATCTATATATTGTTAAGGGAGGAAACCGACTGACACCATGGAGCAACGGGAGGCTGATCCTGCAAAACTTAACCAAACCCCTGTGCGTGTGTCCAGACCTGGGGTTGGGGGGATCAAGGTGCCTAGAGACCTCTGAGGACCACCTGATGATGTTGGCCATGCACACCACCGCCGGGTGGGAGGTGTGGTTAAGCAGAACAGCTGGTAACAACTCTAGAAAAGAACGGGATCAACCAACATCAGATGGAACGTTCCCCCACCAGACTTGGAAACGAATCGGACTGCAGGATGTTGCAGCTCCAGGTGGTAGCTATTGCTGTGAACCCTTTCCTTCTGTCCTTATTTCTTTCCTTCCTTTCTCTCTTTATCTCTCACCCTCTCTCCCTTTGCATTCGCAGATTTCTTGTTGGTCAAATAAAGTTCCTTGGCTCTTGACTCCATTTCGAGTCTTAATTCTGTTCCCGAGAATACATGTCTCGGACCGGCATGCGACAGAAGCGTGATAGCTTTTTGTGCATGTGGAGTAGAGCAATTTCAAAACTAAGATACATTAGTGACTAGCACAGGAGGGTGACAGAAAGGACAACAAAGGAAGCTAATAAATTGATAATGAAGTGGGATTATAGAGGATTGAGCATGGATATTAGAACCGTTTCAGACATACTTTTTAATCACTGCCACTCTTCTCTGATTCTGTCTAGTGGCACCACCCTGAAATGTATTGTTGGGTGGTTGGGGAAAGACCACTTGACTTGTCACTTATTGGCAAGCATGTCCACATCCTTGACGGAGGCCAGGAGGTTAAATGAATGCTAGAGATGAGATTCTTCTGTTTGCCATGCAATTGGTGTCTCTGGAAGAGCCTTTAAATAAATTGGCAAATATTTGGAAAACTTGCTGTACTGTGTCTGATCTATGAACAGAGCTTTTATTTTCTGGGCTTTTCATTCCATCACTGAATTCATAAACATAAAAAATCAAGAAATCAGTGACCGATTTAACACTGAAGTGAGTATAAGAGATACCGTATTGTGCTTATAACTAACAAATAAAACTCTGTAAGGGAATCAAACTAATACACAGTTCAGAGGAGGAGATGCTAAGAAAAAGGGAATTGGCTCTTAATCTCGGAGTGTTTTCAAGAAGAAGTCCCAGCCCAGTTCTTTATGTCAGCCAGGCTGTTTCTTGAAAGAAGTGTGAGTTCTCTCCTGTGGTGCACGTAACTCCTGTCCGCTTCCCGAAGCTCCAGTTTTTACTTCTCCCAAAATTCTGTGCTCAACAACTGGACAGAAGGCCACGCTGAATTAAATTTTATTGTTCTGGTGTTCTCTATCCATTTGCAATGCACATAATCAGGAATCCAGATATATCCCAATAAACCTGTTTAACCTAATGAGAGCAAATGGCAATGGGTGTTCCTTACTCGGGACAGCAGTGCCAACGTTTCTGTTTAATTGGGACATACTTGGCTGGTTCCAGTGCTTCAAGTGGTTTTTAAACAGGTGTTTAATGGGTGTGGAATTCTGAACTCTGCCCTTTGGATACAGAAGTTGCCAAATAAAGATTAACAGAAATAAAAGGATCTAATGCAGAATAATAATTTTTATCTTCATATATTTATTCAGCATAATTTTTACTTTAAGTTGCAGGCGGGTGGGGAGGTGTTTCTACTTATAATTGAGAAAGTCCATTAAATAGAACAACAGGATGTCTAACAGGGTGTCCTAATTAAAATTACCCTGTAATTTGAACAAAACATTAATTTGTATGTAGCTAAGGTTGACCTAAACCCCATCTAAATCAGGGAAAAAAACACTATATGGATTTTTTTCTGCTGAAAATGAAACTTAGCATTCTGCCAACAAACAGCACGATTCTGTTATTGTACAGTATTCAAGAGTAAGGATTTTCTTTCCGGTGTATAAAAAAAAAATGTTTGGAGAAAATTTAAAATAGATCTCTCTCCTACCTCCGCCCTTTGATAGTATTCATTCATGGTTGCATTTTTGTGGTATTTTGAAAGCAGAGACGATTTCGTTCTGTGCATACTGTAAGCCCATCTGAAGCTTTTGGTTGTGCCTGGTGGACTGGTGAACTAATAAGCAACTGAGATAGCAGCTGCTTAGCAGGACTGATTGGCTCGGGCTTGACTTCGCTATCTGCAACTACACAGTTTCTGACTGGCTTGGAGTGCAAGCCGGGTAATTTTGTTATCTCGGGAAGTGTGGGACTGCATGCATAATCTAGGCTGGATATACAACTGCATAGATTTTACTTCAGTATGTCAAACTGACCTACTCGTGCTCTGGCTGTCATGGTTTAAAACGCTGCTGAGGCAAATTGTATTTAATATAATTTATCGAATCAAAGTGAATGCTTGAAAGAATTTACTAGCTTCAGAAATATTGTTTGTATTTAAAAGGGAATTCTCAGCATCTTAACTAGACAGAACTGCGCAAGCTGCAGCTGGTAGGTGTTGCTTCCCAGACACAAGGTGGTGAAATTTTATTTGTTTCTGCCTGCTTTCTGGGCAGGTTGGAAGGGGGAGGATTTTCAAAAACACTCGAAGCTGGCCTGAATGTGCTGCTGGTGGATTGAACTTGAACTTTTTCACCATGATTTGAGTGGAGAGAGAATCAACGCTCTTGTTTCTTTGTATAATTCCACCCATAATGTCTAATACAAAATGTAATTAGACAGCTATGTACAAAAAGTGGAACTTCATAAATGCCAAAATTTAATTAGGTGAAAGGACAGTTACTTTTCACTGAAATATTCTGCATACACCAACCTCCAATCTCTGCTTCAGTGTAGTATATAGCAACAAAAGAAAAGAAAGGGAAAAATCCGATGAACAATTTGCTTAACCTACTTTTAGCTCCAAGAACAATTGTTAAAGTGAAGATAAAACTTGAGGCTGGTGTTGTGGTAATACGCTTCTAAATCAATCAGGAGCACTTGGATAGAAAGTATTTAAAGTATTGGCATCATTTAAAATTCTTAGATTCTCCTTATTGTTTTAAAGACTATGAAAACTGACGTAGGCACCTGTTGTAACCTGGAAAGAATAAAATTAATTTAATCAAACAATTGTGATGGTGAGCCAATGATACTGTCATCATTAGAGATTAATAACAGGTATTTGCCAGAGTATTTTCTGTGTGTAGGTACATACGTATGCATGTTTTCCAGTGGAACAGTTGTTCATAGAGGTAAATATTCAGTGACACCACAGCAACAGTATATGCATGGGTGGGTTTTCCTGATAAGGGCTGTATCTTAAAGGCAGCTGAGGAAAAGGGGAGTCTCCTGTTGAGGAAACAAGCCTGTTGCATAGGGGTCACATACCAGAATGTGATTTGTAACAACCTGTGCAGCTGCCCATGGTTGATAGAATAACTGTAGCCATCTTTAGGGTGTATAGAAGACATGAATGAAAACAAGTAGTTGTGCAGATGCCATTGCTTCAGGATCACGTATGCTGGTATGTAATGCAGCGTATGAAAGCATTATTTCATTATTGTTGAAAGAAACAATTCCTATGTCTGATCTAGTATTCTGCCCTTGAGGTCTGGATATAATTCGGTTATAAAAAAAAACATTCTTTACCTCGGTACTGAAAGGGGGGTATTGGTTGTTGAGCTGATGAAGATCAGGTGTCCACTCTGACTCTTTTAGTTCTTTCAGTTACTGTAATTTCCAAAGGTGATGAATCATCTGTGGATGCTAACTGGCTAGTGAAGCTTGTCCTCAGTGACTCCTTCTCCTGAAGATATTGTAGAGTATGGTGTTGGATGATCCCCTTACTGCCAAAGGATCTTTCTCGTAGTGTTTGAAATGTTCCAATTTTTGTCACCCCTAGAGCAGGCAAGCTAAAGGAAGAGATTTGGACTGAAGTGTCTTCTGTATTCAGCTGAAATCCGGATTTCACCCCACAACCTCCTGCATAACTGTTTGGGCAGAGTGACTTCAGAAATGCTGAAGAAAGGTTAGAAAGTGTAGTTGCTGATGGTTAGAAGGCTTAGTTTTTAAGTCAGGACAGAATTGACACTTGTGCTCCAGGAAAAGTAGCAAAAAAGGTACTTTGTACTGTAACGGTAGGTATGTGAAAGGAAACTCATGCTTTTTATTTCCAGATGTATTTTCTGAAGTCCTTGAAAGATTTTTTTCAGGAGCTTCTGGATGTTCTGTTAACAGTGGTTCTTAATCATGTGCTTTATCGTTTGCCTTTGGCAAGAAAGCTCAATTCTTTCTTTCTGAATGTGGGACCTTGCCTTATTGCCTCAGGGAAGCATTACTGTAATGCATGTCACTTGAGGCTAATTCAACCTGCCACTTGGAAATTGCCCCTGGTGCAGGTCGTAGCAGTGCACCATTATCTCAAGCTACTTTTCATCAGGAGCAGACTGCATGTGTTCTGTATGATCCACGTGGCCTGCCAGTTTATTTTAGGTTAGCGGGGGGGGGGGGGGGGGGGGGGGGGGGGCGGGCTTTTTTACCTATAAAGCCATGATCGGTTTGGCTTTCAGCTGTGTGGTAAGACCCTTTCTTCCATGTCATACCAAAGCAGCCCTAGACATCTCAAGGTGCAGGTCCACAGCAGCTTAAACTGAGCGATGGTGATGCCGCTGTGTTGCTGTTCCTCCGCTTGTACAGTTCTGCTGCCTCCTTTGCTCTAACCCTCAAGTTTCATGCCTGGATGTTGAGTGGCAGCTGGGGGTTCATGTGGCTGAAAACACATGGACATGAAATTTCCATTCAGCTGAAAGCTCCCTGAACCAGGCGTTTATCCAGTCCTTACTCAAGGATGGACTTGGGGACATGTGGTGAGGAGAGAAAAGAGCTGAAGGAAGGGTGGGATTGTGGCAGCTGCAATTAAAATCAGCTTACATAGTAGTGCAGCCGCACTCCAAAGGCTCTGAAGATAACAACCCAGTGATTTCAGCAGGATATAGCTATGAGGATAGGGTATGATAGTTAAAGGAACTGTGGCTTTGGAATTTACTTTCTCCACTGTTTTCTAAAACCTGCACTTCGATACGCATCAGTAACTCTGAAGATCACACCTAACCTTTCCATCCTTGAAAAGGGAGAGTGATATGAAGGTGTGATTAATTTCATTTATGAGGTTTGGTTGCTATATGTCATTAGAAGCAGATCAGGCAGGGAAAAAAAAAAACACATTTTTGTAAGCAGTAGGGAATTTTCCCCTTTGAAAAAAAGCTAAAACTTCATTAACATTTCAGCCAGCTTTAAATTAAAATTTGTGTCTGAAAATAATGTTTAATGTCCTTTCAGTGCCAGTGAGACACGTCAGGGCAGTATCAGCACAAGTTTCTTCTATGTACAGCTTGTCATGTGGATCCTGTATCTCCAGTCATGGTGTTACTGTGCCACACATGCTGGCGTGAGAATGCCCATGAAATTAACGCTTGGCCTTCTGCTGATCATGTGAAGCCACTGGACCGTGCATCATGTGGCCGGTTGGGGCAAACGGAATGGAGCAGGTGACTGCCCGCTTTGTATGCGAGCTAACGTGGCCCGATGCTTCTTACCACGAGTAGTCCCATTCCGTTAGGTTGCAGTAGGTATGCTTACACCAGGAAAGGTTTCACTTGCTACGTTTCTGTAGGACAGGCCTTTGTAACGTGCCACCGGAGCAGCTGGGTTTGCCTAGCCCCGTCCCTGCAGCACTGAATGCTGGTGCTTTGCTGCTTCTGCCCCACTGGGCGCAGTCGGCATTGGGAAGGGCAGCGCTGGGAAGCGGAGCAAGCGGCTCCACCATGCAGGCAGCAGCCAGTGGCAGACCCAGGTGTTTTGCTGGGTTTTGCACCTTTGAGGGGACAAGAGGATGTCCCTGAAATCACGCTTTCTTTTCTCTCTGCAACATTTTTATGTCAAGTCCACAAGTACTCGATTTCTAGCCGTTCTCTGTGGTTGGTGCTCCTACTGCCTGCGGAGGAAAATGCTTTGCGCTTGTGTCATGCGTGCAGTAGGGCCTGTGATGGAGTTCCTGCCAACTGTTTCTAAAGGTTTTTGCTTCATGCCAGATCTTGAAGATCCTTTTCTCCTCTTCTTTTAGGGAACTAGAGGGCTTGACACATCCTTTACATCCTGCATTTACTCTGACCACAGTCCCTCCCTGCTCTCGCCAGCGGAGCTCAGCCCAGCTTCCCTTCCTGTCGATGCCCAGTCAGCTACGTGGTAAGTTTTCATTATCTCTGGACTCGTTGCCACAAGGTGGAATTCTGGCAAACTCTCTCTAAAATCCATTAGCCCTGGGCATGGAGGGCAGAGTACTTCATGCCCGTCGGAGGTGGTTCAGTTGTGTTCCAGGCTGATTGCAAGGGAAGGAAGATGGTCTTGAATTAGCATTGGAGCTGAACTTCAGCATAGATTGTTATAGGAATAAAATATGAAGTAAAATATGTGACAGAATTAAATCCATCAGTTCTAATAAAGGAAACAGAAGAAAGCAAAGAAATATTGGACCCTTAAATCCCATTAACCAGGCCAGAGAGAGAATGTGTTAAAAGGGAGCTGCACTGTATCTTTTTTCATTGTTTGATGAAATAATCTTTTTCACCCTTTAAGTGGTGTGTTTAAAAATCCTGGTATTTCTGAAACAAAGAGAATACACAGCCACCGAGCTAGCTGGTTTTTATACCTTCCTTTTCTGAGTATTGTCCTTCAGTACAATACAGAGCCATTTCTTTGTTCTCACAAGCTAGCAGTTAAATTGTATGTAAATGTATGCAAATTAGATGCTGTCTAATAAAGAGAGTCATTAGATGGAAGAAATATTTAGTTTGGGGGGGGGGAAGAAAGAAAAGAAAGCAGGTGTATTTTGCAATAGAAAAATGTAAGATTGCAGAAGCCCCTCAAAACTTTTTGTGAGGGCTTTTTATTAAAGCCATTAAAATATTTTCTAAAAGGCTTGCGCTACTCTTGGTCCTTTTTTCTGTACTTTTATGTATATGTGATCTTTTCTTAAAACTCACGCTGGTTGTGCTATATACACATACTGGAACAGACGTGTAAATATTGTATTCATAAATATTTGATTTCTTTAAATCATATACCCATGAATTTACACATGTGTACCTTGTATTAGGGTGTGTTTTTTTGCTTCCTGAGTATATACAGGTGGAATCTACGTGGTAAATTTTATTTTCATGGATTGATTTATTCATCATACACTGTGACGGGATACCTTCTCACTAAATCATCTTCCTCCCATTTTATCAACCTCCTCCTCAACAATTATAAAGCTTTTTGAGCTCCCCCCCCCAATCTAATTTTATTTATTCACAGAATCTCAGTGCCAGGTATGTTTCTATTCTTTCACTTGCATTTTCTACCAGGTAATCCCTTTTGAGGTATGGACCTGATTTAAGCCTGAAGCAGCAGTGACCTTTCTAAACACGATGAAGTCACAGCTTTTCTGTCAGGTGTCAGGGTGCTAAGATGCTAGGAATGGGAAGCTTTGTGTCATCCAAAGCTGGAGATACCACACCTGTGGATGGAGCACACTGCATCCATCTAGGCTCTGAAAGATTTGAAATTGATGAACCTTGTGTTCTTGCCACTTCTAAGGAGGGTAAAATTTAAAACTTTAATCTCTCTGCTTCAGAATCTATAGTCCTGCTATTTCAGCTCTTCTGTTTGGGTGGATTAGTATACATAGATGACATGGCACAATTATTTGGAAGTCATCGTATTTTGTTTCTGATGGTCAGTTATCATAGCTCAGACAGGTGAGCCGATAGCTATACATCGACTGGCATATTTTTTTTCCGTTGCAGTTTTGCAAGTCTGGAAGTCTAAAGATGTATATGTATATGTGTATAAAAAATATGTATATAAAAATAATGTTGTTTAAATATTTACATATAAAGCCAAGGGATTGGCTTCCTTCCCAGAATTACTGGAACTACCTTCCCCAGGAACATTTGGACTTGAAAAATCTCTACAACAACGCTTTTCTTCTGAAACTAAGCAACTTGTGAAATGAGTGACTAGCTCTGCACCCTTCGCTGTTCGTATGAGTTCTTTAGCTTGGGGTGATGGAGAGGCCCCTGTGCATGGGTAATACGTTTCCAGTTAATTATGGTAAGATTCTCTTTTATTGCTCTTTCCCCCTGCCATTTCTCATTGGCTTACTTTATGAGAGGAACTCTAGCACAGTGGGAATATTTGTCACTGTTGTAGGACAGGTCCGTGCCATGCGCTGCGCCCGGGCTGTGCGCAGTCCGACGGCAGCGATTCCTGCCTGGGTGGCTGCAGGGCAGGCGAGCTGATCGCTTGGAACAAAGTGACTCCCCAGTTGCCCGGTGGCCCAGCCACGCTGGCTGAGCAGTCAGCAGGGAAGCCGTAATGTGTGTCTGCTACCCGGTAGGCAGGGTGGTTGTAAGGACGTGGTGGAGGGTTGGCAGTGAGTATTTAAGGTGCTGTTGAAGGTATAATAGATGATGTAAGGTGAAGATTGCTCTGGGGGGAATGCAAGGAAAATCTAACCTATAATATAAGGATGCTAGAGAGAGATGAGGTTAATGAAGTGAGGAGAAACAAAGGCTATAGTGGTGTGACTAGGAGGGATGAGGCCACATTAATAAACTGAAAACATCAGTGGTTTACCCACTCGCTTGGGACACTGCTCCTCTAGGGTGTCTGGCATTTAATGTCGACAAGGACTGAGTCACTAGACATATAACGCTGATGTTCCACACAGTTTGCAGTCTAGCTAGGTTTAGCAACACAGGTTCTTCAGACCCTGGGAGGTGGTTGTTAATCCTGAAGCCCTAACTGGGAGACTTACACTGGAGATGGGACAGGCTAGCAGTCAAAGTTCCTTTTTCTCTCACATTCTTGAACAGGATGCAAAACACATATACAGAGAAGAATGATGCTCAAATGGGGGGAAGAGTAGTGCAGGCTTAGGGGTAGGAATGCGATTAATTCCATGTTCCTCTCCAGACTTCCTGGGGTCTGGAGTAATGGTTCAGGGCAGGAGAGAATTTAGTGCCTACGTACTTTTGAGGATATGCGTCTTACTACCTTGCCCATCTTGACAATAAAAATAACACAGGTTTCCTACTCTTGAAGTACATTGCGAGGATATATGCATTAAAAGATGGGAGGGAGGCTTCTGTATCCTGTGATAATGAATCCAAAAGCAGTACTGCAGCCAGATGTGGGAATCGGACCAGTGGTCCATCTGGTCAGGCATCATCCTGTGAAATGTCTTCAGCTGCAGCAGAGGGAGGCACAAGAAATCCGAAGTTGTAATTCTGGAACAGCCAACACTTTCACTAGTGATCTTGAAAGTAAATGAGAATTTTTAAACTTGTATTTCTCAGGAGCTTGTGCATCTTTAAAAAATAGTTTTAAGAAATAAATTATGCTGCACTAAACTAATCCTAGAGCTAACGAACAGGCATTGGGACTAGCAGCTTTTGCTATTACCTACTGCTTATTATTGTTATTATTATTATTTCTTTTTAATTATGCAAAGTGCTAATCAGTTTGATTATGCATAGTGCTAATCAGGTTAATTATGCAAAGTGCTAATCAGTTATTCTCTAAGCACACGAGGAGAGCAGAGGTGCTGGCAGTGAATGGTGGTTCTAGATGGGGGTAGTCACGGCAGTCATTCCTTATTAAAAGAGGAGTAGGTGAGATGACAGGGGGTTTTGCTTCCATTAAAAAGTAAATAAAACTAAAAAAAAAAAAAGGGCAAGCCATGAGGGTGATAGTTTGATAGTTTTGGTGGGGTAATGTCTTCTTTCACAGCAAGGTAGACTTTTATTCTAAGCCAGCTCATGCTGTTGGATAATTTCTGGAGGAGTTTGAGTGCACTGATTTGGGCAAATATATTGCAGAGGAGTCTTGTAATGGGTTGGGTACAAGCTGCCCCCACTTGATAAGTCAGAATGCTTAACTTGAAAATCACAAATTAAGGGAGTTTTCTCAATCTAATGTAGAGTCACCTTTTAAGCACTGGTAAGTAGGATACTGATACTGTAACACGAATAGCAGTTGATCATATGTTTGTAGGGTGGAAGGTACCGCATGAGCGTACGAAATGTGTTTCTTTCAGTGTAATGCCCTTAGAAGCTATAACAACGTAGGGTGCCTTATCAGTGGAACGTACGTTAGGCTGCATTTCTTCTTCCTCCTTAGTGCTAAATTAGAAACTAGAATTGTGTGTTCCCATGAAACAGGATCGGTTTTCACTAAGCTATGTTCTTCAGTGCTCAGTGTCTAATATCTAACCAGTATTCCTTATTTGATTATGTTTCACTGTTGGTGTGGGATACGTATGCATTACTTTTTTTTTCATTTAGTAATGGAGATGACATTCCCAGAGCAGAGAGCTACTCGCTCATAAAAGTCTTGGGTAAAGGATCTTCAGAGAGTTTTGGAAGTCATTAAAACAAACGACTGCTCCTGTATCAGGCCATCAGTACTAGAAGGTTACTGCACCAGCAATGCCAGGGATATTTGCCTTGAAAGATTAATCATTGAAGGTGCTTACTTACGGGGAGCTGAGACAAATTCTCAATTGTATTTAAGGTAGGAAGTAAAGCAAAGCTTCAGTAACTTATAGCTTAAACCAGAGCCTGAAAGTTAATAGTATTGCCTGTGTGGCTTTGTGACTACTCCACAAGACACTGACGCTCAAAACAAGTTTACTCCAGATGTGTGGTCACAAATACCCATCTATGCTTACAAACTTACTCTGATGTTAGAAGCCTAGACGTACCAATGGTCCAGCATCGTCTAGTGCCTTAGACATGGAGGAGGGGAGCATGTGCTGCAAATATTCTAAGCAAGAGGGAGATACACCAGAGTCCCGAGACTGAATGCTTCCCTGTCTGGTCAGAATCCTCTGAAGCTGATGCACGGCTTCCCATGAACTGATGATGGTGAATCAGGTCACTGCTGCCTCTAGGTGCTGTTCTGGGAGAACTCTGTCTGTTTGCCTCAGACTTGAATTTGTCTTGAAGTAGCCTGTTCCACAACCAGGCTGCTTCCATAGGTGTTTACTTTCATTTATTGTCAGTAGCTCCAGTGCCTGTTTGTTCTTTCAGTGCAATCCACTCCTCCGTCATCAGCTCTTTGATGAGGCACAATAGGAGAGTGTGTGTGATCTACCAAAACAGGGAAAACTCTGACTTCTTCCTGTGATCCCTTGGCATCACACAGCCTTGCAGGAAGCAGGTGCTTGGTTAGATTGTTGTACCAA
The DNA here is from genome assembly GCF_023634155.1 of Falco peregrinus. Lineage (NCBI taxonomy): Eukaryota > Metazoa > Chordata > Aves > Falconiformes > Falconidae > Falco > Falco peregrinus. The sequence goes on along the minus strand of NC_073726.1, from coordinate 87,563,395 downwards.
CAGAAAAATGGCAGTCACTCATGTACTGGATGATTTCTCTACCCTTTGGAAGCTGGGCATATTATATCAGAGGGGAGTAAGTTTGAAAGTTACTGTCATGCTCTAGGTATGTTCTTTGCGATCATCCCCATCTTTTCAAATGGAAGTGTAATCCTGGGGAAAGAAACCCCCAAAGTTCTCCTGTTCCTGTGAGCATTTCCCCATAGTATTTAAAAGCTGTTGCAGAGTCAGAGGAGCCTTGAAAGGTTGATAGCATAAACCACACACAGCATTTGCCTGTTTAGAAATGTAAATCTACCTGAGGCAGAAGCATAACCTCTGTTGAATTTCACCATCTCAGATGGCTGGCCTTCTGATGAACTGGGGAGCTAGAAAGTCAGAAAACTCACGTTCTGCTCCCATTTCTACTGCTTTCTGTGCAACCCTGCCAAATAGCACTACTTTGGTCTGCTTTAGTTTTTCTTGATGGTAAAGTGCGGACAGTGGTACGGACCTAGGACAGTGGGGGCAGTTTGTAAGGCAAATGTATTGTGTGCAAAGTGCTTTGATATCCCTGGGTTAAAGGAGTTAGAGAAGTGCAGTGTACTATCGGGGAGTTCTCTGTGCTATTAAGAAGCATCAGCAAACTTTGTGATAACTGTGTAAATTACTGCAAGAGAGCACCGAAGTCATTTGTGTATTCCTAAAAAGTGTAGTAAGTGGATGGAGAAAACTCGATTGCTTTGAGTTTAGGCTGATGGGTTAGCAACAAATGAGGAAACCCCGATAAAAAAAATCTGTGCCTCCTGCACTTTAAGAAGTAGGTCTCAAGCGAACAGAGAATTTATTTGCTTGTATGGCAGAAAGTTATTGCTTCAAAACTGCTTTTGCATCTTCTTGAGGACCTGGTCTTTGGAGGTGCAGGCTAATGCTACTCAGCTCTGTAGAAGCTGAGGCTGCTCCCTGGCATTCACACAACTGGGAGCCGGTGGGGAATTAATAACAAAAACGTTTTGAACGTTCAGCCTGACCTTTTAAAGTTACTGACCTGCATTCAGGTTACAAATACACAGCAATTTTCGCTTGAGCAGCAAAGACTCTAAATGTTAAATCAGTAACTCGATCAGACTAGCAGCCCTTCTCCCCTCTGTTCGCTCGTGCCCAGCTGCCACGACTGGAGCTAAGGAACAAGAAAACTATCTAAACACATCCATATCTTACTGTGACACAAGTACTTGGAAGAAGCCCCACTGACATAAACTAACACAAAGTGACACTTTGTTTAAGAAGTTGTTTTGAATGTCTTCTCCCATTGATCTGCTGCAAGGGAGATAAATAAACACTGTGTGTGGTGCAGCCGGGCTGAGTATTTTTGCTCCTTTGAGTGTTTATACGTTCTCTGACGGTTGTTTGTATTGCTGTTTGTTGACTGTAAATTCCAGACCTGTGTGTTTGTAATGTATACATTTACAGGAGCGGGGCAGTTTTTGGGAGGATGGTCAGGGTAGTGCTTTTTATGAACACAACTAGATGAATAGTAGGTGGGTGGGGGTTCCCCTCCTCCCAGAGTAGTGAATTAGTCTTTGTGCTGCCGGGGAAGGAGAGGGCTGCATTAAGCAAGCAGGACCTTCTGTACTCAGGTTAATGCAGGTAGGTGTGCGAGGAAGACCACGGAGGATTTCTCTGGTGGGAATCAAGTTAGTTTAGCTTGGCATCAAATTAAGCAGCAGGTCTGTTTGGCTCGTAGTTTGTTTGGTGATGATGAGGGTGATGCTTGTTTTCTCTGGGGAGGAAGTGACTGAAGTTACAGATGACAAAATTCCTGGTGGCAGAGACCCATCCTGCCCCTCTGTCCCTGTTTCACAGTGCTCTCCCTTGCCTTTGAACAAAATCTTCCCTTTTTCACTTACTGTTGTTATCAATGTCTCGATCCCTAGGACAGTGGGAGCATGTAGAAGACTTGGGAACCGACACAGGCGCTGCTTCTTCGTCCCCCAGGCTGAAAGGGCGTAGCTTCCTGAGCATAACGTTACATGTAGGAAGAGTTCCACTTAATCAGCCACCATTTCTACTATTAGGTGGCATTTTCCTTGAATCTGTGCCTCTGTCATGTTTGTGCAAGTTAAAATTACACATTTCTGATGTTCCGAATTGTTTAAAGCCTGCCTAGTGTTCTTTCTGGGCTGCCCCATGACGTTGTCTGTTTCTTAGATGCAGGTTTCACTGTCTTGCAGTGACCGTTAGAACAACCTCTCACTTGCTGAAAGTTTTACTGAGTTTTAACCATTTGTAGTTAATTTTGTTAGCTTTAAACATAATTTGGGGGGAGAGCTGCTTCTGCTGCGGGTGTGCTGTTTATAAATCTGGTGCTAGAGGAAAATACTTTGTTTTACCCATGCTAAATTATTCTGGTAACGTCTTCTATGGTTTCTTGTGTCTTCATAGTTTGGAACGATGCTTTGAATTACCTTTGTGGCAGGGAAGGTTTTTTTTTTGGTTTTTTCCTTTCTTTCTTGACACTTGTGCATCTCCCACCCTGACAACAGCTGTTTGATGAAAATAAGGAGGGCGTACTAGCATCACCCTCTTGTTAATTCACTGAAGAGGCTGTGGTCTGTCTGGTGAGCCTGAAGGTTGCCACGCTGTCAATGACCACAAAGCACTGCTATGTCAGTGTGTAGCAGGTTGTCTTTCTCACTTGGCTATCTGAAAATCCAGGGAATCAAATACACTAAAAAAGGTGAAAGAATATTTTGCTTATCTAAAGCCAGATCTGTGAATATGAGAATTAAAGTTGACAAAGCAGCCTTAATTCAACTTCCTTGTGCTCTTGGTCTGAGGTTGAATAGAGGCTCTTTAGTAAGAGATCCGTTAGGATCTTTATTAAAGAATAGAGGTTCTTTAAGATTCGTTGCCTTGCTTGCTACAAACACTCAAAAGTGTTTAATGTATGAGGCAGGAGATAGTGGAAAAAGAAAGGGTGCTGTTATTCTCAAGATTATGGTGAGAGCGTGCATGTGCTTAAAGAAAAAAATGTGCTTGAACGGAGCTGCTTGTAAAATCAGACATCTTTAGGTGGGTTGCAAAGAAAGCTAGTATTTCTGCTTTCTCTTACCAGTTCACTTACTCCTTTTAACCCTTCACTATTTTTACCTTTTAAAACATTTGGTTCTTTTTCCTTTAAAGAAAAAATAGTTGGTACCAGCCTACCCTGGTCTTGGTTTTTTTCTCATCACTTTGCTGGTATACAAAAGACTTTCTTTTTTCTCCCCTCCCCGTAAAATACCTTTCATTTGATAGGAGGTGCACTGTGTTCCACATTATTCACTGACAAAAGTGCACACAACTCTTCCTGACACTTTGACGGTTTAGTTGGAGATGCTGCTCGAAGTAGAATGTGTCTGTAGCCAGGTCCATTTGCTAAGCACTGGGAATTCAGCTGTTTTCTCATGAATTCTTCTTTTCATATTTTATTACTATGAAGAGAACACAAAGAATGCTTGTTTCTTTCTTTCTTTCTCCCCCCCCAACCCCCCCCCCTCCCCTCCAGTTGACACAATCAGTATTATTTGAAGGAAAAAATTACACACAGAATGGGAAATAGGGTGGGAAAATGTAATAGGATCTGCAAATCTTTTCTGTCTTGTCTGAGTAAATGAGAGCTGATGAGAGATGCAGCACAATGAGGGCTAGGCAATGCTAGCTGAACTGGTATATAAAGATTGTTTCATTTTGCTTCATTTCATTTTACTGTATTGAATTTGAAAGGGAAAATTGCAGCGGACATGAAAGTTTGCTGTGGAAACAGCCCGGGTCGCTGTACCCTTGACATGAACCTGGGCAAACAGGAAAAGAACGTTAAATAAAGTGGTGTATGAATCATGTAGGTGGGCTTCTGAGGCTGCTTTTTGAAGAGAGCCCTTTCACGAAGGGTGGTTCTTGCCTCTACGGTTGTTCTGCTGCTTCTAATTTCTTCTATTGTCCGCTTAAGTTACCAACTTGGGAAAGGTGTCGTTGTGGGGGGGTTTGTGGGTTTGTGGGGGCTGAGCCAAAACCGTGCTGATCTTCAGGCATACGTTTTGCAGGATTACGTGGCAGCATCGTTTTTGCATGCAGACTTTCAGGACTGGAAGGAGAGTATTTCTTCCCCCATTTATGTCCGCCCTAATGGTTCATCTTTTCAAATGAGTATAACACAAGCTAGGACAGAACTTAAGGGAACTTGGTCCTAGGTAGGATACTACTACAGCTGTACACTCATCAGTAGACAATTCTACCTCACATTTCTACCTCTACTCACAACAGTACCGCACGTTACAAGCTGTAGTGGTTTTATGCAACTGGAGTGACTGCATGTCGCTTGCTGGAAGGAGGAGCTGTAGTTAAAAGCAGGTGTGAGTCAATTCAATCTGAAAAAACATTTTTTGCAAATCATTATGCTACTTTAGGCATGGATAATTCCCAGAAAATGGGGAAGATAGATTTTTATTTTTTTTTTCCCCGAGTCAAAGCCAGTCATGGAGGTCTGAAATAACGCAGCACGCACAGCAAACATTCCTGTGTAAAATCTCTAACACAGATTGTAAGATTTGAGACTCCTAGAGGAGCTACTACTCTCGGGAGATACCTTGAAGATAAAACATAGGTTAAACTTTTTTTTTTTTTTCTAATCTAAATAAGGACATTGTAATGTTCAGAAGTAAGATTCAACATCCTGTGTTCAGGGTCCAGCTGGTGTGATCCAAAGGCAGGTTCATGTCATGAGCAGATTCAAGGCTCTTCCCTTGGAAAAGGCTTTTAACTTCTGGATTTTTATGAGATAGGTGTGCATGGTAAACATTTACCTGGCAAGCAGTTTGCTTTGTACGCTTATCCCCTTACCAAAGTTCCCAGGACTGAAGGGGCTGACTAGGGTTGGTGGGCACAGGAAGAGAAGGGCGATGGTTTTACTTTTCTCCAAGGAAAAGGATGGTGTGACGGCATTGTGTAATCTAGCTTTTCAGCCGCTCTGAGGACAAGGGAAAGGTTGGGTAATTTTTTTAACACACGTAACCCCTTCTCACTGCCCCCTCTCCCCAAACCATTACTAGAGAACACCCCTCCCTCTTAATGAAGACCTGAATGAAGATCTGGCTAGTGCAAACGTATCCAAAGGGAATTGAGTGTCTCTGGATGTGACTCATTTAAGCACAATCCATTTTTTTCTCTGGTTGTGGTTTTGGACATGGAAGAGTTCCTTGATCCCGCTCACTCCAGCCCCCAGGTAAACTCCATAGGCTCAGGCAGGTAAATCTCAGGTAACTGAAGAAAAGCAAAGAAAACAAAAGTTCTTCCCCCTCTAGGAGTGGGCAGTGCATGGAGGAGGGAGGCGATGTTCCTGCTGTGATGAGTAGAAGTAATGGCGACATAGCTTTAAGAACAGATCTGAGAATTTAAAAGCTGTGTGAAATCCAGGACGGGCTGGGTTAAGGAAGAAAGAATGCTGTACAGCAACCAGTCTTTTCTGCAAATTATTTTAGTCTTTAGGCTGTGCAGTCTGAATAGCTAGCCTTTCTCATACGCAATGGTAATTCAAGGAGTATTCTTTTTAGTGGAATAAACAGTTTTGCTGCTTGACATATGAAATGCTTCTACTAGTAAATTCCACAGGCAGCTTCACCCCCCCACCCCCCCAATATTGTTTTGGCTGATTGTATAACCTTGAAAGTTTAAAATTGACTGGTTTACTGTAAGAAGCATTAAGTAAATGCAATCTCTCTATTTTTAATAACAGTAGCTCAAATTTCATGTGAGCTCACACTAGTCCTCCAGTGTAATTAAGTTTATGGTTTTCTTATGCACTTCAAATGCCTGTGATGTGCAGTTAATAGTATTTTTCAGACAAGTATTAGGACACCTCAGCAGCGATGCCAATGTGGGCTGGTGTCTATCAGCAGTGCAGACACCACAAAGTAATGGAAATTGCAAGACATTCTGCTATAATTTGTCTAAAAATATGCATGACAGCAGAGCTTTTTTACCTGAGTTTAGCAAGTGGTAAGGCTCTGAATTAGTGAAGCTTCATAAATGAACTGGGCATGTAACAAGATTTTCAAGTTTGGCTCCAAGTCCAGTGTGTATCTGGAGTGAAGGATAGCTGAATATCTGAGATCTTCTGCGCCTTGGATTTTGTGCAATGACTGTACCTAGAGTCTGGTTTCTGCTACATAAATTTTAACTGTAAGCCGTATGACTGCATAGGGAGTTTTGGAGGAAAGGTTTGGATGAACTTTTCCTCTGTATGCATGTATATAAACACACATTTTTGTTTGTTTAAAGGAATTGTGACTTTCTTTTAATACAAGAGCATTCTTTTTTATTTCTAAGGAAAGAAAATGATACCAAAGATGCCTGAGAATTCCAATGAAATGGCCTGAAATTATTGAAACAAAATATTTAATTTAATTTAAACTGGTGGAGAACTTTATTTCAAAGAAGTTTTGATTTTCAAATGTTTTGAAGATGAAGGCCAAAACTTTGAATTCATGAGGAGGAAGAATGTTTCTGACTTTGCTTCGTCTGACACGCTTGCTGAACACTGCAAATTATAATTATACTTAGCTAGGTTTGGATGTAGAGCTGGATCTGTGTTTGCAGTGTGTGTCACAGCTCTGTAAACCAGAACAAGATCTGATTATTCTGGTGTCTTGGAATGTCTGGGCCTGAGTCTGTGGCATCAAGATGTTGGGAGTCTTGAGATTCAGTTTGGTCCTGTATAGAAGTGTTGGAACTGAGCCCCTAATCCCTTTCTGAAACAATCCCATCTGATACCATAGGACCATCAGAAGTATTGATGGTAATGGTAAAGTTCTCCCATGTCAAAAAACCTCCCCTCCTCTTGAAAGCTGAATACGGCTTCCTTTATGTAAGCATTTAGGGACACAATAAAGATAGTATGTGGGGCAGCTTCTCAGTGACCTTTTGTGCTCGTGAGTGAACTCCTGTGCAGTGCTTGGCTGTGGTGTGGGGCCAGCAGACCTGGAAAATCTCCGGCAGGTAGCCATACACTAGCCCTTCCCTTCCTTTCTTAAAACAGCACATGCAAATGCTAACCAGCTGTTTATTTTGTTTATGCAAATTTTTGCCCATGCAAATTTAGGCTGCAGGTTTCCCTCGTTACACATAAAAGGGCTGGAATGTCCTTCTGAGTGGAAAATATTAACGAGGATAGTTCAACAGCACCATCTTTTCTTTTGTTTTCTCCATCATCAAACGAGCATCTCGCAGACTCCAGCGAGACCCCTGCGCCAGTGAGGACTGCGGGGTCCGGCGCCACAGGTATTACCTGGTGTGGATCCTGCCGGGAGCTTTCCCTGCTCTCTGCCTTCCAGGGGGATGGACGGGGGCAGGAACCGGAGCGGTTGGGATGGGCAGTGGGAGAAACTGCTGTGGCTTCAACTGTCCATTGCTGGCTGGGAACTGCAAGCAGATGCTTGAGAGAACGTGTTGTATATGAGAAGGTGATGAGTGAATGGAAATTAAAACAAAAGGGTTGAAAATAGAGCTGTAATCAATCTAGCCTGGTATCTCAATAAAGCAGGGACACTTCTTTATTGTGAATTTGGGGCAGATCTTGTGGCAAGTGCCACGATAGTGGGGTCTTCCCTCCACTCCCTCCTCCCCTTCCATTAAATCTACATTTGGAAGGTGGATGGTGCTGACTCATAAATTAAATTGGAGTAATACATACAGTGTATATATATTTCTGTCACTTTGTCTCAAATTAAACACGAACCTTCTCCCCTGACAAGATGATAGAAAAGTTAATTGCTCGCCCTGGCTTTAAATTGGAATTTGAATTTGCAAAATGCTAAAGGTTTATGAGATCTAAATCATGAGGAGCTTAAATTACATTCCTGTGATAAAATATTAATAAATCAATTAAAACATAAGCCGAGTATAATATTACTTTTTTGTAGGAACCTTGAACACAATAATTCATTAGAGTGTGCAGTAACAATTATTGTATCTTTTTTAATTTTCTTTTTTATTAGTTTTTCTGTTTTTAAACTGGGGAAAAGGCAACATCAGATGGGAACACACCACACAATGGTGGAATATTATCCTTGTACCAAATCTAGTCATCTCCTAGTAACGATGCACATATGTACAGAAGCATCTGAGCACCCTGAGCTGCACACATTGCATTGTGGCTCCAGTATAACAAGGTGCATTCCCTGAAGGCTGGGGCCTGTTTTCCCCTTTCCACCGTGGGAAAGAAGGGCAGTAGCACAGGAAAAAAGGAAGAAATCTTTTCTGCTCCTGCTTTTTCTTCTTTTTCCAGCATCTTCCCCTGCCATTCTGTTCTTTTCTTATTCTTCTTCTGTTCTCCTTTCCCTTTCTGGGTTCGAGATGGGTGTGATTTTAATATCAAAACCATCAAAAATTCACAGACCTTTCTGTAAAGCTGGCCTGAATTTTGTGTTGGGGAAACCTAGGCTAGAATTGGATCTTGTTACTAGATTTTCAGTTGCGTTGTTCACAAAACTCTCACAGCTCTAATCTTTACATAACCCATTTCTGTGTACTATATAAAGAGCACTTCAGGCACAGTATGAAACTTGGTTATTATTTGAGGAAGGAGGTGTTATGCTAGCTCAGCATGCATTTCTTATATGCAAACATTAATACACAGGGAATGCAATTATTACATATACCTGCACACCTCTCGTGCCTGCGAAGGTGTGGATTCCTTCGTCGAGTGCCTTTTACCTTCTGCGAAATGACTGGACTGCGTGTCTGCTAAAGCTATGCTTGGTAAAGGGTCTAATTGCTATTATTACATTATTTGTGCTGAATTCTTGAAAGGTTATTTAGTACAAATTATGCCTTGGTGCCAAATTGGCAGCTCTGGGGACTGGAAGCCTGCTGTATGTATCCATAGCATAGGTACTGCAGCTGAGCGCGCAGCCGTCGCTCCTGCCGGCCTTGACGGATCCGCTGCCTGCTCTTCTTTTCCTAGTCGGAGGCAAGGCTGCGGCTTCTTGTGCCCTCTCCTCCGGCCGAAGGGATTTGCGACCGAGCTAGGGAACTGAAAGAGGAGCCCGGGACGGGTCCCCCTCCTCAGGGCTGAGTGGCCAGCGGAGGAGCGGGCTGTGTGTGGTAGGTGGCAGGGAAGGTAGCAGCTGCTGCTCCCCCCGCCGCCTGCTAGCAGCCTGCAGCCATGGCTCGCAGCAGTACGGGGCAGCTGCCGTTGGCCAGCTGAAAGCAGTTAGGGCCAGAGTCAGCTGGGGAAAACAGTGAGGAGAGATCCAGGAGCAGGTGGTGGTTTGTGCTTCTAACCACCTGTCTGAGTAACGCTTTGCTGTACTGCCCAGAAGCTGTGGCAGGCTCCAGCTTTCCCTGGGTACGGGATCCCTCAGGATGCTCAGGATCCTGCCCGTGGGGAGACCGTGACCTGTGGTTTCAAGGATCCCGCTGTACCGTGCTCCTGGCTGCCCTAACTGGGGAGTAACCTCAGTTTACAATTAAACCTTCATTTCCACAGGCTTTCGCATTTGCCATCCCTCTGCTGAGGAGACCACTCAGGTCTGTTGTGGTGATGCAGAACATAATAAAACTTTGTGTTTCTAAGCACATGTACCATGTCAGTACTGCTAAGCTCTTCATCAATATTAAAGAATCAGTTGTTAGTTTTTAGATGCATTGCTTTTCATTATCCTGTTTTTAAGGAGAAGGATGTGGGAAAAGTCACTTTGCACCAGCTCTCAGTCACGTAGCAAGCCAGTGGTGGAGGTTCAGCTGTGCCACATGTCTTCCAGCAGCCTGCCCTTGCACTGAGCCTCACCAGAACTGGAGAAATGCCAAAGGCGATGACTCCTGTTCATCACAGAGTCGAAGGCGATTGTTGCACTAGTTTTACGCAGACTGAGAAGCAGCTATCAGATGCGATTACCTTCTTGGGGCTACCAAAACGAGCTAGCGGTTAAACCAGCAAGCTAAAACTGAAGGCTTCCCATCACCAGGATGGTCTGCTTTTCCTTTATTATAATTTTTATTGCAATAGATTGTGCAGGGTTGACCCGGTGTTGTTTATTCATGGTACTTGATAATTGCATTTACTCAATAGATTTCATACTTCACAAAGTTCACCCCTTTTGGGAGCATGACTGAATTTTGTGAGCATTCCTGTAAATAAATTTTAAAAATTGGATTAGTTGAAGTTTGTGTGTGTGTAAGGAGGTGTTCCAGATTTTTGTTGTGTACAGGGATGGCTTCCAGCAGAAGCTAAGAAAACTTGTAATGCCAAGTTCTTTGTCAGCGATGCCTTTCTGCGGATCGTAGGAGTTACGCTGGGGAGGTGCTCTCTCTATGGCTTGCTGTCCTTGCTGGGGGGGCAGCGGGGGAAGTAGACTATGCCAAAAGGATCATTGCCTCCTGCCCCTACCCTCCCCAGAGCTGGGAACGGATTTTAGCCCTGGGTGACATTGGGTGCTTGCGACGGTGATTTGAGGCTGGTGTATTGGCTCACAGATGGAGGGGAGGGCATGGACGGGCCAGCGTCAGTAGAGGTGGAACCCTGCGGCTTTGGGGATCGTCCTGTCTAAAACCTTCCCTCCCTGGTGTCCCGCATGAGAATCGCCATCCCTTCTTTCCTCCTGCCCCAGGGAGCAGCGGGCAGACGCCGTGGTAAGGCTTGCCGTGCCTGGTGGGGGCACTGAGGTTCTTGCCGACGGTGGCAAACACGCTTTGGCTCCCGCGCTCTTGTAATCAGGCTTACTCGCGCTGAAACAGAGATTGCTCTATTGCAGTGCCAGGCCTCTAGCAATACCAACTGTTAAATAATAAACAGGCCCTGGTTGCTGGCAGCGGCTCCCCGGCCCCCCCCGCCCCCGCCAACATGGAGTACCGTTTTCTGGGTTTACCTGCCCGCCTGCGCGCTGAAGCACGGAGCGGTGCCCGTGTTTGGTGGAGGTGGAAGCAGCACAGAGACATCAGTCTCTGTCTAATCTGCTTAGTTTATTATTCTCCAAGGACCTGGGGTGATACAGCAAACATGCAGTGCTTTGGCAGCGCTAACAATGGCTGTGCTGTCGTTCTAGATAATATTACAGACTTTTGCCTAATGCATGGGCTATTTTTTTTCTCCGTTCATCTGCCTGTTCTTTAAGGTCTTATTTTCTTTTTTTCCCCCCCTTTTTATCCTCCCCCCCCCCCCCCCCCTTTTTTTTTTTTTCAAAGGGTTGGGGGAGCTGCTGGGAAGGACTAGTTCGACCTTTATCAGCTCTGTTTTTTCCCTGTGAATTAAAAAATATAATGTGTTTAACTGGCTTGTTCCTCTCATAGCAGAATGGTATATATTGTTTTATTGCATTAAGAAGTATTATCAAGCTTTTTTCCTGTAGTTTATGGTTAGAATGGCGTTGGAATGAAGAGCAATTATTTCTTTTTTCACAGTGGATGAAGGGACTTTGTTATGGAAGTCACTCCACCAGTGGGGAAAAAATATTGCACAAAACAATACCCCATTCCTATCTCCATTTTGGCCACTTCTGTGGTTTGCGTTTGAATTCCTTGTTACAGTGTACGGTGTACACATGTGGAAAACAGTATGTCCTGTTTCATGCAGGAGTGAAGTTCAGGAGCTTGAGATCAGTTAGGAAAAATATTGTGAAGAAGAACAGATTATACTGCAGTGTTAAAATATAACTGCATGAATAGACTGGCATGTACAAATTAATTTCCCTTTAGTTCTCTAAAACCTTTAGTGGAACAAAAGCCAAAATTTTCACTTGGTGGGATAATGATATTTTTTTTTAACAGACGTATGAATTGAATTTTAAGAAATTTTTCCCCATTCCATATAATTATAAAGTACTATATTTGGAGTCAGCTAAACTTTGCACAATATATATCATTTTTGTTCATCTATAAAGGAATTCCCTGAGCTGTGGTTTAACCGTGGTGTGGATGCTACCAGAAATCTTTGTGTTTTCAACAAATACTGCACTGTAAAACGTGTGGCATTTTCCAGTGTTTTGGGGGGAATTTGATCGTAAAATTTCCTATGGATTCTACTTGAAACTCCATACTTTTTCATAATTATGGCAGGTGCAAATATAAGGAAGCAGATGTAATTAGTAATCAGACGTGGGGCACTGCCCTGTTACTAGCTTTTCATTTCCTTTGTGCAGCTTTGTTGGTCTGAGAACCCTTTAAAGCCCTCGTGTAATTACTGTTTAGTGTTTGAACTAAGAAACACAAGATGATGAGGTCTGAGGCTCACTGATGCCATTTCTTCTTAAAATAGATTGCATAATGTATGTATATCTATCCATTTTCTATAGGTGAGTCAAGTTAAATATTCCAGAATAAGGTGGGAAATTTTGAGTTTGCCTAAATCCATGGGCCAGATCTCATCATATGGGATTTCCAAAGCATCGAGATGACATTGGGAGACCAGCACTCTTTGCTTCCCATAGCATTTGTTTTCCTAGCATACCTGAGCAGTTGTGAAATTTCTTGTGTGTTTTTTTAATCATCCCTGAAGGCTTTGGCCTGAACAAGCATCTGGCATTTGACGCAGGCCGAGTTGAGACCACAGCCATGACTTCTTCCCTTGCTTGTCGTTCACTTGAGCAGATCTCCATGGACAGTCTTTTTGATTCCATCTCAATGTGAAGAAGTTGAAGTTCAGTGCTTCTGAAGGTCTTCAAAATATGGGAGAAGTGTCAGACAAGGAACATTTTGAGTAACGTGTTCTTTCTGGAATTTGTAGAATTTACATAGTTTAATATGTCTGTTGGTTTTTTTTTTTTTTTAATTTCGTAAGAGTGTTGAAGCATCGCCAACAAATAATTTTCAGGAGGCTGGAACAGGGCAGTTACAGGTATGCAGGGAGAGGCAGTGCACCCAGGAGATTAATGAAGTGCCTTTGCAGCTGCTATTGTAGAAGCTGGAAACCTTGTTTCATTAAGCAGAAAAATAAACTACAGAAACAGAAGACTCCCTCTCGTTCTTTCTAAAAGTGTTTCCTTTCTTAAAATGCACATTTTTAATCCAGTGGGAAGAGTCTTTTCTTACTGCTGACATACTCCTTAAATCATATTGTTTTCAGGCAGTAGGTAGAGTGTGTAGATGAGTGACATTTGCTTGTAACTGTAACTAAAACATAGTTTCAGTGACATAAAAAAAATTACTGCATTTATAAGCTGAACCATTTACAGCAGGTAGAAAGAAAATTCAAAGCAATGGAAAACATCTCTTACCCCTTTGAGTGCCTGCAGCTGTGCCATCTCGGGGGGTGATTTATTGAGCTAAGAGTTGTCTGGTCAGTACTTGGTCAAGAGAAGCACCAGGAAGAACTGGAGGGAGCCGTGGGAACAATTCAGTAGGTGGTGCTGTTCCCTTGAAGCCAACTCTGATGCTGTGCCCAGCAGGATATTTGGAGGGTGTTTGTTTCTACAGCTCTAGCTTTCAGGTAGGACTTGAAAAATCTAGCCGTGTGTTGCCATAAAAATCTCGTTAATGCTTTTTGTCAGCAGTAGCGGTATTCTTAGATACATATTTTAACTTTTGGGAGCACAAGGGTGGGAAATATTGTAGAAGATAAAACATAATGGTTTCAGAGTCATCTTAGATATACTTGAACTTGAAGCAAATTTCAGGATCTGTGAATTGCAGGAGTTGTAACTGGGGGGAAAAAAAACCCCAAACCTGTGGCAGCAAACAGGCAGATCTTTCCTTGCTGTGTGCATAGCATTTCTCCAGGTAGCACCAGACTTGGCTTCCAGCACGAGGCAAGGCTGAATCCAGAAGCAAACCCAGAGAGGACAGCAAACATTCCAGCGCTGGGAGTTGCCTGAATGTGAGCTCTCGGTGATGGCTCTCCACTGAGCTATGCTCTGGTGAAATACAGTCACTTAACTAACAAACAAACAAACACACAAACATATTTTTTTTTTTCACAGGACATGAGCAGTGTCTTTCCAAGCTGTTTCCAGACTTCAGAATTCTTCTTCCCAGAAATGTTCAGAAGTAGCAAAACCTGTTGCGCTGTGCGGGGTATGCGCGCAGCTTTTGCGAGAGGGCTGCTTGTCACAGAAGGAGGGACGTTCTATTTAATTCTGCAAGTCCCACAAAATAGAACATCAGAAGTTTCCTTTTGTATGGTTTGAGGTCAGGAAGGACTGTTAGGTCATCTAGTCTGACCTTCTGTGTGTCACCAGCTATTGGATTTGTCCGGTCATCCCTGTTTTGAACCGAGTTATGCACAGTCAGCATCTTTCCATCTTGAAACCATCAGGAGGTTAAAGCTCCTCTCTGCCATCGATAGTTGTTGTTTTTTTTCCAGCGGTTAATTCCCTTGCCTTTTTAAAATGTGGGATTCATTTCTGGTTCGATTTGACTTTTCTTTCTTTTCTTTCTTTCATTCTTGGCTTCATGTTCCAGACTTTGGTTCTTGTTATGCCTTTCTTCAACCAATTGAAGATTCCTTTAGAAAACAATGTAATAAAGAAAAGCAAAACCACCTTCCCAAGCCTTCCTACCTCCTGTTAATGCCTCCAGGGGTTGCATTAGCCGTATTTGCCAAATTGCAATGGGTGTTCATGTTCAGTTGTTTATTTGTTATGACCTCTAAATCCTTTTCGGAATTGCTGTTTTCTAGGGTGTAACACACCCCACATCCACCTGTGCCCAATCCTGTGGAAACAACGTATGTTCCTTTTTCTTAAAGGTATGCTATCCTAAAAAGTTTTATTTGAGAGAACAGAAGCTTGTGCAGCTGCCTGACTGTCTCCATCTGTTGATACCCCTGTTCTCCTGATATTTTACCAGTCTTTGCATCACGTGGAAATTTTTAGCTGCAGTGATTTTATAACCTGGGAGTCACTAATCAAAATGCTGACTAGTGTAGTGGTTGTTACTAGTTTTACCTTAGTCTTACTAAACCCACCTGTTTGAAGACCCCCCAGGTAACATTTTCTGAGGGTCTCCCATTAGTTAGCTGTCCAACCTGTGCTTTCATTGACGGAACCGGAATGTTCTGTAGTAGCGCTAAATCAATTGCTTTTAAAACCTTAAGTGTATAAGCTCTTAGGCTTAGAAAACTTACGTGCTCACCAAAGAATGAAATCCAGTTTGTTTGACAAGACCTATTTTCCATAAACCCGTGTTGACTAGCATTAATTATTTTCTTACCCTTCAGTTCTTTATCAGTAAATTCAGTCTTAGCATACAAGGGCGCGACTTTACCGGTGTCAGTAGATTTGCACATTTTGCTCACTTGCAAATTTAATATAATTATTAAAAAGATAGGAATAAAGCCAAACCCATGGCTAAGGGTGCAGCAATGTAAGCAAGAGTACTTTCAGTCCGTCACTTCTCTGTGTGGCTGTGGATGGAATTGCACTGCTACGTCCCAGTGACTGTAGGCAGAGTGGGCAGTGGGGAAGGTCTCGAACTGGAATTTTAATCTATCAAAATGCTTGTGGGACTAATTAGAAAAGTTAATGTTGGATCTGGATTCTTTTATCTTACATAAAAAGTCTGTGTATGCTCTGTGGACATCGACATGGTACTCCCACAGTCTTCTCTTGTTTGTACTAAAGGTCAAAGTAAAGCTTAGTTTGCCTTAGCTGGTCTCTTCTTTCATTTTCTGAAATTCACAAAGAGAATCTAGTGGGTAAATCCTTAAAGCACCACAGAGTTGTAGGTGCTGATGTGGAGGTGGCAGGTTGATGACTCCAGTAAACGTCTCAGTCTTCCTTTCAGATCGCTTGAGATGTGATTTTCTTTCCTGTCAGGTCTTGAGATGTTTTGCACTTTAAACGCCCTATACTGCATTTGACTGTTAACGTATAGAAGTTTGCAAGATGTGGATGAGAGTTGTGTGTATAGAAATATTTTAATCTTGTATAAAAAAAATGTGTGGGTTTTATTTTGTCTCTAGGGCATGGAGACTTGGCCAAAATTGGGCTGGCAGGGGTGGCAAAAAAAAAGGAGGGGAAAAAAAATTACAGTATACCAGAATGACCTACTTTAAAAAATTAAATTGGAAAAAAGAGTAATGGCTTTTAGCTATGGGATAATGAAATTTGGGACACTGGTGACTACACTTCATCCTAATCTTGCTTTTAATTGACAACAGACGTGTTTGTGCTTTATTGCGGAAGGACTTTGTGATCAACATACCTTTGCTGCATGAAACACTCACCCTTTCATCCTTTTTATGATACTTTTCAGAGCAAATAGTCCAGGATTCCAATGTCCAGGTCCAGGATTTTCATTTGAATGCACTTGCACTGTGTTCTGAGGGAAATTCACTCCAATAAATTAAAAAAAAAAACCAAACAAACTGACCCTACCTAGTCTCTTTCTCCCTCAAAAAATTCCCACTTTCTTGCTAAAAACTTCAAATCCTTCCTGGCCAAAGGATGACTTAGTGACGGCCAGTGCTTCCCGTGACTGTTGTGTGGCAGGTTAATGTTATCCCTGTTGAAATTATTGGGGGTAGGGACTCCCTCATTCTGCGCGGTGCAAAGGACTGTTGTTTCTGATCTGAGTCTGGGCATGATTGTGATACAAATATTTTAATTACCATAATGTATGGATTGGAGAAATTGAAACAATGTAAGTGATTTCTGTGTTGTAATGACAGATGAAAATTTACGAGTCGCAAACCTACTCTTGTGGCACTAGGCTTACTTTACTCAGTAACCAGATACTGAAACTCGATGGAAGCATTCTGTTTTCCAGAGAAGATTCCTTTGCAAGGATGTTCTTCGTGATAAACCATTTGAAACAGCATTTTTTAGCTTACTGTATTTTGTTCACCCATGAACTTGCTACCATTTTCTCATTCTTCTTGATGAAAATGGCATTTTATATCTTAGGAGTTCATCTATACATTCAGTCCGTAAGCCCCTCTACCTTAAAAGTTCATAGTAGTTTTGGTGAGATACGGTGTGCCTTGGGGAGCCGGAATGATTTATTAAAATCCCCACCCTTCATCCTCTTCCAAATACGACAGCCAGAATTCAAAGTGAGAATAATTACAGCTGTGCAGTTACAGCAGTTCTGAAAGACAGGGTAATATGAAGACTCCAGAGGAAATGTTAACAATTCTAATAGTTTTTCATAAAAGACAGAGAGACACTGTCAAATCAGAGGTTTAAACAAAGAATAGGTTAAAATTAAAAAGCGAGAAAGACTTAAAGGCCATCAAGGGCCAGTTGAGCCGTGGTACTGAGAATAAGCAACAAAAAACT